>NC_053166.1:147724568-148435818 GCF_016835505.1 Polypterus senegalus
AAATATGATTATAAAATACTAAACTTCATTGAGTCTGCTATAGCTAAAATCAATACAACTCTTTTTCCACTCTCGTTACTATAAAACGCTCATCAAGCACTCCTGCACAGCACGGCACAGAAAGGCAATGACATATAAGGGTCTTTCAGAGCTCTTTACCATTTTGGGAGCACAGAGTGGACATGATGCTGGCTGGAGCTCCTGGTAAGAAGCAGCTCCACAATCTAACTGTGCAATCACAAGTTGCTCTGTAGTGTTTTCCAGATGGCAAAGGGACAAACCCAGAGTGTCCAGGGTGTGTTGAGTCCTTGGTGATGGGTCTTTACTAGCCTTGCTATGCAGAAGTCGTCCAGGCTTGGTAGTTCAGTTGCACTGACCTGCAGAGTCACCTTCACCACACCAGGAAAGTCTCTCTGATTAGCAGTAGTGTGAGCAGACACCACGCTGTTGCACCATGACAGAGTATGCCATCCTTGGTGCTTCAATAAATAATTATTAGCAGCTGTAATAGTTGGTGAGATTTTTAAAGTTTCTTCATAAAGTAGAGTCTCTGAGCTTTCTTCACCAGGTATGAAGTATGTATGGAATATGTCAGATCACTTGTAATGTGGACCCCTTAGGACCTAAAACACCACACTGGACAAGGTGAGGGATGGATGGTGAGGGGTGGAGGCAAGTATTTGAAATGTAAGAGAAAAGCCAATCAGAGATGAACAGTTCCTATCTGAACCTGGCCTTAAACACAGGGAGGACATGCAAATTCTACACAGCACAGGAATCCTGGAGCACTAAAGCAGCAAAGTGTTCAGATGGACCGCCATCATTCCAAAAAACAGCAAGGTAACAGTTGGAATCTCTCGGCTCCAAACCTCCTGAATGAAACTGAACAGTAGATCGGGTGTGTTGTTTTAAGGACAGCTGGACAGCCCGCGATATCACATTGGCCGGAATGGAACCGGAGCTCTCGAGCAACTCGAAAAGTAAAGAAAATGTCAGACACGGTAGAGTTGTAAGCATGGAGAGACACCCAGATAATGAAAATCAGCAGCTGATGCATTATGAGGACCAGAGCTACTGCAGCTTGCTATTTGGGTTAATACAGACGATAACTTGGCTGTGCTAGATGGCTTACCGTTGGAGTTAGTTTTTTGTTAATAAATTATTTAAGGAAAAGCAAGAAACCAAGTAACCAGCAAGAAAAAGTTGTACAGTGAATATATATATATATATATATATATATATATATATATATATATATATATATATATATATATATTTATATTTATATATATATATCACAGTGCTCGACACATGCTGGAAATAAATTCATTTATCGGCATGGTTTGCCATGCACCCCCAGGTCTCGAAGCAAATAAATACACACAACTTCATCAATAGTTAATGAAGAGAGCAGCCGAGAACAGTGTGAGTGCGTAGGTCTGTGTGGGAGCTCTATTTTCACTATTCAGAAACGATTCTCTAATGGCTATTTCTCAAAGCTGAAACAGAAGGAAAAAGGCACAGCGAGAAAGTTTGCCACCTGAAATGTTCCTAGCTATTTTTTTTGTCCTATTTTATGCTTTATTTCCCAGCGTATAAATCAACACTGCGTGTTACCAATTAAGGCACTGCGGTGGGGTGGTGTTGTGCCTCACAGGTCTGAGTTCAGTTCCTGGACTGCTCGCCGTTTGTGGAAAGTTTGCGTGTCCTCCCTTTGCACGCATCTCAGTGATGTGCAGGTTCGGTGCGCTGGTAATTAAAACATTACAAGAGTTATGACGAGAGCAGACCGGCCATCTTATTCATCTTAATCGTCCAAAATAAATCAGGTCGAGATCGGAAGGTCAACAAAGTCAGGTTCTACACTCCACTATTTGGTGTCTGTGGTGCTTTGTGTCAAGAAAGACTTTCTAACATTGGAAATCTGCCTTTAAGTTTTCAACCTTCTTGTTGCATTTTTGAATGGGCGTATAAGTTGGGGTCTGATTTAATGATCGATTTTTCGGTTTTCGATACTTATGCGCGAGTATATACGGTAACCAAAAAAGCTTTTCCGTGCAAATACGCAGCATTGGCCCTCAAAAAAGACAACTAAAATAGAGTCAGTACATCACTTTTGAGGTGCAATGTGTTTGTCACGTCAACGCACATCATAAAAACAGCTCAGTGTTATGAATTATTATGCGTGTGACTTGTCATTTATCTGATTTGGTCGAGGGGGTCGTTATTTCTCAGTTTGTCCGAAATGTTGCGTCCGCACGGGTCAGGGTTGCCGTAAACATGTGCATGTTCTCCAGTCAGGTAAATCCCTAACGGACTGGGAAGTTGTGTGCGCACATTTCATACCTCTTTTTGTGCATACGCATCCTTTGTAATGAGGCCCCAGTCTTGGCCCCTGTCTGTCTACACCTACCCCCTGTGGTTGGGTGGGTTTCTCTCCTGTTGCTTTGGTTTCCTTCAGCATCATTTTAGGTTATTTGACCAGTTTAAAGTGGCCTCTTATGAGCGAGCCTGTGATGATATCTTGCGCAGGGTCAGGTCCTGCCTCGCACCATAAAATGAAAGGATTTGTTACGGCAACCCCCACATCCCTGAATTTGGGATTTGTCAAGGGTGTTATTTAAACATATCGACAATATTAATAATAAGCAATATTTGATATGTGTACTTGATTACGAATAAGTATGTCAGCCAGCCAGTTTTGCTTTCCGTCCCAAAACCCACCATAACTGTGGGGGAGGAGTGAAAGCTTCAGATTCGTAAAAAATTTCGAACTCTGGTTTTCGATGGATCTCAATGTTTTAGGGTCCCCTGATACTGAAAACATCGATATCCCGATAAAGGGTGGGGGGGCGTGTGTCTGTATGTGTGTGTTTCACAGTTTCTCGAGGATGGTCTACAAAGGTTGACCCAACTCAAAACATAAGCCTGTTATGAATTGACGATGTGCTGATTAGTTTTGAGCCAAATTATGCTCGAATACCGTAATTCCGATGAATTCATCTCGTCAGTTGCTATCGTAACAACCTACAGTATTTTATGATCAGAAAGATCAGAGCGGTAAATAATTACTGAAATGTTATAAAATAGTTTTGGGTACAATACCATACTCATATCCAAAGCTTTTGACCCTGTTTTACCCACAACATGGCTGTAAGGGAGCGGGAGCCTATTTCAACATCACTGAGCACAAGGCAAGAACAAACCCGGGACATGGATGCCAGTCTATTATATGGCACACTCACTCCCACTGGGCCAGTAAAGGGTCAATCAATGACCAAAGATGGAATACCTGGAGAAACGTCAGACAAACAGGAAAAATGAGCAAATCCAATGGAAAGAGAGAATCAGAAAGAGAGACCGGGACCAGGCCAAGAACGGAGCCTGCGGTGCCAAAGCTGCGCCTCAGCAGCACCCACCACAATTAAAATCAAACAAGCAGACCGTTGGGCTGACCTCTGGTGATCTCACCCCTCTAAGGAAATGTCCACCTGCCCTGCACTTCTATTTAAGTAGGTAGAAGGTGTCACCTTAAAAAAATCAATCAATCAATCAATCAATCAATAACCCATTTAAAGGAAAAGGTGAAAATAATTAATTACTCAAGAAATGGCAATAATTAACCAAAATATTCCCTTGTTGTCTAATAATGATGGGAAATTTCCATAAGATGTCCCCAGCTCCTGAGACGCCAGACACGTCAACCCGCATGGAAATCCTTTCCTCAAATGAGGCTGGTGGACAATAGAGAAACTGACATGGCATGATCATATGGGAGGCACCCAGTGGCAGATACTGTATGTAGTGCCTTGGTATGAATTAAATGAGACATACTACTGGTACACAGAAAGGGCAGTCAACCCGGGCACCAAGTGAATGGGCAGACATTCATTAGAGAGGCTTCTGAAGTATAGGAGATGTATTAGCGTGGACAAAGTCAATCAAGTGGAGGTGTGATCCTGTAATCCCCATACGCCCATCCTCATGTACAGCAGGGACCAGAAATGCAGGAATTACAATATGGAGCCTGGGAATCTGGAGAAGAAACATCTTTGGTTTACCACTGGGGACACAAGTTCATCATGTTGCACTAAATTGGACAGACTGATGCCATTTCTATGTTGTGCTTTCACAAATCCTGGCCTGGTAGCTGCATGAGGGAAGCTGGTACATCCCCCACATGTCAGGGTGGGTTTTTTCAGGGTGATGCCACATCCCAAGGAAGTGCAGGTTAGCCTGCTTTACTTTCTGTTCTTAAAATGACCTTGGTGAATTGAATTGAAGTCTAACCGTCCCAGCCACGGACGTGTGTGTTGTGTGAGGACTTCAACCCCTGTAACCAGTGCTACGGGATGAAGCGTAAACTCTGCACGGCTTGACTCTTTGCAGAAACATAAATTGTTAGAATATTTGTGATGAAAAGGTTTTCCTACCTTTCTTTTGTGTTGAAGTATAGCTTAGGTGCGTTCTTCTTTTCAGCCTGCTGGATCACTGATCAAACCGAAATCTGAGAATTGAGAACTGAGGACTGCAGACATTTGAGATTTTATGGGTTTCATTCCACCAACAAAAGGCACAATGTGATGGCAGGTGATGGATAACAACAGTGTATGTCCCGTAACAAACTGGCACACAAACCAGGGCAACCTCCACCGTGCAGCCAAAACTGCTATGACTGGCACCAGAGAAGCAAAGTCCTAAAGCGGCCACTGAACTCTAAAAGAATGACAAGTACTGAACTTCAATCAACAGAAAAAGAGAAATGCAACGATATAGAAATGTTGATCGGCACAGACCACCCTCTGTCCCCTCTGTACTGTATCAATCTATCTATTGAATATAGTGCCTTTCACTATCTATCTATCTATCTATCTATCTATCTATCTATCTATCTATCTATCTATCTATCTATTATATAGTGCCTTTCATATCTATCTATCTATCTATCTATCTATCTATCTATCTATCTATCTATCTATCTATCTATCTATCTATCCTGTAGCTAACTGCATTTCTCTGTGTGTATTATATAGTGCCTTTCACTTCTATTTATCTTCTAATTTGCTGAAGATATTCCACAAGTGTAATGTTCATCTATTAAAATCCCATAATTGGATGACAGACACCTGTTTCATAATTTGGACTGCAGAGAAGGTCACCGCTCTCAGCCAGGATATCAAATGCTCGCCTGTCAGCCCACTGCCTCCCGCATGTTAGCTTTACAATGGTGGACGGAGATTAAACTCTCATGTTTGATTACCCCTCAGCAGGCTAATGGAATTAAGAAGAAGGGTCCAAGTGTGGTCACGAATGAGAGTCAAAGCGCCACCTACAGGTAGTGATAGAATGACACCTAGCCACTAACTTACATTCAGAAGTGCCGTCATGTGAAGTGATGTGCTGTACATAAGGACGCAGTCAATGACAGTCCTGGACCGGGTCAGCATCACAGAACATTGTAAATCGGCTAAGAAAGGAATGAGGGCCGGTTATTGTGTGCAGATTTTTACCAACTGTACCTTTGTAAAGTGAGATGACAAACCAGAGGCTCCTTGTCATATGCACATCCTAAAGACACGCGTGTGTCATGTGCTGTAAATTGGCCCAGCGTAGGTCGACTTCTGAGCTTCACCCATTGCCTGTGAGTGAGACATCTCAGATTTGAATATGCAGGCATCTACTTATTTTTAGCACTTTATTATCTTATTGCTCCATTTTGAGTTTTACCATGACACGCTTACTCTAGTCAAGACAGCTGAGGTCTGCCCCGGCTGGGACTGTCAACATGGAGTTTGCACGTTCTCTTTCTCTCTCAGTCTTTTTTCTGGTACTTCAGTTTCTCCCTACAGCCCAAACAAATGTTACATTTATTGGTATCTATAAAGAAGCGAGTGCACCTTTGTCCTGGACTGGTGGAGACCTCAGTATTTGCTTTTTAATGGGAGACGTCCATCCATCTGTTTCCGTAACTTGCTTAGTGCGCTATAAGTTGATAGGATTAGGGGCCCTGGCACCCGGCATTGCCCTTTGTCATTTCCAGCTGTCCCATCCATCATCCACACTCCCACTGTCTCAATTTGTCAGATCTCATGAGGTGAGAATTTGTTCTTTTTGTGTTTGATTGATTCCATAGCCGCCGTTGGTTTGGAGCCATGAGCGCTGCTTCTTTGGTTTAGTGGGGTTTCGTATATTGATGTTTAATCCCATATTGATAAACTGGAGGTCTTGTTCAAGAACTGAATCATGAATACAATGTGTAAGCCGGTGGTCCCATCAATTAGACCCCTGTTTATGAGGAAACATTTAAAACTCCATAAACTGTGCATGTTAAGCTGGGTAAACTGGCACATACGTGCCAAAAAAAAAATCCACTCAGCTGTTCTGAAGTAACGCGTCGTTGTTGTGGCGTAGACTATTTAGACTTTAATATTTATACTCAAGCACATACATTAATACTTAAAATACTCGATTCTTGTTTAGTAGCACTGCTGCCTCGCAGTTAGCAGACCTGGGTTCGCTTCCCGGGTCCTCCCTGCGTGGAATTTGCATGTTCTCCCCGTGTCTGCGTGAGTTTCCTCCGGGCGCTCTGGTTTTCTCCCATTGTTCAAATACATGCAGGTTAGGTGCATTGGCAAATCTAAATTGTCCCTAGTGTGTGCTTGGTGTGTGTGTGTGTGTGTGCCCTGCGGCGGGCTGGCACCCTGCCCGGGGTTTGTTTCCTGCCTAGCGCCCTGTGTTGGCTGGGATTGGGTCCAACAGATCCCCGTGACCCTATAGTTAGGGTATAGCAAGTTGGATAATGGATGGATGGATGGATTCTTCTTTATTATGTACTTCTACCTTCTGAATTAAATTATTATATTTCTTATGAACAACCCCGAATGAGGGCAGCTTACGCTAATTTAGACTTTTTAAATTTGTATCAGTAATACGCATGTAAAATTTCATGAACTTTATTTTGCAGTGATGATTTTTTTTACTTGCCATGACAACCGCCCTTTCCTAAGAGATTTTTGAAGCGCCACGTACTGTAGCCTGGATATAATATTGGTTTGGATTTGTTATACGCTAGCTGAATGGATATTAAAATATCTGCTATCCCTGGCTCTATGTGTGCCTTCAGAGCTTTTCCCTGGTCTCCTTGAGGGTCTGGACATCTCTTCTCTGGTGCTCCTTCCCTCAAGCATGTTCCCGTAAAGCCTGCTCCTCAGGCGCTGTCATTATTTTCAAGGCGCCTTTCTCGGTTTTACACTTCTCATCTTTGAAGGCAACTCTCTCAGTGGTCCTCCAGTGCCTTCACTCCTCCTCGTGTGTCTCAACACTCACACTTTGACCCCATCACCAAAGTCAAACTGACCAATCACAACAAAGCCAAACTGACCAATCAGATTGCTCAGATGGACTGGACACGCACAGACCTTAGCGGTTGACAATGCAGAACTCAATGCAAAACTGTTTAGGAATAATACACACTTTTTGGATTGTGCCCCCCATTACAACATCACTATGGATTCTGGTCACACTTATCCATAAAATAAATGGCCAATGTTGGAGAGAAGCCATTTCCCTTTGAGGATGGTTGCCGGCAAGTTCTACTTCCAATGTCCAGTTTAAATTGCCCACCACTGCCTGGTCATTGTGGTCCCCACTAATCATCCCTGGTCTCTAATTGGCTAACTGTCTCTCGAACCCCTTCACCGCCTAACAGCTCATGTGTTGTCAGTGTACAGGTGCAAAATGGCTGCCGTCACCTCATCCAGGTGGGTGCTGCATATTAATGGTGGTTGAAGCGGCTCCCCACTTACTAAAGCAGTTTGAGTAGTGAGAAAAAGTGCTATATAAATGTAAAGAATTATTATTATTATTATTATTATACTAGCCGACACCCGCCATAGCATACGGCAGTGTAAGAATAGGAACGGAAAATGGTGAGAAAGGAATTCAGAAATCAAGAAGAAAGAAATACTTCTTGAAAGACGCAGTTGTGAATAGGTGTTTTGCTGGAGACGACAGATAATGAGTCGAAAGATCTAACCGTAGAAAAAGCCACGTACAACAATAATTTTGTTGCATGTATCATGGACTTCCTGGAAATGTGTAATACGATCATTTTTCCTACACATACGTTGTTATTTTCAGCGTTTGCTTGCAGTGCGTCTGTATTCAAACATTGTATTGTTCCATGCGCGGATCTTGTTGATGTAACCTGAGATAGTTGAGACGCGCGCCCTCTGTTTTAACATACGCATCTACAACGTAATGTTGGAATAGTTTGCAGCTGGAGTGCAAAATACTAAATGTATTCCTCATTGATAATCTGTACGTGTAAAATTGGCATTGAGTAAGCCCGATTCGGTTGGCGGTTCTTTTATTGGGAACATGTTGTAAATCTTTGTGCCAGCCAATGTCTCCGTAAGGGTATAAAAGTGAGTAAACCATAGGATCGCAATTCATATTGAGCGTGGAAATCTGTTTACAGGAGTTGCCTCTGGGACAGACGCAAATGTCTCTGTTGGCAGGGGGTTCAATGTGACGTGTCGGGGCATTGTATCGTCGTAAATCCTGCCCAGGGTTTCCCTTGAAAACCATTCATGCAGATGCTGTTGGATTGGACTGAGCGATTTCATGTATGTGTTTGTATGGTTTAGCGAAGGGGTTGATGGTGCTGAGCATGGAATCTAGCTGGAGAAGTACATTTTTGCTGCATGCAGAGTTTGCTCTATTTTGTAAGCGTACTGCAGTAGCTTGCGCTGTGTCAAAAACATACAACTCCATATCCTGGGTAGGTAAAGTGTTAGCATATAGTGGAGAGATTTGGTGATAAATTTACTCGTGTATTTTAAAACAGTATGGTCCGTGGCCAGGTGGTTGAGTTATTTGTGGAAGAGGACGAATAGGAATTGAGAAATACCGTGATGGCTGCGTGTGGGCAGGACCGGTTTTGAAGTGGAAGCAGGACGAACCAGAAGAGAAATATATATAAGAGATTGAATTTAAATATACCAAATCACTTGAAGTTACCAATAGAGATGAACATCACTATAGATTCTGGTCACACTTATCCATAAAATAAATGGCCATGGTTCTAGAGAAGCCATTCACCTCTGAGGATGGTTGCCGGCAAGTCCAATTTCCACCACTGCTTGGTCATTGTGGTCCCCCCAATCCCCCCAATCATCCCCGGTCTCTAACTGGCTAACTATCTCTCAGACCCCTTCACCTCCTAACAGCTCATGTGTGGTCAGGGGAAGGGTTGCAAAATGGCTGCCGTCACCTCATCCAGGTGGGTGCTGCACATTAGTGCTGGCTGAAGTGGCTCCCCACTCACTATAGAAAAAGCACTTTGAGTTGTAGGAAAAAGCACCATATCAATGTAAAGAATTATTAATTATTATTATTATTATTGTTATTATTATATTGAATTTAAATATACAAAATCACTTGAAGTTTCCAAAAGAAATGAACATCACTATAGGTTCTGGTCACACTTATTCATAAAATAAATGAGCAGTGTTCTAGAGAAGCCATTCACTTCTGAGGATGGTTGCCAGCAAGTCCAATTTCCAATGTTCAGTTTAAATTGCCCACCACTGCCTGGTCATTTTGGCCCTCCTAATCATCCCTGGTCTGTAATTGGCTAACTGTCTCTCACCCCTTCACCTCCTAACAGCTCATGTGTCATCAGGGTACGGATACAAAATGGCTGCTGTCACCTCATCCAGGTGGGTGCTGCACATTAGTGGTGGCTGGAATGGCTCTCCACTCATTATAGAGAAAGCACTTTGAGTAGTGAGAAAAAGCACCATATCAATGTAAAGAATTATTAATTATTATTATTATTATTATTATTATTATTATATTGAATTTAAATATACAAAATCACTTGAAGTTTCCAAAAGAGATGGACATCACTATAGATTCTGGTCACACTTATACATAAAATAAATGGCCAGCATTGGAAAGAAGCCATTCCCCTTTGAGGATGGTTGCCAGCAAGTCCTATTTCCAATGTCCAGTTTAAATTGCCCACCACTGCCTGGTCATTCTGGCCCCCCTAATCATCCCTGGTCTGTAATTGGCTAACTGTCTCTCACCCCTTCACCACCGTACCATCAGGGTACGGATACAAAATGGCTGCCTTCACCTCATCCAGGTGGGTGCTGCACATTAGTGGTGGCTGAAGTGGCTCTCCACTCATTATAGAGAAAGCACTTTGAGTAGTGAGAAAAAGCACCATATCAATGTAAAGAATTATTAATTATTATTATAACCAGTCAACCAAACTGGCCAGACTTTGGCATGCGGGAGGAAAACCTTCACCGCCCTGGGCAGAACTGTGGCCGGGCTGAGGTTCAATTGCTGGCTCTGCAGTTGTCAGGCAACGGCACTGAACTTTGTGCCATCCAGCTGGCCGTAATTATTATTATTACAAAAATATCTTTACTTACTAAAATTTAAGTTACAAAAATAATGACTTTCTTCTATAGTCATGGGAGGCGAAATCATTAACACTCAATTATGAATTCAGGTAAAACAGGGACATTTGGGGTTAAAAAGAAGAATAAAAGAAAATAAGCTAAAGATAAAGTTTATTTACCTTCATAAAGGCTGGAAGATTTCCAAAGTCTACCTTGATTACTGCAGAGAACAGCAGAACTGGCGGACCCCCCCCCCGCCACCCCCTTAAAAACTTGACTAACATGCAGTAATTAATTTTTGACAGGATGATTAATTGATTATCAAAGCCGGTAACCTGCACACCACTGGAGAAGCGCTTTGAAAAATTACTTTAGAATGACAATATGCAATGAGAAGTTCCCTGTCTCAGCAGAAACCCAATCTCGCTGCAAACGAAAGACACTTTAATGGCTTATTTTACTCTAATGTGCGCAGCCCGAGTGTATTAACATGCAATGATGAAAATGTTCCCGGTGTTATAACTGGCTTAACCTCGACATTAACACAGATAGATGGCATTGTGCATTACACAAAGCCAGATTAGGTTTCCCCAAATAAGGATTTGCAAATTTTATTTTTAACCACACAAGAGCCGAAAAATAACGAAACAGAAACAGGACTGGCCTGCCATCAATTGCACGTCTTTCCTAACAAGTATCCCAGAGACCATCTCTCTCTTTTTAATTGTGTCGTCACCTCTGCTTCTTGCCCACATTTGTCTGCGGTCCCTTGGAGGCAACATTAAGCAGATCGAGCCACTTCTGTACCCTTCATTTGTTTAGCCTAACTAGGCTCGCCATTTTTTTTGTGTTGTTAATATGGAGAACGGCTAAGGCCTTAAACCAGCACGGTGCCAATTCAGTACCCACCTCTGTCTCACTGTGTGCTCTAAGCAAGTCACTTAATCTGCCCTCACTCAAAATATTGTGACCTCTTAAGTCGCTTTGGCTGAAGCCAATATATATAACTACAACAGTAATAATAATAATAATGAGTAACAATAAAAAAGTACAAGTGAGCGCAGTATTTAGCAACTTTGGCTGAATACTAAGAAACAGTAATAATAATAAAAATAAGAAGGATGCGGGAATATAAAAGGATGGGGTGTTGGCAACATTCGGTCCTTGTGTGTGTGAAGAGTGTGAGTTGTGTCCACATATCGGGAGTTCATTGGGGTCCGTTCAGTGCAAGGGTGAGTCTCGTCACCTCTCCTGTTTGGGGTCAAAATGAAGGAAGGCATTCTGTCAGATGACCTAAGGACTGCATCTCACCAGCTTATGGACCATGTTGGGTCCATTTACTGTGGGTGTTAAACTCCACTGAGGGAGCGTCTTGTCACTTTTCTTGTTTGTCACCAAAATGCAGCAAGGTATTCAGTTTGATGACACTGCATCTTCTCCAATTTAAGATGATGGTGGGTCTGTTTAGGGTGGGTGTTAAACCCCACTGAGAGTGCGTCTTATCACCTCTCCTGTTTCTGGTCAAAATGCAGGAAGATATCCAGTTTGATGACCCAGTGACTTCATCTCTCCTGCTTATGGATGATGGTGGGTCTGTTTAGGGTGGGTGTTAAACCCCACTGAGGGTGCATCTTATCAAATCTCCTGTCACACAGGCTCCTGAAATTAAAAGTGCTACTTGGTGGGCAACTTGTTCTAGACAGAAAACAAAAAAAGAAATCACTGGAATCAAAAACTTTCTCATTTGGCAAAAAAGGAAGCCCTTCAGGCTTTAGTCTTTCCAAAGCAGGTGGCGCGAGTAAGCGAGTGAGCGTACGCACACACATATGGCACAGCAGAAAATGAACTCTCAGAGGGAGAGACAAGATTACAGCTATACCTGCATCCTCTGTGAGCACCTGAGACCACCGGAGACAAGCGTAACTTGCCACTGCTGAACCTCATATTCAGACGCTACACACCAAGTCTGGTGTTTACGATTGATGGAGGGGGTCGGATTGAACTTTCCATACATAGTCAAGAAATCCTGTTTTCTCCACCGTGGCTCCATCTTTTCTGAAATGACATCTTTCATCATCATCATCATCATCATCATCCTAAGTCTTTCTTATCATTGCACCTAATACAACGAAATTGGATGCCAACCAATCAGTGCAAAGCAAAAAGGAGTTATAAAAACTATTAGAATGTACGCACCGTGCTACACATACAAGACATTTTTCACATTCATCGCATATAAAAATGAACTTTAAGACTCTTTGAGGACTGAATTTTTTTTTTCCAATAAAAAAACACGTCTTTCTGAAAAGCACACAAAGCAATGGCTTCACCCAGAAATCAACATAAAATGTCTGTCGCTGCGTGCTGTGATCGCCAGTTTGCCAGAAATGTGTTTGTGTGGCAGAGGGTGAGGACGACAGTGGCGGTCACCGTCACAGTGCATAGCAATCAGGTTTGTACCACTCGTCATCGTAATGGCCGTCCTCCCAGGAAAACACTGCCGTACAACTGAATCTGTTCAGCACCACGATCGGCTGGGGACCGATCAGCTGACGCTGGTACCATACGTTCGTTTTGTTGTCTCAAAATCGGAGTCTAACAAGTCAGAGCCCAATTCAGCGATAGTATCTAAAACGTCGCCGTCGTCCAGGGAATATTTTGCTTTACACATTCGCTTCGATCTCTCGCCAGATGTCAATGTCGTGTTTTGCTCCTCACTACTCACGTGAGCGCAGGGAATCTCGGTGAAACCGATGAAGCTAACTTTCCCTTCTAGCAAAGAGAGTCCAACGAAAACATAACAGCGGATTTTATCATCATTTACGGTGGATTACCACCGTCAACCCCTCCATTGAACAAAAGTCGACCCTAACCCTGAAAGAGTTAAAAAGGTGTTTTGGTTTTTTCTAGTTTTGATGTGTTTGGTGACCGACTTTATTACATTTTATGTCTAAAACAATCCTTCCATTGTGTGGAGAGACTCATACAAAGTGAAATTGTGTCGTTCTTATCATCACAATGTTCTGTTTTTCCGTTAAATATTCAAACTGTGGTCTGCTTTGTGGCCCTCAGTTCTTAGACGTACAACGTCGACGGAGTGTCAATGAGCCAACTTGCCTTGGCAGCAGGCAAACCTTCACAATAAAGCTGTAGTATTCATAGTGCTGGCCCTACAGTTACGAAGCCATAGGGCGCCATTTCTTCACAGCTGTTATGTGATCTCGACAGTTGATCACGACTCTTTGAATTCAGTTTATTGAGCTTGGACATCAGGTTCCCAGAAACAGTTAGCAGAGGAGGAGCAACAAGGTCATTTTGGGGAGACTCAATCACAATCGATTGAACATTCAGTCAAGTACGGCAGAACGAGTGGCACGTTGGCACATACGGGTCTGAAACTTGAAAGCACCCCTCATGTGAAGGGAGACATAGTGGACTCCTCACTATCTACATCCCAACAGTGTGCACAATGGTCAAGAAGGCTAATAGGATGTTCGTTATATACCACAATGTGTGGAGTACAAGCCAAGCGAGGTTATGATCAAGGTGTATAACACGCTAGTGAGGTCTCACCTGGACTATTGTGGCCAGTTTTGGTCTCCATGTTACAAAAAAAAAAAAAGACATAACAGCACAAGAGGAAGTCCCTGAAAAGAGCAACCAGGCTGATTGCAGGACTAAGAGGTCTGAGCTCTGAGGAGAAACTGAAGGGGTTGAACCTTTTCAGTTTAAGCAAGCGGAGATTAGGAGAGGACGTGTTCAAAAAGTTTGAATTATGAAGGTAATTGGTACAGGCGCGCCAGGCTGTTATTTTTAAAGAAAATCAATGGGTGGAAACTTGTTAAGGGCAGAAATTCACACAAATGTTTGAAAGTTGAAAGTCTTCAAAAACACACACTGCTGGACATCACAGTTAGGAACCTCTTAGTCACTCAAATTTGGGACCGTGGGCTCTGTTTGGGCACATTTTTTTTATTACTGATAATTAAGAACACATTAAATATGGATTAGGAATTCTGAAAATGTCTGGGCCCTCCAGGGGCCTTGGATAACATGTCCACCATACCCTGTGCAATATCTGGCTTTGGAAGTTGATAAATGCTGTAGGCACCCCATGGGGTAGACAGGGAGAGAAACTGTAAGGGTGGCCTCAGAGGGTTGGCATTTTAAACGTTTTCTTCTTATCTAGTAAATTAAATACCCTTTTTTTTTAGACTTCTGAGTCATTTGTGTTTATTCTGGGTGGGGGATTAACAGTAATAAATAGAAATAACAGTATGTATTCCCAAATCATTTTGTGGATTAACTAATAAAAATTAATAGTAACTAACACATCATTTTTGATTTACTCCTTCACACACATGCCACTCGTGCCACTCTGTGGACTTTCACTTCACTTGTGCGGCCTGTGCCAATGACGCAGAGCCGTGGGCTTGAAGGTACAGGAGGTGACCTGTTTGAAGCTGGCAGGTGCACATCCACTGGCATGGAAGAGCCACCGGAAAGGATATTCTTCTTACAAGCGCTGAACTTTGCCAGCTCTTTTTCACCTTTGATCGTCACAGAAGCACAACAATTCCCATCAGTAGCTGCTGAAGTCGCTGCCGGACAGATGTGACATCTGGATAGACGCCAATTACTGCGCTGCCTCCAGCTATTCATGCCGAGCTTCATTCAGTACAGCCTGAGCTGCAGCGCCTGAGATGATCAGAATGATTCAATGGATGGCCGGGGCAGAGGGGGCAGCCGCAGGTAAATCTATACAGACTGGACACGGTCCAGAAACATATACCCACAGCACTGACGTTCGTAAAAAAATAAATCCTAATTAAAATCGCACAGCACTAAGCAGACGCTTGCTCCTACCAACTGATTCTAAACAAGCCTCAATATAAAAATTGTCACCTGAAACGTGTCTGGTTATTCTGTCTCTCAAGATGCACATTTCATGAGTCCCACTATTTTTTTTTTCTGTGAAGTTTAACCACAAGGGGGCACCACTGAGCCCAAACCACAGACACAATAGCACCCAGCATAACTCCGATCTCAAATAAAGGACTTTATTGGTCAACAAGCACCCTTCCAATTGAGCGCCAGCCAAATCAACACAAGAGAACACACAACTAATTCATTCTTTTCTCCTACCTTTTTTCCTACAAGTGAGTTTTGCCCACTGCCACCCGATTCTGTTTACCGAGTTGATGTGGTGGGCTTCTTTTAAGCCAGAATGCTTCCAGCGACACAGCAGTGGTTGTATGAAAGCCAGGATGGTCCTCCTCCAGCAGCGCCCTCTTGTGGCACCCAAGGACCCCATCAGGGCTGCTCTTCTGCACTCCAACTCCCATGCAATCCTGCAGGAGTCCTAACTGGGACGAGCCTAGAGGGGCAGTGCCACTTGTCATGCGGGGAATGAACTGCCTTCAACAGTCCATCCTTTATGATTCTTCACTCTCTGGGAGGAAGATTGTAAGGCATTATGGCCGAATTACGTCTCCGCTCCTACTGTCCTTCCATTATGGCCTCCTGGCCAGGCAAGAAATGACCCTCCATCCCGGCCAGGATAGCTTTCTGTCTTTCATAACACTTACAGATGATGTAAATATCAAAACTTTAGAAAAAGTAGCTCAACATGTTCACTAATCCTATCCACCTTATTTCGAGATCTGAAGGTCCCTAAAGGCCTACCCTCTACCAGAAAGCCTGCTGATCCATTCCATGTGTCTGTGGCTCTTTGTGTGAAGGGAGACTTTCCAACACGACTATAAATAGTAAATTTGTGTGAAATTTACCGTGAGGGCACTAAAGTGGAGTTTTGGTTAGTGCACCTGCCTTATGTATCCAATGGCCTGCTTCGGTCAATGTGGACGCTGCACGTTCTCCATGGGTGCCGTCTTCCCAAAGAAATGCACATTAACTTTGTCAGCCAATCCAGATGTGTGTTCCCGGAAAAGTACTGGCATCTCGTATGGGATTTGCTCCTGGTTTGTAGGTGTTGGTCGCAGTTCGCTGTGAGCATCCGATTAGTTCAGTAAGTGGATGGATCGCAGGATGAATTCATTATTTTTTGGTGGTCTTCTCAGCCATATAATAATCAAAACTAGGCGACGCCCGCCGTAGTTTAAGAATAGGAATGGAAAAGGTTGAGAAAGGAATTCAGAAATCAAGAAGAAAGAAATACTTCTTGAAAGACGCAGTTGTGAATAGGTGTTTTGCTGGAGACGACAGATAATGAGTCGGGTGGAGTGCCCTCTCAGGGTTGGGAGCGAGATCCTGCCCCAAGTGGAGGAGTTCAAGTATCTCGGGGTCTTGTTCACGAGTGAGGGAAGAATGGAGCGTGAGATCGACAGGCGGATCGGTGCGGCGTCCACAGTGATGCGGGCTCTGCATCGGTCTGTCATGGTGAAAAAGGAGCTGAGCCGTAAGGCAAAGCTCTCAATTTACCAGTCGATCTACGCTCCTACCCTCACCTATGGTCATGAGCTATGGGTAGTGACCGAAAGAACAAGATCGCGAATACAAGTGGCTGAAATGAGTTTCCTTTGCAGGGTGTCTGGGCTTTCCCTTAAAGATAAGGTGAGAAGCTCAGTCATCCGGGAGGGACTCAGAGTAGAGCCGTTGCTCCTCCGCATCGAGAGGAGTCAGATGAGATGGCTCGGGCATCTGATCAGGATGCCTCCTGGATGCCTCCCTGGTGAGGTGCTTTGGGCACGTCCAACCGGGAGGAGGTCCCTTGGAAGACCCAGGACACGCTGGAGGGACTATGTCTCCCGGCTGGCCTGGGAACGCCTCGAGATTACCTCAGAAGAAGTGGCCGGGGAGAGAGAAGTCTGGGCATCTCTGCTCAAGCTGCTGCCCCCGCGACCCGACCTCGAATAAGTGGAAAAAGATGGATGGATGAAGATCTAACCCTAGAAATAGCCACGTATAACTGACCGTGGCTGAAGACTGGATGCTGTAAATTAATGCAAATCTTTGCAAACGTTTGTCCTTGGGACTTGTTGATAGTCATGGGGAAGGCGAAACTGAGTGGGAATTGTGTGCGTTTAAATTTAAAAGGGAGATTGGTGTCGGAAGGAAGGAGAGAGATTCTGGGAATGAAGATTGTTTCAGAATTGTGGATAGCGATCAGTTTGCACTCAATAATCTCTTATATATATTTCAGTTTTGGTTCGTCATGCTTCCTCTTCAAACCCAGTCCCCCCCACACGGCATTTCTCAATTCCTATTCCTCCTCTTCCAAACCCTTCCCCAAGCTGCCTGCGGCCTCCCATACACATCCATACCGCTTTTCTCGATTCCTATTCCTCCTTCGGACCACCACGTTCCCCGCTCCTCTCTCATGACCCCATTGGTGTCACGTCACCGCCGAAGTGAAAGGTCACGCGGTCAGGCTAGATATAGGGCCGTGACGTGACGTGACATGACCGGATTTGAAGAGGAAGCAGGAAGAACCAGAAGATAAATATATATAAGAGATAGGCTTCTCACTTTATGTCTAACAACAGCAACATGTATTTCTACAGCACATTTTCATACAAATAATGTAACTAAAAGTGCTATACTATTACAAAGATGAAGAAAGAGAAAAAAGACAAAATAAATAAGATTTAAAATAAGGGAACACTAATTAACATAGAATAAAATTAAGGTCTAAGAATAACTTTCGGCTAAATGTGGGTGGAAAACAAGAGGAACCTGAGTGATTATTTATTAAAGACGATTATATAAGGTTAGAAAAGAAATAAAAAAGCACTCGGGAAAGCTTTTTATCTGGTCTACCTCTGTCGCCAAAAGGACTTTCCAAAATTAGCAACAAAGTAACTTAAAAGCAATAACTAGTGGACGTCTCGATAAAAAAGAAAAGGCTAATGCAGCCACTCAGGGCTATTTAAGTTACAAAGCTGGACAGCGCTGGTCACTGGCTGCTTATCTCATAGCAGGTGGGGGGCACCTGGGGCCTGGGGGCAGCAGTGACTACAAGGCTTTATTATTAACGTGAAAAGTTAAATGGTGTCATCGTCGTTCCCACAGCTCCATAAAGCCCATTTAGGTAGCGTACTGTATGTGCTCATTGGTGGTCATTTTTGAATTGGATTTTAGTCATTTTCACGCTGGGGGCCTGATTTATATTTTTGCACTGAGGTCCATCAAATTCCAGTTGCACTGCTGTTCTCTGTCATTTGATTGGCCAGTTTGTTTAACGTTAACGACTCCAGCATTTGACTCACTTAACGTGACGTGTCCACTGCTCTATGTGACTCCGTCTCTACGAGACCCCCTTACACTCTGTGCCACCTGAAGATGATTTCAAGTGACGTGATTTTTGACTTGAATAATTTACTTCCAGGCAGAACGGTCTTGAAGGCACAATACGAGAGCACAGCGCCAATGTGTTCTGTTTTTATTTTTTATACGTTTATGAACCCTTAGTTCAAATTTTTTTGCTGCTCGTGAATGTGAATTATGACATTTAGATAGATAGATAGATAGATAGATAGATAGATAGATAGATAGATAGATAGATTGGAAAGGCACTATATAATAGATAGATAGATAGATAGATAGATAGATAGATAGATAGATAGATAGATAGATAGATAGATAGATAGATAGATAGATAGATAGATACTTTTTTTAATCCCAAGGGGAAATTCACATAAGTAGTAAAAAGTGTCCAGGGAACGAGTCCACATAAAAGAAAGTGATAAGAGTGATCAGTAAAATAGAAAAAATGGTAAAAAAATAAAGCCGTACACGGAGCTGCTGGATAGGCTACCACTTGTGGTGGCACCTGAGTCAAATTAACCTTTACTTATTTCAAGAAATTCTAGTCACTTAAGGAGTTATCACATTTTTAGGACCATTTTGTCTGCCATTTTGTATTTTTCACATTCGCTAGCATGCTTGATTCCTGCCATTAGGACTGTCTGATGCGTTGATGGGGCGTGTCCTCAGAGGTCAAGATCTTTGGGTAATGGCGCTGCGGGGTGAAAGGTCATCTAGGAATTCACTTCCTTATTCAAGTTGAGGATTTTCAAATCTCCCCTTCCTAAACTGATTCTAAGTCCTAATGTTTCCTGGTTCTGATTTTTTGCTCTGAATTTTGGACCAAGATGCTGGTCTCTCATTTTGGTTTTGACTTATGTGGCTTTGATCCCCCACTTTTGCTCCTTTCAGATTAAAAAAACCCATAATGGGAGAAAAAGGCCTAATCATGTGCTCATAAAATTGCCAACATACATAATTATAACACCCACTTAATATCTGGACCATGTACATCATGACCATCATGACTATGCCAATCAAGCACATAGTGAGGTGACACCCCAGAGTTTATGATTTGGCCAGGGTTTCATTCCTAGCTTAAGTGTGTTTTCTATTTATGTTTCTAATCTTTCTAATATTATCTTCACACCCTCACTATCTCCTGGTTCATGGACTACCTGACCAACAGACAGCAGTGTGTGAAGCTGAGGGACTGTGAGTGTCAGAAATGGTAGTGTGTAATACTGGAGCACCTCAAGGGACTGTCCTGTCCCCCTTCCTGTTTACTCCTCTATACAACAGACATCCAGAACAATACCAGCTCCTGCCATCTACAGACATTTTCTGATGACTCCTCCATCATAGGCTGCATTAGTAATGGAGATGAGTCAGGGTACAGTCAAGTCGTGGAGGACTTCGTCTTGTGCTGCAGGGACAACTCAACATCAGTAAGACAAAAGAACTGGTGGTGGACTTCTGACGTGCCAAGGAGCCTCTGAAACCATTCACCATTCAGAGGGAGTACGTGAAAGTGGTGCAGAGCTACAAGTATCTGGGCGTTCACATTAACAACAAACTGGACTGGTCTGACAACAGAAGAAAGGCCAGAGCAGACTGGACTCGCTAAAGTGACTCAGGTGTTTTAATGTGTGTAGCAAACTGCTGGAAATGTTCTACCAGTCCATAGCAGCCAGTGTGCTGTTCTGCGCCGTGCTCTCCTGGGGGTGCAACCTGAGCTAAAAAGATACACAATGCCTGAACAAACTTATCAGAAAAGCCTGAGCCTTTACTTGATGAACCCTGGACACACTGTTGTGGGAAAGAGGATGAACAATGGAACAATCTGGATGAGAACAGGTCATTCAGCCCAAAAAAGCTCACCAGTCCTGTCCATTTATTTATTCCAAATAAACATCAAGTTGAGTTTTGAAAGTCCCTAACGTCTTACTGTCTCCCACACTACTCGGTCGCTTATTCCAAGTGTCTATCATTCCTTTTGTAAAGAAAAACTTCCTAATGTTTGTGCAAAATTTACAACTTAACAAGTTTCCAACTGTGTCCCTGTGTTCTTGATGAACTCATTTTAAAGTCACACTCTCGATCCACTGGACTAATTCCCTTCATAATTTTAAACACTTCAATCATGTCACCTCTTAATCTTCTTTTGCTTAAACTCTTAAGGCTCAGCTCTTTAAATCTTTCCTCATAACTCAACCCCTGTAAGTCCTGGAATCAGCCTTGTCGCTCTTCTCTGGACATTTTCTTGTGCTGCAATGTCCTTTTTGTAGCCTGGGGGCCAAAACTGCACACAGTACTCAAGATGAGGCCTCACCAGTGTGTTACAAAGCTTGAGCAGAACCTCCTGTGACTTGTACTCCACACATCAAGGCGCTATACAACCTGACAGTCTGTCAGCCTTCTTAATGGCTTTTGAACACTGCCGGGAAGTCGATAGCTTAGAGTCCACTATGACTCCAAAATCCTTCTCATAAGGTGTGCTCTCGATTTTCAGACCTTCTATTGTGTATTCAAACCTCACATTTTTACTTCTTATGTGTAATACTTTACATTTACTGACATTAAATTTCATCTGCCACAAATCTTCCCAAGCCTGTATGCTATCCAAGTCCTTCTGTGATGATTTAATGGATTCCAAATTATCTGCTAATCCACCTATCTTGGTATCATCTGCAAACTTCACCAGCTTGTTACTTATATTCCTATCTAAATCATTTATATATATATATTAAAAATAACACCGGCCTCAGCACTGATCCCTGCTGGTCACCACTCTTACCATCACCCTCTGCTTCCTGTGTCTGAGCCAATTCTGCACCCATCTAAAAACATCCCCCTGAACTCCCACTTTTTTTAGATCAATGCCCAACCTCTCATGTGGCATCTTATGAAATGCCTTTTGAAAGTCCAGATAAGTCATATCATCTGCTCCACTTTAAACGTATCCTTTTGTTACCTCCTCATAGAATTCCACAGAATGATGGCAAAATTGGATACCCCATGAAAAATCCCCTCCATCCTTTTCCAGGAGGCGCTCTCTGGAAGCACTTTTTGCCAGAGGCTCATTTCACTACAGTGTGTAAAGTAAGAAGCGCTTTTCTGCCCACTTCCATCAGGCTATTCAATACCTCCACCCAATATACTTGTTAAGTTTTTATTTATTGATTGATTGATCGATTGATTGTAATATCTGTCTTGTGAGACTATATTCTTGTTTTATACAATACAATTTATTTTTGTATCGCCCAAAATCACACAAGAAGTGCCGCAATGGGCTTTAACAGACCCTGCCTCTTGACAGCCCCCCAGCCTTGACTCTCTAAGAAGACAAGAAAAAACTCCCCCAAAAAAACCTAGTAGGGAAAAAATGGAGGAAACCTTGGGAAAGGCAGTTCAAAGAGAGACTCCTTATTAGGTAGGTTGGGTGTGCAGTGGGTGTCAAAAAGAATGGCGGTCAATACAATACAAGAACAGAAGTAACCCTCAATACAATACAATAGTACAATAGAAATATTACAAGTACGGAGCAGAATTTAACAGTAGATGATATCACAAAACAGAATTTGGATTTGTTTAGAGTCCTGGAGACCTCGACCATCAAGCTGCCTTCCCCTATTGGCCAGTGCTGGGCCAGCCAATCTGATGAAAGGACCCCTCTTTCCCATGATTCCTGCGATCCTCCATCAGGGACAAATTTACCTTAGGCAGGCAAAACAACTTGGCAGGAGGGCCGTGGCACCAGGTGCCACATTTGAGTACCAAGAAGAGAAACAGAATAGGTGAGGATGAGTATCAAATTCTGTCATGTTACTTATGTTTTAGTGCTAATAACTAACAACAGAGATGCAGTCTGTACAGTTAATCCGCAGCTCTATACATTTGAATTTCCCCATGAGATTAATAAAGTTTATCTAATCTAATCTAATCTAATCTAATCCAATTATTTGTTCATTTTATTCTATTTTAGGTATATTGTTCTGTTCCCCAAGGGATCAATAAAGTTTATATAATCTAATCTAATCTAATTATATTTTTGTTTTATTCTAGATTTTGTATATTGTCGTGTTTACTTTGTTATTGTCTCGCTATGCTAATTAACAGTCTCTTTGTATGTACCATATATACTCATGTATAAATTGGGTCTTGAAACCCGAAAAATCAGACCCCGAATTATACGCCTGTTCAAAAATGTGACACTTCATTTTTTTTTTTTTCTCTCACCAGTTTCTCGGACACATCAAACTTTGTTGCAGCAGCGCAGTTACCAATTTATTTTGCCACTCCAATGACGTTTCATTTAAAACCAGCTTCATATTTTCTTCTGATCGAGCGCTCCATCGTAGATAAGGGATGCTCGTACGATAAAGGTTTATGAGGGTGTGAGATACAAAAAATACAAATCAATGCAAACGTCCCTTCGGAATAGTTCGGGCATTACTGTGTGGTCACGAAGGCACAATACATAGAAAGAAAAGGCCGTGTGCTCGGTGGTTACTCTCTCAGGTGGGCGTTAGCATATCGTAATCTCTTGGACCAATAGCGTTAGTTTTCTGCATTCAACTTATATGATCGACATTATAAAATACCACAAATTATACAGTAAAATCAAGCCCCCAACTTATCCGCGGCAGAACTTAAACGCCAGTATATACGGTATTTTGTGCACTGGTTGTAGAGCCTCAGGGGGTGGGCCCCCCAGTGTAGAGCTGCCCCCAGCTTTTATACTTGGCTGAGTGATTCAGGCTGCTCAGAACGCCATTGACTGTCTCTGATTTTAGAATACCGTAAGTACTTGTGGATTTGTGTCTTTGATTTTCAACATTGTGTGGTTTGATTTTGACTTTGTTCCCTTTTGCTCTTTTTGCTCCGCTTTTGTTTTTGAACCTAAATCTATTGAAATATAAAGAATTGATGTTTTGCGTTTTTCGTCTGTTTCAGACCAGGGTTTTTTTCTTTGTCTTAGTTTCCCCCTCTCTGTGCAGCCGGTTGCCAGTGCAGTAATGAAAGTTATAGAGTTGGACCAGGAGAAGTCAGAAGCCAATATAGAGCTGAACATTTCTGTCACCAAAGCCCAAATGCTAACCAGAACAAAGTGAAAGGGAAATAGCAAAAGGATTCAAGACCAGGAAAACCTCAACAGAATCGCACCCTGGACTTTTATGTTATCCACAATATTAGATAAAGAGAGATCTGTCACTCTGGAATCTAAAGTATTGCGTCAATGACGCCCTCCAAAACCGCGGCCCCCCCCAGCAACTAGGAATTGCGTCTTGAAGAAAGAATTTAGGAAACGAAGGCAGCAGCTTACAAAACAAAAATGGCATTGCAGTAAAATTATAAAGACCAATAGATGTTTATTTAGCTCTGGAAACAATAAAAGATTAACCCAGGTAACCAGACACTCAAAAGCCCTGGATTTACCATAACAAATGGATTCACTCCATAAAGTTACCTGACCTGTAACAAGCACAAAAGGGCAGCAAGTCAAGTCGTCAAGCCAAGTTGGGGAGCATGCACTGGTACAATGTGTTGCCTCACCCACTACACATTGAAACAGCTCGGGATCCCGGTTGGCAACCCCCCAGGCAGACATGTGGTCCAGTCCTACCCTCTGGAAATGACCCTCTCTCTGCTGCAGCTGGGTGTTACGTGGGCGACCCCTTGGCCTGGTCCAGCCAACAATGAGAATCTTATGAGCTGGATCATCCTCGGGGAAACACGCCACATGGCAGTAGTGCTGTAACTGATGCTCCCTCACAATGCAGGTCATGTGCCTCATTCGGGACTCCATGAGCAGCACAAAGTCAAACCAATGCTACTCAAGAGACACAGTACCAAAGGAGTCCAGTCTTCATCTCAGGTCACTGGATAGCGTCCATGTCTCACAACCATATAGCAAGACAGGAAGCACCAGGACTCTAAAGACTTGGATCTTCGTCCTTTTGCATAGATATCAGAAGCGCCACACACCCCTTTATCAGTGACCTCATGACCCCCCATGCTCTCCCAATCCGTCTACTGACTTCACAGGAAGAGTCACCAGAGACATGAATGTCACTGCCAAGGTAAGTAAACCTCTCAACAAGGTCAATACTCTCTCCACAGACAGACACACTGCTGATGGCCGTGCCCAAGAGGTCATTAAAGGCCTGGCTCATTGGTTTTTATCAGGACACTAGCAAGCCCAGACGCTCAGACCCCTCACTCAGTCTCTCGAGCGCCCAGATGAAAAACCAAAGTCCGAGGATGGCGTCGGATTAAGAATGAAAATCACAACCCACCACAAAATCAAACTGAAAACAGGGGGCCGAAATCTAAAGTCATCACGGGGAAGAGGCTTTCTTAACGGAGAGTTTTAAGAGATTTGAACTGTCTGAAGATTGGAGTCGAAAACCCTGCGAAAATGTTGGAGTAAGTGTTTTTTTTTATTTTCTTCAGAGATTTGTACATTGAATAGGCATTCTGCCTGAAATCCATAATTGGATGTCTTGCTGAAGGTTATAAAGTGCTACACACAGTATGTGGAAAGCAAAAACCTTTTCTGCTCCCAAACTCAGGTTTCTTTTCAATTATTCAAGCTTCTCAAAAAAGGCTACCCGGTAGCAGCCTGCACTGAAACGCGTTACAATGATGAAATGCAACCAACAGCACACAGCCCAGGAGGATGACACATTCCCTATCTCAATGTACAAAAAACAAAATATAAGCTGCACATACAGGACATTAGAACTGGAAGGTACGAGCAGGGGTGGCAGGACCACCGTCACGACTCACAAACTGGTAGCACTGAGACATTGTGCAGAGTCCGGTGCCTGCTTTTGTTCTTTTTGTGCCAGTTGTCTTCTTATAGGAGTCGCCATTTGAACCAGAAAAGCCGAAGATGTCAGTCCCCTTGGATAAAAGCATCAGCCAAATAAGAACCTATTAAAGAGGATGGAAACACAGGCTGAGAGAGTAACTTCCCTTAAGTTTGGGAAAAATCGGAGATTTGCGTTACTGAAAGTCATCACGATAGACACGTGGTCCACATTGTGACAGTCACTTTTTATATTTGATCTTACTGAAAATTAATTTTAATAGACATCTGACTAGCTCTGCAGAAAACACGACAGTTGATGTTCTCATTTTAGTAGAGAAAAAAAAGAACAAAACGAAACAAAGTGAGTTTATTTTATAGAGATGTATTTTATTTTGACATGTTTTATCATCATTTTTGGACTGAAAAAAATCATCTCGATAGTCGGCTTTATTGAGGTTTATTTCGTTCATTTTATTGAGAAGTCATTATGACAGTCGACTTTATTATCTATCTATCTATCTATCTATCTATCTATCTATCTATCTATCTATCTATCTATCTATCTATCTATCTATCCTCCATTATTTATCATCTTTTACTTAACAGAAAAATCACGGTCAGTTGTCTTATCATCATTTATTCTGATAAATCATCATAATACTCATTTTATTATAATTTATCTTAGTGAAAACTATCGCAGAAGTTTTATTGGGATTTATGTTATTGAAAACTAGCTGTGTAAGCCTGTGCTGTAAAAAGCCCTGGGTCCTAGAAACTACTGATGTCGTCAGAAAGAAAATTGAAGAGATTGCCGGGTAATTGAAAGGAACTACTCTGGGCGTCTCTCTCCTAGGAGGATTCGTTTGGCTGACGTGCTGGCCTCGCTTGCGCATTAGCGGCGGGAGGAAAAGTAAAAGGGATAACGTTTTGTGGATGTTAGCTGCTAAGCGCCTTTCTTCTGAGGTTTCATTTTGCCCACGTGCTCGCCTCACTTGTGTTATTAGCAGCTAAGCGAGTTTTCTGTTTCCTTGAAGGTAGAGCCCTTACACCGACTCCACCTCTCACTTCCGGGCCTGACAGACAGACAGATAGACACTCTTCCACACGTAGACATTTATATATTAGACTAGCCGTCCTTTGCAGCTTCACCCGCATATTATTGAAATAGGACAGCGAGGAGGACCCTGCCTGGCTTCCCACTCCTGACGTCACGCTTCCCCCTCCTCTCAGCCCACAGCCTCTGTCTTGGATTAGCACGAATATATCTCTCCTACAAACGAACTATGATGCTTAGCGCAATGTGAGAAGTCGCAAAATCAACCAGAATGTTCAAGCAAATTCTAGAAAAAAACCTGATCTAAATCCGTTAAGTAGTTCTCTCATTCGTTAGCTAAGTGTAGGTAAGGAAAGCCCTAAGGCTGGCACATGAGTGAGGAGGGCTCCATTCCACTCCCCTCAGCCCACAGTATGTCTCTCAGATTTATGCAAATAAATCAGTACCACAAGCAAACTATGACACTTAGCGCAATGAGAGAAGTCGCAAAATCAACCGGAATGTTCAAGTAAATTCTAGAAAAAAACCTGATCTAAATCCGTTAAGTAGTTCTCTTATTCGTTAGCTAAGTGGAAGTAAGGAACGCCCCAAGGCTGGCACATGAGTGAGGAGGGCCTCAACCTGCTGCATGTCTCTCAGATTCGTGCAAATAAATCGGTACAGCAAGTGAACTATAGCACTTAGTGCAATGAGAGAAGTCGCAAAATCAACCGGAATATTCAGGCAAATTCTAGAAAACTACGCGATCTAAATCCTTTAAGTAGTCCTCCTGTGAAAAGTGGACAGACTTACAGACATTGGATTTTATTTATATACAGATTATTAACTTTTTCCATTTATCATACCTTAATTAAACTGAAAAAAATACTATAAATAGTTTTATCAACATTTGCTGTACCAAAAAATCATCATGATAGTCATTTTATTGTGTTTCATCTTACTGAAAAATCAGGGCAATACTCAGATTTATTTAACTGAAAAATCGTGTGAGGGTTAAATTCTGTTTTGTGAAGTTCAACTTGACTGTACAGTATGTAATGTTATTTTCTTCATTATAAAGTTTAACTTGTCTGTACAGAATGTTGTTTTCTTCAAATAAAATATACAGAAAAAAAAATACAGGGGTTTTCTTGTATTGCTGAGTCAGGACAATAAAACCAAATTAGTAAAAAGTCATTCTTATGGGCACAATACTACTTGTTTTCAGAACAGAACGGAAAAACAATTCTAACAGTCAATTCTAACTTCATCTTCATTCAGCTGCTCCCGTTAGGAGTCAACACAGCAGACCATCTGTTTCCATCTCTTCCTGTCCTCCGCATCTTTCACCAACCACCTTCATGTCCTCTCTCACCACATTCATAAACCTTAGGCTTTCCTCTTACCTGGCAGCTCTATCCTTAGTACCCTTCACCCAATATACCCAGCATGTCTCCTCTGCAGATGTCCAAACCAACACAATCTCGCCTCTCTGAGTTTGTCTTCAACCTCAGCCGACCCTCTAATGTACTCATTGTGATACGTGATCAATATGATACGTGAGATCTTCTTCTTCTTCTTAGTCTTTCGGTTGCTCCCGTTAGGGGTCACCACAGAAAATCATCTGTTTCCATATCTTCCTGTCCTCGTCATCTTGCTCTGTCACACCCACCATCTGCATGTCTTCTCTCACCCCAGCCATAAACCTCCCCTTTGGCCTTCCTCTCTTCCTCTTGCCTGGCTGCTCTTTCCTTAGTATCCTTCTCCCAATACACCCAGCACATGTCTAAATCAACACAATTTCACCTCTCTGACTTTGTCCCCATACTGTCCCACCTGAGCTGACCCTCTAATGTACTCATTGCGATATGTGAGATATGTGAGGTGGTCGTCTTCTTATTCTTTATCTTTTGGCTGCTCCCATTATGGGTCGCCAAAGCAGAAAATCTGTTTTCATATTTTCCTGTCCTCGTCATCTTGCTCTGTCACACCCATCATGTCTTCTCTCACCACATCCGTCAACCTCCTCTTAGGCCTTCTTCCGTTCCCCTTAACCTCTATGTTTAGCATCCTTCTCCCAATACACCCAGCATAAATCCAAACCAACACAATCTCGCCTCTCTGAGTTTGTCTCCAACCTGAGCTCACCCTCTAATGTACTCATTGTGATACTTGATCAATATGATATGTGAGATCTTCTTCTTCTTCATCTTTTGGTTGCTCCCGTTAGGGTTCACCACAGTGGACCATCTGTTTCTATATTTTCCTGTCCTCGTCATCTTGCTTTGCCACACCCACCACCTGCATGACTTCTCTCACCACAGCCATTAACCTCCTCTTTGGCCTTCCTCTCTTCCTTTTGCCTGGCTTTGTCCCCAAACCGTCCCACCTGAGCTAACCCTCTAATGTTAACTCATTGTGATATGTGATCAATGTGATACGTGAGATACGTGAGGTGATCTTCTTCTTATTCTTCATCTTTCGGTTGCTCCCGTTAGGGGTCACCACAGCGGACCATCTGTTTCCATATCTTCCTGTCCTAGTCATCTTGCTCTGTCACTCCCACCACGTGCATGTCTTCTCTCACCACAGCCATTAACCTCCCCTTTGGCCTTCCTCTCTTCCTCTTGTCTGGCTGCTCTTTCCTTAGTATCCTTCTCCCAATACACCCAGCACATGTCCAAATCAACACAATTTCACCCCTCTGGCTTTGTCCCCAAACCGTCCCACCTGAGCTAACCCTCTAATGTTAACTCATTGTGATATGTGATCAATGTGATACGTGAGATAAGTGAGGTGATCTTCTTCTTATTCTTCATCTTTCGGTTGCTCCCATTAGGAGTCACCACAGCGGATCATCTGTTTCCATATTTTCCTGCCCTCGTCATCTTGTTCTGTCACACCCACCACCTTCATGTCTTCTCTCGCCACATCTGCCAACCTCCTCTTAGGCCTTCCTTTCTTCCCCTTGACTGGCAGCTCTATCCTTAGCATTCTTCTCCAATTATACCCAGCATGTCTTGTCTGCAGAGGTCCAAACCAACGTAATCTTGCCTCTCTGCCTTTGTCTCCAAACCGCCCAACCTGAGCTGACCCTCTAAATGTAGTTAATTCTAACACTTTCTGGAAAATGATAAACCAGACATATTCAGTGGTATAATAGTGGAGGACACGCTCATGGCAGCTGTCAACATTTGGAACAATGTCAAGGATCCAAACAAAATAAATCCTGTGAGGTAAGCCCTAACAAGAAGACCTCTAGTAAAGCACTACAGGTCTTGAACCCCTGTCTACCAGGAGGGGTAGCTTAGCTGGAGTCTGCTAGGCAACAGACGCCTCAAATTTAAGAACAATCAAGAAGAACAGTCCAAAAGCCGTCCATGAGAAGGGAGAGGCCAAGAGCAGAACGTTGACTGTGTCTATTGCGGAAAATGAAAAATTAATGGGCAACATCCCGACTGTTTCTTTTTTTTTTATTATTTCTGGGTAATATTCTCTGTTTTTTTCCTCACGCAGTATACAGACTATAAAACTGACAGATTAATTCCACCGAGCCACTTAATCAGGCAGCAGTAAAATGCTAGACAAAAGAAAGCGCTTGTTCAGGTAGCTGCTCTCGCACCGGGTCCACTCTGCTGAGATGATTTTTCTCCCACTCAAGCAGGCAGTATTTAATAGCAAGTTTAAATATTTTCTTAATCTTGTACATTAAAGAAATCGAATTATCTTGTAACCTTCTTTATGAAAGGCTCTCTCCTACTGGTGCTGAAATGCTCTATTCTTGACTGTCTGCATTCAATGCCCTACAGAGGAAAGATGTGTTAATATCCTAATCCGATATGCACAGCGGAGTGCAACTGCCTCCCGCACAATGCATCTGCCGGAGCCGTGAGGGTAAATAAAGAATGGGGGGCTACAGTATTTCAAACTAAACGTTTAGAGGGAGTCAAATCGGCCAGCTAGTCTGATGGCATTTTACCTCACGAGCAGCTGTGAGAAAGGATCCCGATGGCTGCTGAGTGATGACAAAAGCTGACGAGAAACTCGGGCTTGTGGGATATCCAGCACAGCGCAGGGCCAGGACTTGAGGGGGTCCTCTTTTGTTTTGCGGAATTAAAAAATATTTTTTATAGTGGCTCTTCTATACTAAATGCTATCCCAAGGCAGTGCAATTACAATTTACATAAGCTAGCTATAGCACAGACACGTGAAGCGACTTGCTCAGTACAATGCCTTAACCACTTGGTCACTCAGGGGGCACACAGTATTTGTCTGAATGGACATGTTCTGCGTGCTGTGGACCCTGCTTACTATAGGAAAGTCACACCTGCTTACACATAAATATACCCATCAGCCACAACATTATAACCACCTGCCTGCTATTGTGTAGCCCACCTTGTACTGCCAAATCAGCTCTGGCATGAACTCCACAAGACATCTGAAGGTATCCTGTGGTATCTGGCACCAAGATGGTGCCGGTAGATCCTTTAAGTCCTGTAAGTTTTGAGGTGGGACATTCATGGATCAGAGTTGTCTTTCCAGCACATCCCCTCTGCTTCGGACACCCTGTGAATAAAAGTCATGTAGTGTGACATCGGCTTAACTAAAACTTACTACTCTGGTGCCATGATATACTCAAATGTATTCAATTTTATTTAACAATATTAGTGTGTTAGTGGGTGGCACGGTGGCGCAGTGGTAGCGCTGCTGCCTCGCAGTTAGGAGACCCGGGTTCGCTTCCTGGGTCCTCCCTGCGTGGAGTTTGCATGTTCTCCCCGTGTCTGCGTAGGTTTCCTCCCACAGTCCAAAGACATGCCGGTTAGGTGGATTGGCAATTCTAAATTGGTGTTTGTGTGTGTCCTGCAGTGGGTTGGCACCCTGCCCAGGATTAGTTCCTGCCTTGTGCCCTGTGTTGGCTGGGATTGGCTCCAGCAGACCCCTGTGTTCAGATTCAGCGGGTTGGAAAATGGATACTGTATTTGTTGTGTTACAGTCAGGGTTTATTCCCTGGCTTGTGTTTATTTTCCTTTTGATTGTTGTGTTTGGTTTGGCTATATCCTAACTACAGGGTCACGGGGGTCTGCTGGAGCCAATCCCAGCCAACACAGGATGCAAGGCAGGAAACAAACCCCGGGCAGGGTGCCAGCCCACCGCAGGGTTGGTTTGTATTTTTCAAGTTTTTTAAGTTTCTATGTATTTTTGTTACAATTGTTTAGTTTATAATTTATCTCACATCCTGTTTCTTTCAATGCTTCTCCACACATGGTGTTTAAAGGAGGACCACCCTGATGTCACTGCTGATGGGTCCCCACTATGCCTTTAATGTTGACATCAGTGAGAGGGTCTCATCAGTGGATCATTGTGTTTGTGGAGTTTATTGTGGAGTGTTACATCCTTTTGAATTATCTGGTTTATTTGATAAGTGCTTCTCCTTTTGGGTTACTGATTTTAGATTTTTGTATTGGGAATCGTGTGTCTTGAAGTTCCTTTTAGACAAATCCCTCTTTTTTCCTTTTTGTGCTTTTTATTCATTTTTTTTTTTTTTTGCTACTTAAAAATGTTTGTCAATAAGTTCGAAATTTATAAAGATTTTTTCATTTTGATATTGCCACAAGTCAGGGGTTTGTGGTTATCCTCTCCCTTGTATGGGAAGCAACCTCTGAAAAGGATTTAAGGGTTTATCTTGACGCAACATTCTCATTGTTTGAATAATGTGCAGAAGTGATTAAAAAGGTTACATCATAAAAAGTGCTGAGCATAAATTAAGGGGTGCTATGCTTGAAATATACAAGGCAGAAGTGAGACAATATCTGGAGACCTGTGTGCAGGTCAAGTCATCACGCTACAAAAAAAGGACATAGTGGCACTTGAACCGTTGAAGAGGAGACCAACCAGGTGCATCATGGGACTTAAGGACAAGTCCAACTGTGACAGACTGAGAGAATTAATCCTATTTAGTGTGAGCAGAGGAGACTGCGTGGGGACCTAATCCAACTCTTCGAAATTCTCAAATGCCATGATAAAGGAGATCCAGCAGAACAAATTCAACTTTATGGTGAATCACGAATTCAGGGACAACAGTGGGAATTATTTAAGTGTATTTGGGACTGAAGCCAGGAAGCACTTCTTCATGCAGTGAGTTGTGGGAGTCTGAAACAAATTACTGAGGCAAGGAGTTAAAGCAGAAATCTTGACAACCTTTATGAATTATCTGGATGAGATCTTGGCATTGCTTAGCTATTAGCCAAATAAACGAGCTTTATAGGCTGAATGGTCAAATTTCCTATAGTCTTATGTTGTTATGTTATGGGTGTCGCCATTTTACATTCTTCATTGTCTCTGTTGCTAGGCAAAGTCAAACATCATGGGTTCATAGGTTTAATGGCTGGCACTGGACACTTCCCCGTTTGTCCAAGTTTATGGATGAAACCTAAAAAGCCTAGCATTAATTTCTTTAATTCCTAGTTTGAATTCTGGTTACATACACACTTCTTTCTGTCCCATTGATCACGATCTCCAACTTATGTACAGCTTGATTTGTGTGTAAATTCTTGGCTTTGAGTCTCTTTTTTTCGAATATTGACTATGATTTTTGTCTCAGTTTCTGGACGCAGTTACCTGATTCTTCCTCTCCTTAGCTAGTTTATTTTTTTACCATGACCGTCTCCTGATTCCATTTCCTGCTTCATACTGGCCTGCTGTACTGTACTGCCTAGTTCAGTCAGTACACCCCCTCAGTAGCCATTGTTCTACATGTGCGCATTGGAGGCAGCTAAAGGGCTCAAAAGAAGGTAATTCCCGATCAGACCATGGGGTGGCAGAGTGCATTAATCCTTTCTCTTATCTCCCCGCAGACCAAGTCAAGTCAAGTCGGGGAGCATACACTGGTGTAGTGCGTTGCTGCACCCACCACACGACAAAAAAACTCGGGATACCAGTTTGCAACCCCCTAGGCAGACACGCGGCCCAGTCCTACCCTCCAGAGATGACCCTCTATCTGCCGCAGCCTTGGCCTGGTCCAGCCACTCAGGTCCCCAACAGTGAGGATTCTACAAACTGGATCACCCTTGAGAAATCATGCCACATGGCCGTAGTGCCGTAACTGACGGTCCCTCACAATGCAGGTCATGTGCCTCATTTGGGACTCCATGAGCAACACAAAGTCAAACCTGCGGTACCCAAGGATTCTCTGAAGAGACTGCACCGAAGGAGTCCAGTCCTCATCTCAGGTCACTGGATAGCGTCCATGTCTCACAACCATATAGCAAGACAGGAAGCACCAGGACTGTAAATACTTGGACCTTCGTCCCTTTGCCGAGATATCAGGAGCACCACATATTCCTTTATCAGCGACCTCACGGCCTAATTCCCCGCAGACCAAATGTGGGAAATTCCGCCCCAGAAGACATCACTCCCAGTTCCGCCCCAGATGATGTCACTTCTGCCCCAGAAGACGTCACTCCCAGTTCCGCCCTAGAAGACATCACTTCCTCCCCAGAAGATGTCACTTCCTCTTCCACCCCAGAAGATGTCACTTCCTCTTCCACCCCAGAAGACATCACTCCCTGTTCCGCCCCAAAAGACATCTCTTCCAGTTCCACCTCTGAAGAAGCCACAGCCCAATGACCTCATTTCCGGTTCTGCTCCCAAGATCCCTCCCCTTCCTGCCATACAACTATACAGTATATCCACCATGTTTCCTAACCTGTGCAGTTCTGTTGTGGACTTTTGTCTGTAAAGCCCTTTTTTCCACATTTGTAGCCAATTCTCAAGTATACGAACGGCTGCCCCAAACCTCTTTGTGTGTCAAGGCTCGATTATTTACCACACCACAAAGAAAGAAGGGCACGCGGAGATTTGCAGCAACCAACATTCCTATTAAAGGCTGTATATCAAATCAGCCTGATGAATCTATTGCCCTGTCTTCAAATTCCCCCTCTAACTAGTTTGGCTTGTACTTTCTTTTCTTTTTTTTCTTTTCTTTTCAGTTGATGTCTCAGGATCATGTGCTCAACTCGCAGATTTAGCCTCATGGGTATGCATTCTCCCAGCCCTCATTACTAACCCACCAGGCCACAAAGCTTTAACAGAGGCTTCATACTTGGTCTCCTTAATCATAAATCAAGAGCAGAAGCCATATTAGTATGTCTGTAGTGTACTAATGAAGTCATGGTGCTAGGGGCATACTGCAAGGTAGGGGATTTCTGAGGAATTGTACTATGCTGTAGTCCACTGAAGCAGCATATTGTACCTTCATCAATAAATTATACATTAATGCTTTCTTCCTCTATGCTAATCCTTGGCAAAAAGCCACACGCTTTCAGTCCAGAGCTGGTAGAAAACATTGGAGGTCGGACATGCTTGATAGATCTGAAATAATTAAGCTTGATTAAGGAATGGATGAAGGAGGAAGAAACAGCCAGAGCCACCCTAATTTTCTACATAAACGGGAAAATGCAAGCGGGCTTGTGTGATGGGGGGGCGGGGGGGGTCTGTTGTTCTAAATGAGAAGAAAGCAAACAGACTTGGAATGGCATACGATCCGCCGAATGTACCCGTTGTTTGCATTCTTATTCAGCTTACATTATTGACAGAGCATGATTAACAAGGATAATAAAATCCGGCATAATAAAGAAGGGATGCTGGAGCGCTGCGGTACTAATTACCAGTGACATTGTTTTAAACTTGAAACGCTCTAGTTTCCCCTCATCCATATATATATACAATCGTATGAAAAAGTTTGGGAACCCCCTCTCAGCCTGCATAATAATTGACTCTCCTTTCAACAAAAAAGGTAACAGTGGCATGTCTTTCATTTCCTAGGAACATCTGAGCACTGGGGTGTTTTCCGAACAAATATTTTTAGTGAAGCAGCATTTAGTTGTATGAATTTAAATCAAATGTGAAAAACTGGCTGTGCACAAATGTGGGTCCCCTTGTAATTTTGCTGATTTGAATGCCTGTCACTGCTCAATTCTGATTACTGGCAGCACCAGATTGGTTGGATGAGCTCATTAAGCCTTGAACTTCATAGACAGGAGTGTCCAATCATGAGTGGTAAAAGGTATTTAAAGGTGGTCAATTACAAGTTGTGCTTCCCTTTGACTCTCCTCTGAAGAGTGACAGACAGCATGGGATCCTCAAAGCAACTCTCAAAAGATCTGAAAACAAAGATTGTTGAGTCTCATGGTTTAGAGGAAGGCTACAAAAAGCGATCTCAGAGGTTTCAACTGTCAGTTTCAAGTGTAAGGAATGGAATCAGGGAATGGAAGGCCACAGGCACAGTTGCTGTTAAACCAACCCAGCAGGTCTGGCAGGCCAAGAAAAATAAAGGAGCAGCATATGAGCAGGATTGTGAGAATGGTTACAGACAACCCACAGATCACCTCCAAAGACCTGCAAGAACATCTCGCTGCAGATGGCGTATCTCTACATCGTTCTACAATTCAGCACAATTTGCACAAAGAACATCTGTATGGCAGGGTGATGAGAAGAAGCCCTTTCTGCACTCACACCACAAACTTGTTGCTTGTTGTATGCAAATGCTCATTTAGACAAGCCAGATTAATTTTGGAACAAAGTGCTTTGGACTGATGAGACAAAAATGGAGTTAATTGGTCATAAAAACAAGTGCTTTGCATGGTAGAAGAAGAACACCGCATTCCAAGAAAAACACCTGCTACCTACTGTGAAATTTGGTGGAGGTTCCATCATGCTGTGGGGCTGTGTGGCTAGTTCAGGGACTGGGGCCCTTGTTAAAGTCGAGGGTCGGATGAATTCAACCCAATATCAACAAATTCTTCAGGATAATGTTCAAGCATCAGTCACAAAGTTGAAGTTACGCAGGGGTTGGATACTCCAACAAGACAATGACCCAAAACACAGTTCGAAATCTACAGAGGCATTCATGTAGAGAAGAAGTACAATGTTCTGGGATGGCCGTCACAGTCTCCTGACTTGAATATCATCGAAAATCTATGGGATGATTTGAAGCAGGTCGTCCATGCTCGAAAGCCATCAAATTTAACTGAACTGGAGACATTTTGTATGGAAGAATGGGGTCAAAAATACCTCCATCCAGAATCCAGACTCTCATCAAAGGCTATAGGAGGCGTCTAGAGGCTGTTAGATTAGCAAAGGGAGGCTCAACTAAGTATTGATGGAGTATCTCTGTTGGGGTGCCCACATTAATGCACCTGTCTAATTTTGTTATGATGCATATTGCATATTTTCTGTTAATCCAATAAACTTAATGTCACTGCTGAAATCCTACTGTTTCCATAAAGCATGTCATATATTCAAAGGAAGTTGCTACTTTGAAAGCTCGCCAATGAGAAACAAAAATCCAAAGAATTTAGAGGGGTTCTCAGACTTTTTCGTATGACTGTATATAGGAACGCCATACATGACTTTTTTCTTAGACGTGTGAGGATTTCTAGCCGTAGAACTCGAGCCGATTAAATACTTTACATCTCTTTCTCTTTCTTACATTGTGAAAATGTGAAGGGTATTGACCCAATCTGTATATCAAAGTTTGTTTTTTTGGTCAACTATTTGTATATAGTTGCGTAACTTCAGGCAACACAATAAAAAAATAAAAAAGACAGAAAATATCGACAACTTCAAAAAGTGTGAGTCAGACTTGCTGAAAATTAAGTTGTTTCCCCTCCTCGTGTCGTTTTACAGGATAACAAGACGTGGTCAGCAGATCTCATTAACTCCCCTTCCAGACTCTGCCCGAGCTGTGTTTTACCACCTGTGGGTATGGAATTTAAATGTTAATAAATAATGCCATAAATAATAGAGTAGCAATCTCACTAGTGTCCTAAAGCTGCAACCAACACCATGCTATGGCTATGCATTTTTTCCCCTGATTTAGAAGTTTGAGTGGCTCTGGCCATCATGGAAAAAAAGTTTATAGTGAAGGTGTTAGGTTCCACAACTCACACATATATTTTTAAAATCTGAATTATTTTTTTACTTTTGCTAACTCTTATTTGAGTAATGCAAAAATGCTTATGTTAGTCATTAACTGTTATGTAATGACACTTCTTTGGGTCTTCAGAACATTTCCAAAGCATCAGTAACGTGTTTATTCGTCTTTGCAATGTGACCTCCTCAATAAATCTCACTCTGGAGTGGTCTTAACAGAGAAACTATCCCCCTGATACAATACAGTATAATACAATTTATTTTTGTATCGCCCAAAATCACACAAGAAGTGCCATAATGGGCTTTAACAGGCCCTGCCTCTTGACAGCCCCCCAGCCTTGACTCTCTAAGAAGACAAGGAAAAACTCCTTGTAGGGAAAAAATGGAAGAATCCTTGATGAAAGGCAGTTCAAAAAGAGACCCCTTATCAGGTAGGTTGGGCGTGCACTGGGTGTCAAAAAGACGCAATACAATACAATACAAGAACAGAACAGAACAAATCCTCAATACAGTATAAACATAAAAATATTACAAGTACAGGGCAGAATTTAACAGTAGATATCACATAATATATTTTGGATTTGCTCAGAGTCCTGGAGACCTCAGCCATGAAGCTGCCTTCCCCATTTGTCAAGTGCTGGGCCAGCCAGTCCGATTAAAGGACCCCTCTACCCGATGATTCTTGCGATCCTCCATCAAGGATGAGTGATATTCCATATTTAGTATAAGATCTGTGAATCCTTTGTATTAACAAATCATTTCATGTGAATTTCTCCTTGGGATTAATAAAGTATCTATCTATCTATCTATCTATCTATCTATCTATCTATCTATCTATCTATCATATAGTTCCTTTAATATCTATCTATCTATCTATCTATCTATCTGTCTGTCTGTCTTATAGTGCATTTCATATCTATCTATCTATCTATCTGTTATATAGTGCCTTTCACATCTATCTATCTATCTATATATCTATCTATCTATCTATCTATGTATCTATCTGTTATATAGTGCCTTTCACATCTATCTATCTATCTATCTATCTATCTATTATATAGCGCCTTTCATATCTATCTATCTATCTATCTATCTATTATATATTGCCTTTCACATCTATCTATCTATCTATCTATCTGTCTATGTATTATATAGCGCCTTTCACATCTATCTATCTATCCATCTTTTACCGGCATGTCAATATGCCACACTGCACATAAATGAATAACCGACCTACTAAAGTTTTATAAGTGTGATGAAGACCCAAAGACGTCTTTGTTAAGGTCTTGTTACCCACGAGTAAGTGAGTAATAGATGCATTTCTGCAGCATCTAAACTAACGTGTTACCTTACGTTTTATATTTGATTTAATAAATGACTTTTATACTCGGTAGTAGTGCTGCTGCCTTGCAACGAGGAGACTGAGGTTTGCATCCCTGTTGCTTGACCTGCCTGTCTGGGCCTCTTCTGACCAGCAGTCCAAAGACTGGCGATGCTAAGCTGGCCCCTTGATGTGTGCCGGTGTGTTGTTCAGATTGTAAAAATTCACCTTTTCAGGAATAGATGATCTTTGCAAACCTCTACTACATTTGGCACCTCTCTTATTTTCATATTTAGCACAAACACACAAATCTTAACTTTATGAGCACAATTCATTATTATATTAATATTATATTTTAACAGTTAATCCTCTGGCAGGTTAAATCTTATGCTCAGGATCACACCATGAATTATTGGCAGAAGGAGAAGCCTAATGGCTTGCAGTCTGATATTCCAACAAGTAGGCTGACCATCCTGGTCAAGTCAAGTCAATGTACTGTACATTTACAACAGCAAAGTGCTGTACAAGAAAGGGTAAAAAAAATATATATATATATATATATATATATATATATATAGATACGTATGTCTTATATATAAATGTCTACGTGTGAAAGTGTGTCTGTCTGTCTGTCTGTCTGTCTGTCCGGCCTGGAAGTGGGAGGCAGAGTCAGAGTAAGAGCACAGAAACTGCCTTAGCCACTAATACACAAGCGAGGCCATCGGTGAAATGAAACCTCCTAGGAGTGAGATGCCCAGAGTAGTTTCCTTTCAATTACCTGACATCTCTACATTTCAATTTTTTTTCTGACGATTTCAATAGTTTCTTGGACACCGGGCTTTTTACAGCACGGGCTTACACAGCTAGTACATATACATATACATATATATATATTGTCACACGCATGCGATTCGGAGGCAGCCAACAAGCCTAAAGGTAAGGCAAACATCGCGCGATAAGAGTTTGTTGAATGGTACTAATGCTTCTCTCCTTTTATTCTCAGCCAGAAGGAAGATAAATAGACTGCCCTTACCTGTTCCAGCACCCAAAATGGCCTTGGCTACACTTCCTTTCCTGTCATCATTTTGATGACATCACTTCCTTTGTTCCCTTCAAAGATGTCACTACCTTTGTTTCAATTTCCTGTGCCCATTTTGTTTGTATAAATAGTCCACGTGTTTCTGTAGCTGCTGTTAAATGTTTCTTTTGAACCTTTGTTTAAAACATTTTTTTGTTGACCTTGTCCACAGACATTATACGGGACATTTCCCCAAGTCTTCGACACGTTTGGAGTGTTTCATTGTAACACAATATATACACACACATCACAAAACTGCTGTTTGTGCTCATGATTATTGAGGTACTGTGTAATAAAACACCCTTTTATTTTAACCTGGGACAGTCGTTGTGTATTTGTGTTTGGGGCTCTCTAGCACCCCCTAGCCTTCACAATATATAAAGCAATAAGAAGTCCGTACATTCATTGTCTGTGTGCCCTTGCCCAGGGGGTAATGTCGGGTAATGTCGGCCGACGTCCACAAGAGAGGGGGGAAAGTCTGATGAGCAAAGGCCAGTGGCCAACACAAGATAGTAAAACGTGCGGCACGCATTCAGCTGTCACCTCATCCAGCGTCCATAACTGAATGTCTGAAGAATGAAAGGCGATTAAAAAGGGATGAAAAGGTTAGAAAGTCCAATGAGAAAAGGCAACAAGATGAACAAAAAAAGAAAGGCATGATATCTGAAGTTTGTAAATGTGTGATGCGATCAAAACAGATGGACTTGCCATTGTACCATTAAGCCTATTATTAAGTTTTAATAAAAGAGCGTTCCATTTTGCTTTCCACCTTAATAAACATATATGGGAATGATGCTATATACATTAAATCTATTTTATTATTATTAATTATCTGTGCATCTGTCTGATGCCTATGTCCCTGTCATTCCAAATCACAAACATTTTTAGTAATAAAATGCACAGCATTTATCATTCCAACAGATGGCGCATCAGAAACATTAACACTGCTTTTAGGAATTCCATAGCAAATGGCATAGAGCAGAGACATATGCATTACATGGTGCATTGCAAAGGACAATGCAGAGGTCTCCGTTGATTATTTAGATTTCCACCCATCTTAGACGGGTAGCACAGCAACTCCATTAATAAAAGCACACAAGGCGTCTCATCGGGTTTACTTTGCACAGTACAGGATGATTCTTTTAAAAGCAGGTGATAAATGATTACTTTTGATGAAATGACTCTAAAAAAAAAAAACAAAGAACAAGCCATGCGTGGATTTCCTGACTACTGCGGTATTAAAAACAATGGCACTCACTACTGGGCAAGCAAGAGTCACTGTGCAGTTGTGAGTGCCTTCAGGCTTGGTATATTTTTTATTATTAGTTTAAGGCTTTCTTTCTTTCTTTTTTTTTGTTTTTGTTTTATTACAGCTGTTACAAAAGCCTGTAACATGGTCACGCTGACAATTATTTACTGAACTTCCACCTCGTGCTTCAGAAGCAAGTGATTTTTCTTGATCATAGCTCTGCCACCGCTAGTCCCACTCAACAATGTGTGCAAGGGCACTCTTGACTGGTTAATGATACACCTGTGAAGCACAACAATAGGCAGAGTCGGTCTCGCTGCTAGCCTTGGACAGGGGTCCGCGTTCCGATGATGAGAGGTCTTTTCTTATTCCGAGACGAGGCAGTGTGCTGGGTTTTCTCACACATCAAATGGACACCTGAATAAGCAGCAGCATAATTTATGTTGTGTGCTGCCCTTCGGGCTGGAAAAAGGCTGGTTTTGATCATGTCAGCTCTCATCATTTTCAAAAAGAGCAGATCCAGATACATCATCCCCTGTGCTGACAGCTTATGCTCTTAGTGAACTCAATTTTTGCTAACACCTAAATCAGTATCCTGCTACTTGCTAACAGAGGCTTAAGAGCAGAAACCACTCACGTGGTCATAAAATATGACTGCTCCCCTCATCCTGCCACGACACTACATCACGCAACAGTCATCTGTGGAGTAACTAAAGAGAGCAACGTCCATTCATCTTGTTTGTTATTATTTTTTTTTTTTTTCGGTGTGTGTCTTGTTGCTGCACTGGGATTGCAGAACAGCACTAGAGATTACAGTGAAGTAAATTCACGTTTATCGTCAGGAAGTTTAAATGCAGTGTGAACTGTATTCATGGAAGAAACATAGGATGTGGTAGACTTAGGAAAGCACACATATGGGGCCGCCAAAGAAATGGAAATTTATGAGGGAATAAAGTTGTCAGTCGAGAGCACATTGTAAGAGCTTTGCTAATCTGAGCTACAAATAATCCACCCTTTGTTATTTTACCACTCATGTTAAACAAACAATGCCATCCTTCCAGGGGTTACTTCTCTTACGCCATTTCTGGAAGCGTATCATTCAGAGCAATGAGTCCACTTCAGGCTATTAAGATTTTCTGTACAGAACGACAAGTTGCCCCATCCAGCCTCGTACCCGTGACTTCAGGCCAATTCAATTCAATTCATTTCATTTTTGGATAGATTGTGTCACGCATGTGCGCCAGGGGGTCACCTTCCAGGTTTACCTAAAGTAAGTAGTGCCACCGAGGGAGAAGACGGGCGCTGTTGCTAAAGATCTGGTCTTCTTCTTCCCTCCCAGTCTCAGGAAACGAACACAACAAAGCCGCACGTCTTCTGGTCTGCCAGAAATAAAAGCAGAATGCTCCAGGAAGGTGGCATGTCATTTTGGTGCTGACCTTGTTAACGTGCCAAGACCAGCGCTTGTTGTCAAGTGACTTCTACAGGGAAATTCTCCCTCACAAAGAGCACACGCCTTTTTTTTTTATTGTTTTTCTCGATTTTTATTTGTTCAAATTAAACAGAGTTTTGCCTATTTGGCAGCCCAAAAATGTGGTTTTGCCCAGCCTCTTTATTCACCCCGCTGCAGTAGATAGACAAATAAATAGACATACAAAGCACTATACAATAGATAGATAGCTAGATATGAAAGGCACTATATAATAGATAGATAGATAGATAGATAGATAGATAGATAGATAGATAGATAGATAGATAGATAGATAGATAGATAGAAATGGAAGGAGCTATAATAGATATTGTCACGCATCTGCGCATGAGAGGCAGCTAAAGGGCCTAAATTAGAGTAATTCCACACCAGACCGGGGAGGCGGAGTGCACTGACTCTTTATCTCACTTCTCTGCAGACCAGTTACAGGAAATTCCACCTGGCCCTGATGACACCACTTCCAGTTCCGGTCTCAATGATGGAATCACTTCCTCTGCTTGCCTTTAAAACCACCATTTTGATCATCTCAATTCAGTTCTGCTGTGGACTCTAATCTGTAATACATTTATTCAGCCAATTCTGAAGCCGGGAAACCAATATATGGGTGGCTATCCCAAACCTTTTTGTGTCTCTTTGTCAAGTTCTTGACAATAGATAGATAGATAGATAGATAGATAGATAGATAGATAGATAGATAGATAGATAGATAGATAGATAGATAGATAGATAGATAGATAGATAGATAGATAGATAGATAGATACTGAAAGGCACTAGATAGATAGATAGATAGATAGATAGATAGATAGATAGATAGATAGATAGATAGATAGATAGATAGATATGAAAGGCACTATAAAATAGATTCTACAGTATATTTCTTAGAATGCTATGATTCAATTAATTTTTTGCAGCAAAGATATAATGTACATAAAAAAACATAAAAATAACAGCAATAAAGGAATTATAATGATAATTTATTAAAGTTTGTAATCTCAGCAGGTTCAAGCTATAAACTTCACTTTATTGGTAAGGATGACAGCAGGCTAGTGAGAACATTAGAACAATCCAGACGTGAACAGGCCATTCTGCCCAACAAAGCTTGCCAGTCCCATCTACTTAATTCTTCCAAATTAAAAATAATAATAATAATAATAATAATAATAATAATAATAAGAAGAAGAAGAAGAAGAAGAAGAAGAAGAAGAAGAAGAAGAAGAAGAAGAAGAAGAAGAAGAAGAAGAAGAGGAAGAATTAGTTATAGTGATGTAGTCATCAGGATCCAAATTCTTAAATTGTATCTTGCTTCACTGTGAATTGTTGATTATTCACCAAGCTGGAAACTTTGTGAATCAAATTCTAGAGATTTTTAAGCATACACCTACACCTTTACTATCTGTGATATTTAGTTTAGTTTTATTGCTTTGTTGTCACAAAATCAGTTCTTTTTTTTTTTACACTTACCCTCAGTTCAGCAAGCAAACATGCTATACATAATATATTCAACAATAAACATATCACAAAAAGTATATATAAATGGCTCAGTACTGTAGAGAGGAAAATGTACGTCATTTAACAGTCCACAGATGTTACTGTCATGCAAGGTCTCGGAGTGGAGCGTAGGCTCACATGTGACAGTTCAGTTATCAAAAGTCATCTAACCAGGGAATACAAAAGCTGTCAGGTGTTCTCAGTAGTGAAGCTCAGCAAGAATCTGGGAGAACAGGCTGTCCATAAGCCAGTTACCAAAGCAACATGGAGACGGGCCGGGTGGGACATGAGCTGCAGTTGGGGTGACTGACAGGATGACAGGTCCTTGTTCATAGTAACTGCAGTATACCAAGTGAGCCTGCCTCCCAAGGCAACAACGAAAAATTCCAGCCAGGCATTTCCGTCAACCCAAAGAAGCACCTGCCACTGCTGATTTCATTTTGTGGTGAGTCCCTCATTTTGCTGGCATTTGGGGCCAGGCTGGGTGAGGTGTAAAGACTCCACAATACATCAAGAAAACCCGTAAAGGAAGGTAAAGCCAGGGGAGTGCAGCCATCACCCCAGAGACTGAGCAGCATATACTTACAACTAATTAAGGATCTAGACATATATATATATATATATATATATATATATATATATATATATATATATCCATCCATCCATTTTCTAACCCGCTGAATCCGAACACAGGGTCACGGGGGTCTGCTGGAGCCAATCCCAGGGTAAAAGGCAGGAACCAATCCCGGGCAGGGTGCCAACCCACTGCAGATATATATATATATATATATATATATATATATATATATATATATATATATATATATATATTATGAACATTGTGGCCCCGGCACAGACAGACGGACATCATATTGTCACCACACACCATTTATTTACAGTATTGTTTACAAAGTTTGTGCTCACGTGCACCCCAGTGCCTTCGCACCGATCTCCCCAAGTCCAGGCCCACAGTCTTTTGTGCCTTCCTGGCGCCCCCCGTCCTCTCTCTCCAGTTCCGTCTGCTTCCTCCCGACTTCCACCAATGACTGGAGGGAGGCGGCCCCTTAAATAAGGCTCCCGGATGAGCTCCAGGTGTTCCGTCCTTAGCCACGCCCCAGCGTGGCGGAAGTATCGGCTGTCTTCCTGGCAGCTCTCCGGGTGCCACACAAAGTCTTCCCCCCGGCACTTCCTGGTGTGGCGGAAGTGCCGGGCTCCCGGGATAATTAGGCACCGGGGCGCCGCCTGGCGGTGGCCACGGGTCCCTACAGGGCTGGGCTTCAAAGCCCTGTACCCGAGGCCCCCTGCCTAACCAGGACGGACGCCCCCACTCTGTCTGGAGGAGGCACTAGCCCTCCTCTTGTCCTCAAAGCGCCCCGGCGGGCTCCAGCCCCAGCCGCGGACCGTCGGGATAAACCGGCATCGGGGCGCCGCCTGGCGGTGACCACGGGCCCCTACAGGGAAGGGCTTCCATGCCCTCAACCCGTGGCCCCCAACAGAACCAGGACGGACGCCCCCTCGCGGTGTGGAGGAGGCACAAGCCCTCCTCTCGTCCTCCAAGGCGTCCCGGCCGGGCTCCAGCTCCGGCCGGCGACTGCATGGGATCAACCGGCATCGGGGCGCCGCCTGGCGGCAACCACGGGCCCCTACAGGGTAGGGCTTCCATGCCCTTGACCCGTGGCTCCCAATAGAACCAGGACGGACGCCCCCTCGCGGTCTGGAGGAGGCACAAGCCCTCCTCATGTCCTCCTGGCGCCCGGCGGGCTCCAGCCCGGCCGGGGCCACAGTGCCCACCGCTAGCGAGGACACGTGGGTCGAGCGGCACAACCGAAAGGGCAGCACGTCCCGGCGAGGGTCCTACTATGCCCCAGGGTCCAACACGGCACCCTGGGACATCCGTCTTCGGCACTCCCGCCCGCGCAGCGCGCCCTGTGGTCTCGCGCACTCTCGCCCCGCTGTTCCCGCAGTTGGGACACTATTGGCCTCTCGGCGTGGAGCCCTCCAGCGGGCGGCCCGTTCCAGGAGGGCAGGTCCCTGGCGGCGTCGTCCTCAGCGCTCGTCGGGGCTTCGGGCCTGTGGAAAAAAGGAAAAGAGGGCCAGAAGCACTGCCAGGACACTCACCCCGAGTGCCCTGCCGGTCTCCGTACCCGCAGTGCTCCTGCCCCCCTCCGACAGCCCCTGACTTGCCTGCTGAAGTCCTCCGTCGCAGGTTCCATGCCCGTCCGCCTGTTGTCCGCGGCACCGCGCTCGCAGGCGGCTCGCCCAGCCGCCCAGGGGATCTCCTCTGCCCGCACAGAGGACGGCCCTTCTCCGGACGCGCGCACCCAGCGCCGCCCTCTCCTATCGGAGGAACCGGCATTCACCCTTCGGTTCCTCCTTCTTTCTTGACGCGCTGGCGGTCTGGGTCTGAGCACAGCAAAGCTCAAATCCAGCCCGTCTGCGTCCAGGCAAGCGACAGGAGACAGCTGCAGGCTTGGGCGCAGGGCGCTAGGACCCAGGGCACTCAGCAGCCCGATCCTACCAGCCCCTGCATATTCGAGCTCCTCGCGCGCTAGCCGTCTGCACCGGCGTCTGCTGTCAGGAGGTTGCTTACTTGGAGCTGATCGTCCGTAGCGGTCACAGCCATGTTCGGCAAACCTCCCGCTTGCTTTACGGGGCGGTAATACTCACCACCCCGCCGTGTTCTGCCGGCCTCCGGTTCCAGCGCCGCGCCGATCCTCCGTCTCCGCGGGTCTCTCCCGACGCGACCGCCTTTCCGTCAGCTGCTCACACTGGCGGCGAGAACACGTAGCAGCTCCTCTAAGGACGGCTTGGCGGGCCGAAGGGACTCCTCCGACACACGCCGAGCCGCTGGTGGAGAGAGAGACAGACGTCGGTGAGCATACCTGTCGATCGGCTCCACGCGACGCCTGCCTCCTCTGGGCCATTCCCTCTGGCCCAATCGGGTCTCGTTTTGGCACGAGATTGGCGTTCCTAGGTCCCTCCTCCATCCAATCCTCGGCGGGCACACTAGACACACCAGCCAACCCCGTGCCTGTCAGCGGGCGGGACATCCGGCCCGCGGCCATTTTGGCTCTTTCCTCCCTAGTGCGGCGACATGCTGGCTCTTCAGGTTGCAGCGTCTCCCTTTCAGCAGCTCTCCCGGCTGCTGCGGCGCTAACGAGGCACCGCGGTTCGACAGGCCCCTGCCACCGACAAGGATCCGGGCGGCCCCTGCCTGTTAAAGAAAAAACAGGCGGGCCCTTCCCTGCGAGCAGGAAACTTACCTCCGGGTCCTGTCTGTCGGGAAGCGTCCCGGCATGGCCTCGATAAGGCCTGCCGCCCCGGCGCCTTCTGCCACGACGTGCTTGCGGGAGCCCGCTGCACTCCAGCAATGCCCATGGTCCTTCCTCCGCACCTGGGAAGCTCGGCCATAATGCGGTCGGCGGCGGTCTCCGGGTAAACGCTCCGCTGGCTGTGCACGGGCGCTCCTGCGGCCAGTGTGTGGGTCGCTGCTGCGCGGGCCGTTCACAGACATTTTTGATACAGGTCCCCGCCTTGCACCAGGCGGAGCATCCTGCCGACTACGCCACTGTGAACGCTGGCCCCGGCACAGACAGACGGACATCATATTGTCACCACACACCATTTATTTACAGTATTGTTTACAAAGTTTGTGCTCACGTGCACCCCCAGTGCCTTCTCGCACCGATCTCCCCAAGTCCAGGCCCACAGTCTTTTGTGCCTTCCTGGCCGCCTCCCGTCCTCTCTCTCCAGTTCCGTCTGCTTCCTCCCGACTTCCACCAATGACTGGAGGGAGGCGGCCCCTTAAATAAGGCTCCCGGATGAGCTCCAGGTGTTCCGTCCTTAGCCACGCCCCAGCGTGGCGGAAGTATCGGCTGTCTTCCTGGCAGCTCTCCGGTGCCACACAAAGTCTTCCCCGGCACTTCCTGGTGTGGCGGAAGTGCGGGCTCCGGGATAATTAGGCACGGGGGCGCCGCCTGGCGGTGGCCACGGGTCCCTACAGGGCTGGGCTTCAAAGCCCTGTACCCGAGGCCCCTGCCTAACCAGGACGGACGCCCCACTCTGTCTGGAGGAGGCACTCGCCCTCCTCTTGTCCTCCAAGGCGTCCCGGCCGGGCTCCAGCCCCAGCCGCGGACCGTGCGGGATAAACCGGCATCGGAGCGCCGCCTGGCGGTGACCACGGGCCCCTACAGGGAAGGGCTTCCATGCCCTCAACCCGTGGCCCCCAACAGAACCAGGACGGGCGCCTCGGTGTGGAGGAGGCACAAGCCCTCCTCTCGTCCTCCAAGGCGTCCCGGCCGGGCTCCAGCTCCGGCCGGCGACTGCATGGGATCAACCGGCATCGGGGCGCCGCCTGGCGGCAACCACGGCCCCTACAGGGTAGGGCTTCCATGCCCTTGACCCGTGGCTCCCAATAGAACCAGGACGGACGCCCCCTCGCGGTCTGGAGGAGGCACAAGCCCTCCTCATGTCCTCCTGGGCGTCCCGGCGGGGCTCCAGCCCCGGCCGGGGGCCACAATATATATATATATATATATATATACTGTATATATATATATATATATATATATATATATATATAAACAAAATAAAACAAACAAGTCATGGGACGGAGGGTGCAAGATGTTTCATCACTGACATCTTGATACATAATTCAGTGTTCTTGGTTTTTATGTTTCTGCTGTTGCATACATTTGAATTTCCCCATTGGATTACTAAAGTGTATCTCATCTAATTTAATATAATCTAAGTAAAGGAGTTGCAGAGATTTGTGTCTTAAACTGAATGGTTCTGATCAGCCATAATATTGAGTTTGTATTGGTGACTTTTTTTTTTCAGTGTCTTCTTGATTAGAGGGCTGATTGCAGAATCCAGTGCTAAAACCACCAAGTACTTCAGTGATTTTGAGAAGAAAACATCCAGTAAAAACTGTGACAGGACGGCGACCCCTCAGATGGAAAATGATGATTTAGGATAGTGCATATAAAAAACAGCAATGGCTTTCCTCAGTAGGATCTTCGTACAGGAAAACCAGTCTCCAGTTGATCTTAATCAGTGCTTTGACATCAGCAAACAGCAAAGCAAGTGGTGGTGTTAAAGAAACATAAATGAGCAGAAATTTAAGGGCAACCCATGCCAACCGGATGCCAGACTCGTCGAACGTAAGGCTCCAAGAGAAGCCAGGCAAATGCAAGATGCAGCAATTTTATGTTGCTGAATATGCACCGCTTTCTATAAAAAGGACACTCAAAGTACAGCATCCTCAAGTCTGCATTCAAACTGCAGACAACAGCCATACATCAAACTCGGCCCCCTTTGTTTAGAAGATACCGGCTGACATTTACTGCTAATAAATTATTAATTGATCTGGAAAGAGGCTAGTTTTAGACAATGTTGGGCTTATGTCTTGTGAGGCTTTCTTTGGCTTGAAAAGATCACGTATTTCATTTAATTTAACATGCTTGTTTGAACTTAACTACCCCAGGTTTAATCAAATAAAACTAATTAACAACTGCAATCCTTTAATGGGTTGTATTCAGCCAAGGAACACTTTACAAACAAAAATTTGAGGTAAATTATTTTCTCTGCTGAATGCCTTAATGCAAAAACATTTCCGAGTCAATTCAAAGACACTGAAGGATTCCCAGGCCAAAGAAACATTCATGCCCAGCCAGAGAAGTTATTTATAGGAGAAACAAAACTGACTTGTACCGCCACGCTTGAATGAATTCAACAGCAATAATGCACATTTTCTAGGATGTACAAAAATGACCAGCTAATCCAAGACGTGGAAGTCACATTTTCTGGCTGTTTCAAAATGTGAAGTGTTAAATTTGGCACTGCCTCACCAAACAGGAACAGGGTCGGGATACAAGGATAAAAAAAATAATTTCTGCACAAAACTGACATGGTATTTGGGGACACCTGGTGGAAAATAAGGGGAAGTGCACTCAGCTTGAGAAAATGGGATTAAATCTTCACCCTGCAAGAAGTGGAACTCCCAGAACAAATGGCTCAGCCTTATTGATGAAGGGGAGATACATGAAGATACTTTCATTGACATTAATGAGATGAGACACATACGAGACATGAGGGAACAAAGCTGGCATGTGCAACACACATCCTCCTGTTTACTGAGTGAATACTTGAGACATGGCTGGAGACAATACAAATGTCCTCAGCTCCAGCCATTCATCTTCTATTACTTATCTTGTCCGGATCGCAGGGGTAGAAGTCTGAGCAAAGATACCCAGACGTCCCTTTGCACTTCCTGTAACTCCTCCGGGGAGATACTGAGGCGTGTCTCTCCTGCCCTGAGATCTCCTCCCAGTTGGTCATACCAAAAACACCTCCACACAGTAGCATCCAGTAGGCATCCTAATCAGATGCCCGAACTGCCTCAACTGGCTCATTCCAATGAGGAGGAGCAGTGCCGATAGTTTGAGTTCCTTCCGAATGTCTGTTCTCCTCACCGAATCTCTAAGGTTAAGCCCAGATACCCAGCAAAGGAAGCTTATTTCCACCGCTTGTATCTGCAATCTAGTTCTGTCGGTCACTACCCAAAGCTCAAGGCCATAGGTGAGTGTAGGAAAGTACCTCGACCGGTAAACTGAGAGTTCTTCCTTTCGGATCTAAGTGGCACAACATCCACATAGCTGCCGATGCCACTCTGATCCTCTTGTTGATCTCTTGTTCCCTAACTCATGAATGTAATTATGTTGGTTCAAAAGGCAGAGTGAGCAACAGTAGTGGCCATTTAAATCAGCATGAGGCAGCATATGTATCATCCGAATTTCTACAAAGTATAAGAATTAAGGTTTTTTTTCTCAGTTAATTCATCATTCAACTCATAACTCCACACCAATTATTGGAAACCCTGGCATTGATTTTTGGATTGGGTGTAAATCCTGCTGTATTGCATTCACTACAACAACCTTTACCCTCATCACTCAACAAACCGACCTGTAATATCTACATGACATCAGTCTTCGGTATCAGGACCACAGGGACGCTACCTCCAGCTCTGTAGTTCTAGACACATTAAAACTTTCAAACAAATTCAGAGCCGATTCAGAATACAAAACACAACAGACTTCCACATGGTATGAATACTAACATGAACCTGTTTCATGATATGTTTGCAAAATCCAGTATCTTCGACAGACAAAAACAACAACAGCAACAGCAATCCTCTTCAAATACCCACAAAGATATACAAAAAAAGGAAAACTGCTGAGTTTGCTAAAGCCAAGAGAGCACTCACAGCGTGGCACTATAAAGGCATATCACTGTAAGCGCTGTAAGGAAGGAGCCTCCATTGACTCTCTAGACACACGTCTGTTGAGTAATTCGTTGGCTGAAGGACATCAATGCTGGTGTGTCAGAGAGCGGATGTGCAGAATAATTTATAATGACTATTGGTTTGCTTTAATCTGCTTGTTGATTCGGTGGGCCAGTCTTGAAATGAAGTTACCAACCCAGACATGCTACAAATTGCACCAGCCATCACAAAGCTACAGGACATGTAAAAGATGTCAGTACCAACATCACAGGAGCAAAGTATCATTAGAGAAATGAGTCGGGCTCTGCCCTTTTGTGTTGTGAACTTGGACCCGGACACAGACAGGCACCTTTTGCCTGTGACTCCTCCTTCTAAATTCCTTTTGCCTGTGACTCCACCCTCTACATTGCTTTTACCTGTGACTCTGTCTTCTAAGTTGCTTTTGCCTGTGACTCCTCCTTTAAATTCCTTTTACCTGTGACTCTGCGCACTACATTCCTTTTGCCTGTGACTCCTCCTTCTAAATTCCTTTTCCTGTGACTCCACCCTCTACATTCCTTTTACCTGTGACTCCGCCCTCTACATTCCTTTTGCCTGTGACTCCACCCTCTATGTTCCTTTTGCCTGTGACTCCTCCTTCTAAATTCCTTTTACCTCCAGCTCTGTAGTCCTAGACACATTAAAACTTTCAAACAAATTCAGAGCCGATTCAGAACACAAATCACACCAAGGAAAGCAGACAAGAGCAGATCTCCACCAAAACCAATTTTTTATACACAACTGACTTCCACATGGTATGAATACTAACATGAACCTGTTTCATGATATGTTTGCAAAATCCAGTATCTTCGACAGACAAAAACAACAACAGCAACAGCAATCCTCTTCAAATACCCACAAAGATATACAAAAAAAGGAAAACTGCTGAGTTTGCTAAAGCCAAGAGAGCACTCACAGCGTGGCACTATAAAGGCATATCACTGTAAGCGCTGTAAGGATGAAGGAGCCTCCATTGACTCTCTAGACACACGTCTGTTGAGTAATTCGTTGGCTGAAGGACATCAATGCTGGTGTGTCAGAGAGCGGATGTGCAGAATAATTTATAATGGCTATTGGTTTGCTTTAATCAGCTTGTTGATTCGGTGGGCCAGTCTTGAAATGAAGTTACCAACCCAGACATGCTACAAATTGCACCAGCCATCACAAAGCTACAGGACATGTAAAAGATGTCAGTACCAACATCGCAGGAGCAAAGTATTATTAGGGAAATGAGTCGGGCTCTGCCCTTTTGTGTTGTGAACTTGGACCCGGACACAGACAGACGGACATCGTTGGCTCCACCACACACTGTTTATTTACAATACTATTTACAAATTGGACGTGCACAAACCCCAGTGCCTCTTGCACCGATTCCCCCAATGTCCAGGCCACACAGTCCTGTGCCTCTTTTCCTCCTGGCCGCCTCCAGTCCTCACTCCAGCTTCGTCCTCTTCCACCCGACTTCCACTGCTGACTGGAGGGAGGCGGCCCCTTTTATAGGAACCCGGATGGGCTCCAGCTGCTTCCCGGCAATCAGTCCTAGCCACACCCCAGTGTGGCGGAAGTGCCGCTGCGCACCCGAAGCCGTCCGGGTGTCCCCTGTCGTCTTCCCCCCAGCACTTCCTGGTGTGGCGGAAGTGCTGGGCTCCAGGGTTCCTCAGGCACCTGGGCCCTGCCTGGTGGTGGTCACGGGCCCCTACAGGGTTGGGCTTCCAAGCCCTCTACCCGTGGCCCCCAACATAGCCAGGACGGACGCCCCCTCGCGGTCTGGAGGACGCACAAGCCCTCCTCTGGTCCTCCTGGGCATCCCGGCCAGGCTCCTGCCCCGGCCGGGGACCACACGGGATATTCCGGCATCAGGGCGCCGCCTGGCGGTGGCCACGGGTCCCTACACGGCTGGGCTTCCAAGCCCTGTACCCGAGGCCCCCAAACTAACCAGGAAGAACGCCCCCTCGCGGTCTGGAGGAGGCACAAGCCCTCCTCTGGTCCTCCTGGGCGTCCCGGCCGGGCTCCTACCCCGGCCGGGGACCACAGTGTGCATAAGAATTACTTCTGAATGCTTTGAAATTACATCCTTTTTTTTTTGGTCTGGCACCTCCTGACTCACCCAGCATGAGAAAACCCCCTCATATAATATACTGCTCAACACGTCTTGTGTCTAGTTATGCAAGGCACCAAGATTTTGGGGGTTCCCTCTAGACCTGAAAAACCCAAATATTGTGTGGGCAATGGCACCCTTACTGTGTTGTTTAGTCAGGTTCTATATTCAGAATGCTGCCATCTGTTGGTCTTATGCGGTATTGCAGTTCAATTAAATATGTTAATGATCCTTTTACTTGTCACTATCAGATGATGCGATCAGTAGTAACAGGTAGGAAGAAGAAAGGTTGTATTTATTCACTCAGATTCAATCAGTATTCAATCATTTTAGATTATCGTATATACTCGCGTATAAGTTGGTTCTTGAAACCCCAAAAATCGATCATAACAAATCAGACCCCGACTTATACGCCCGTTCAAAAATGCGACACTTAACTTTTTTTCTTTAACGTCTTCTTGCTTCCTCCAATCTCGCACCAGTTTCTCAGACACATCAAATTTTGCTGCAGAAACGCAGTTACCAATTTCTTTCGCCACTTCAATGACTTTTAATTTAAAGCCAGCTTCATATTTTCTTCTGATTGAACGCTCCATCGTAGATAAGGGATGCTCTTACGATAAAGGTGTATGAGGGTGTGAGATACAAAAAACACAAAACAGTGCAAACATCGCTTCGGAATAGTTTGGGTATTACCGTGGGTTCACGTGGGCACAATACATAGAAAAAGAAGGCCGTGTGCTCGGTGGTTACTCTCTCAGGTGAGCATTAGCAGATCATAATCTCTTGGACCAATAGCATGAGTTTTCTGCATTCAACTTATACGATCGACATTTAAAAAAAACGGAAGTTATATGGTAAAATCAAGCCCCAAATTATCCACGGGAGAACTTACACGCGAGTATATACGGTATTTCAAGGTCAGGGAATACGAATATGATGTTATTTTTGATCCTTTACTATAGATCTAGTCCTCTATGGACCTCTATCAGAGGGTGAAAAATAACAAATTACAATCAAGAATACAGCATTACACTTTAAAGATTGAAACTGAAGCACATAGTCTCATATTTCCAACACTTGACACGTTTGTCCTTGTTTGTTATGTATTTTTACCTCAAGAGGTAAATCATTACATTACAACCATTACATTTTCTCATTACAAACACCGTGAATTAGGCCGGCTTACGCTTGTTCAGAGTTTTCTTCTTCAGTTTCTCTGTGTCACTCGATGTCATTGATGTGGACCCCTAGCAGGTGTACCACCACCACATCCACTCGCTGTATATTTAACACACATATTTCTAAGTAATCGACTTAAAGGATGTCCTGCTGAATCAAGGGTGGCATGATTCCAATCGAAACTCCAGCTGAAAAAATGTTTTTAGTTTGAACTGGTGTTGTTATCTGGACTGGTATGTGCTCGGGTACTGTAAACTGCATGCAGAATGTAAGAACGTGAGCATAGTGTCCTTCCCAACACAACTTGTCAATCCCTGTTCACCTAACTTAGGTAGAAGCTTTCAAAGTACTTGACCCTAATTTGAATTATTACTCTCCATGTATGTCTCAGTAAACACTAAATGTTACATTTTCAACCAGACTCTGTCAGACGTGTTTACCTTTACTCCCACTCGTGCAGTTTCTATATAAGGAGAGGCCCATGGGGACTGTAAAGGGGTTGTAATTGCAGCTCCAAAAAACACAGATCCATTTGTCGTGACCCACTTTACCATAGTGGAGCTCACATGTTCAAATTCAAGCTACATGCTCAGAAGAAGATCACCAACAAGTTGAGAAAGATATGATCGACCAAACATTGAAGCACAGAAGTGAGAAGGCTACACAGGGCACTGGGTCGCGAGGCTACAAGAAGAAAGGGTAAAGTCTGTCAACTCCAACATACAAAATTAAAATCTCAGTCAGCAAAATGAAGGTCGAAACCACAAAAATCAGAATATTAGTTTGAAATTATTTTCCCTTAATACACAATGCAAAAAAAAAAACTTGGAAAAGATTTCTGTTTTGAATTTCACACTTGGATGCTTCTGCAGGCAGGGAGAGACAAGTCGAAATGTCACATGAGTGGCAGTGGGTGTAGTGATTATAACAACCTGGCTGTGATCCCCAGGATCTATAACTCAGATCACAACATGAGACTTTTAATGCAGTCCATGTACACATGACAATAATTACTATATAAACCAACCAAAGAGGTCCTTTAAACACTGACACATCAGGACATTGTAGTTCCCTCACCAAGCCTCTTATGGTTTGCCTTCTCTATAATCCACTCTTCATCTCTGCTTTCTCGTTTGGCCTCCTGCTGACTCCACCTTCTACATTCCTTTTGCCTGTGACTCCACCCTCTATGTTCCTTTTGCCTGTGACTCCTCCTTCTAAATTCCTTTTGCCTGTGACTCCACCCTCTACATTGCTTTTACCTGTGACTCTGTCTTCTAAGTTGCTTTTGCCTGCGACTCCTCCTTTAAATTCCTTTTCTCTGTGACTCTGCGCACTACATTCCTTTTGCCTGTGACTCCTCCTTCTAAATTCCTTTTGCCTGTGACTCCTCCTTCTAAATTACTTTTCTCTGTGACTCTGCCCACTACATTCCTTTTGCCTGTGACTCCTCCTTCTAAATTCCTTTTCCTGTGACTCCACCCTCTACATTCCTTTTACCTGTGACTCCGCCCTCTAAGTTCCTTTTGCCTGTGACTCACAGATTGCTCTTCTCCATTTATTATCTGAGCTGGGAACACAAGGAAAAGCCAAGGAGGACTGATGAAGAAAGACCACTTCCTTGTTATGATTTGCAATACACATAAGAATAGCAAAAAAGCATGAAACTTTCAAAATTACATAATAAAGTAGGCCAGACACCTCACTAAAATGCCCAGATACATTAAAGTTCAATTCCAGGCAGCCTGACTGCCTACTCCAATACCTGGCTGCTGTCTACAATGGCCCAAATGGGCTTTGTCTTTAAAAATTCAAAAATATATAAGCAAAGTCCCAAAATATAATCAAAATGCCCTTACAAGAGCGGGGTTACCCTAAAACCCTGGCTTGTAGAGAAATGGGCAACAAAAGAACCCTTATAAAAGGAGGATTTATTTACCAAATCAGAAAATATAGCAACTGCAACCCTCACCAGGAAAAGTGGACAAGAAACTGAGATGAGATAATGACAGGAAATTTGAAAACAAAGAAGTTGCAATGCAAAAATCACAATTGTAATAAAGAGAAATGTCAGTATGCCATCAAAAGCTACGGTATGCCAAACAGCAAAATGTACAAGTTCCATTACTGTGTCCTTCCTGGTAAGTCCAGGACCACTTTAAAATAAATAAACAAATAAATAAATAAATAAATAAAAAGAATGGAGGCTGGCCAAGTATAAATGATGCCATCACCACATGACCCAGTCGTACTTAATAACAAAATTTCTTCTTATGGATTTTTTTCCCCACAAATGACATATAATTAGCTGCAATTCTCTTGACTGAAATCAACATAAAGCTGTAGTTTGAATTTTCTGACCCTTTTTCCCTGACTATATCAACAAAATCACAAATTCAATTTGAAAGTGCAACCCTTTGTTGACAGGGCAGACACCAAATTAACCTTCTTCCAAGTTTATTGCTTTGCAGCGACACTTTTCAACTGATCTGCTGTGACCTTTGCTGCACTTGGCTGACTTTGAGGACTGCAAGTTAAGAAAATTTCAACTAGAAAGGGAAGTTTTCGCCTGAACATGTGGCATCCTACTGTGAAATTACCTGGAGTTTGGCCAACTGCAGCTTCGCCGCCCCACAACCCACCAACACTAGAAGTGCCTGCAAGCTTTGCTGCTACAGACCATTAAACACAAGATCTTTAACTGCATTCGTATGATAAAGTAAATATCTCCGGTGTGTTAAAAATAAGAAACGGCTATCAATAAGATTCATTAATCACACTCTGTACAGTAGGCCATGCTAAACCAAATGAGCTGCTAATAAGTGTCACAGCAATGATCTCTGGATTTGGTGTCGCCAAACAGGTGGATGAGAAAAACACACGTGAAGGTGGGGACTGGACCTCTGCAGGTCAGATGATGACACGAGCTGCTGGAAGGCATCAGGTAATGTGACATCAGGGCTTACCTTTATGCAATCCCTCGGGCATATGCACTCAAAGCAAGCCTGCTGAGAACTGATTGCTGCTCCTGTTTCAGTAACCACCATATTATGTTATCCACCACAAGGAGCAGTTTTGCTAGCTTTCACTTTCTGCCCACATCTGACTACACCAACTGTTAGGCAGTGACATTATGACTTACTTACTACAAGTAGCAGATGAGAGATCAGCTATTCACTTACAGTCTGAAACTGATGATTCCTATGCAGAATGTGGGTTAGCATGATGACCCAGTGTTGTGGCCTCACAAGAGAAAAAGGGTTCAGATCCTTGGTGGATCAACTGTCTGTATGAATGTTGTCTGCATGAGTTTAATTCGGTTACTCAGGTTTACTACCACATCCCTGGTAGGTTGAGGTTAGGATAATGGCTGACTCTAAGTTGACTTGGTGTGAGTGAGTGGACGAGTGTGCCCTGTGAGAGATTGGCGCCATATAGGGAGGTTAGGCCAGTGGGCAATTAATTCATTCATTTGTATAGGGCATTGACATATCTATCTATCTATCTATCTATCTATCTATCTATCTATCTATCTATCTATCTATCTATCTATCTATCTATTATATAGTGCCTTTCACATCTATCTATCTATCTATCTGTCTATCTTATAGTGCCTTTTCATCTATCTATCTGTCTATTATATAGTGCCTTTGTCATCTATCTATCTATCTTATAGTGCCTTTTACATCTATCTATCTATTATTTAGTGCCTTTTTCATCTATCTATCTATTTATTATATAGTGCCTTTTTCATCAATCTATCTATCTATCTATCTTATAGTGCCTTTTACATCTATCTATCTATCTATCTATCTATTATATAGTGCCTTTCCAATCTATCTATCTATCTATCTATCTATCTATCTATCTATCTATCTATCTATTATATAGTGCCTTTCCTATCTATCTATCTATCTATCTAAATGTCATAATTCATATTCACGAGCCGCAAAAAAATTTGAACTGAGGGTTCATAAACGTATAAAAAATAAAAACAGAAACCAAAACCTGAACACATTGGCGCTGTGCTCTCGTATTGTGCCTTCAAGACCATTCTGCCTAGAAGTAAATTATTCAAGTCAAAAATCACGTCACTTGAAATCATCTTCAGGTGGCACAGAGTGTAAGGGGGTCTCGTAGAGACGGAGTCACATAGAGCAGTGGACACGTCACGTTAAGTGAGTCAAATGCTGGAGTCGTTAACGTTAAACAAACTGGCCAATCAAATGACAGAGAACAGCAGTGCAACTGGAATTTGATGGACCTCAGTGCAAAAATATAAATCAGGCCCCCAGCGTGAAAATGACTAAAATCCAAATTAAAAAATGACCACCAATGAGCACATACAGTACGCTACCTAAATGGGCTTTATGGAGCTGTGGGAACGACGATGACACCATTTAACTTTTCACGTTAATAATAAAGCCTTGTAGTCACTATCTATCTATCTATCAATTCTTCATGTCATCAGTTTGCACACTTCTCGATGGGCCGGGATTTTTTGGGTGATTTTCTATGTAATAAACTTAATAAGGTATAGTAATGAAAATTGCATAATTAGATCTGGACCACCGTGTACATAGGTGTATTTATCTTTTAAATAAAGATGTTCCTGTTCCCCTAAATATCTGTCTTATATGGTGCCTTGCATGTCTATCTGTTATCTTTCATATGTATCTATTGTAAAAGCAAAAAAATAAAGTCAGCAAATAAAAAGATGGGGTACCAGCTGCGTAAAGCCATTTAATTGATGGGAACAAAGGCTGAAAATAAAACGCACACAAGGGTGCAAAAACACTAACGGCTCAAGCCAAGCAATAAAGAAAAGTGAAGGAAAGACACAACTGAGTGGTCTGCACTCGAGATGTGACGGCAACAGTGAACGCCCAGTTCGGGTGGCTTTTGGGTGGGTTCGAAGTGTGTGTTATTTATTTATGTATTATTGTCTACTACACTATTTACTCATTAGTATTCTTATTTCTTTTTAATTTGTTTCTCTTTGCATGTAACAAATGCTTTTGATGTCTTGTGAAGCACTTTGAGTTCCACCCTGTGTATGAAAATGCGCTATAAAAATGAATGTTGCTGTTCCGGATCTTTAATAGTGCTAATTCTATCAAAGGTAAGGACTTAGAGGCTATAGAAGTGAAGAAATTCATCTTTTGGCCGGCGTCCCTCTGAACTGTTACTGACAGCGCCCACCTGTGGAGCCCGGGCTTGACACAATCTAAAGTGGGGCTGTGTGAGTGAGTGACTGTCGGGGTATACGCGCATGAGTCTGATGGCTGGACTCATTGGATTCTGCCTTGAAGTGGCACATCTCTGACATGAAGTAAGTATGTACCGACACTGAACGGGAGGATGGAGTGCGCGGTACACCACTGCGCATAATGTCAATAATACACGTAGAATATAAGGCGCAGACACCAACAGATGAAGTCCCATTCCAATATGAGACCCCTGCTTCATTATCTATTACGATACAGAAGACAGGCAGCCGGACACTTAAATCCTAAACTCAAATAAACACAAGTAGGACCCCCGGTGAGGTCAGGGGTTAATTTGCTCGTTAGCTCCTTGGAAAAGCTAAGCCAGTGAAAGCTCCTAAAATTGAGTGCTCATTAAACAGGTTGCCGGGTCGATTTTTAGCACAACTTTATTAATGCCTCTTTCTTGTATCCCCCAGGTTGTGTTTAGCAAACCAAATGTATCTTTTTTAAGCTTGCAGTATTCATCTTGTAAAATCCTACAGGTAAAGAGCAGGGAAAATCTCAGCACCAAAGAGCGCGAATCAGGGAGAGAGAGAGAGAGAGAGAGATTAGGTGCTAACTACTTCACTGGAGAAAAAAAGGAAGAAAAATAAAAACACAAAGCTTTACATTTACAAAATTAGAAAGAAAAAAAAAATAAATAAAAAAAATCTCTTTGTGATAGGCTCATTCAGTACCTGTCTGATTGGGAGCTAAATGGTAACTCAGAATGAAGAGCCGCAAACATTCTGTAATTAATTACCTAAATGAGCATCGGCTGAGCTAGCGCTTGTGAAAAATGCTGACGGGATCAGAATTCGCATTCCACTGCCTCCTCTTGCTTCTCCCAATTTAGCCGAGAATGGGAAATCATGAACAATTGATACACTCGGTTAGCTCTTATCATGGAAAGCGGGCTCGGATGTAGCCTTAGGGGTATTTTATACAGTTTAACATTGAAAATAAAAGGTAATGTTCTCCGTGAAGAGCTGGATTAAATGTTGGAAGCTTGAAGTGGTTCTGAATTGTACTCAATACGAAGAGAGAGACCAAATAGTAATTTCTGTAATCTAACTCTGCTGGTTATGCTCAATGAGTTGGACATGTGTGAAATAAACCATGTAAATAGAAAGAAAGAGGGGAAAAAGAAAGGTTAACTCTTTTATGGGCTGCAGCTCGGCACAAAGAGAGGGGAGAAAAAATGGCAACTGTAAGCAGAAGAGAAAAGAGAGGAAATTTGTCTGCTGCTTGTTAGCCAGGAGTGAGAGAGAAAGAAAAAAAAAAAGACAAAGACTTACTAATAGCGTGGAGTGAAAAAAAACAACGTGAAAAAACTGACGGAAATGAAGTTCGGTGACTATCTCTGAATGTCATCAGTTAAACAAGCTGGAGTGATCTGCGGATATTCTGTCAGGTTGTTGTCAAAATAATTACAAAATATTTTGATAGACGCATGCACTCCAGTCAGATTTGCAGAACGTAATTCAGGGTTCAGGTTCCTAAGAAATGTAGAGCCCGATGACTTCTTAAAAATAGCCCAAAAATAGCCCAATGCCTGAGGTAGATACGATGACACTCTGGAATGGTTGGGCAATGTCAGAGTGAGAGGGTGAGGTGCATACTGAAACCCACATTTTTTTTTTTATTTTAGAACAGTAAAGAACATAATACAAGTGTGAAGAGCAGGGGACAGAGTGTCAGATGGATGAAAAACATGGTAACAATTTGCTGGATGACGGGGGTTGAAAAGTAGCCCAAAATACTGTGTTGTTTTTTAAAATGAATCCCAAAGAAAACTCAAATTTTTTTTTCCTGTGGATGACGATCAAAAATAAACCAAACTTGGCAACATCGTGTGCAAAACTTTCACGCATGTGTACTGTAAGCGTACTCCACCTCACACTTTATGGTGCCATTCATGTTACACACATTCGTGAATAATGCGCAACATATAAACGCATGTGTGATGTGACTACCCGTGCCCAGATTTGTACCCCACATATATTGATTTGCAGCACTCAGCTGCCCATAATGAAAATGTTATGAAAATATTTTGTTGTTCTGCACAGATTCATTGTACGTTATGTCTTCACTGGTAGCTTAAGCAGGTTACGCTGTTGACAATGTAGCGCAGATCAGGTAGTATATAAACGCTGATCCCTCACATCACAGGCTCTATGGGTGTTAGTCAGTCATAGTGATAGGAGCTTTGAAGATGCAGAGAGAGATAAAGGACTCGGAATATCATCTTATAATAGGTTCTCAAACTGTGGGGTGCCCCCCCAAAGTAACAAGAAAGGGGGCGTGAAGATGTGAAAAAAAGAAAACAAGAATCGAAAATATGAAAAATACATCTATTGAAACCAAAAGAAATTAACTTAAACTACATTCTGATACTAGAAAAATAAATAAAGAGTTAGATAAATGTCAATAAAATTTAAGTAGGTATAATAAAATATGCATCTATGATTCTTCATTAATTAAAAAAAGAACAAATTGGTAATAGTGGGCTCTTTTCAAAAAAATGTTAGGGGGGGCGCGATTAAAACTGTTATGAAAACTCAGGTCGCAAAAAGGTTCAGAAACGCTGGTCTAATGCGTTGATGGGGTGAGTCCTCGGAGGTCGAGACCTTTGGGCAATGGCACAACGGGGTGAAAGGTCATCCAGGAATTCACTTCCTTATTCGAGATGAGGATTTTCAAATCTCCCCCTCCTAAACTGATTCTCAGTCCTAACATTTCCTGGTTCTGATTTTTTGCTCTGAAATTTTGGACCAAGATGCTGGTCTCTCATTTTGGCTTTGACTTATGTCGTTTTAATCCCACACTTTTGCCCCCTTTTTCCTTTGTCTCGTCTCTCTCCTTGTACACTCTCAAACTCGGTCACAGCACGGATATAACACAATGTATCTATGGTACATCATTAATTTAAAAAGAACAAATTGGTATGAGTGGGATCCTTTCAAAAAAACGTTAGGGGGGTACGATTAAAACTGTTATGAAAATTCGGGTCGCAAATACTTAAAGGTTGAGAAAAGGTTGGGGGTGCATTGCTGCCTCACCGCTCAGGTCACATTTTTTAGCTACAATAATCGGTTCACCATGCTTCTCTAGCCTTCAGGGACACCAAAAAGACCACTCTGCAACATTATAACCCACTCCTAACTAGATCACTTTCTCCTTCTGCATTGACTTCAATGCATTTCACCAAGCTTGCTAAAATTTGTCAACATTTCTACATTTTGCCGAACTTGAGGACAATCGATTCTAGCGGGATTCGCTCGTCACTCACTCTATTTGAGTATTTTCAACTTTAAAAAGCATGAGCCCCATTTTAGACCTGGGATGAGCCCTTTCTCTAAGACAGGCCAGTTGTACCGTGAAGATGTAGAAAGTGGCAGACCAAAAAGTCAGAGAGAAAGGTGAAGTGTAAGAAAGTGAACACGGCAAAGTCAAAGCCAGAAAATCAATCGTATCTTTCATTTAAACCAAAACATAACCCAAAAATAGAAGTTGTTTAATTGACTAAATCGAAGCCACAAAATCCACAAGACTCTTTAGTGAATGTATTGTGAACGCGGCCCCAAGGGGACCCCACTTCTGGTACCACTTGTTATGCATGGGTCACAAAGTTGCACAGGAACACTCAGGGTTTTTCAAGAGACAGAAACTTGATTCCAGAACAGGCGGAACAAATACAAGTCTCTTTCAGGAGCGATCCGGCTGCACAAGGGACAACTGCCAAACCAGCTGCCTTAACTCCGACTCTTGGACAAAAGAACACAAGTCTCTTCATCCTCAAAGGGGCGCGGTGGCTCGGGAGCACCGACCAGAGCAGTGGGTGTCTGGGGGAAGAGAGACAAAGCAGTGAGACACTAGGACTGTTGTGGCCCGGTCAAAGCCCAGCAAAGAGGAGATGAAAAGCTGTGTTTGTTTCCCATTGAATCACTGCTCAAGATGGGGTTTCAGAGGAGCAACCACATCTTCTTAGGGCCGCATTCACAGAATCCATAACCATAGACGATGAGAGCTCCTTATTGCTGACAATAAGTTGTCAGAATTTTAGAGACAACTCTCAGAATGTCCTTGAACAGCCGAAATCTTGAACCCAATCAAACATCTCTGGAGAGACCTGCAAACAGCAGACCACCGATGGTCTCCATCCAACCAGTCAGAGTTTGAGAGCTTCTGCAGAGAAAAATGCCAGAAAGTCCCCAAATTTGGGTGTGTAGAGCTTGTCGTGTCAGGCCAATGAAGATTCCCAGGCTGTTCTCACTGCCAAAGGGGCATCAAGGAAGTACTCAGTAAAGGGTCTGAATATTTGGGTCAATGGGATGATTTATTTATTTATTTATTTTTACAAATTTGCAGACATTTCTAAAATCCTTTTTTCACTTTGCCATTCTGGGGTATTGAGTCTTGTTTGATGACAGAAAAAATGAATGTATAAAAAGTGAAGGGGTCTGAAAGCTCCCTGAAGGCAATCGTTGTTAAGTGACCTACCGAGGGTGACACAACAGCAGGAAGTCAAGACTAAGCTGGCACCCTTGGGGTTTGAAGATCCAGGTCTTTGCCAGTAAGCCACAGTGGCATGGCTAATTAAGACTTGCCACAATGTGTGACCAAAGGTAACATTATATCTAAGCATAAGTGGGTGACTTACAAGTATGCCACAGTGTAACATGGAGGAGCAAAGACATTTAAGATGTCACACATCAAAAGGCTCACACACATCACGTCCTCACTGAATTCAGACTGGTAGATAAGAAGACCTGAGAACAATCTGGACGAGAACAGGCTGTTCAGCACAATAAAGCTCACCAGTCCTCGCCACTTAATTCCTCCAAAATAACATCAAGTTGAGTTGTGAAGACCTCTAAAGACCAACTGTCCACCACACTACTTGGTCGCTTATTCCAGGGTTCTGTGATTCTCTGTGTGGAGAAAAAACATCCTATCGTTTGTGCAAACATTTCCTTTAACAAGTTACCAACTGTGCCCCCGTGTTCTTGATGAACTCATTTTAAAGTCACACTCTCGATCCACTGGACTAATTCCCTTCATAATTTTAAACACTTCAATCAGGTCTCCTCTTAATCTCCCTTTTCTTAAACTGAAGGCTCAGCTTTTTTCATTTATTTACTTTATAACATTTTATTGAATTTATTAAACTCAAGTAACATTCCAAATTTTACAAAACTAAGTTCAAATCAACCCAACCCATGACAAAGACACCTAGGCCAACAGCCAGAGTAAAACTTTAAGAGTAGGGGAAAAAAAAGGGAAGACAATCTTTTTTCCCAATTTAAAAGCTTATTCTAAAATGTTATTCATTTAGTCCTGCCAGGTTTTAAAACTGTTTTGCACAGATCCTCTAACTGAGAATTAGATTTTTTCCAATTTCAAATAGCATATAACATCAGTTACCCACTGACTTAAAAGAGGTGGGTTAGGATTCTTCCAGTTGAGCGAGAGAAGTCTACGTGCTAATAGTGAAGTGAAGGCCGTTACAGTTTCTTTGTCCTTCTCCAGTTTAAGCCCATCTGGGGGTCCAACAAACAAAGCTGTTAAAGGGTTAGGCTCAGCTTTATTAACCTTTTCCTTATAACTCATCCCTTGTAGTCTTCTAATCAGCCATAATAACTCTAATAACTCATCCCCTGTAGCCTTCTAATCACTGCTCTTCTCTGGACTTTTTCTAGTGCTGTTATGTCCTTTTTGTAGCCTGGAGTCCAAATATGTGGAATGTACAGAAATTGAACTTGGAGGAGAGGAACAACTGCTGCAGGCAGCTGAGCATTTAGCTGTAGGGACCCTCAACTTGGGGGTGATGTGGGTGGCATGGCTGCCACAAGTGAGCCATGATATGCCAAAAGCCTGCACCTTGTGGAGCTGAAGGTATGAATCTTAAAATGAAACTCAACCCTAATATGAATATAATAGCAGGCCATGTCACTTGAAGAAATTCTCAGATGATTCTGCACTTCTGGGGTGTACTGATAAGGGGGGTGAGACAGGAGAGTGAACTCGGGGGGAGAACTTTGTTTATTGGTGCAAAGAGAATTGTCTGCAGCTTAACATGTTAGTGTCTGTGCGATTTTTAACCTTAACAACTCTGTCCCCGTGTTCTGATGAACTCACTTTAAAGTCACAGTCTCGATCCACTGGACTAATTCCCTTCGTAATTTTAAACACTTCACTCAGGTCACCTCTTAATCTTCTTTCACTTAAACTCTAAAGGCTCAGCTCTTTTAATCTTTCCTCATAACTCATCTCCTGTAGCTCTGAATCAGCCTCGTCGCTCTTCTCTGGACCTTCTCTAGTGCTGTTATGTCCTTTTTGGAGACCAAACCTGCCCCCAGTACTCCAGATGAGGCCTCACCAGTGTGTTCTAAAGCTTGAGCAGAACCTCCTTGGGCTTGTACTCCACATATCATGGCGCTATATAACCTGACATTTTTATCACTCTTTAATTTAATATTGGTTTTTTATCAGTATGCTGCTTCTGAAGAATTTCTCCTTGGGATTAATAAAGTATCTATCTATCTATCTATCTATCTATCTATCTATCTATCTATCTATCTATCTATCTATCTATCTATCTATCTATCTATTATATAGTGCCTTTTATATCTATCTATCTATCTATCTATCTATCTATCTATCTATCTATCTATCTATCTATCTATCTATCTATCTATCTATCTATCTAATTTAACTTTTTAAATTAATGGCCTTGATCTACTGGACTAATTACCTCATAATTTTGAACACTTCACTCAGGTCACCTCTTAATCTCCTTTTCCTAAACTCTAAAGCCTCAGCTCTTTTAATCTTTCCTCATAACTCATCTCCTGTAGCCTTGTTGCTCTTCTCTGGACCTTCTCTAGTGCTGCTATGTCTTATTTGGAGACCAAACCTGCCCCCAGTACTCCAGATGAGGCCACACCAGTGTGCTATAAGGCTTGAGCAGAACCTCCTTGGACTTGTACTCCACACATCATGGTGCTATATAACCTGACATTTTTATCACCCTTTAATTTAATATTGTTTTTTTATCAGTATACTGCTGCTGGAGTATTTGAATTTCTTCTTGAGATTAATAAAGTATCTTATCTATCTATCTATCTATCTATCTATCTATCTATCTATCTATCTATCTATCTATCTATCTATCTATATAACTTCACTTTTTAAATTAATGCCCTTGATCTACTGGACTAATTCCCTCATAATTTGAAACACTTAAGCGCCTTATTAAACCAAATAGTGCATGTTGAATCCACACAGGTGAAAATTGAAACAAGTTAGATGGCAATTAAAGGGGATGAGGGAGACCTTGACAAGTGAGACCACTAAAATGAAGCATCAAAATGTCATTTGAGCAATAAATGCTTCATCAGCAATAATTCATTGACTTCTCATTAAGAAACTGGGTTGGAACAAAAACCTGTAACCGCTGCGGCCCTCCAGGACCGACATTGCCCACCCCTGGCTTAAACTGGGCAACTTTCCTCTTAACTCATCCCCTGTAGCCCTGAATCAGCCTAGTCGCTCTTCTCTGGACTTTCTCTAGTGCTGTTATGTCCTTTTTGTAGATCAAACTGCCCCCAGTACTCCAGACGAGGCCTCACCAGTGTGTTGTAAAGCTTGAGCAGAACCTCCTTGGACTTATACTCCAATCATCAAGGCGCTATATAACCTGATATTCTGTTAGCCTGTTGTCTGGCAGTTGATAGTCCACTATGACTCCTAAATCCTTCTCATCAGGTGGACTTTTAATTTTCAAACCTCTCATTGTGTATTCAAACCTCACATTTTTTCATCCTTCATGTGACATTTTACATTTCCTGACATTAATTTTCATCTTCCACAAATGTGCACAAGCCCATGTGCTATCCGTGTCGGTAGCCATAATAACTAATACATACTGTAAGCATACCCACGCTACCACGTCTGAGCCATTTCGAGGTGCAAGTCACAGAGTTTCATGCCCGCCAGTACGTTTTTGACACACCTTAGCAGTGGCAATCGTGTCGATCCGATTTCTAACAGGCGGATAAGCTGACACCTCACCGTAAGACAGCGTAATAATGTTAACATGGATGCCTAAATCGAACATGTCTGTGGTGAGACATTTATGACCCAAATGGCACTCCATAAAAACAGCCTGATGTGTCGTAACACATACTGATGTGCTGCGTCCCACAGAACAGATGGCTGGTGTGAAAGTGTATCAGAGTCCTTCTCTTTGAACGACTCCCGGGGGTATACTTCATTATGGAATAGCGGGGCTCTTTAGCCCTGTCCGAGTCTCTTGGGAAGCCTCTTTTTTTTAAAAAAATTTTTTATTTTCCACATTCTGAACATAAACCAGAAAGCATGGCCAGACTAATTCAGGTTACCGCTGAATGTTTTGCATTGATAAATGGGGAAGAGAGCTTTAAAGTCTTCATATTTGTTGGTATTGTTAACGTTGGTATTTCCTACTAACGCCATTGACAACCAACCCACCTCAGAAGGACAATAAATCCTGAACGGCTGCCGCTTTGAAAGCCATGATTTCGATTGGCACATGCAAATAACTCTTTTTTTTTTTTTGGCTTTGTCCACGCCCCTTTACAATTTTAATAAATTGTCCCATTATAAGAAACAAAACACACACCTAAACAACGGTCTCCCCGCACACGTTGTTCAGATCTGCTTTGTACAGCCAAGCAGGGAGAGCTCAGTGACTCTTAGCAGGAACAAGAGTTTCTAACAGTTGTGAAAAATCTGCAGTGATGTCAGGAATGAACCGGAAAAGGTGAAATCTTTAGGGGGGGGGCAAGGCCAGAATGAGGGAGAGGAGGAAAAAATCATAAATGATGACGAACAACCACTCCTAGAGAGCTGCATACTGTTAACTGTAATCAGTGCAAAATATTCCAAGTGCTGCTATCAAATTGTAAGCAAACAAAGCGTGATTTCTTTCATTCTGGTACACCGCCCCCATACCACAATAAAAGAAATTCAAGTCGCCCCTACGTGTTTTTTTCCAGACAGTGTGAACACTCCGTGTAGTGACTTCCCTCATTAAAAGAAATGAATAGTAAATCACTTGGGAATCCACCGATTTGATACTCTGCCCCTCCAAAGCAGTTCAAAAGACCCCCTCCATGAATGGATGGCTGCTTCTCGGCGCAGCAGGACAGTGGAAGCGGCGAGAAGGAGAAGTCATTGAAGTGTCGGCGTGCTTTTGAAGGTGGAGAATCCCAAAAAAAAAAGTCGCAAAATATACAAAAACAAAATTCCGGAATACAACTGTTATATATGTGATGGGATTCTTAGTGGATTAGACAAAAGTAGGAGGTAATTGTGAATGGCATTGATTAGATCAATTTTATTAATCCCAGGAGGAAATTTAGATCCACGCAGAAGCAGAAACATTAAAAACGTAAAAGATAAACAACACAATCAATCGATGCACAGTATGTTGTGCAGATATTTCAAAATGAACTGAACGACTGGGTGGTGGCGCAGTGAGAGCATCGCTGCCTAGCAGTAAGGAGACCAACGGTTTTCTTCCCGTGTCCTCCCCGCATGGAGTTTTTCTCTCCTGTCTGGGTGGGTTTCCTGCAGGTTACTCCGCTTTTCTCCCACAGTCCAAAAACATGGAGGTCAGTGGTACTGGCGATGATAAATTGACCCTTGTGTATATTCGCCCTGTGATGGACTGGTGCCCTGTAAAAGGGATTGTTCCTGCATTGTGCCCTGTGCTTGCTGGGATAGGTTTCAGCACCCCCCAAAGTGACTATGGAGGAGACTAAGTGGAACAATGACTTAAAGAGTACATCAGGAGAAAGCACTGACATGTTCTGATAGCAGCAGACAATAAAAGACCCCGCAGTGGTTCTTCTTAGCACACCGTTGTGGAATGAACTTGTGGCTTAAAGTGCTCCATCAGAGCGCCCCCTGGAGGGGATTTTAGGCGATGGCATCCAATTTTGCCACCGTCCTCTTTGCCACAACAGCTTCCAGTGTGTTGAGGGTTCAGCAGAGTGTAATTGCAGACCGCAGTACCTATGAGGTCAGTCATGTAATGCCCCAGCATCAGGAAACGCCCTCAACGTCAGTCACGTAACACCCATCTCATTAGACTATGATTAATATTAGGGCCCCGTTACACTGTGGTTAAGATTAGGGTCGCAGGACAGTTATCGGAGTCAAAGGGCGTTTTGTGACTGATGTTGTGGGCATTATCTGACCTGTGTCATAGGTATCGCAGGCTGCAGTTAGAACCTTCTCCAAGGGTTCACCCAGACTTTGCTGATAAGTTTGCTCAGATGTTGAATAGACACAATAAAAGGTTTTCAAGACTGGAAACTGAAGCAGAACATGTATGACCCCTTTAAATGGCATGTAGGAAGGCTGGGCTGATGTGACCCCAAGGCAGTGGGAATAACAATTATGATTAATATTCATTTTAAATTAATTACTGGTCTCTGGCAGCTCTCGTTATTATATCATATACAACTATCTGGATGTAGGTCTTGGGTGGGGTCCCAAAACTCAAGTCTGGATTTAGGCTTCATTGTCTAAGGGTTTTATACTTTCTGGGCACCGCCTCTGTTTTCCCAGATGCCACCATTTCAAGCATAGGTGTTATTTGTTGCTAGCAATGATGCTCAGGCATTGTCACATGACGCAACTCCTAGTCGTCGGGTATGTCAGATTTGCAGAGAGCAATCACTAATCTTTAAACCAGACTATGTCAGTTTGCACGACTGGAAATCACTCATATTTAGCAACCGCGTGACGACCTTCCAGGACAGTCAAGCTCACAACGATGCTCAGACTGCGTGGTGTTGTCACAGGACATGACTTCTAGTAGAAGGGTATGTCAGACTTGCTGGGAGCGGTTGCTGATCTCAGCTCCAGACCATGTCAGTTTACATGACTGAAAATTGCTGGGCATGTCAAATTTAGCAGCTATGTGCAACTTTCCAGCACAGTCAAGCTTTTTCTGACAGCCAATAGAGTTCTCCTTGAAGGAACCGGTGCTGTTTTCTCTTTGTTCCATCCTTTTGTGGAACCATAAGACCATAAGAAGCCTTTGTTAAGGTCTTGTTACTTAAGAATAAGGGTGTAATTGATACATTTTTACCATGCAACATCACACAGATGAGCTTTCCTTCGGTTGGTGAGGTCCAAACCATCCATCATCACTGCATTATATACATTGTACTTCCAGAAGAGCATTTATTGGTTATTAACCTTCACGCACACACAAGCCCACCTCGATGACCAAAGACAAGTCGAACTACTGGGAGTGAGTCACTGAGTATGTCAGACTGTAATGATGACCGGTCTTCACAGGAGTGTGCCACCGACTTCCTCCAATTCGCTAGGATTAAGTAAACGAAGGGTATGACTGAAAATCAGCGGACATTGAAGCAGAGTGCAGTGAAGTACTGTAGATATGATGGCCGATTCATCTCCAGTAAGCTGAAAATTTGCACAGTTTTCCTAAAAAGCTTAGCAATGCAAGAATAGGAAAGGTGTTCTTAGGTGGGCACTGTTTTGAATGATGTCATTACACTGTTTTGGGAATGGCTTTACGTCAGTATATTAAATCACGCCTTTCCCTCCAGCAATACAGTACAAATGTCTGTCAGTCATTTTTCGTCATCTGTCATACCTCACGTCTACAAGTCCCGTGATGTGATATCGGTTTTAAACACCAAATTCTTGGAAATGAAATGCGTTACGACAAAAGAGATCACCTGGAGCCTCATGCATAACGAAGTGCGTAGAATTCGCACTATAACATGACGTAAGCACAAAAGCCGAAATGTGCTTAAGCACAGAAAAATCCAGATGCAGGAATCTGTGCGTCCACCAACTTCCACGTTCTTCCGCTCCATAAATCCCGATCAGCGTGAAAAGTAACACTCGTGCACACGCCTGCTGCCACTCCACAACTGCTCCCAGAATTACGCCTCTTTGAATATGTAAATCAATATAAATAGCCCTTAAACTCAACATTCTTTGAAAAGACAATAGGAAAAGTACGGGGTAAAATAGAAGAATTTCAGCGAATACCAAGTGGAGACAAAGAAATACGTACTATATGTTGGTTTAAACAGTGGTATAAACAAGAAAAGGAAGCTGATCGAGTGACATAGAGTGTTGGAGAAACTTGAAAGCTCAAGTTCACAAAGTCGCACAGTGCCTGAAATAAAAAAGAAGTTGTCAGATATCAAAGTCGCCGTGAAAAGGTGAGACGTAGCCCACCGTCTGAGTGTTAAATGAAAGCTTATTAAAAAAATAGGCACACAGTGGGGAAAAAAAACACAAAATGTCAACTTTAATCTCGAAATTTCCACTTTAATCACGTAGTTTATTTTGTCATTAAAGTAGAACATCATAAACTTCATCTTAAAATTGTTTAATTTACTAGTTTCTTAAATCCCATTGTAACTAAATTAGCATGTTAAATGCTTTGTTTTGTATTTGATCTTCTCTGTGCTCTATGTGTGTGAATTACTACGTGCTTCCGGCTTTTCTCTTCCTCCGACAGGATACAGAATCCATTACATTCGTAATATTACAGCTCTCTGAATAATTATAATACTGAGATGTATATTTGATATCATATTCATGATGATAGGAGTTAAAGCACGTTATTAAACATGGGAACACGGTGGCGCAGTGATTGTGCGCGACCTTCGATGAAATCATTTATTGCAGCAGTACTGTCTCTTTCAAACGTACTAACCCCCAATTCCTGTCCTTCCTTTTCTTTCTCCAAATACCCAATCGCCACACAATCAGCTCTGTAATAGATGTTAAGCCATCTGTAAGCTTAGAACGCCGATTCTTCAGAACTTTTAAGGAACATTGAAATATCTTCATAGTACGTGTTTAATTATTCTGTCCTTCCAGTGTCACGCCAGTCCCAGCAAGCATACAGTGCGAGGCAGGAACAACCTGTGAACAGAGCGGCAGATCCTCGCTAGCGCTGCGGCACAGTGTCCTCACATGTTTAATTATTAACAATATAGATTATTTAAATGGAGTTAAAGTTTTATCTGTATGATATAATAAACATATTTTGCTACATTTCATCTTTAAAATGATATTGGCATCATATGTAAATACACGCTTTATAAAGTTGCTCAGGTTGTGTAATATTATAACTGTAGTGCAAGTTTACAGTGAGGTGATTGTACTCATAAGTACAGACAGTTCTACAAGGAGCACTTGATGGACTGATGGAGTGCGTTTAGAGTTCTTGGGATGAAACTCTTTCTGAACCGCGTGGTCCGTACAGCAAAGGTTTTGAAGCGTTTGATGTGTGAGAAGCAGTGCAAATAGGAAGAATGGCTGAGGCAGTGTGTGCTTGATGCTGTATACCGATAATTCTCTTTCTGATCAGCTGCTCCGAGTGGTGCAGTGAGAGTAATATGGAAAAAGATGATCTGCTATGGCCACCCCTAATGGGAGCAGCTGAAAGAAGAAGAAGAAGGTGCAGTGAGGGTAACAACGCTAAAGCAGCTATGGTATTTGGAATAGTTTGGCCATTCTGTGGACCATTATATTGTTACAGGTTAATTACAATCAGATGCATTAAACTAATAAACAATATGCGGTTAATTACAGTGTATTTATAAAGCCGCGTCAGGGATGTGGATCTGAAAAAGAAAGGATAACCACACAGGAACAGTAGAACTGCTTTGACGCTGGGTGCCGCCAGTCTGCAAAACCGAGTGGAGAACTTGCATATGACAGGGTTTGAGCTACCATGGAAAAGTGTGTGGCTTTATGGCAAGTTTAGGTTTTATACATCGTGATTTGAAGGCGGAAGCGTTCTTACGCAACATTTCTGTGCGTACGCACCGTTTATACATGAGGCCCCTGGACTGGCAGCCTTTCTATCTGTCCGTGTCAGCTTAAACCTTTAAAGAGAGACATATAAAGATAAGAAAGAGTAACACTGTCTATGGAATGTATTGTGACGTCCCGTCGAATAAACACATTCAGGAGCCGCTTGTCCAGGGAAGTCTTCCAAATGCCGACTGGCTTTTTATTCAATATGTCGCGATATAAACGGTGCCCTTCAGCCGCCCGTTGTCTGGGTCACAGGGACACCTCCAAAATAACAAAGACTAATCACCTTTGTCCTATCTACCTCTCTTAAAAACATTTACTTCCCTTCTTTTCACCTGATGCTGTTCTCCTCACTTTCTCCAGCTTCTCCAACTCATACTTCCGGCCACACCACCCCCTTTTGAACCCGGATCCCTGTCAGTCATCTCTCTCTAGGGAGGTGCCCCAAGCCCTTACAAACAGGGCAAGACTCCACCCCAACACTGCTTCCCTTCCCTATAGCCCATGCAATGGCAAGACACGTCACAGTATTTATTAGGAGAACAAAACAAAAAACAATTCAAAGTTTAGAAAAAATATACCATCAGACAAACGTTGTTCCAAAAGCATTCTATCAAACTGAAAATGCAACCTCCATTCCCCTATGCAGCTCAGCAAGCTGTACTGTATGACCACAGTAGGGCAAAAAACCTGGCATGAATATTTAAAAAATAACATTAATGAATTCCTGCCAACTTCAAAACAATTCTTCAATCATTCCTTTGGGAGAGAACTTATTTTTCCGGTGGAAGGAAATGAAAGACGTCCCTTTCCCGCTGAGGTCTGGTAGGTTGGTTAGGATTCTACCACCTACTGTAATGGCTATAAAGGGTCAAAGTGCCTTAAGAGGTGGGCCGGCCACACCGTGCAGCACACAATGTCTTTCTTGGGCCGATGAAGTTATTTTTGTTCTGTTTGTTTTCGTGCTTCATTCAAACTCTGCCTTCAGTTCACAAGCAAGCAAGAAACCAATCCTTTCAACTTTGAATAATGAGTCCTGGCTCTGCTTTCACTCAGAGGGTACATATTAGCCAGATGGTGTATGACCCCTTTAAATGGGATATAGAAAGACTGGGCTGATCAGACCTCAAGCTGGTGGGAGTAACGGTTATGATTTCTGTTCACTTTAAATTAATTACTCGTCTCTTTTTAGCTCTGGTTACTACATTATGTGCAAATATCTGGATGTGGCTTTTTGGGGGTCACAGAACATATGAAGACCATAAGAAGCCTTTGTTAAGGTCTTGTTACTTAAGAATAAGGGTGTAATTGATGCATTTTTACAGTACTGCGATGGTGCCGGTCGAATTCTTGCTCCCTCCTCTATAATAGGAGCCTCTTGAACCCGACACCATCAGTAACCTAACCGGACTAGCCTGGCAGATGAGGACAAACCACACTTGGAGCAAGGGGATGGTGGAAAAGTGATCGGTGCTTTCATGAAAAATCAAGTCCAAAGTAAGGGTTCAAAAACTGCACTGTTCAAAAATGTTCCATAAATAATAAATGATCCATAAAAACAAAAGGTGAAGTGGAGGTTCAAATAATCCCAATAAATATCCATTAAAAACGAGGTTAAAATCAGCTGGCAGGAAACTGTCTTTAATGAAAAGCCTGGCGCCTTCTTTTCTCACTGGCGGCTCCTCTGCTTATCCAATATGGGCCTGGCAGCAGAAGGGTCGCCCTACTGACACACGTAGCTGACCTTCCATGGCTACAGTAAGGCCACCTTCTCCAGACCTAGGCTTGGGACCCCAACGGCCATGGTGCTCACGTTGGAGCTCCTTCACTCCTGCTGTCTTCTTGGGCTGGGTGGTCTCATGGTCTAGGAACCCCTGCAGATTTTGTTTGTTTTTTTGTTTTGTTTTTTCTTTCCTCCTGGCCAATGGGCCTTACTTTTTTCTTTGTTAATCAATATTGCCTAATTTTATTTTTATATTTTTTTTCTTTGGTTTTATTCTTTCTTCATCTTGTAAAGCACTTTGAGCTACATCATTGGTATGAAAATGTGTTATAGAAATAAATGTTGTTGTTGTTCCATGGCGAGTTGCTCCTTTAAGTGCTCATCGTTCTGGCTCCCCGACTTACTCAGTGATCGCTCCTTCGGCCCCCCACCAGGCATCAGCCATAAGGGGCTCTCCCTTTCAGCTGCCTGACTTTTCTCCCATTGATTCTCTCTTTCTGCTCACTCACACCGGCTCCTTCCACGTCCTGCCCTCTTTCCTTCTTTCTCCCTTTAACCTCCATCTTTTCTTCTCTTTTCTTTTATTGATTCTTGATTCACTCCTCTCACACTCGCGCTTCCCTTTTAAAATGGGGACGTGAAACAGCTGGGGCAATGAGCAGCTCCTGGCATCAATTAGGTTCGCGGACGATCCTACAACTATGCACTAAGTGCAGGGCTGTCCGCTCCCGTATCTCACTCGGGAACTGCTCTCGCCACTCTACCACGTCCCCCGACACCAAGAAGCGAGTGTGGCAATAATTAATTTAAACCACCAAACAGCCACAATTACCCAAACTAAAGAGTTACCAAAATTACAGCAGGATATCATAACCTCTGTTAAAGAAGGACAGAGAGCAGCTATTCAGAGTCAGGCTACGTCAACCCTGCCACAGTTAACACAGGGATGGGATGTGAAAGAAGACAACTCCTGCTTGTGGAAACAGTACAGTCCACAACATCGAGACCAGATACTGAAATTTGGTCTACAAAAGGAAAGAATGTCCCTCTAGCTGTGCCAAAAGTACCATGGGAGTAGAGCTGGGAGGAAACAGCAGAGAGAGAGAAGAGCAAGTACCGTCAACTTGTGCAGATCAGGTCAGGATACAGGATGGACAACATGGCTGTTCACACAGGAGGTGGGATGTTGGGTAGTCCCGGCTCCGGAACTGGAGCGAGAGGCCACAGGAGAAGAACTTCAGTTCAGAGGTTGGGAGAAGTGGTGGAATGAGCCTCTTGTTAGCTCTGGTCTAAGAAAGAGGACCTTAGGTGGAAGTCTGGAGGAGCAGGGTAGTGACTGGCCACTACATTTGGGACCGCTTAGCTAAACAAATGGACTTGAAGGACTGAGTGGTCTCCTCTCGTTTGTCAGATTTCTTGTGTTTTTGTCCTTGAAATGGAGAGCATTGTGGCTAAGGGTCGAAAACCTTCATGAAGAGTCTACAAACGGAAAGAATATCCTCCTAGATGGGCTAAAAGTACCACGGAAGGACAGCTGGGAGGAAACAGCAGAGAGAAAGAAGAACAAGTACCATCAACTTGAGCAGGTCAGGTCAGGATACAGGATGGACAACATGGCTGTTCACACAGGGGGTGGGATGTTGGGTAGTCCCGGCTCATTTGGTGTGGAATTGGTTGACTAGAACTGGAGCGAGAGGCCACAGGAGAAGAACTTCAGTTCAGAGGTTGGGAGAAGTAGTGGAATGAGCCTCTTGTTAGCTCTGGTCTAAGAAAGAGGACCTTAGGTGGAAGTCTGGAGGAGAGGGGCAGTGACTGGCCACTACATTTGGGACCACTTAGCTAAACAAATGGACTTGAAGGACTGAGTGGTCTCCTCTCGTTTGTCAGATTTCTTGTGTTTTTGTCCTTGAAATGGAGAGTATTGTGGCTAAGGGTCAAAACCCTTCATGAAGAGTCTACAAACAGAAAGAATATCCTCCTAGCTGGGCTAAAAGTACCACGGAAGGACAGCTGGGAGGAAACAGCAGAGAGAAAGAAGAACAAGTACCATCAACTTGAGCAGGTCAGGTCAGGATATAGGATGGACAACATGGCTGTTCACACAGGAGGTAGGATGTTGGGTATTCCTGGCTCAGTTGGTAGAACTGAGTGGTCCATGAAGAAGGGTAACCACCTGACGACCTGTCCTTCCGGGGCTATGGCTACATCTATTCAAAATGGTGATCAGGTGGCATTTCAGACATAATGTTACTCTGCTAACAGTAATGCGTCTTTTCACCCTGCACCCTTGTGCATAATAAATCAGTTCAAAACGTTTAGAAATGATTTTCCTTTCTTATGAGTAAACAAATCGGAGCCCAGAATTACACTTTTGTTCGTTTAAGAAATTGCAGCGACGTGCCATTTAGAGTCTTTTAGATCTTTCCTCTTCTGTTTTGCTGAATACAAAAGCATAATTATGATTGTGGCAATAAGATCAACCATAATAAGTACAATAAAGCACATTTCTGTAATTATAATTGCCACTGCTACCATTATCATTACCAATTGGCAGCGTGTTATTAAACTGCTGAATAAATACAGACAACAAGTATAATTATCATCATCAATATTACAATAATGATTATATATTTGCAGCCAAATGAAGGCATAGAGAGAAGCAAATATATCAGTATTACACAGAATATATGCAAGCTAATCAATGGCGGAGAAGGAAGAGAGAAATGGTGCTATTATTATTAATAGTGAGCTGTCCCTACAGGATATGGCCCCGTGTAATAATAGCACACTTTTCATTATCGATTATTGGTTTAGGAATGAAGTGACGTCACTGAACACTCAGGCCCCGGCTGAAACGCCTCCCTCTTGTCAGTATAATGTAAAAATGACATTGTTTAAATTTGACTTCTTTTATTCCAATTTTAATTGTAATGTTCATATATGTGGATGTGCAGTTTGAGTCCACCGTTCCTTTGGTGGTGTAATGTAAACGGCTCAGCCAAGTGTTTTGTGACCCTCTAAAAAAACGCGGCCTGTAATGATTGAGCGTTTTCTGTGGCCGTATCTTAATTGGGATGAGACCACCTGGATAAATTAGTAACCCTTCTCTAACACTCAGGAGGCTGACCCTCTGAAATGGATGATTCTCTTCAGCCCTGGTTGAAAAGGTTAAAATGAAGACGAAGTGCCTGTGCGCCGATTGGAGGACGGCTTTCAGTTTAGCTTTTCCTATGTGTAAAGTGTAGGTTTAGCTATCTGTCAAGCTCGATTACCAATTTTCAGCGAGGACTCAATAAAACGATAATAGCAGTGGAACACACAGGAAAAAACAAAAAGGAATAGCACGGATTTAAAAAAAAAAAAAATGATAGGCCGTTGGCGTATATGTTAAATGTTCAAAATAACTTTAGAATCTTATAACTGAACAAAGAAAATTATAATCTTAAACTACTAACAATATAACTACATAGAGGATAACATTGTTTTACCCCTCCATTGATTTTCTATATCCACATCATCCAATCTCAGGGTCCTGGGTGTTGGACCCTATTCTGGTGGCATCAGGTACAACCACAATGGAGCAAGCCAGGTCATCGAGGGTCACACACGCACACACTTGCTGATATAGAGCCACTTTAGAGTCACCCAACATACCACACATTGCTAATAGACGTGGCAGGTGGAGAAGATATGGAGGGAACGTGCAACTAGAATGGAATCTGAATGCAGCAATGCTAACCTCTGCACCGCCATACTGCCTAATGAAAGTCAAGTCAGGGCAAATTTATTGTTAAGTGTACATGTGGTATAATGAAGATAGATAGATACTTTATTAATCCCTCCATCCATCCATTTTCCAACCCGTTGAATCTGAACACAGGGTCATGGGGGGTCTGCTGGAGCCAATCCCAGCCAACACAGGCAGGAACCAATCTCAGGCAGGGCCCCAACCCACCACAGGACACACACAAACACACACCAAGCACACATTTGGGACAATGTAGAATCGTCGATCCACCTAACCTGCATGTCTTTGGATGGTGGGAGGAAACCGTAGTACCCGGAGGAAACCCACACAAACACGGGGAGAACATGCAAACTCCACGCAGGGAGGACCCGGGAAGTGAACCCAGGTCTCCTAACTGAGAGGCAGCAGCGCTACCCACTGCACCACCGTGCCACCCTACTTTATTAATCCCAAGGGGAAATTCACATACTCCAGCAGCAGCATACTGATAAAGAACAATATTAAATTAAAGAGTGATAAAAATGCAGGTAAAATACTAAATTCTAATGAAATAAATACCTGAAAGTCTCTACATACTGTATTGTGGAGGGGATACCATTTTCTAAATGTAGCATTGGGAGCAGTCCTGGCAACAACATACATAAAGTACAAACCTCCTAAGTCGGGACAGTCAATGAGACCCAGCATTACCTGTGATACTACAATGAGCTGTTTATTAAATATACACAAACACCAAGGACAGTAAAAACTAATCACAAACTAGAGCTTTTAATTGTGAAAAATGATCTGCATCTGTGAATATAAAACAGAAGTGCACCCTGGACCACCGGAGGTAGTAGAGGAGGAAAGAATGAGGGCAAAACTGAGTGCCATTATAAACAAAGCTGCACATCCCCTCTGTGAAAAACTAACACTGCAGACCTTCAGCCAATGAGTCATACAGCAGGAATGGGTCAAGAAACGTGACTGGGGGGGCCCTTCAGACCAACAGCAATACAACTATCTATCTATCTATCTATCTATCTATCTATCTATCTATCTATCTATCTATCTATCTATCTATCTATCTATCTATCTATCCGGAATTCTCATCACTATACTCAGAGCTCAATTATCTATTTCCGCTCATCCACACTGCTAGGGCCGAGCGTCTTCAGAAGCCTACGGCTTGGAAATGCATGTTCAGAAGTCTCCATTATCAGGGGTTGAGTGGATGAAAGGCCCAGACAGAGACTAATGTCTGAATTTTGTGTCGGCACGGTGGTGCAGATTTGGCTCGGCTGCCTCGCAGTAAGGAGACCAGAATTGCCATCCTGTGTCCTCCCTGCGTGGTGTTTGCCTGTTCTCTCCATGTCTGTGTCCCACTCTCCAAAGACACGCAGGTTAGGTGAATGGTGGCCTGGATTAAGCAGGTTTGAAAATGACATGACATGTCTGCAATTTGGAAAGAAGGTGTAGTAGTGTGGATGTAGCTGAAGAGTACAAGAAGCACTTAAGGGTCGTAAATCTTAACAAGTAACTCGAGATACCTAAAATGAGGTACAAGAAGAACTTTTCTAATGGCTTAAAATTATGGGGTGGAAGAAAAACCTTTGGCCGTTGTGGCCCATCAGGATCCCTGCTGCACTTCATGTATTAGCGCCTTTCTGCTACAGGAGAAGATCTCCCCAACGGTTTTGTTTGATTCTCATAGGACTTACAAAGCACTGGTGACACCTTAGAAGCCCTTCGACCAGCACTGGTGACACCTTAGAAGCCCTTCGGCCAGTTTAATGAAGGCTTTGTGTGGTCCTAATCAGATTTAACAAGCAGCATTCACACTTTGCATTGGGGGCTACCTTTATAGTGCAGGTAAGAAGACCTGAAGACGCGTTTCCTTGATCTTGATAAGACTTATAAAGTGCTAATGATAATACTTTATAACAGGAGTTACCTGCAGGTATTAATCAGTTACCGCTACATAACAAAGGCCTTGTTTGTTCCTAACAGCCACAATATGGCTCTCTTCTAAAACGTTACAAAATCTTTGATTTTTTTTTTTGTTTCCAACTATATTTAACTGGTTGAATTAAAAATAAGAGTTTATTCCTTCAGGCACATCAATATGAAAAGAAATTCATTCTTCACCTCAGGGATGTTGCAGTACAAAAATATCTTTAGATGATAACCTCTCCACCTTTTATCCCCACGGTTTAAACTTTTAAGTCAGAAGGTAGTGCCCTGTGATGACTTCTGACAGCCTAAAAATGAGCTCGTAATCAGGACTTCTGTTAAGTCTCAGCACAGCTCACAAAGACTGCTTTTGACAGATTGTTACTTTTATGTTACAGCAACCATCTGTTATTTTATAAATGGGGAGTCTTATGGTCCTCTGGCTTCTAAAGCAGAAAACAGAAAGTCATCTCAGGAGATGCTGAGCACTGAAAGCTGAAGGAGGAGATTTCTTTCTTTTTTTTTTTTTTTAAACGGAGCACCCACGATCAGATTCTCTGCTAAGATTTTGAGAATTATTTTATAGTTTAGACTAAAATGAAACCTGTAAAAATGAATTATTTAACTATTGGGAATTATTGATGCAGTATTCAGACAAACCAGAACTCAGTAATCTACCTAAAATACAACACATCAAACAAAGAGGACCTGGCCTAAAATTGGGCTGCCTGGTATATTAACATAACAACACACATTGTCAAAGCCACTAAATCCAGGGAGAAGGGAGCCGATCCCGACAGCAGCCAGCCTTGGAGGAGGCGATAGTCCATGTTCAGTTCAGGACCACCGTACTGAAAGATGACCAGGCAGTCATTTTAAATGGTCTCTACCCATCCATACACAGTCAGGTCCATAAGTCGTTGGACAGTGACACAATATTCATAATTTGTGCTCTGTATGTCACCACAATGGATTTGAAGTTAAGCAATCGTTATGTGTAGACGTTCGGCTTTTATTTTAGAGGTTCCCCAAAAAGATCCGTATAGGAATGACAGCCATTTTTCCTGCATAACCCTCCCCATTTCTAGGTGCTCAAAAGTATTTAGACATTTGACTGAGAAGATGTTCTACAGCCAGGTAGGAGAAGGTACCTCATTAATTCATTAACTACTAGCCGTCCCCCGCATTGTAGTAGTGAAACAGGACAGTGAGCAGGGTCCCGCCCGGCTCCCCACTCCTGACGTCATGCTTCCCCCTCCCCTTGGCCTGCAGCCTCTGTCTCAGATTAGCACGAATATATCACTCCTGCAAGCGAACTATGATTCTTCAACCAATCAATCAGAATGTTCAAGCAAATTCTAGAAAAAAGTTTGATCTAAATCCATTAAGCAGTTCTCTCGTTTGCTAGCTAAATGGAAGTAAGGAACGCCCCAAGGCAGGCGCGTAAGTGAGGAGGGCCCTGCCACCCTCCCCATGGCCCGCTGAATGTCTCTAGGATTAGTGCGAATATATCAACCCTGCAAGCGAACTATGATTCTTAGTGCGATGAAAGAAGTCGCAAAATCAACCGGAAAATTATAATCTTAAACTACTAACAATATAACTACATAGAGGATAACATTGTTTTACCCCTCCATTGATTTTCTATATCCACATCATCCAATCTCAGGGTCCTGGGTGTTGGACCCTATTCTGGTGGCATCAGGTACAACCACAATGGAGCAAGCCAGGTCATCGAGGGTCACACACGCACACACTTGCTGATACAGAGCCACTTTAGAGTCACCTAACATACCACACATTGCTAATAGACGTGGCAGGTGGAGAAGATATGGAGGGAACGTGCAACTAGAATGGAAACTGAATGCAGCAATGCTAACCTCTGCACCGCCATACTGCCTAATGAAAGTCAAGTCAGGGCAAATTTATTGTTAAGTGTACATGTGGTATAATGAAGATAGATAGATAGATAGATAGATAGATAGATAGATAGATAGATAGATAGATATGAAAGGCACTATATAGTAGATAGATAGATAGATAGATAGATAGATAGATAGATAGATAGATAGATAGATAGATAGATAGATAGATATGAAAGGAACTATATAATAGATAGATAGATAGATAGATAGATAGATAGATAGATATGAAAGGCACTATATAATAGATAGATAGATAGATAGATAGATAGATAGATATGAAAGGCACTATATAATAGATAGATAGATAGATAGATAGATAGATAGATAGATAGATAGATATGAAAGGCACTATATGATAGATAGATAGATAGATAGATAGATAGATAGAGCATACTGATAAAAAACAATCCTTCTATATAAAAGCGGTTGGGATTGTCCTTCCGTCCCGTGAGTGCTAGGCAGGCGCGGAGTTTCACACACGCCCCGTCCATTTTGCAATGCACGATGGGATTTGTAGTTTCGTTTTTCCAGGTAAAAAATGATTTTCTACTCCAGACTGTACGATATCTTCTTCTTTCTTACTATATAAAAGCGGTCGGGATTGTCCCTCCGTCCCGTGAGTGGAAAGCGTAGCGGTATTCCGCTTATCACAGACTTACTACTTGCAGCTTGCGTGCAGGCGACATGATGTGAGCAGAGTTCTGGTGCTCCCATCGTTCCCTTGCTTTTGTGTGCGACGCGTTGGAAAAATAGACAAAATTATGTCTCTGGAAATAATTGTATAATAATAATGTTGATGGAGTACAAATGCCACACCGCGTAGTAAATATCAGGGGGTTCAAAAGGGCGACCTCAATATAGAAAAAAAGTTTAAATTTCATCACAAAAATAACAGAAACTACGAGTATTAAAGTAATACCGCTCAAATGCAATATAACCAAATTAATGAGTTTGTATAAAATATCAAATTGATCTACATATTGAATTGCCTTAAGAAGTGGTCAACTTAACAGTCGGTCGCCTTAAAAGGCGGGTCAGCCTAGTATTAAATTAAAGAGTGATAAAAATGCAGGTAAAATACTAAATTCTAATGAAATACATACCTGAAAGTCTCTACATACTGTATTGTGGAGGGGATACCATTTTCTAAATGTAGCATTGGGAGCAGTCCCGGCAACAACATACATAAAGTACAAACCTCCTAAGTTGGGACAGTCAATGAGACCCAGCATTACCTGTGATACTACAATGAGCTGTTTATTAAATATACACAAACACCAAGGACAGTAAAAACTAATCACAAACTAGAGCTTTTAATTGTGAAAAATGATCTGCATCTGTGAATATAAAACAGAAGTACACCCTGGACCACCGGAGGTAGTAGAGAACGAAAGAATGAGGGCAAAACTGAGTGCCACTAAATGTTCAAGCAAATTATAGAAAAAAAGCCAAATCTAAATCTGTTAAATAGTTCTCTCGTTCGCTAGCTAAGCAAATATAAGATGCGCCCAAGGCTGGCACGTGAGAAAGGAGGGCCCTGCCCCATCCGCTCGGCCTGGTGCATCTCTAAACCCGTTAACTAGTTGTCTCGTTTGCTAGCTAAGTGGATGTAAGGAATGCTCCGAGGCTGGCACGTGAGAGAGGAGGGCCCCGTCTCCATCTGCTCGGCCCAGTGTGTCTCTCTCAGATTCGCGCAAATAAATCAGTACCACAAGTAAACTATGATTCTTAGTGTAATGAGAGAAATCTCTAAATCAACTGGAATGTTCACGCAAATTCTAGAAAAAAAAACACGATCTAAATTCGTTAAGTAGTTCTCTCGTTCACTAGATAAGTGGATGTAAGTAATGCTCCGAGGCTGGCGTGTGAATGAGGAGGGACCCCTCACCTTCCCTCGGCCCACTGTGTCTCACTCAGATTAGCACAAATAAACCGGTACCACAAGTGAACTATGATACTTAGCGAGATGAGAGAAGACGCAAAATCAACCGGAATATTCAAGCAAATTATAGAAAAAATTATCTAAATCCGTTGCGCCATTCTCTCGTAAAAAGCGGACAGACAAATAGACAGAGAGACAGACGTTGGATTTTATATATATAGAGATAGCAGATGATTCCAAAAGTGAAATTTGCACTAGGAAGCTGTCCCTGTGAACTGTCAATATGACATCCAAAGAGCTGTCCATGCAACTAAAAAACAGGCCATCATTAGGCTGAGCAAACAAAACAAACCCATCAGAGAGATCTGGACTGGTTAAATCAACCATTTGGTACATTCACTCACTGGTGAACTCCGCAACAACAGAAGGCATGGAAAACCACAGGATGCAACTGTGCTGGATGATTGCAGAGTTTATGTCCTTGGTGAAGAAGAACCGATTCACAACATTTAGCCAAGCTGAGACCACTCTCTGGGAGGTCGACCTGTCATCCCTAAAGTTTACAAAGTAGAGAGAGGATTTAATGAAAGTAAAGACAGAGGGTTTACCAGAAGGTGCAAACCACTGGGGAAGGACAGATTAGACTTTGTCAGGAAATTTTTTGTCCAGTTTTCTTTGGAAAAAGGAAATTAAGATCAACCTCTACCAGAATATTGGGAAGAGAAGAGCATGGAGAAGAGAAGAAACGGCTCACGATCCGATGAATGCCACGTCATCTGTGAAACATGGTGGAGGCAGTGTTATGGCATGAACATGCATGACTGTGAGTGGAAGTCGGTCACTGGTGTTTATTGGTGATGCGACTGCTGGCAGAAGTAGCAGGATGATTTCTGAAGTGTACAGGGGGTGCTATATTGTCAGCTCAGATTCAACCAAGTGCTGCTAAACCGATGGACGATGAGCCAAAGCATACTGCAACTGTAATCCAAGTGCTCTTCAAAGCAAAGAAGTGGAATATTCTTCATTGGCCAAGTCAATCAACTGACCTCAACCCAAATGGACATGCGTGTCACTTGCTGAAGATAAAACTGGTGGTAGAAAGTCCAACGAACAAGCAGCTCCTGAACACTGCTGCAGTAAAGGCCTACCAAAGCATCACAAGGGTGGAAACCCAGCACTGGGAGAAGGCCATGGGTTCAGACTTCAGGCAGTCATTGACGGCAGGGCCATCTTAACGCATTGGCACGCTGGGCAGTTGCCCGGGGGTCCCACGAGCATTGGGGTCCTATGCTAATCTGTGTATGTTGTGACTTGCTGAGTGGTTGTGTAGGTAGGGACCCCAGTGAACTGCTTTGCCTGGGGGCCTGTAATGCTGTTAAGAAGGCCCAGATTGACGGCAATAGATTTTCAACCAAATAATGAAAATGATCATTAAATTCATAATTATGTTAGTATGTCCAAATACTTTTGAGTCCCTGAAAATAGTGGGACCATGTATAAAAATGTCCGCCTTTTCTAAACAGCTCATATAATATTTTTGTTAAACCCCTTGAATTAAAGCTGTTAAGTCCGCACTTCAATCACATCTTCATTGCTTTGTCTCAAATCCATTGTGGTGGCATACAGAGCCAAAATGATGAAAACTGTGTTACTGTCCAAATACTTGTGGACCTGAATGTACATTCACTCCTCAGTTAGCAAATCCCTTGGGTTTCCAACCATAAAAACCTCCACTCTACCGACCACCGCGTGCGTTTACGACCGTTAATATTCCAAAGTTTTCGAAAGACTGTGCGAGAATGTCAGACGAGTGAGTCAGTAGCAACCAGCAGAATCTATGCACGATTACAGCGGGGAAGATAAGTATTGAACATGTCAACATTTTTCTCAGTAAATATATTTCTAATGGCGCTACTGACATGAAATTTATAGGCCATCAATTAGGACTAAACCCGTTGATATTCATTTGCACTGCTTGGGGTTTTGCACGTGTGGATTACCGACATCTGATGAAAATTTCATGTCAGTAACCCGTTAGAAATATATTTACTGAGAAAAATGTTGACGCTATCATGCATGAGTGCACAGGGAGCAGCTTAAGGACCCGACACGCACCGCGACATGTCGTGCCAGGGGACAACGGCGGGGTACTAACCTCTCTTTCTTTATTTCCTCAGAACATCATTTCTCCCATCCACCACCACGATTTCTTCCCAGCATCCCATCTGTTCACTTCCATTCCCACCTCATAAACTGTCCACCTGTCAAACCTTCTATGTCTGTTGTGTTGTACGAAAAACTGACTGACCATATTCTTTGCAGTATACAGGGATGGAACCCCAAAACTTTATGCTTGTTTCGGTGTCTTTCTTACAACGCATTCCATACTTATTTTCCTCGCTGTATCTGCAGCCCACCTCTCTCAGTGACACACCGTTTGTTGTTCACTAGTATCGTTAGCAGCCATTTTATCTTTGGTTTACGTTCATGTGAACCCCACGCTGAGATGTCTTCAAGGGGGAAGAATCCCAGTTCAGCTGAAAGAAGAAAAAGCAAAGGAAAGCCATCGATCTTAATTTGAAAATGGAGATCCTCAACGCGTAGGATGCCGGGAAGAAGGTGAATGCTGTAGCACATGGAACACTCTACCATTTTGGCTATTTTAGAGGACAAGGAAAGGATTGGAGAGGAGATGAAAACCAAGATCACCAGGAATGAATGCAGAGATATTACACATGTATTTTACTATCAAACCAAAGCTTGACAAGTTTTAAAACAATCAGAATGACTGTCAAATGACTTAACAGGTACAAAAGTAGAATGATGAGCACCACGCTTGCATCTGCTGTTTGGAGAAGAAAACGCACAGATTGCTGTCTCTCATAATACCAACCCATTGATTGACTGGATGGTGCAGGGTATCAGACATGGTAGGTGAGCTTCAGCCACTCCGCCAGCCGAGTCCCACTGCATATGTGAAAATCGGAATTAGACATACAGTATCTGCTATTACATTTTGATTGGTCAAAATTTGGATTATATTTATCTGTAATTATATTCTGAGGAGTGACAAACCTGAGTTAGGCATATCTGGTATAATATTTTGACCAATTGAAATTTGAATTTGAAATATCTGTAAATATGTTCTGGCCTGTCAAAATCTGAATTAGACATATCTGTAATAATATTTTGACTAATTGAAATTCAAATTAGAAATATCTACTGTATAAATATATTCCGACTACTCAAAATCTGAATTATACATATCTGTAATATTTTGACTAACTGAAATGTGAATCAGAGATAGCGGTAATTAAACCTGACTAGTCAAAAATCGAAATTAAACATACCTGTAAAAATTATTTTAATTAATTAAAATTCAAATTAGAAATATCTTTAAATTTTGACTACTCAAAATCTGAATTAGACATATCTGTAATAATATTTTGACTAATTAAAATTCAAATTAGAAATATCTACTGTATAAATATATTCCGACTACTCAAAATCTGAATTATACATATCTGTAATATTTTGACTAACTGAAATGTGAATTAGAGATAGCGGTAAACCTGACTAGTCAAAAATCGAAATTAAACATACCTGTAAAAATTATTTTGATTAATTGAAATTCAAATTAGAAATATCTATAAATATATTCTGACTACTCAAAATCTGAATTAGACATATCTGTAATAATATTTTGACTAATTAAAATTCAAATTTGAAATATCTATAAATATATTCCGACTACTCAAAATCTGAATTATACATATCTGTAATATTTTGACTAACTGAAATGTGAATTAGAGATACCGGTAATTAAACCTGACTAGTCAAAAATCGAAATTAAACATTTCTGTAAAAATTATTTTGATTAATTGAAATTCAAATTAGAAATATCTATAAATTTTGACTACTCAAAATCTGAATTAGACATATCTGTAATAATATTTTGACTAATTAAAATGTGAATTAGAGATAGCGGTAAACCTGACTAGTCAAAAATCAGAATTAAACATATCTGTAATAATATTTTGATTAATTGAAATTCAAATTTGAAATATCTATAAATATATTCCGACTACTCAAAATCTGAATTATACATATCTGTAATATTTTGACTAACTGAAATGTAAATTAGAGATAGCTGTAATTAAACCTGACTAGTCAAAAATCGAAATTAAACATTTCTGTAAAAATTATTTTGATTAATTGAAATTCAAATTAGAAATATCTATAAATTTTGACTACTCAAAATCTGAATTAGACATATCTGTAATAATATTTTGACTAATTAAAATATAAATTAGAGATAGCTGCAATAAAACTTGACTAGTCAAAAATCAGAATTAAACATATCTGTAATAATATTTTGACTAATTGAAATGTGAATTAGAGATAGCGGTAAACCTGACTAGTCAAAAATCGAAATTAAACATACCTGTAAAAATTATTTTGATTAATTGAAATTCAAATTAGAAATATCTATAAATATATTCTGACTACTCAAAATCTGAATTAGACATATCTGTAATAATATTTTGACTAATTAAAATTCAAATTTGAAATATCTATAAATATATTCCGACTACTCAAAATCTGAATTATACATATCTGTAATATTTTGACTAACTGAAATGTGAATTAGAGATACCGGTAATTAAACCTGACTAGTCAAAAATCGAAATTAAACATTTCTGTAAAAATTATTTTGATTAATTGAAATTCAAATTAGAAATATCTATAAATTTTGACTACTCAAAATCTGAATTAGACATATCTGTAATAATATTTTGACTAATTAAAATGTGAATTAGAGATAGCGGTAAACCTGACTAGTCAAAAATCGAAATTAAACATACCTGTAAAAATTATTTTGATTAATTGAAATTCAAATTAGAAATATCTATAAATATATTCTGACTGCTCAAAATCTGAATTAGACATATCTGTAATAATATTTTGACTAATTAAAATATAAATTAGAGATAGCTGCAATAAAACTTGACTAGTCAAAAATCAGAATTAAACATATCTGTAATAATATTTTGATTAATTGAAATTCAAATTTGAAATATCTATAAATATATTCCGACTACTCAAAATCTGAATTATACATATCTGTAATATTTTGACTAACTGAAATGTGAATTAGAGATAGCGGTAATTAAACCTGACTAGTCAAAAATCGAAATTAAACATTTCTGTAAAAATTATTTTGATTAATTGAAATTCAAATTAGAAATATCTATAAATTTTGACTACTCAAAATCTGAATTAGACATATCTGTAATTTATTTTTTGACTAATTGAAATGTGAATAAGAGATAGCTGTAATTAAACCTAACTAGTGAAAAAATCTGAATTAAACATATTTTGTCTAATTGAAATTCGAATTAGAAATATCTATAAATGTATTCCGACTACTCAAAATCTGAATTAGACATATTTTATATATAAATGTCTACGTGTGGAAGTGTGTGTGTCTGTCTGTCCGGCCCAGAAGTGAGAGGTGGACTCGGGGTGAGGGCTCCACCTCTGAGGATACACAAGCGAGGCGAGCACGTCGGCAAAACAAAACCTCTGAAGAAAGATAAATTTGCTTAGCCGCTAATACAGAAGCGTGGCGAGCACATCAATAAAACGGTATCCCTTTTACTTTTCCTCCCGCTGCTAATGCACAACTGAGGCGAGCACGCAGCAAAACGAAACCTCCAAAGAAAGAGAAAGTCGCTTAGCCGCTAATACACAAGTGAGGCGAGCATGTCGGCAAAACGAATTCTCCTAGGAGTGAGATGCCCAGAGTAGTTCCTTTCAACTACCTTAATCTCTACATTTCAATATTTTTTGTGAAGATTTCAATCGTTTCTAGGACCCTGGGCTTTTTACAGCACAGGCTTACACAGCTAGTCTGTAATAATATTCTGACTAACTGAAATTCAAATTAGAGATATCTGCAGACATATTGCAGATGTATTTTACTATCAAACCAAAGCTTAAAAAGTTTTAAAACAATCAGAATGACGGGCAAATGACTTAACAGGTACAAGAGTAGAATGTGTAAAATGTTGTTTAAGGATCAAAGAACTTGACTATGGAAGGCCGAAGGGAAGTCGTAAGTAGAGTCATGATTGCACCCTTTATTTATCGACATGGCTGCTGGAGTCAGTAGATGTGGAGCCAGCAGTCTCTATTCCTTCTTTCTTGTTCAGATTGAAGCCTATTGTTGCTTTTTATGGTCAGAGCTGAAGGTAAAATGCATAATTATCGCAACTGGGTGGGTGGTTTCCAACATTTTCAAAAGTGTGTAGTGTAGTGTGGACCGACACCCAAGATGGCCTATTAGAGCTACCCACTAGGAGACACTGCAACGACCACTTATCTATGTATTCTATTAATAAAAAGGTGGTGTCTTACACATCTGGACTTGAAAAATGCCCTGGGATGGTAATTGCTATAAAAAGGCACCATACAAAATAAAGAGTGCTTGTTTGTTCATAACGCTCCTGTTATAAAAGGAAAACGGTGATGGTTGTCCTGCCAGCTGACAGAATGATGAACGCCATGCTTACATCTGCTGTTTGGAGAGGAAAACGCACAGATTGCTGTCTCTCATAATACCAGCCCATTGATTGACTGGCTGGTGCAGGGTGTCAGACACGGTAGGTGAGCTTCAGCCACTCCGCCAGCCGAGCCCCACTGCATTTGTTCTTGTTACTGTTTTAAATACAATGGTAAAAATATGTGTACATTATGAAAACTGTAGGCAAATATTTGACTGAACGTTTGGCTTCTTTTGAAGGGACGGATAGCAAAAAAATACAAAAAAAAAATAAAAACTAACAAAGAAACAGGGTGATTTGAATGTTTAAATGTAAACAGCTTGCCATAGCCAGGCCCCGTGGGGATGGTTTCAGTATCAGAAAAAGGTATAAATTAAAATAAATGAAGGAAGCATTGTTAAATGTGCATATAAAAATTGCACATAAATAAAGCCTTTCCACAGGCCCATAAATCAAGACAATTATCACAAAAGGTTCTACAAGAAAATAAAAGGAAAGAAAGTGAAAATTCCAGAGCTAAAAGTTAATCATTCATTTCATTTTGATTTTTTTTTTGTAATTAATGTGTGGAGACAAATTTGCTTCCGACATAAAATTCAAATAAAGGAAGATTTTTCAAATAAACAACAATCCACCCCTTTGTTGTGAAGCTTGTAAACACAATATAATGTGCTGTACATGGCAAGGCTTTTTCTGCATGTGATATTGTCGCTAATTCCCATTTCACGTGCCTACATTTACATTTCGACTGTTTACATGCAGCTCTGTTTGACGATTCCAGACTGACGGACGCCTCTTCTTTTCCATTCATGTCTCTGCAGCATTTAATTAGAGTTGTTTGTAATTGGCATTTTGAATAAGCAACTTTATAGTTTAGAGTTAGAGTTATTGAATTTGAATTAAAGGGAAAAATTGTGATAACTAAAGAGTTAGCTATGTGAAACCATTTTTAATGTTTAACACCTTACTTTGACGAGTTATAACGATATTCTAACACGTGAACGTTACGTCTCGGCTGTGTAAAATGACACAAATGACTAATGGCTAATCAAAAGCTGAATTTGTGATATTTATAATAAATACCCTTGAAACTATTAAAAAGAAAAAAATGGAGGAATCTACAACTTAGTATTGTCTTGTGATAATGCAAATTAATATACTGTATATACAGTATATAGTATATATATATACTGCTCAAAAGAATTAAAGGGACACTTTTTAATCCGAGTATAGCATCAAGTCAATGAAACTTATGGGATATTAATCTGGTCAGATAAGTAGCAGAGGGGGTTGTTAATCAGTTTCAGCTGCTGTGGTGTTAATGAAATTAACAACAGATGCACTAGAGGGGCAACAATGAGATGACCCCCAAAACAGGAATGGTTTAACAGGTGGAGGCCACTGACATTTTTCCCTCCTCATCTTTTCTGACTGTTTCTTCACTAGTTTTGCATTTGGCTACAGTCAGTGTCACTACTGGTAGCATGAGGCGATACCTGGACCCTACAGAGGTTGCACAGGTAGTCCAACTTCTCCAGGATGGCACATCAATACGTGTCATTGCCAGAAGGTTTGCTGTGTCTCCCTGCACAGTCTCAAGGGCATGGAGGAGATTCTAGGAGACAAGCAGTTACTCTAGGAGAGCTGGAGAGGGCCATAGAAGGTCCATAACCCATCAGCAGGACCAGTATCTGCTCCTTTGGGCAAGGAGGAACAGGATGAGCACTGCCAGAGCTCTACAAAATGACCTCCAGCAGGCCACTGGTGTGAATGTCTCTGACCAAACAACCAGAAAGACTTCATGAGGGTGACCCAAGGGCCCCATGTCCTCTAATGGGCCCTGAGCTCACTGCCCAGCAGCATGCAGCTCGATTGGCATTCGCCATAGAATACCAGAATTGGCAGATGCACCACTGGTGCCCTGTGCTTTTTACAGATGAGAGCAGGTTCACCCTGAGCACGTGACAGAAGTGAAAGGGTCTGGAGAAGCCATGGAGAACATTATGCTGCCTGTAACATCATTCAGCATGAGCAGTTTGGTGGTGGGTTAATGATTGTCTGGGGAGGCATATCCATGGAGGGTCACACAGACCGCTACAGGCTTGACAAAGGCACCTTGGCTGCCATTAGGTATCAGGATGAAATCCTTGGACCCATTGTCAGACCCTATGCTGGTACAGTGGCTCCTGGTGCACGACAATTCCTGGCCTCATGTGGTGAGAGTATGCAGGCAGTTCCTGGAGGATGAAGGAATTGATACCATTGACTGGCCACCACACTTTCCTGACCTAAATCCAATAGAACACCTCTGGGACATTATGTTTTGGTCCATCCAATGCCACCAGGTTGCACCTCAGACTGTCCAGGAGCTCAGTGATGCCCTGGTCCAGATCTGGGAGGAGATCCCCACAACACCATCTGTCATCTCATTAGAAGCATGCACCGATGTTGTCAGGCATGTATACAAGAACACAGGGGCCATACAAAGTGCTGCGTACAATTTGGAGTTGCTGCAATTAAATTTTGGCAAAATGGACTAGCCTGCCACATCATTTTTTCACTCTGATTTTTGGGGCGTCTTTGAATTCAGGGCTCTGTAGGTTGATCATTTTCATTTCCATCAAACGATGTGGCATCCTTTCGTTCCTAACACATTACCCAGTCTATATCAGTATAGATATCCAGGAGGATTTCTTTTTCCCATTGAGATCTGATGTGTTTTCAAAGTGTTCCTTTAATTTTTTTGAGCAGTTTATATAATATATATATATATACAGTATATATAATACACTTAGCAATACTTACAACTGAAGAACGTTTCCCAAAGAATTCTTCAGAGCTGGAGATGTAATCATGCTTTAAAATTGTCAACATTCAAATTAGACATTTTCACAATTGTACTCTGACAATCTGAAATTTGAGTTGGACTTATGTGTAACTAGTCAAAACTTGAGTTGTTATTATATCCATAACTATTTTGACTTGGCAGAATTTGAATTAGTGATAGTTGTAAATATATTCTGACTAGTCAAAATATGAATTAGACATATCTGTTATTGTATTTTGACTGGTCAAAATTCAGATTAAATTCATCTGTAATTATATTCTGAGGAGTTACAAACCTGAGTTAGACATATCTGGAATAATATTCTGACCAATTGAAATTGAATTAGAAATACAGTATCTGTAAATATATTTTGGCTTGTCAAAATCTAAATTAGACATATCTGTAATAATGTTTTGACTAATTGAAATTTGAATTAGAGATATCTATAAATATATTCTGGCTTGTCAAAATCTGAATTAGACATATCTGTAATCTGTAACTGAAATTTGAGTTAGAAATATCTATAAATATATTCTGGAAATTTAAAATCTAAATTATCTTCTTCCTAGCGTTAGTCCCATGTGATTGCAGAGTCCACTTGTCTGCAATGTCTCCTCCATTTGCAGCAATTTTCATGTCCTCCTTGATCCAGTCCATCCAACGTTTCTTCGGTTTTCCTCGCAAAACCCTATCTTGGCCAGCAAAAACCCTATCACCACCTCCATGTGGTCCTGCCTGGATTTCAAACAACTGTGAACGTCTTCGATGTCAGGTGGAGCGACGCACTGGTCGAAGTATTCTCTGGTCTCATCAAATGCAATGTAAAAATCTAACTTATAAATACCTGTAATTATTTTAAATGGTCAAAATCAGAATTAGACATGTCTGTACTAATATTTTGATGAATTGAAATTTGAATTAGAGGCAACTGTAATTAAATGTGACATGTCAAAATCTAAACTACACATATCTTCAGTTATTTTGATTAAGCAAAATTTGTTTCAGTTCTATGCTGACTAGTCAAAATGTGAATTAGACTTATCTTATATATATACGTCTACGCGTGGAAGTGTGTGTGTCTGTCTGTCCAGCCCGGAAGTGCGAGGCTACTACAGCATGAAGCTCAGAGAGCCTGCATGGCGAACCCAAGTTACAGAGTCGGAAGAGGAAAGCGACTCTGTTGCCAAAGTAAAATCGCTGTGAAAAGAGAGAAACTCTTACGCAAGCAAGACGAGCACATTGGCAAACCTTATCCCTTTAACTTTTCCTCCCGCTGCTAATACACAAGCGATGCGAGCATGTCTGAAAAACGAATCCTGAGAGAGATACCTAGAGTAGTTCCTTTCAGTTACCTGACATCTCTACATTTCTATTTTTTTTCTGACAATTTCAATAGTTTCTAGGACCCCAGGCTTTTTAGAGCATGGGCTTACAAAGCTAGCATATAATATTATTTTGACTAGTTGAAATCTGAATTAGACATATCTGTAATTATTCAAAATAGTGAAAATTGATAGTGTTAGATATATTTGTAATTATTCTGACTAGTCACAGTCTGAATTAGACATATCTGTAATAATATTCTGACTAATTGAAATTTGAACTTGAGATATCTGTGATTATATCCTGACTAGTCAAAATCTAATTAGACATATCCAGCCATCCATTTTCTTAATCTTCTGATTCAGGGTTGCAAGGAAGCAGGAGCCATTCCCAGCGAGCACAGTATACAAGGCAGAAGCAGTCCTGGGAGAGGGCATCAGTCCATCGCAGGGTGAACACACACACACACACACACACACACACACACACACACACACAGTGCCACTAGGGCCAATGTAGCAATGCTAATTCACCCAACCTGTGTTTCTTTGAAGTGTGAGTGGAATCTGAAGCATCCTGAGGAAACCCACACAAAATTGGGGAAATTAAACATATCTGTAATTATATTTAGACTATGCAAAACCTGAATTAGACATACAGTATCTGCAGTGATATTTTGACTAGCTGACATTTGAATAAGACATATCTGTAATTATATTTTGGCTAGTCAAAATGAAATTTAAATGTGTTTGCACTGACATTTTAACTAATAAATTTGAATTTTATACAAAATTCTATTTATAATATCGTACATTAAAAATATCAGCAATTCTAACTTTGTCAAGTGCAAATGTAATTACTGCCTGGCACTTGAAGGGATCGGGTGAGACTGCCATACATCCTCACAACCAAGAGAGGGCACAGTTGTTGACCGCCCCCCTTTTGCCCATAGACGTGACCAACAACCATCAGAAGAGCAGCGGCATGACTTCCTCTACAATCCCAGAACGTCCTGCCTCATCTGCCACATAACCACAGTCAAACCTGGAAGCTGCCATTCAGTTCAGAAACTGTGTCTGTAGCCTTAACCCCACAAGAATCAAGCATCATGTCCCCAGAGCCCAACCGAACTCCGAAGTCCACAAGACCACAGAGGAAGCTGGAGAAAGACAGCCAACAAGCCGATAACTCTAAAGGGCTCTGCCCACCACATGAAACCAGATATGGCGCCCCCAACAGCAATACCAAAAACACACGCTAACATAAGGGGTGATGGCTCCAAGCTGGATGGACTGTGCATTCTAGAGAAATGCTTGGGAAAGGAGTATAACAACCTTATAAAAACCTAACCCTCACCCTACCCTAACCTTTGCTCCATTTATTTCACTTTGGACCCACCTTACTGTTACTTTCCTCACCTTCTCATTAAACGGGGTAGTCATGCTGACTCCCCAGCTCTTTATCTTGTCCCTCATCTTGTTTTACATTGCACACACTGTGTCTGTAATTGAAAGCTCCTCAGAAGAAGCAAGTCAAAACAGAAGTGTTGACATCTCCAATTTGAAGTCTGACCTTTCCAAGTACGGGGAGATTCACTCAAAAGAGGCCTGAAATTTTCTGTTGTAACATCTGTTAGGATGAAGCAATCTGAACCAAAAAAAATATGCTGTATACCTTGATATATGTGTAATCGATTGCATGACATGCAATGCTGGAAGTGGTTTCCGTTTTCTGCCAGACACATTTCGACGTGGCACTCCATGTTACTGAACGTATCGGCAAGCATCTCGGGGGGGAATAGAAGCAATTACACATTGGATGTTTTCCTTCAGATCTTCCACAGTGTAAGGCTTGTTCCGATCTCCTTTGAGCAGACACCAAAGGAAGAAGTCTGGTGGTGTCAGATCCAATGACCGTGGTGGCCAAAGTCCCTTTGAAATTACCCTGTTGCCAAAGTAGGAGTCAATTTCTGCCATGCTTCTTGCTGATATGTGACATGTTGCTCCATCTAGCTGGAAGTAACCTTCTGTTAACTCACAATCATCCAGTTGATTCTGACATTGCTTAAACAAATTAGTGACCCAATAGGTTCGCACCATGAAGACGTGCTGCTCAATACTGTACACCACCATCCTGATGAGAAGTGAAGTGGCACAGGAGGTATACAATACAATATAATACAATTTATTTTTGTATCACCCAAAATCACACAAGAAGTGCCACACACTGGAAAAAGTAAGGTAATGATTCACACTTAATATTTTCAATCTGAACCAATATAATTCTTTTTAGCTTATTGATCCCACAATTTTTAAGTTAAGGCAAATCCTTTTAGTGCTATTGGGTGCAATTCACTTGTTTTATCCATCCATCCATTGTCTAACCCGCTGAATCCGAATACAGGGTCACGGGGGTCTGCTGGAGCCAATCCCAGCCAACACAGGGCACAAGGCAGGAACCAATCCTGGGCAGGGTGCCAACCCACCGCAGGACACACACAAACACACCCACACACCAAGCACACACTAGGGCCAATTTAGAATCGCCAATCCACCTAACCTGCATGTCTTTGGATTGTGGGAGGAAACCCACGCAGACACGGGGAGAACATGCAAACTCCACGCAGGGAGGACCCGGGAAGCAAACTTTTTTGGCAGTTGGAAAGCCATCACACTGGAAAGTTCGACCGGAAGAATATACAAACGGCCCCTCAAACACAGCACACGAACAACCTAAAATATTAGGTTAACTGAAATAGGATTTTTACGTTTATTCCCTCCACCATAACTTATTTTGCTACAAACAAATTTTTTTACTTTGATTGAGATCTGAAACCAAATATTTTAAGCTACAACACTAAATGACTAATCTTAAGTTGCTTGAAAGAGAAAATTTACTTTGAATGAACAACATCAATGTTCTACTTTTTTCGTGCAATGGGCTTTAACAGGCCCTGCCTCTTGACAGACCCCCCAGCATTGACTGTCTAAGAAGACAAAGAAAAACTCCCAAAAAAAACCCTTGTAGGGAAAAAAATGGAAGAAACCTCTGGGAAAGGCAGTTCAAAGAGAGACCCCTTTCCAGGTAGGTTGGCCGTGCAGTGGGTGTCAAAAAAAAGGGGCTCAATACAACGCAATACAATATAATACACAGAACAGAACAAATCCTCAATACAGTATAAAAATAAAAAGCAGGTATACACCTAGAAGTTGCAAATGAGGGTTAAACGTGGCGACTGCTGTCCGGTGCCTACCTCATCGCTCCGACGCAGGGGCATCTCATGCTTGTTCGAAGCTCCATATATAGAGGAGCACACTGCGTGTTGTGTTGTTCAGATTGCTTCAGTTATTACACAATATTCGGGCCTCTTTCAAGTGTGTATAATTACAAACATCTGTAATTAGAATGTTGACTGTACATGGGGTCCTTATTGTCAATGATACAGCGACTTTCCTGATGTAGCGGGACAAGATGATGCTGCAGGACTAGCTGGTTAAAATCCCCTCTAAAGATCAAAAAAAAAAAAAGGGACAGGCACGTGAAACAACAAATCTCAAGCACCATAATGTGCGTTATCTTATTAACTAATCAGATGTCTGGAGGGATGCAGCTCTTTCTGGGGGCAGCGTCTAAACGTGAGACGCCATCCTCTGAGAGTCGTCTCCTCTTATATTGGGCAGATTGGAAGGGGCGGGGCTTCTTTCTTTTCAGTGCCCTCAATGGGCAGTTTCTCGAGGCTGAGAGTGAGGAAGGAGACAAGAATGTTAGTAGTAGAGTCCCATCTCGTCCCGAGGTGGTGATTGAAACCTCGAAGACAACCCTCTGGTTCACACTACTTACATGTGCGAATCAACACATAGCTCATCGGCAGTTTCTGGGGCTGAGATCAGTGAGTACAACAAATTGACCTGAAAAACTTGAGTCTTCCTTACCTGAAATATCAACTTTACGTTTAGTTAAGAATAATCATAAGCCTCAGTATGAGAAGCTCACTGCATATAAAACATGCTTACCAAAAACATGGAATTCCAACGGGGTGGGCAAGATACTCTTTTAAAGGTATCTGTAACAGGAATTAGCGTGAGCCGTTACATTTTCCAACAGCTTGCCATAAGTCAACATGTAATTGGAGATGTCTGCTTGTAATCTGAACCAGTCAAAATGTAATTACGGACCCCTGTAATTGAATGTTCCATACGTTACCTTGACCAATCATAATTACATTCTGATGAGTCCAAATGATAATGAGAGATACCTTCAGAGAATCAGAGATGCAGCGTCTAGAAGGGGTGTCAATTAAAGATAATCTAAGCTGTAATTTTAGAAACCCAAAATGAATTTTAATTGGCAAAACGTACTTCAAAATATCTGCAAATCTAATTTTGACTAGTCCAAATGTAATTATAGACATCAAAAACAAGAATTAGCACAAGGCATTAAATTATGGCAGGCTGCTTTGTACGTTTAAAGTCTCGGGGTAGTTCCTGTTTTAAATCTGTACAATTATATTTTGACACGTCAGAATCCGAATTTGAGATATTTGAAATTACAATTACAGTTTAAATTGCAGGCATCTGTAAATACACGTTGACTAGTTAAATGCAGAAAGACAGATATCTCTAATTACAAAAAGCATTATTTTGGGGTATATTTAATTTATCCACATTACAAATAACTCTAAATCTAATTTTGACTTGTCAAAATGTAATTACAAATATTTCTAATTGAAAACTCCACGGCTGTTATTGTGGTCTTGACGTGGTGAGTTAATGGGATTGAAAACTCAGTGGAGGTTATTGGGGAATTTAACGCCATGGGAGTTAAGGGGAAAGATCCCTCGTTTTGACGAATCCAAATTAGAAGTACGCTATCGTGTTAATGTGTTTGACTTAAACGTATCTAAAATGTAATTTTAGATATGTAAAATGCAGTTTTAACTAGTCAGAATGTATTCAAAGGTATCTCTAATTATAATTTTAACTCAGCAAAATGTAATTAGAGCTATCGCTAATTGGAAGCTCCACAGACAGCAATGGGAAAAGTCCGACACCTTCTGTGTCTCTCGGCATATGCAGTGATCTTTAACTCACATTCTTTATCGTCAGTATTGAATTACATAACATATCATCGGCAAACTAACTTAATCTGTTGTAGGGTTGCAAGGAACAGTGGGTACAAGGCTGGAAACAGTCCTGGATAGGGACGACTAGGCCAGTTGGGAACCACCAGTTAACCCAGCATGTCTGGGGGTGTAGGAAGAAGGCCCCATTAGTTCAAACAACACCCACACAGACATGATGTGCACACACCACACCGGTGATGACCGCCTCGGTGATTAAAACGTGGGCCACTGCTTCTGTAAAACCGCAATGCTATCTGCTGCACCACTGCGCTGCCAATATTAAATTACAGGCCACTCTAATTGTCATGATGATTAGTTTGATGTATATCTTAAATTCCAATCAGTCAAAATGATATTGTAGACACCTACATAGGTGATTCTGTAATTTTAAATGTAATTCTGATTAAGGAAAATGAAGCATTAAATGTTACACAGTTTAGTTTAGTATGTGCAGTGGCAGGGAATTGCTAAACAGCACTTCTGCTGCCCCCAGTGGCCAGATAACCAAAACACACCCTGTAGATCGAGGAGATGTGCACAGAAGAGATAAAGAAGGCTAACAAGACGCTAGGTTATACAGTATATTATGATGTGTGCGGACTACAAGTCCAGGGAGGTTATGCTTACCATATATATATATATATATATATATATATATATACATACTCGCGTATAAGTCGGTCCTGAATCCCAAAAAATCGATCATAAAGTCAGACCCCGACTTAAACGCCAGTTCAAAAATGCAACACTTAATTTTTTTTTTTTTTTACTTCTTATCTTCTTGCCTCCTCCAATCTCGCATCAGTTTCTCAGACACATCGAATTTTGTTGCAGCAGCGCAGTTTAATTTAAAACCAGCTTCATATTTTCTTCTGATCGAACTCTCCATCGAAGATAAGGGATGCTCTTACGATAAAGGTGTATGAGGGTGTGAGATACAAAAAACACAAATCAGTGCAAACGTCGCTTCAGAATAGTTTGTATATTACCGTGTGGTCACGTTGGCACAATGCATAGATAAGAAAGGCTGTGTGCTCGGTGGTTACTCCCTCAGGTGGGCGTTAGCATATCATAACCTCATGGACCAATAGCGTGAGTTTTCCTCATTCAACTTTTACGACCAAAATTATAAAATACCAGAAATTATGCGGTCAAATCAAGTCTTGACTTATCTGCGGGATAACTTAAGTATATACAGTAAGTTAAATAACATACTAGTGAGGTCTCGCCTGGAGTACTATGTTTAGTTTATTATAAAAAAAAGACATAGCAGCACTAGAGAAAGTCCAGAGGAGAGCAACTACACTCTTAACAATAAAGGTGGCTGAGTAGCTTTTCAGAGCGGTGCTATAGCGGAACCATTTTTTGTTCCCAAAAGAACCATCCACATGAAGGATCCAAAGAGAACCTTTATTTGGTTGGATCCATAACAGGCTCTGTAAATAACTTTTGTGATGCCACCTGGATGGATGGACCAGGGCAGAGAACATCTGTCTCTTCATTCACTCCTGCGTCATCTTCAGCGGTGCCAGATCTGCCCAGGAGGGCTGCCCTCTAGTGTTCTGGGGAGGTAGTGCATCATAGATGCTCTCTCTCCCCTGGTCCTTCCATCCAGGTGGTGTCCTGGCCGGGTAATGCCCCGGGCCGCTTGTCACACATTGAAAAGATATAATAATATAATAAGAGGTTTTTGAAATACTGATGAGTTACTGTATATAATAACACAGGCTGTGTTTAGGTCATCTATTAGCTTCCTACTGCATAGTCAATGTAAAAGAAGTAGTCTCAACGCATGAAAAAAGGTTTGGGGCAGCCACCCACAAATAAGTCAGTATTTGTGTTGCAATTACTTGGTGCGTTTTCCTTAATTTTTCACTTAAGCTGGCACTTAAGTCTTCATTCTGCCTCAAGAATTATTTAAGATATGAAGAGGTAGGGGACGTGATGGTGAAGGTGGTAGGGAATGAGAATGCCGCCCGTACGCATGCGCTGCACAGCCGCCCTAATGGCCGCTGCCAAGAGTTGATTCTACAATAAAATAGAAGTAAAAAGAGGAATAACCTTGGAGGTCAATCATCACCCTGAAAGTGGACAGTAGACGTCACGTAGTATATGTGCACAAAATTTCAGGTCAACAGGTCAAACGGTTTATGAGCTACATGTGATTTAAAATCCTGGACAGACAAACAAACAGCCACGGTAGCGTATGTAACAAGACCACTAGGGGGTGTGCCAGCCATCCAACCCGACACAGACAGACGCACGAGGCACACTTATAAAAACAAATAAATGGTTTACTTTTCTTTTCTTCGCCTGTGGGCAATGCCTTCCCCGTCCCCACAACACAGTCCCAACACAAGCACAATCTACACAATACTTTTTCTAAAATCTGGAATAGCCTGCCAATAGGAATTCGCCAGGCTGATACAGTAGAGCACTTTAAAAAACTGCTGAAAACACATTACTTTAACATGGTCTTCTCATAACTTCACTTTAACTTAATCCTGATACTCTGTATGTTCAATTCATCACAATAACTATTCACAGTGGCTCTAAAATCCGTACTGACCCCAACTCTCTCTTCTGTTTCTTTTTCCGGTTTCTTTGTGGTGGCGCCACCACCACCTACTCAAAGCATCATGATGCACCAACATTGATGGACTGAAAGCCAGAAGTCTACGTGACTATCATCATCAGGTCCTTCCATGAAAACCCTAAATACAAAGAGGACTGTTTGACTTATGTTAGGTAGATTGCCCAGAGGGGACTGGGTGGTCTCATGGGCTGGAATCCCTACAGAGTTTTTTTTTTTTTGTTTTTTCTGTCCACCCTGGCCATCGGACCTTACTTATTCTATGTTAATTAATGTTGACTTCTATTTTTCTATTCTTCATTTTGTAAAGCACTTTAAGCTGCATTTTTTCTTGTATGAAAATGTGCTATATAAATAAATGTTGTTCTTCTCTCTTACTCTTTCTCCTCCACTCCTTTCCGGCAAGCTTTGTCTCCTTCCTTGTGGTGTGCAAGCGTCCATTTTCACTTCTGTGTTTCGTGGACTGTATGCTAGTCAATCCATTCATTATCCAACCCGCTATAGCCTAACCAGAGGGTCACGGGGGTCTGCTGGAGCCAATCCCAGCCAACACAGGGCACAAGGCAGGAAACAAACCCCGGGCAGGGCGCCAGCCCACTGCAGTGTATGCCAGTCTCTCCAGTCTAACAGTAGCGCGTATGGTGCCTCAAACGTACCTGTGCTTTACAAAAAAGGCTGCATACTTATGTCCTACTAATAGGATGTCAGGGCCGAAAGGGTTAAAGTGCGGTCAGATCCTTAGCTGCTATTCACTCTTTGTGTGTTTTACTAAAGGCACTCCAAAAGGTTAAAGGAAAATAAAGAACGCTCCTCTGTAGTTCCACCTTCACCAAGAAACACCAAACCAAAAAGAAATAAATAAACACACAAATAAATAAATAAATAAATCCTCCACTGACTGACATTTAGAAAATAGAATTTCACTCTCCTGGTTGACACTGGGTGGAATAGTGCTGGTCAGCAGCTCTGAGGAAGTGGGCCGGGAATACTGCTGAACAAGGACTATTCACTTGAACAGATCTATAATTCATCAAACTGGCACCAGTGTGCAGGAAGCGGGTCGCATGCAATCGCCAGCAACTGGCCAGGCAGGAGAATGAGCTCCGTCCGCTTGCCTTTGAACGCAGCGCTGCTGTCTCCGTATCTCAAGTACATCTTCACGGATTTCTTTTTTTTTGTTTTAATTGAGAAGCCGTTTGCCTTATAGCGAATTGAGAAGCTTTAACACTCATGAGGTGATTCAACAAGATCAGAATGCAGACCATTTTGCACACACGAGACAGGTGAGAGCAACACAGTGCAGCCGCCGGGACGGTGAGCCACTTGTGAAAAATGGCTTAGAAAAAAAAAAAAAACGCTTCCATGCTGCTTTCTGTTTTATGTTGGAGCAGCCCATCTGGAAACTGCTGTCCATATTAGTGCTGTTTAGTCAGTCGATTTTGTATAAAATAATACGATAACAAGCTTGTACACAATGATATAAAGATCAAGAAGGCAGAACTAAATATTTCACAAATGTGCTGCCGAATTCCTCATAACTCCAGGTTCACAATCAGCACAGCAGAACTAAATATTTTACAAATGCAATGCCTAAGTTTATTATCATCACGAGGTTTAATTTATTGATTGATTGGGTTACAATGAAGTAAGGATTAGGGTTGCCAGACGTCCCTTATATACGGGACATGTCTCATATTTGATCATTTTGTCCCCTGTCCCATATTGACCTTTCGGGGATACCCAAATGCCCCGTAATTAGTTCATTTTCAAATTTCATAATAAAAATGTATTTTTACTACTTTCTTATGGTACTTAGTTGTAACTTTATAAGTCATCATACTTTCTTTTTCAGATTCTCTTGATGAAAATAACCCAAATGTGTTTGCTGCCTGTTTGCAGCTTGTTCAGTCGCTATGGTTGGCTGAGGACAGCGACACTCTTACCGTTTTGCTCTCCAGCCGCACTGCTCTGCAGTTCTGGATCAGCATTGCAACATACAGGCTCAACAAAGAGTGTTGTTACTACTCGCCAAGCCCACTTTTTTCCAACTTAAAAACTAATCCATTCATCCATTCCAAGATGCCAAAACATAAGTGTAAATATTGCAGCGAATGGACATTTATCAAACGAGGCAGAAGCTGTTTTGAAGCAAACTGTGATGTAGGTAATTGCACTTTCAGTAAATCATTTTCAAATGACTTTACTTTTGTTTTCCTCATAACCCATTAAAATCCTTACTTTATGTTTTTAACTTATGTCTCTACTTTTATATAATATATTGGTCTGGGTGTGTAGGTGGCGTGTATAAATGTATATATATAGTAATATAGAGGGAGATTTTAAGAGTGTCCAGAATTTCTAATTTTCTAATCTGGGAACCCTAAGTAAGGACTGCCTGAGTATAATGGATGGCACATGTAGACTGGCATCCTGACTGGGATGGGACAAGAATCCTTACCCAGCCGGGAGACCAGTGCAATGCAAGGCCCAGGAGTTGGTTGATGAGCACTACTGAACATTTTCTCTCCCAGTACACCCAATCCCTGGGTTGGGAATCCCACACAGACACCAACACCTGGTATTTATGATAATTATATTTGAATACTAACCCTCACCTATTCTGTTTCTGTTCTTGGTACCCAAATGTGGCCATTGGTGCCACGGCCCACCTGCCAAGTTGTTTGCCTGCCTATGGTAAAGTCATCCCTGATGGAGGATCACAGGAATCATGGGAAAGAGGGGTCCTTTCATCGGAGCAACGTTTCAGCCGTGGCATGGCCAAATGGGGAGGCAGCTAGATGGATGAGGTCTCCAGGATTCTAAAAATATCCAAACCTAATTATGTCACATCATCTACTGTTAAACCATACTTCTAAAATTTTTATTATTATACCGTCTTAAGGAATTGTTCTGTTCTGTATATTGTATTGTATTGACCCCCTACTTTTGACACCCAGTGCACGCCCAACCTACCTGGAAAGGGGTCTCTCTTTGAACTGCCTTTCCCAAGGTTTCTTCCATTTTTCCCTACAAGGTTTTTATTGGGAGTTTTTCCTTGTCTTCTCAGAGAGTCAAGGCTGGGGGGCTGTCAAAAGGCAGGGCCTGTTAAAGCCCATTGCGGCACTTCCTGTGTGATTTTGGGCTACTATGCAAAAATAAACTGTATTGTATTGTATTGTAACACAAAGTATGCTGGGATCTGTAGTCCTATGGGGCATCCCAGTTGGGTAGCCAGGAGAAGCTGCTACTTTTAGGGGCTCCGGAAGTACTCCCGGGTCATGGATAAAAGAGGCCACTCGTCTGCTCACGCTGTCTAAATAAGACATTCGCATCCTTGGTAACTTTAAGGTTCTTGAAAAGCACAGGTAAAGATTTTGTTTTTCTAGAGGAAATCCATCAGATCCGCTGAAAAGAATCTAACGTTCCACCTGCTAATGATATATCGAAGTGGATGAGCTTCACAATCAGAGCGGGGAGTTTCAAACTAAATCACAAACTAAACTAAGTCACAGTCGGTTGGTCTGGAGTGGTGGAAGGTGCAGGGAAATGATTTGTGTGAGAATTGCAAAAGCCTTTGTAAGGATGCAAATACACCTCTTTATTATTTCGGGACTTGTGCCTGTGCAATTGTGGAAGGGGTTTGGGGTGCTGCAATGGCCCCTAATGGTCAAAAGAGGTACAGTAAAAGCATTCATGATCCATTACTGCTATTCTGCACTGATCAGACAAAATATTGTGACCATCTACTTCATCTGCTTTTGCTGGAAGATGTCCAGTGTGTTAAGGAGCACCAAAGACCACTCACCATCCAGGGGGAGGAAGTGGATGTGGTGCAGGGCTATACGTTACCTGGGGGTCCATTTGAATTGCAAACTGGACTGATCTGACAACACAATGGCACCTTATAAGAAGGGCCAGAGCAACTGTACTACCTGCGGAGGCTCAGGTCTCTTGATGTGTGCAGTAAGCCGCTGGGAAATGCTTTGCCAGTTTGTTGTACGCAGTGGTCTCCTGGTGAAGCAACTTGAGTTCAGGTGATAAAAAGCGCCTGATATCAGGAACGCCTGCTCCATGGCAGGGCTGACTCTGGACACTCTGGAGGCTGTTGTGGAAAAGAGGATGGTAGCAAAAACTGAACAATGCAGCCCTTCTGCTCCAGGGGACACTTTGTTGGAGTGCTTGGAGCCACAGGCTCATGTCTCAATGGTGTAATAAGAGGCGTCTCTGGGGGGCTTTTCTGCCTGCTGACATTTGGCACTTCAGTGCTTCTTCCCGTTGTCCCATCATTCACTACAGCCAGAAGCCATAGGGAGATAGCACTGTGTACATCAGTTATTTTATAGCCTAATATTCATACATCTTAATAAAACAATAAGTGTCTGTGTATCTGTGTGTCCATCTGGTTGCTATGTATGTTTCATTCCAACAGAGGGTACATCGCAAACATTTCTAATAATAAAATGCATTACATTTGTCATTCCAACAGTCATTCCAACAGATGGTGCATCAGAAACATTTGTAATAATAAAATGCATTGCATTTGTCATTCCAACAGATGGTGCATCAGAAACATTTGTAATAATAAAATGCATTGCATCTGTCATTCCTACAGATGGTGCATCACAAACTTTTGTAGTAATGTATTTTATTTTATTAAGATCCTTATGACAATGAGTAACCCAATCGGTTACTCATTACATACATACAGCAAAATGATTCCATAAAATTAAATAAAGCAAAAATGATAAGTAGGACTTGCAGTTGTGCAGGCCACATCAGTGGACCCCTGCGGTTCACCTGCTAATGGGATAAGAGGGGTCAAACTATTCTGTTTCACAAAAACGTGCAGATCGGTAAAATAAGCATGTGGAGTGTCATTTTATGCTATTTTGAAATTGCTGATCAATAATATTAAAATAATATTCTTGATATTTTATTCTTTACTTGTGGTCTTAGCCCTCTAACAGCCACTCCCGGAAGGTTAAAAATGACAGACTTCAAACATAAGAATGTGGGGTATTGTTTTAGACTATGTGAAGGTCAGTGGATAAGACTACGGTGTTATATTTGATTTATGATCCTATACTAAAGATTTCCCTCAGCAGTCCTCTGTCGGAGGGGGCAAAGTGACACATTTCTATTATAATTGTGAATATTTAGACTCTAAACACTTAAATTGAAGCATACATTTTTTTATTATTTCAAATATTTGACACAACTCTTCTTGTTTATTATGTAGTTCTATGCAGAGCCGCACAATCCATTAGGTGACATAGGTGGCCGGCAAGGATGGCTTCATCCAAGAGGCACCTTTTGTGAAAGTTAAGGGGCATGTGACACCGAAGGGGATGGTCCTCATACTTATGATGACAGTGAGTGGGTGCTGTTAATGAAAGTAAACCTGAGAGGGAACCCCCTGCAACCGATGATACGTAGTGGGTGCCATTACCCACCAGGCTCCATTTATGAAAGTAAAAGTGTGCACAGCCCGTACACCAAGGGTTGTGCGCGCCTTAGGCCGGGGATATACCCAACGGTACGTGACACGTGAGTTTGTGGACTATGATGCCACATAAGTAGTGTGCTGTCTAAACTTGCACGCATACTTTAAGTAAATCTGGAGGATTCCAACAGGTGGCAGTGTGAGAAATCATCACGGTGAGAAAACAACATCTGGTTTTGCTGTGTTGTCAGTTGAGGGAAGGAAGATGTTAAAAATAAAAATTCTTTGCATTCTGATGCTGTTGCAAAGGTGGAAAAAAAAAAAGAACGGCAACAGCGACACAGAATGTCGAGAAAGTATGTGAGACCTTGAAATGTATCGCGTCATTACGATGGGGAATATGCAACGCTTGTATTGGCTATGTGAGAAATGGATGAAGAAAAGCACCATGAAGACATTCACATGTCACCATTTAAGTTTGATGATTTGCTTCACCACATCGAACCATTCATCAAACATCAATACACGCAGATTGATCCTGTTGGAGCTGTGATGTAGCTACTAAACAACGATGCTGATGTCATGTACCAAAACCTGTACACACACACCACCCAGATTTTTGCTGGTACTGCAACTCGCACACATGTTGCATCAATTACTGAGGACACGCTCAGAAGACGCGTCAAAAGAATGCTGGGAACATGCGGCAGCCATGATGTGTGAGTGTAAGCGTTCTGAGTGTCAAGTACAGCCCGCCGTTTGTACTATTGGATCGGCACGTGCTCAGGACACCGAGTGGGAAGATCGCAGAAAGTCCTGTGGACAATGAGAGACGATTTCCTTCCATTCCACCTAGTCCTCCTAACGGGCTTCTGCCTCTTGAAGTAAATCGTTACGTTTCTTGTGGACACTGCAAACTTGGAATAGTTTAGGTTAATTCAGGCTTTATGAATATTTATCTCTGCTCCTCTGTTTGCTTTTTTGGACATACCCCTATGCCATTTGGGCCATCCTTTGGGAGTGAAGTAGTATGGCTGAGGATGGTGAACTCATTTCACCGTCAAATAGCGGTCAAAATAAACATAATTGTCACATTGTCGAAGGATCACCATAAACAAGTAAGCAAGGTAGCAATGGGCCTCAGCAGTCACAACAACGGGACCATAAAGTGGCGGTCAAAAAATAACCATTCACAGCGCATCACTTTTTCCACATTTTGTTATGTTACAGCCTTATTCCAAAATGGATTAAATTCATTTTTTTCTTTAGAATTCTACATACAACACCCCATAATGACAACATGAAAAAAGTTTACTTGAGGTTTTTGCAAATTTATTAAAAATAAAAAAACTGAGAAAGCACATGTACATAAGTATTCACAGCCTTTGCTCAATACTTTGTCGATGCATTTTTGGCAGCAATTACAGCCTCAAGTCTTTTTGAATATGATGCCACAAGCTTGGCACACATATCCTTGGCCAGTTTCACCCATTCCTCTTTGCAGCACCTCTCAAGCTCCATCACGTTGAATGGGAAGCGTCAGTGCACAGCCATTTTAAGATCTCTCCAGAGATGTTCAATCAGATTCAAGTCTGGGCTCTGGCTGGGCCACTCAAGGACATTCACAAAGTTGTCCTGAAGCCACTCCTTTGGTATCTTGGCTGTGTGCTTAGGGTCGTTGTCCTGCTGAAAGATGAATCGTCACCCCAGTCTGAGGTCAAGAGCGCTCTGGAGCAGGTTTTCTTCCAGGATGTCTCTGTACATTGCTGCAGTCATCTTTCCCTTTATCCTGACTAGTCTCCCAGTTCCTGCCACTGAAAAACATCCCCACAACATGATGTTGCCACCACCATGCTTCACTGTGGGGATGGTATTGGCCTAGTGATGAGCAGTGCCTAGTTTCCTCCAAACGTGATGCCTGGCATTCACACCAAAGAGTTCAATTTTGTTTCTCATGGTCTGAGAGTCCTTCAGGTGCCTTTTGGCAAACTCCAGGCAGGCTGCCATGTGCCTTTTACTAAGGAGAGGCTTCCGTCTGGCCACTCTACCATACAGGTCTGAATGGTGGATTGCTGCAGAGATGGTTGTCCTTCTGGAAGGTTCTCCTCTCTCCACAGTGGACCTCTGGAGCTCTGACAGGAGCTCTGAGCAGTTTAGATGGCTGGCCACCTCTAGGAAGAGTCCTAGTGGTTTCAAACTTCTTCCACTTACGGATGATGGAGGCCACTGTGCTCATTGGGACCTTCAAAGCAGCAGAAATTTTTCTGTAACCTTCCCCAGATTTGTGCCTCGAGACAATCCTGTCTCGGAGGTCTACAGACAATTCCTTTGACTTCATGCTCGGTTTGTGCTCTAACATGAACTGTCAACTGTGAGACCTTCCACACACAGGTGTGTGCCTTTCCAAATCATGTCCAATCAACTGAATTTACCACAGGTGGACTCCAATGAGGCTGCAGAAACATCTCAAGGATGATCAGGGGAAACAGGATACACCTGAGCTCGATTCTGAGCTTCATGGCAAAGGCTGTGAATACTTATGTACATATGCTTTCTCAGTTTTTTTATTTTTAATAAATTTGTAAAAACCTCAGGTAAACTTTTTTCACGTTGTCATTATGGGGTGTTGTGTGTAGAATTCTGAGGAGAAAAATGAATTTAATCCATTTTGGAATAAGGCTGTAACATAACAAAATGTGGAAAAAGTGATGCGCTGTGAATACTTTCCGGATGCACTGTATATCTGTACAATGTCAAATATAATATTAATAATCTTATATATAAACATCTTCGCGAGGAAGTGTGTGTGTCTGTCTGCCTGGCCCAGAAGTGCAAGGCTACAGCATGAAGTTGAAAGAAAGCCAAAGTGAAACCACCGAGGAAAGAGAATCGAGAGAGAAACTCGCTTAGCCGCTGATAGACAAGGGGAGCGAGTATATCCGCAAAACGAAACGGCCGACTCTGCCTTTCAATTTTTTTTCTGACGATTTCAGTAGTTTCTAGGAGCCCGTGCTGTAAAATGCCCGTTGCCTTATACCGAGAGCTTTAACACCCATGAGGTGATTAGCAAGATCAGAATGCAGACTATTTTGCACACATGAGACAGGTGAGAGAAACACGGTGCAGCTGCAGGGACAGTGAGCTACTTGTGAAAAATGGCTTCAAAAACAACACTTCCATGCCGCTTTCTGTTTTATGTTGGAGTAGCCCACCTAGACACTACCGTCCATATTATTTCTTGTTTAAAACTGTCGATTTTGTATAAAATAATGAGATAACAAGCTTGTACACAATAACATAAAGATCAAGAAGGCAGAACTAAATAGTTCACAAATGTACTGCTGAATACCTCATAACTCCATGTTTAAAATCAGCACAACAGAACTAAATATTTTACAAATGCAATGCCTAAGTTTATTATCATCACAAGGTTTAATTTATTGATTGGTTTACAATGAAGTAAGGACTGTCTGAGTATAATGGATGCCACATGTGGACTGGCATCATGACCAGGATTGAATTGATGGAAGGCCCACGGGATGGTTGATGAGCACTGCTGAACATTTTCTCTCCCAGTACACCAAATCCCTGGATTGGGATTCCCACACAGACACAACCAAAGCATGCTGGGATCTGTAGTCCCATGGGACAACTCAGTTGGGTAGACAGGAGGAGATGGTACTTTTAGGGGCTCTGGAAATACTCCCGGGTCATGGATAAAAGAGGCCGCTCGATCACAGCCACTCGTCTGCTCATGCTGTCTAAATTTGACATTCGCATCCTTGGTAACTTTAAGGTTCTTGAAAAGCACAGGTAAAAGATTTTGTTTTTTTAGAGGAAATCCATCAAATCTGCTGAAAAGAACCTAACGTTCCACCTGCTAATAATATATTGAAGTGAATGAGCTTTACGATCAGAATGTCTTAAGTGGGGAGTTTCAAACTAAATTTAGCTGCCCAGTGCAATCAATTAATCAATCTTTATTTTATATAGCATCTATCACAGCAACGTGCCTTTCAGAGCAAAACAAGAATGCAATACAAAGCAATAAAAGATAACAAGGTAGACTACAAGATAATTGGAAAGCAAAATAAATCCCAAGACTCTTAGTGGAGCCTGCAAATGTTCTGGCATCGAGTCTGAATATAAAAGAGTGAGACCGCCAACACTGACCCCGAGGCCGCACGCCAGACTATACAGAAGCGTCAGTACTGTAAGGATTCCAGACATTCAGAGCATCTGAGGTGTCATGGGTGTTAGTAAACCTCTCCTGCTTTCTCCTGTTGTGGTATCTAATTTTGTATACAAGTTGATAAATATTTTGTATGTCTTTTTCCTACCCAGGGTTCACGGACAGAACACTGATTGGTAGAAGGTTGGAGAACACAGGTCATACCTAGCCAGTATTGATTTAAAGGCACAAGTCCTGCATGCGATCAGAGTGCTGGCCCCTAAACTATGATGCCCTATCAGTCCAAGGGGGTACAGTAAGGAAGCACAAGACAGGTATAAATATGGGGCTCACCAGAAACTCTAGGTCTCTCCTTCCATCGATTCTATCCAGAGACCACACCAGATCAAAGTCCAATCAAACTCAGAAGCACAATACAAGACTGAAAGAGTCACTTGATCACCCAGGAACACCGCATTCCTAGACTCCCTCCTAACAAGAAGAGCTGCTGTCCATCCAGGTTGCAATGTCATGAGCTGCCGCACTCAGTTTTTCTTTGCTTCTGGTTTAGGTACATTAATGGTCTTACATTTGAGAACCCTAACCTTTGAACCTCCTCTGCTTCTCAACCTGAAAGTCCAGTTGGGGTCGAGAGTTAAGAGAAGAAAGGACGTATTTTGATGACAGGCACTGTCAATCCTGCGGCAGGCTGGGAAGGAGGACGTAACAGAGCAGGTTTACAGATACTTAGTGATGCAGGCCTGCAGAGAAAGTCTTCAGGTGAGCATTGGGTCTCCATCAGAACCTTCCATGACAAGATGACGACCCACACCTGGCCAAGTCAATCCCTGGGATGTGCACCATCTCTACCTACAAAGACGTGAGGTGTCATGGGTGCCTGCTTTCTCCTGCTGTGGTGTCTAATTTTGTATACAAGTTGATACATATTTTGTATATCTTTATTTGTCACTTAGACAAAGCAACATAATATTAGTGTTACATTATTGTAAGAACAGCAATGGTTTGATGGTTAAGAACCCCCCCCCCCAGGTCTTTAGGACTGAGTCTTTGTAATTTTATGACAGGGTTGGCAAGTGAATCTCTGCAGGACTCTCTCAACTAAACCACACATGGAGGCCAACTACCTAACTGGCAAGCTTCAACTTAACAAATGGTTTTGGGGTGAGGTGGCAAATGTGAAACTATTGTGTCGCACCAGAATCCTATTGGTCTAAATTTGCCTATTTGGTTTTAAATTGGAAGCCATTAAGTTCTGCGACGCCCTATTGGCTGTTGGGTTTGGACCGAGAGTCTATAAATTTACTTGCTTTACCTCTCCTTCTCTCTCTCTTATACTATCATCATGAAGGAGCATCTCACACACACCATGGACGAGAAGGACAACACAATGAAGAGCACAGCTCAGCAGCCATACTGAGACAGGCGTGTGGCCTGTCCTGAAGAAAGTGCCTTAACTTGAGACATTTAAACTAACAAACAAGTCTGTGTGCCCCCTTAAACTACACATCAGCATTCATCTGGTTGTATGGTTGCCAATATCCACCAGTACTTTGCTTATTTCTATTATTTATGAATATTAACAATAATACATTATTTAAAGTGTAACTTAACTCCTGCTTGTCTTTTACTACACCTAATGGCCAGAGGTTATAAATGTAGAAGGGATGATGGAGAGAAGTTATATACTACAGTAGTTTATAAACAGTGGTGCATCTGTAAGATTTGAGGCATTCTGACAAGGGTTACACATTACTACTGCAAAAGGGAAAAGTCGAGTAAAAGACAAAACAATCAGCAATGGAAGATTCTGCATACCAGGGCCTTTAAAAGACAAAGACGACCACCATAGAAGCCAGAATCCTACAAAGCCCTCTCCACCACACAAGTCACTGCTTCAGAGTCTCTTTACATCGTGACATGCTCTATGATGCTAACTTCTATACAGGGGTGACAAAAAGGCTCCACTTCTTCCAGTCATAGACCAGAGGGTGGGACTTTCACACTTTGCCAAGCTGATTGGCTCTTTGATTGGTTGACTTGCCTGATTAGATAGATAGATAGATAGATAGATAGATAGATAGATAGATAGATAGATAGATAGATAGATAGATAGATAGATACTTTATTAATCCAAAGGGGAAATTCACATAATCCAGCAGCAGTATACTGATACAAAAACAATATTAAATTAAAGAGTAATAAAAATGCATGTAAAAGCAGACAATAACTTTGAATAATGTTAGCATTTACTCCCCCTGGTGGAACTGAAGAGTCGCATAGTGTGGAGGAGGAACGATCTCACGATTATCATGATCACATTGACTGAGCTAGTCATTCTCGTGGGTCACTTATGTTTGCACAATGGCCAATTCTTTTTTTGTCCATTTCTTCTTTAAATCCACACAAATTAGATCCCGAAAGCAAAACAAAGAATTTGGACACATAAAGGATATTTTCTTTTTGACCCGTAACACTTTGCTGACTCAAACACAGCCATGTTAGCTGAATGATAAATTCAAAGTAACTGCTACTAGATGTTAAAACCCATTTGCAGTACCTGCGATATTTTATTATGCACCGTCCTTCCCGTGTGCCTCTTTTCAGTCATCTACTGGTGAGGAAACTAATTCTAACTCAATTTCTCCATCGGAATTTGTCTGTCAGTCCGATTCTATCCATCTGGAAGCTCATGTTTCTAAATAGCTGAATGTCTGCATCAATAAGTCCAGAAGGGTACACTGAATTACAACGCAATACAAAAACCGCACAAAGAATGTTGCTGACTGAGCTTCTCTGAGGACAATACAGCTGTCCAGATGATTTGTTTTTATGTCTCATTAAATTTTCCAATATTTATTCTTTCACTAGACAACGGAAAATTTCGAAGAAAAAACAACAACAACAATGTAACAGTGTGCCTGCAATTCAAGGTTTCCAAGTTATCAAAAACAAATTGTGTGAGGCTGCTGGAGTGGCAAAATGATATGAATGTCCTTAGAAAAAATGATAGTAGGATGGTGGTCCCCCAGTCTCCCCCTTTTCAAGTCATTTAATGTTTTGCTCCTCACACTTTTGCAGATTCCTTTCTAACTTTTAAATAACAAATGTGCATCCTCAGCTTTTTCTGCAAAGTCCTCAAATGGGTACATGTTTGATCGGGTGACACCAAGTGGGTGTAAGTGTTATTGGGCTCTGCGCTGGAGTGACACCCGATCCAGGACTGATTCTTGCTTTGTTCCCACTGCTGCCAGGATAGGCTTCCACCAACCTATACTCCTTATTTGGAGAAACTGAGTTTGAGAATGTGAGGTTATGTAATAAATACCTTCAGCTGAGCTCTGTCCTGCTCTCCCCCTGTTTCCTTGCTTATAGCAATTGTACCCCTCTCTCATTCTCTTCTTTCTCTTCCCTTCAAAATCATTTCCATTACTGCACTGGTCTCTGCTTTAAATTCACCTCGATTTCAGTCTGAACAGCTGTAATAAGGATGGACTTTTGGACTATGAACAATTGTTTGGTGTTTCTACTTTCATATTTTAATTTTACTGCCATTCTTGCAGTGGTAATGCATGAACCACAAAAAAAAAAATACAAGAACTACAAGAAGACTTTTCACTGTGAATTTTTAGATACTCTGTAATAAGAACTTGCTTGCTTGCTCTGCTTTCTGCAACTCTGAACAGACACGTTAACCACTGGTTGGGGTCTGCAAAGACGACAGATGTGATTTGCCCTACCCAGAGCCACGGACAGAACACTGATTGATGGAAGGTTGGAGAACATCGGTCATGCCTAGCCAGTACAGATTCAAAAGCATGAGGCCTGCATGCGACCAGAGTGCTGGCCCCTAAACTATGATGCCCTATTAGTCCAGGGGGGTACAGTAAGGAAGCACAAGACAGGTATAAATATGGGGCTCACCAGAAACTCTAGGTCTCTCCTTCCATCGATTCTATCCAGAGACCATGCCATATCAAAGTCCGATCAAACTCAGAAGCACAATACAAGACTGAAAGAGTCACTTGATCACCCAGGAACACCACATTCCTAGACTCCTAACAAGAAGAGCTGCTGTCCATCCAGGTTGTAATTTCATGAGCTGCCGCACTCAGTTTTGCTTTGCTTCTGCTTTAGGTACATTAAGGGTCTTACATTTGGGAATGCTCTCCTATACTGAATGAATAAACCTTTGAATCTCCTCTGCTCCTCTTCCTTAAAGTCTAGTTGGTGTCAAGAGTTAAGAGAAGAAAGGAAGTATTTTGATGACAGGCACTGTCAATCCTGCGGCAGGCTGGGAAGGAGGACGTAACAGAGCAGGTTTACAGATACTTAGTGATGCAGGCCTGCAGAGAAAGTCTTCAAGTGAGCATTGGGTCTCCATCAGAACCTTCCATGACAAGACGACTACCACACCTGACCAAATCAATCCCTGTGATGTAGAACATCTCTACTTACAAAGACGTGATTTTAAGGGCTGATCTTTAAAACGCAAATCCAAAAATGGTGGATTAGAATCATACAATTTTTCACATAAATAGCAGCAGTAAAATAAAGGTGGTATTTATAGAATAGAATCATGTCAATAAATGACTGTTGGCACTTGGTGGTCCATTGTATCTTGGATTTTGGCAAACCGGTCTCCAGTCTGAAACACTATGTGAAGCCCCTGTCTTCATTCCATCTTTATTAAAACAGGCATTTCCTATTTGGGACCCCTTTTCATTTTCTGAGCTTTGCTTATTTTTTTACCGTGACACATGGGGTGTGTGGAGCATTTTATGAGTCTGTGCAGGGCGAAAATGGAGGAAGGAATTAATTGTGGCCTCACCACTAACTTCTGTTCCATCTGTCTCCTCAGAATGGAGGAGGAGAAAAAGCCTGTAAGTTCACTGAGGCCACTCCCTTAGCTCCTGAAGCCACGCCCCTTCTGGTCACATGCCTGTATAAACCTCGGCCCCACCAGAAGTCGCCATTCAATAGCAGAACAGCTCCTGAGGACCATGGAGTTCCTTTTTCATCACAGCATGTAGCTCATTGCTTATTCTTTACTTTTCTTAGCAAAGTTAAATGGGGTGTCCTTTAAGATCCCCAACCCTCATTCCTTTGTTCTTATTTCATTTGTAAAGAGCACATTAAAAAATGGAAATTATATGGCCAGACTTGCCACCCAGTTGCTGGTGACAATGAAGGCCAACTGAGTTTGCTTTTAAAGACTTTCTTCAAACTAAAAGGACAGCTTTAACTATACATTTAAAAAAAACTTTCATAGGGCCTATCCTCCATTGCAGACCTCCTGCTGACCAATCAGATACCACCAGAGGTTAAAAAGCACTATCTTGTCTTTGCAGATATAGCCCAGCATCAAACGTGCATTAGCAACGAAGCTCTAAATTTTGCTTCAAGATTAACATCCCCGAGATGAGAAACAACAAGTCACGCCGCACCTTTGAAAAGCTCGTGAGGGTCTCCCAGTAGGTGATGTCTGAAAAGAATACACAATACGAGAGCAGCAAAAATATATATATATATATATATATATATATTAAGAAGCAAAACGCTGACACTCTGCTGACTACGTCTAGAAAATAACATCAAAGTATAAATCAAAGACACGAGTCGACGGAAAACTGATACCATATTCAGAATCCAAAACTGCTTCTAAGCTTTTTTTTTCATAGTGAAAGAAAATATTTTAAAAGAGAAAATAAGACCCATAATTTCAGACATGTGTTAGTAAGTGTCTTAATGAATTTATAACACTAAAATAATGATTTACACATGCGGCTCAAATTAGCCATCACCATAGCCAGTGCACAAACTTCCTTGTGAATGGACGTTGGAGCAGAACATAATAACTGAAGACGGCAGACGTGCAAGTCTGGCCCTTCAGTACGCGTGACGTGTTTGATCAACTTTCAGCCAAGTCATTTTGGTGTCCCAACCAGGGACTCTTTGAATGTTGTCAAGGACTATACGTCACCTCCGTGATTTGAAAGTTTGCCTCAGATTCTTGGGAGCCTTTTGAAGAAGTGCTTTCTGGGTTCCATCTTGATTGCTCTCCCCTTCATTTATGACTTTAACACTGCTTTTCAGTCACAGCATTCACATGTCACAATGAGCTGCAGACTGTTGCCGGACTGTGATTCCCCAAAAAAAGATTTAATCATAGCGCCCTACAACTCTCCGCAGCTCGCTGTCACAAAACCAAAGTGGCACGGGTTTGGAAATCACAGCAAGTCTCTGGGCTCAGGCCGACAAGAATTAACAGGCAGGGGGCAGTACAGTGGATTCGGAAACTATTCAAACCCCTTCACATTCTGGACACTTTACTGTGCTGTAGATTTGACATTTTTACCCATCAGTCCACACTCAATCACCCATAATGACAAAGTGAAATCGTCCTTAATTTGGTACTCTGGAGATCCCCTTTGTCAGTTATTCCAGTTTTGAGTCTTCTTGTTAAGTCTCTACAAACATTGCACACCTGGATTTTGGCAATTTATCTCATTCTTCCAGGTAGATCCTTCTAAGGTCCATTAGGTTAGATGGGATGCATCTGTAAATGGCCATCTTCAGGTCTCCTTGGAGCTGTTCTATGGGGTATAAGTCTGGGGCTTTGGCTGGGTCACTCATGGGCAGTCATAGGCTTGTCCTGAAGCCACCATCTCTTCAATGATCTCTCAGCATATGGCTACATTCATCCTTTCTTCAATTCTGACCAGTGTGACTGTCCCGGCTGCTAAGAAGCGCCACCATGGCATAATGCTACCACTGCCATGCTTCACCGGTATTAGGCAGGTAAGCACTGCCTGGTCTTTGCCAGACAAAGTGCTAGGAGTTCTGCCCAAAGTGTTTCATTTTTGTCTCCTTAGTCCAGAGGGTCTTTTTCCTCATGCTGTCAGAGTCTTTTAAATGCCATTATAGGCCTTTTACTCAAAAGTACCTTCCATTTAGCTACTCCAACATAAACACCTAACTGATGTAAGACAACTGAAATGGTTGTCCTTCTTACAGGTTCTCCCATTTCAGTAGAAAACCTATGAAGCTCTTTCAAAATGACCACTGAGTTTTTGGTCACCTCCTTGACCAGGGCCCTTCTTTACCAAATACTCAGTTTGACTGGATGGTGAACTCCAGAAAGTCCTGGTGGCTTTGATCATCTCCTACTTTAATTATCAAGACCACTCAAAGATTTAGAAAGGGTTTTATCCGCTTGCACTGATCTATGCCTTGCTGCAATTTTATTGTGATGGTCTACGGAGAGTTGCTTGGACTTTGTGGCTTGGGTCCTGCACTGACATGTGGGGTGAATTTTGGTGCTTTATATACACAGGTACACGAGTTCCACTCTAAGAGACATCCAAGCAATTCAGTTTGTCAAAGATGAACTCCGCTCGAGTTCTCGACACAACTCAAGGAGTATTAAACCAAACAGGAGGCATCTGAGCACAGTCTGGGGTGTCAAAGCTAATGGTCAGAATACCAACATCCACTGTATCTATCTATCTGTTATACAGCACCTTTCATCTATCTCTCTATTTATTGTGGCAGGAGGCTGTGGGTCAGACCCAGCTGGGACGCCTGGAAGGACTGGGAGGTAATATATATGTTCCCAGGCCACGAGGTGGCAACCGCCATGGTTAGTGAAAGGACCTCAGGGACGGAGCGTGGAGACTCAAACCTGTTGGGGCCTGTGGCTATCGCCAGGGTGCGCCCCAAGCCTCATAGAGCCCGGGAGATCTGCACTTCCACCACATCTGGGAAGGTGGATGAAGGACCTTCCAGGGACGCCCGGAGTGCTTCCGGGTGCTCATGCGGCACTTCCGCCACACAAGAACATCAGCAAGTACCTGGAGCCATCCGGGTGATTATAAAAGGGGCTGCCTTCCTACAGACAGGGAACCGGAGTCAGGTGGAAGAAGGTAACGCTCGGGAGTGAGGAGGAAAGACGGCCCAAGGAGGACCATAGAGAGGCCCAGGAGTACAAGGGATCTTGGTGCTGGAGCACTGTGTGTGTTTGGGGACACTTGTGTAAATAAAACGTGTGTGTTTTAGAACTTCCGGTGTCCATCTGGTCGTGTCCAGGCTGTCTGCTCACTCTATCTATCTATCTATCTATCTATCTATCTATCTATCTATCTATCTATCTATCTATCTATCTATCTATCATATAGTGCCTTACAGATTGATCTATCTAAATTTTATATAATGCTTTTTATGTTCTTTCATATCTATCTATCTATCTATCTATCTATCTATCTATCTATCTATCTATCTATCTATCTATCTATCTATTATATAATATTCTACTATCTATCTATCTATCTATCTATCTATTTATCCTTAAGAATGACCAGGGTGACAGTGTGAAGAGTCCTTCAATGTGGGGTGACTGCAGAGTCATTGCATTGAAAGTAGAAGAGGCCCATGCTGAAGATGCCCTCTGGACTTTCCCCCTTGGCACCCACAGGGCACACTGGAGATTTTCTCTTTTTGTTTCCAGGCCAGTGTAATTCTCCCCAGTAGGTCCTGATATGTGTTGCTGGTGACAGGAGAGTCTCGTCCGGTAATGCTGCCCAGGTGAAGTGGACGGTGGGTGGGTGATCAAATCGAACACAGCAGGTCTGTACTTTGGCGTCTCACCGCTTGTGTATGTGCAGTTACCAACAGAAACGGGCACCTGGGGGCAAGTGCCATTTCATAACTTACTTTTGTACAAAGAGGGTTTTAGGGTCATCGTTAGCAAGTCCATAACTAAACAATACCAAGCCATTTTCATTTTCCGCCATTTACCACAATGAAAGACCGTCATGAAGATGCGTGTCATGAATGATGGCCCCATTTCCAGCTGCAGGCAGTGAGGGTTGCTTTCAGCAATGCCTGCTCACGTCTTTTGATCCCTTTGTTTTTGCAGTACTCAAGCTCCGTGTAGAAAAACTACTCCTTTATTAATTGGTCCTGCTGCTAGCAAAACCGTCAAGAAAAAAGGTAAACTAGGAGGAGAAGTGACGGCTTCACTTGCCTGTTAGTTAAGGAGCAGCCGGAGGAACGATCAAGTGGAACAAAAACTCTTCAACAAAATAAATCATGCTGCTCCCCATCTCGACATTGAAGACCAGTGCTTAGACTCTGGGGAAGGAGATTCACTTTTTAGCTGAGTTCTTCTTTATTTTTCCCGTTAAGAAAAAAAAAAAAAGAGAAAGAAAAATGCACCAGCAGCTCTTCACCACACTTAAGTTCAAGTGCCTCTTGTGAACTTGAGAGAAGTGCGTAATTACGGCCGGATAATGGGTCTGCCTTTGAACTGCAGTGGGCCAGCGTTAGCCCCAGCCTGCTGCTTATTACTTTTCCTTTTTTTTCATTTAGCTTGGTACTGGCTAGCAGGTAAAAGTATTCTGAAGATAAAAATAGGCTTTCAGCTACAGACCCGTGCAAGGCTCACTTTAACACATCCAGGGGATGAGCTTGTGGCAAGCAAAGAAAAAAGTGGGGGAAAAAACAGCAGAAACGTAATGCAGGGGAAATTCTGACTTGCATGTCCAGCCGTCATATGGTGTTGCAATATAGAACTCCATTTTATTCAACAGAAAGCACAGCTTACCTGATGAAGTAAGGCCTGATCGTGCCACTAGAAGGCGCTCTCTATGGTGCTACCACTTAGGAAACGGTGCCGTTCACGAATAAGAAGCTACTTGTTGACAGGATGCCAATGGTCCACCACGGTCTTAAAGTGCTTTTGGAGTGCAATGTGCCAAAAATCCACTAGGAGGCAGTACTGCATTGCAGTTACATGACTGTAAGTGACAACCACCATCAGTAGTTATGGCTAAATGGCGGCTTTCCAGCAGACATAGTGTTACCTGAAATGGCACGGGTGGCAGAATGTGAGGGTCCAGGCTGGCTGCCCCTAACAGCCCGCTATTATGGTCAAGCCAGTGCTCCTCCTCTGGCTTATGTTTTCAATTGCTTTGTTTTACCCTCTATGCTCACTTTCCATTATTGTTGCTTGTTTTCCATTATTTTTTATAATATTGCTCTGTTCATTTATTACTTGTCAAATTACAAATTATCTGTTCACTTCATTCTCTTTAGTTATTATGTACAATCTACTGGGTGTGTGCTCTGCAGTTCTCTCATGGTCGTTCTATTTTGGAGGCTTAGGGATCTGCACTGGCAATCGGAAGATTGCCAGTTCGAATACCGTAAATGCCAATAGGGACCTCGCTCTGTTGGGCCCTTGATCAAGGCCCTTAACCTGCAATTTCTGAGTGCTTTGAGTAGTGAGAAAAGCACTATATAAATGCAAAGAATTATTTGTGAATGGATCCCCAAGAGGCTGGGCCACCTGTCCATCACGTTAAAGGGCCGCCCCCTGTCCTACAAAGGCAGGCTGGGAATTGAAGTCCACCGTGGTTCATTTAGAACATTAGAACACTCTGGGCGAGAACAGGCCATGCAGCCCAACAAAGCTTGCCAGTCCTGTCTAATAAAACGTCAAATCGAGTTTTGAAAATCTCTAAAGTCTTACTTTCCACCACACTACTTGGTCTCTTATTCCAAGTATCTAATATTTGTGCGAAATTGACCCCTAACAAGTTTCCAACTGTGCCTCTGTGTTCTTGATGAACTCATTTTAAAGTCACAGTCTTGATCCACTGGACTAATTTCCTTCATAATTTTGAACACTTCAAACAGGTCCCCTCTTCAACTTCTTTTGCTTAAACTGTAAAGACTCAGCTCTTTTATTCTTTCTTCATAACTCATCCCCTGTAGCCCTGGAATCAGCCTCGTTGCTCTTCTCTGGACCTTCTCTTGTGCTGCTATGTCCTTTTTGTAGCCTGGAGATCAAAACTGCCCCAGGACTCCAGATGATGCCTCACCAGTGTGTTACAAAAGTGAGCATAACCTCCTGTGACTTGTACTCCACACATCAAGGCGCTATATAACCTGACAGTCTGTTAGCCTTCTTAATGGCTTCTAAACACTGTCGATAGCTTAGAGTCCACTATGACTCCTAAATCCTTCTCATATGGTGGACTCTGGATTTTCTAACCGCTCATTGTGTATTCAGACCTAACATTTTTACTTCCTATGTGTAATTCTTAACATTTACTGACATTAAATTTCATCTGCCACAAATCTGCCCAAGCCTGTCTGCTATCCAAGTCCTTCTGTAATGATATAACGGATTCCAAATTATCTGCTAATCCACCTATCTTGGTATCATCTGCAAACCTCACCAGCTTGTTACTTATATTCCTATCTAAATCATTTATATATATTAAAAATAACACGGGCCCTAGCACTGACCCCTGTTGGACGCCACTCTTAACATCGGCTAATTCTGATTGGACTCCTCACCCCATCACCTCCTTCTTCCTGTGTCTGAGCCAATTCTGCCCCCATCTTCACACCACACTCTGAACTCCCGCTTCTTTCAGTTTGATGCCCACCCTCTCATGTGGCACCTTATCAAATGCTTTCTGAAAGTCCAGATAAATAATATCATAAGCTCCACTTTGATCGTATTCTTTTGTTGCCACCTCATAGAATTCCAGCATGTTAGTAAAACACGACCTCCCTCTTCTGAACCCATGCTGACTGTTCCTAATAACTCCCGTCCTTGCCATGTGTTTCTCAATCTTATCCTTAATAATTCCTTCCATTGATTTTCCTGTGATGCATGTTAAGCTTACTGGCCTATAGTTGCTTGGATCTGCCCTGTCACCTTTTTTATATAATGGGATGGTATTTGCCATTTTCCAGTCCATCGGAATCTCTTCAGTGCACAGTGACTTCCTAGAAATATGAGTCAAGGGTTTATATCTGCACTCACTAGCCTCCTTAAGAACACGAGGATAAATATTATCTGGTCCTGGTGATTTGTTTGATTTCATTTCATTTGTTTCATTCATTTCATTTGAGAGTATTGAATTTTCTTTAATTTTTTGATCTCCAGCTCTTGCCTGTTTGTTGGTTCTGACACTTACATTTTCTTATGAATTTCATGTTTAGACTCATTTGGTTTGAGTTGCCTATTAAGTAAGTCAGTCAGTCATCATCCAACCCGCTATATCCTAACACAGGGTCATGGGGGTTTGCTGGAGCCATTCCCAGCCAGCACAGGGCGCAAGGCAGGAACAAATCCCCGGGCAGGGTGCCAGCCCACTGCAGGTGGCACACATACACACACACACACCAAGCACAAACTATGAACAATTTAGGATCGCCAATGCACCTAACCTGCATGTCTTTGGACTGTGAGAGGAAACCCACACAGACACGGGGAGAACATGCAAACTCCACGCAGGAGGACCCGGGAAGCAAACTCAGGTCTCCTTACTGCGGGGCAGCAGCGCTACCCACTGTTGTACTTTCCTCCAATAAATGTTTCTTTTATAAAGTGGCTTTGTTGCTTTGCTCTGTACAAGCCAGGTGTTGACAGTGATCCTTTCTCTTGTTAGGCACGTTTTGAATGTTTTTGGTGCATTTCATAGTATATTTTTTTCACACTTTGAATCTGAAGCATATTTGATGGTGTAGGCTAAAGCCAGCTACTCTAGTAGAAGCTAAACTGCCATCTTTTGTATTAGTATGCTGCTGCTGGATTATGTGAATTTCCCCTTGGGATTAATAAAGTATCTATCTATCTATAAATCTATCTATCTATCATATAAAGTGCATTTCATATCTATCTATCTATCTATCTATCTATCTATCTATCTATCTATCTATCTATCTATCTATCTAGTATATACTGCCTTTCATTATCTATCTATCTATCTATCTATCTAGTATATAGTGCCTTTCATTATCTATCTATCTATCTATCTATCTATCTAGTATATAGTGCCTTTCATTATCTATCTATCTATCTATCTATTATATAGTGCCTTTCATTATCTATCTATCTATCTATCTATCTATCTATCTATCTATCTAGTATATAGTGCCTTTCATATCTATCTATCTATCTATCTATCTATCTATCTATCTATCTATCTATCTATCTATCTATCTATCTATCTATTATATAGTGCCTTTCATATCTATCTATCTATCTATCGCACTTCTTTTAGGCAGACTGGTGGGATTCAGGCCTGCTTCCCTGGCTGTCTTGTTTTTTATTTTTTTTATTTTCAGGCAAAGGATTGAATTGAGTGTCCTTGGTGGTGCCTATAGGACAGTCGTTCCCACGTTCAGTCCCAAGGACCCCATGTGCTTGCTAGGTTTCATCCCAACCAACTTTTACTTTTTAACTGGACTCCCAACTTCATCAATCAAGCTGATATTTCGAAAAGGTCGGCATTGTGGAACAAAGCAAGCACTTATGTTTGTTAAATGGGTATACTTTATTTATTTATTTATTTTTCGGACAAGCTGCAAATTTGCGAGATGTCACATGCCGAGCAGTGAGGACCTGAAGGCTTCCTTACGTCCACAACATCTGTGAATGTAAGAGACATAGAGGAAAGTAAAGTAGGATATATTAAATATTCCTACACTCAGCTAGTAGTACCCCGATCACTTCCGCCAAAGAACTACAGGATCTCGCACATCACATATCGAATGAGCTGCTCATCCAAGAATGGCAAGGCTTAAGATCTGGAGCGAGGATAAATGTTTTAAATTCCCCTTTGGGGACAAATAAAGTACAGCTAATCTAATTTAATCTCAACATTATGGTTTTTATTCCACGTGACCCTAAGCGAGACCCTGCTAATATTCACATTACAGGAAAATGGGAAACAATGGCTCTGTGGCAATTATAAAGGGCTTTGGAATGCTGTTTGCTCTGAAGAAGAAGAAGAAGCACAATATAAAGTGTCGGGTGACACCAGTGGACATGTCTACGGGTGAATGCACAAGGCTGCCACTTCAGTCTCCACCACCAACTCACTTTTTGACCCTAAGTGAGACCCTCTGAATGCTCACTTTACAGAAATACGAGAAAGAGCAACTCTGTACTGTTACCCCAATCAAATCGGGGATGGTGTTCACTATGAAAGTTAATGACAATATAAAGTATAGAAGGCCACCAGTGTACACGTCTAGGGGTGAACGCAAAAGTCTGCCAGTTCAGTCTACGACACCAACTCAACAGTGGACCCTCACTAATGCTTACTTTAAAGAAATATGATAAACCAGATGCTCTGTAGTGTCACCGATGTCCAATGTGGGATGGATTCACTATAAAACAAGTACAATATGAATTACATAAGTCTGACCGCACGGACCTTCACCCTGTTAAAGTGTGAAGCAGTGCAGTTCAAGGCTGACAGTTTAGTACCCACCACCAACCCTATCTCTGACTTTGCTGATGCTCCTCTTAAAGGAATGACTGCTTTGTAGTGAAATACACAGAACGTGAGGAAGGTGTTCACCTTCACAGAGTCCTTGAGTGGCCCAGACTTAAACCCCATAATATGTGCAGAGAGACCTGAAGATGGCAGTTCACAGACACCTCCCATCCAATCTAATGGAGCTCGAGGGGATTTGCCAGGAAGAATGAGATAAACTGCCCAAATCCAGGTGTGCAAAGCTTGTAGAGACTTAAAGCTGGAATTGCTGCCAAGGGGGCAATGAATTAAGGGTCTGAATATGCATATGAATGAGAGATTTCAGTTTTTGATTTGCAATTAATGTCACACATGTCATTTAGGAGAGAGTTTACAGGCTCAAATAGACGCATTTTACCCGCCAAACCAGGGGTTGGCGCTGCCCCTCTAACTCTTTCTCCTTTCTAACCAGCACTTCCGGGCCTCAAACATCAACGTCACTTCTGGTTCCAGTCCTCAAAACCCTACGTCATCCTGATGTCACTTCTGGTTCCAGAATGCCATTCACCCATGACATCACTTCCTGCCGCCGACCATATATACAACCACCATTGTGTCATTTTTCTCAGGTTTGTTTTGAACTCAAGTCTGTAAAGACGTTATTACTTTTCAAATGCTCCACAGTGTATGGGGTGGGCCCCCAAATTCTTAACGGTGTTTGTGTCTTTATTTTACATACATTTGAACATCTTTTTGAAGACATGTGTTCACTTTCGTGTAGATTGATGGTCGAAAATGGCCAACATATCCATTGAAAGTTAAACCTACGACCCAACAAAGTGCGTAGACAGTGAAGGGGTCTGAAACCACGGTAGGTACGTGTGTATGCATTGTGATAGAACAGGGGGGTGTCAGAGAGCCCCAAACCCCCAAACACGATCACAAAGAAAGTCCCGGGTTCAAAGAAAGGATGGTTTATTCACCAGTTCCTCCACAAAGTAACACAAGCACAAAGACAGGTTGTCTCTCTCCACCAAACACAATACCTCTTTCCCAATTCCTCTCACCACTGCACTGCCCTCCTCCACTTGAGTGTTGCTCTACATCCTACCAGCTTTTATTAAGGTCCCAGGAGTACTTCCAGTGCCAGGGATTCTGCCTGATGAAAGTACATCTGGGTCATATGAAAGTCCCATTTATCAGGGAGCCTATCTTCCTGCAGTGCCCCCTTGCAGGGCTGTATTGCCGGACTACATTTTCCAGCATTCCCTGCTGGTTCCCAAATGGGCACCAATATGGAGGGCTGCTGCCATCTAGCATTCTGGAGGAATAACAGCGTCTTCTGGTGGGCTGTCTCCAACCATTACTTCTGGGCCTGGCTCCTTCCCTTCTCCTGGTCGGGATGCCCATCTGTCTGGTCAGAGCTTCCCGTCTGGGTAAGTAACCATCCTTTTCTCTAGTGAGGATACCCATCCAACCCCTGTGGCATTTACAGCGCGTTTTATAAAGAAATGCAGGGTGAGAGGGTCTGGGGGTAAAAGTTACTAATATATGCAGTGTGGCGAGTGGCTGGAGGGTGGTACCCAGCCGGGATGACCAGAAGGACTGGAGGAGGGCTTATGCCTCCTCTAGACCACAAAGGGGCGACCACCCTGGTGGCTTTGGGGACCATGGGAACAGAGCTTAGAAGCTCAACAATATAAGGGCCTGTGGTCACCGCCAGGGAGTGCCCCGATGCCTGTGGAGCCCTGGCCCTCAGCACTTCTGCCACACCCGGAGGTTCTGGGGGGAAGAAGACCTGGGACACCCAGAGTGCTTCTGGGTGCACAGCCGGCACTTCCGCTACACCCGGGAGGCACCTGGAGCACATCTGGGTGAGTATAAAAAGGGGCGCCTCCCTCCATTCAATGGCTGGAAAATGACGGAGCTCGGAGGAGCGGACCAGAAGAGAGAGAGAGGCGTTGTAAAGGCCTGAACTGAGGGTGACTGGTGCTGCGGCACTGGGTTGTATGTGCACTTGTGATATAAGTATTGTAAATAAACGTGTGGATGTGGGTTTAAACCAATGATGTCTAACCTGTCTGTGTCCGGGCTGTCTTTCACAGCAGGCAGCCCTAAAACACACACAGACACAGACACACACACATGGCGCTCTGCTTCTCCTATGAATCCCCCCTTTCAGTTTAATGTGGTATTCCAAACAAATTCCAGTCAGAGGCCTCGTCCACACGCAGCCTAATGTGTAGAAAGAGAAGTAAGCGTGTTATTATTTCATTTCCCTTCCACAAGAGGTTTAGTCGATCAGCTGAGTTAATAAAACACATTATTCATCACCTCCACTTGTATTCAAATTTAATGAGAAGTGATACCCAGGAAGCAACCTGCAGCAAAGCTATTTAATATCGGAACAGAAATACAATAAATCAGTGGGTGAGAGATGCACAGATAGAGAATATCTGGCTGGCCTTTGCCAAAACAATAAACATCATTTTGAAAGATTGTCTTATTCAAGAGATTGATTTACCATCTAACCTCCGACATTTAATCTCAATGAGTGGCTAGTGTCGATCAGGTGCCGAGTTGTTGGAATGCTAAAACCTAACCGGCAAAAGTGCCAAATGTGCAGAGGCGCAGGTAATGCAGTATTTCCTGAAACCAAAGATGAAATCAATTGGGTGCAACTGGTTGGGCTCAACTGATAAACAGACTGCAGAAAAAGAAAGACGGGGCAAACATTTTAGTGGGCATCGGCCAGGCTCACCATCCACGGCCCCTCTCTCCGCGGGAATCTAATTGCAGCCTCGTGACCATTTAGTGGTAAGCGAGTCCGTTTTTTGTGCCAGGCTAATAAGGTAAATGACACAGTACAATGCAGCCTGGTGCTGGAATTCAATTGAGCTAATTGGCCGCTCACTCCCGAGGCCCGTTCCCATTAGTTCAGAAAACTTAATATTGCTGGAGCGGGTTAGGAAGAGTGGGAAACAATCAGACCCCCCCACTGGCCATTCATGGTTTGCCAGGCCACACACTGAATGTCTCCATAAGACAAAATGAAGAAAGCAAACGATAAGGGGAATGATTATTGACAGAGATTTATCGCTCAGGTCAGCTCACATGGGAGGCATAAAATGCAGGAGGAAAGCCTTTCCGAAATCATCAATTGGGTTCGATTCCTTTATCTGGGGGTCAATCATGTCTTATTTTTTATTTTACTGTTCTCCAGGTACTGCACGTATGAGTTGGAACAGCAGTTCAACGTCTTGACTTGGAAGAGGCTGTGTAGCATAGAAGATTCATGCAGTCTAACCAGTAAACGCACCAGTTCTATGAAGAAGCAACAAAAGGATCCAATCAAGGAGGTTCAAATAACGTTATTTACCTTGGCATTCAGAAAACGTTTGATAAGGTCCTGAACGAGAGGCTGGGCATCAAATCAAAGATGTTTGAGCTCAGGGTGTGGTGTTTAGATGGGGGCACAACTGCACAGGAAGCAGAAGGTGATGGTGTGAGGAGCCTCATCAGAACTGGCTGATGTTAAGAGTGGCGCCCAGCAGGGGGCAGTGCTGGGGTCAATGATATCAATATCTCTATATATATAAAATCCAAAACGTTTATCTGTCTGTCCGTATGTCTTTCCATTTTTCACGACAGAACTACTTAACGGATTTAGATTGAGTTTTTTTTTCTAGAATTTGCTTGAACTTTCCAGTTGATTTTGCTACTTCTCTCATAGTACGCTTGCAGGAGCGATATATTCGCGTGAGTCCGAGACCGAGGTGTGATTATCGCTACATTTTGGAGTGTACCTTGCCTCCACTTAGCTAGCGATACCTGTTTGTTCATTGATTTTAAAGTTTGTCCTGTTTCCCTACTACGTGGGCAGAGTCACAGGGCACAGCTAGCATATATATACAATCAGTGAGTCAGTCATTGTCAAACCCGCTATATCCTAACACAGGTCATGGGATATATATATATATATATATATATATATACAGGGTGAGTCAAAATTATGTTAACCATTGAATGGTGGAAACAATTTATTTACAAACTATACTTCATATGTGCAAGATGATTTACAGAAATGTCTCAACCTGTTCACCATCATGTTCAACACACAAAAACCAACGAGCAACAGTACCATTTAAAGCCCAGACACACATTTCATAGGGAACAGATGATACCACAGTCCGTATTCTGTCCTTCAGGTCATTGATATCGCAAACGTTCCTGCTATTCATGCACTCCTTCACCATAACCCATAACCAGAAATCAGGGGGGTGTGGAGGCCATGGCAATGGTCCACCATGATGTATCCATCAACCTGGAAAGGTGTGGTTGAGATAAAAACAATCCGTTAGTGATAACATAATTTTGAATCACCCTGTATAAAATCCAAAATGTTTGTCTGTCTGTCTATATTCTGTCCGCTTTTCAAGAGAGAACTACTTAACAGATTTAGATCGTTTTTTTTTTCTAAAATCTGCTTGAACATTCCGGTTGATTTTGCAACTTCTCTCATCGCACTAAGTATCATAGAGTGCATGCGGTACCAATTTATTCTCACAAATCCGAGAGAGAGGCTGTGAGGTGAGGGGAGGGGGATGTGGGCGGGGCCTTCCTCACTCACACGCCAGCCTCCGTTCAAATCGCTCTACCTCTCGCCTCATGTTGGAGTGCACCTCGCCTCTGCTTAGCTAGCGATACCTGTTTGTTCAGCAGACATTATCATCTACAGATTGTTAAGGAGTAATGTCTGACATTTTTGACAGAGCGATCAAAGCTACGTGTGTTTTAGAGGGTAGCTGCTCATTGCCAGAGATATCACAGCCACATGCTTTTCTCCCCATGTGGGGGACGCTCTTCTGTCAGAGCTGAACACGATCCGATACAGTGGTAACGTTTGACGTTAGAACGCACCTACCTTCCGCTTGACCAGAATTAAATTTAAATTTTTTTTTTTTATTGATTTTCAAAGTTTGTCCTGTTTGACTACTACGTGGGCGCAGCCGCAGAGGACAGCTAGTTGTGAATATGTATAAATGATTTGGATAGGTATCATCTACTGTTTCTTTCTACCGGACATTGATTCAAGTCCATTATGTGATGAAGTCAATCTTTTGATATTATTATGATATTATTTATCTTGACTTTCAGAACGCATTTGACAAGGTGCCACATGAGAGGGTGGGCCTGGAACTAAAAGAAGTGGGAGTTCAGGGTGTGGTGTGTAGATGGATGCAGAATTGGCTAAGACACAGGAAGCAGAGGGGGAGGGTGAGAAGAGGAGCTGTATCAGAATTGGCCGATGTTAAGAGTGGTGTCGAACAGGGGTCAATGGTGGGGCTGCTGCATTTTTTAATAAATAGAAATGATTTAGATAGGAATGTAAGTAACAAGCTGGTTGATTTTGCAGATGATACCAAGACAGGTGGAATAGCAGGTAATCAAGAATCCGCTGAATCATTATAGAGGGTCTTGGACAGCACACAGGCTTGGGCAGATTTGTGGCAGATGAAATTTAATGTCAGTAAATGTAAAGAATTACACATAGGAAGTACAAATGTGAGATTTGAATATACAGTGGGGAGTCTGAAAATCGAGAGAGATTTAGGAGTCGTAGTGAACTCAACTCTATCAACTTCCCAACAGTGTTCAGAAGCAATTAAGAAGGCTAATAGAATGTCAGGTTATATAGCGCCTTGATGTGAGGAGTACAAGTCCAAGGAGGTTCTGCTCAAGCTTTATAACACACTGGTGAGGCCTCATCTGGAGTACTGGGGGCAGGTTTGGTCTACAAAAAGGACATAACAGAACCAGAGAAAGTCCAGAGAAGAGCAACAAGAATGATTCAGGTCTACAGGAGATGAGTTATGAGGAAAAATTAGGAAAGTGAAAGAAGATTAAGAGGAGAAACGACTGAAGTGTTTAAAATTATGAAGGGAATGAGTCCAGTGGATTGAGACTGTGACTTTAAAATGAATTCATCAAGAACACGAGGACACAGATGGAAACTCATTAAATTTTGCAGAAACAACACACAGACAACCAACAGATACATGAAATGAGTGACCAATTAGTGTGGTAGACAATAAGACTTTAGGGACCTTCAAAACTTGAATTGATGTTATTTTAGAAGAATTACAGTAAATGAGCAGGACTGGCAAGCTATTTTGGGCTGGATGGCCCAAATCCTTCTAAAGTTCGAATTCCAAGGAAATGAAACACAGAATGAAGTCTGGAAGATAACCACCGATTGACCTCATCCAACCTGAGGGCATCTGCTGAATTTCAGACGTCATGTCACTCCATCCAAAGTGCCAACCTATAAAGACAGGTGGTTGTGGAGTCATCGTGTCAGCAACAATTGTTCATGAATTTACAAGATTGTTTCTGAAGAAGGAAATAAGCCAGCGCTGATTCAACGTCGGCCGAGTTCGAAATTCCTGTTGCTGTACTTGAGGCGAAGTGAATTTGGGTTCAACTCATCGCTAATAAGAACATAAGAAGTCTGACAAATCAAGAGGAGAACATTCAGTCCAAGAAACTCATTTGTCAATAAAAGAAATATATTTCTTTAATTTATTTATAACTTAGATGTACATCTAGGTGCAACACCACAATTTATGCTATGACGTCAATTGACGAGTTGAAGCCTGTGACGATGTGGGTTCTGGCTCCACACTCCCTTCGGCTGTTTGGGAACCCTTGAACCCAACACCGTCGATAATGTTGCCGAGTGAGCTAGTCAATGGAGGCAAATAATTCCAGCAAGGGGAAGGTATACAAAAAGTGCAACAGTGCTTTTATTAAAAATCAACTAAACAAAAACAGTGTTCCATAAATAGTGCAGATCTTCAAAATTCATTAAATAAATAATCCATAAAAAGAACACGTGAAGGTTAAAAATCAATAAAAAAAACAATCCTTTAAAACGTGAGGTTAAATCTTCTTATGGAAGCAGTCTTTAAAACAATAACAAATCCGGTGCCTATTTTCTGTATGCGTCTCACCTGCTTATCCCGTATGGGCTTAGCAGCAGGCAAGACGCTCTCTGCAGCTGCCCTCCTGAAACACACCCGAGACTGGAGACCTCCCGATCCCTGGCTTCGGTCTGGCACTCATCCCAGTCCCCGAGACTTGATTACCCCAATAGCCAGGGCGCTCACATTGGGGACTCCACCACCAAGCCTCCCGACTTCCGCTGCCTTTCCACGGCCTTCTGCGGCTCGTCGCTTTCCTCTAGGCACTCCCGCTACCTGCTCACTCAGCGGAGCAACCTCAACTCAAACGTCTGGGTGTTGGCCTAACACCCAGCTTCCATCAGCTGCCCACGAGCGCTCGATCGCGCTCACCAGACGCACACACCGCCTGTCCGTCTCTCTTGCACCGCATGCTTCCTCGCTCCCTGTAACCTCCGTCCTCTTTCCTCATCTCCTTTCTTCTCTCTCCATTTTTTTTCCCGCGAACGTTTCTTTCTCCTCCTCCACACCGACTCGCGCTTCTTTTTAAAACGCGAGGGGCCATTACAGCTGTAGCATTAGCCACGGGAGCAATCACGTGGGCAGTTCCTCACCTGTGCACACGGTGAGAAACGCCCACATCGACGACTGCCCGCTGCTCGCAACAACGCCCCCTCACGAAGCCGCCTCGGGTGCGGTGATTATCTATTTAAAATGAATGGCCTTTTGCTCAACGAGCTGTGGACCCATAACACCACAAAGCCAAACAAAACAACAGCAAACATCCATGTGATAAAATCAAAAAACAGCAATTCCAAAGTAAATAATTAGTCCTATAAATTGAATAGAAATAAATTCAAATATTAGGCCCATCTCAAGGGCATTATGACAGATTGCAGAATGGATGGCGGAGCTGTGAGAAGGTGGTGCTGTGGTTTTGGCTTAATTGTGAGGCCTCTTTTGAACATTTCTGCATTTTATGCGAGCGTTAGTGCTGTTTTTAACATGTTTTTAGGTTAGAGGCCGGAAAGCACATCTTTAGGCAAAGAATAGTGGGAATCGGGGAAACTACAGAGACATGGAGTTGAAGGAGAACCTTTGAGAACCTTTAAGAAGACTTTGGACCACTTTAGCTAACAGCCAAAGAAACTAACCTGACGGACTGAGTGGTCTCCTGTGGTCTGTCAAATTTCTAATGTAAGCTGCTCATATCACAACATGAGACCAGTCGGCGTATTTTCTGGCACCATTCTTCTTCTTCTTCATCGTTTCCCACTTGTATGTTCTGTCAGTGTTTCAGAGGTTTTATTTTCCACCGGCATTCACTGGAGACACATATGATTACAAAGGCCAGGCTCTAATTAAAGGCCACTGCAGGCCGAGGAGGAAATTTTAACTACAGAAGTCAAACATCAGACGCGCCCATTAGAGGATATGACATCGAGAACGCAGGTAAGATTGAGCAAGAGTACGATTCTCAATAAATATGACCCGTTCGCGGCTGTTTTTCTTGGGTGACTCTGTAATCATGACCATTTTGTCAGTTTGTTCTATTTATATAGATTTTTGCAGCTTTGCACCATTAACTAGCTAATGAAGCAGCATGATAATGTCATTGATAGGTGTGCCAGCAATTAATATTACTTGATTTGTGCTCAGTTGGATTCCAGCCAGCCGTTCTCACTCACCCAGCTGTTGCCATCCAGATAAAGAGTTAGACCCGAGTCTTTGGAGAATACGCTCGTTATCAAATGCAAGACAGAAGTGTGCAGAAGGAGGTGCGCACAAGGAGATTTCCGCTGTTGGAAGAAGTCGGGCAGCGGCTCCTGCCATTTCACCACACGGCCGCCCGTGGCAAAGTCACAAGCTGTTGCAGTACACTGCAGATATCGTCGCGCGGTAAAAAATAAATAAAAAAAATAAAATCACGCCTGCCTATGATGGTTGACTGCTCGCTCAGTTTTATTTTTGTGCTTTGTTTTTAGGAATTTTGTCCTAATAAACATATGAATGAACTTAAGGACATAAATTAGGTCCCAAGAGTTCAGGTATGAGGAAACTATCAGGGAGAGGCAGTGAGCCCCCTTTCTGATTCTTCTTAACTCTTTAATGTTATCTGGAAAATTATACAGACTGGCTTCTTAACCCCCCAAAATGACATCTCAGTTACGGAACAGCAGTTAAACAAAATGAACCGCACTATGGGGACGATGACCTGAATACTCTTAGGATAATAATCCTAATAATCAAATTCTCTTCTTGGTACTCAAATGTGGCACTTGGTGCCACGGCCCACCTGCCAAGATGTTTTGCCTACTTAAGGTAAAGTCATCCCTGATGGAGGATCGCAGGGATCGTGGGAAAGAGGGGTCCTTTTATCAGACTAGTGCTATTTCAGCTGTGGAATGGCCAAATGGAGGAGGCAACTTGATGGCTGAGGTCTCCAGGACTCTAAACAAATCCAAATCATGTTATGTGATATCATCTACTGTTAAATTCTGCTCCGTACTTCTAAAATGTTTATTTTTATACTGTATTGAGGATTTGTTCTGTTCTGTGCATTGTATTGTATTGTATTGACCCCCTTTTTGTAGACATCCACTGCACGCCCAACCTACTTGATAAGGGGTCTCTCTTTGAACTGCCTTTCCAGAGGTTTCTTCCATTTTTTACCCTACAAGGGTTTTTTTTTGGGAGTTTTTTCTTGTTTCCTTAGAGAGTCAAGGCTGGGGGGGCTGTCAAGAGGGAGGGTCTGTTAAAGCACTTCTTGTGTGATTTTGGGCTATACAAAAATAAATTGTGTTGTATTGTATTGTATAATAATAAAAAAAAATGCATGGGAAGCAGTTGAAGCTCCTGAGCAGTCGGATTTTGTTAATGTGTCCTCCTCCAATCTGCCTCCTCTTGACATCCCATAAATCTTCTCATTAGCTGCCCAGGATGGCAAGTGTGTGTGTGTACTTGGAGTTAAATGATTCACGCTGATATCTCTTTAATAGCTCTTCCTCATCCAAAACAGGCACAACACACTCCTGCGTCTTCACACTTCCTTGCACTTTGTCAGCTGTGTGGCCATTCAGTGGTCTTTTATTTTAAAGCCCAAAGAAGGAAAAGCATTTTTATAGAATGGGGGCAGCAGCCACCTATCAGCGGCAGAGCGTTTCTCCAGTTTATTGGTAAGGACTACTGAGAACGTGACTTGTCACCTTCTCTTCTGCCCTCTCCTTAATCACTCCCTGTCTCTGATCAACAGGTTATCAAGCGTGATTGCTGCTTTACAGGGAGACTCCCATCACGAGTGGACACCACCTTCTATTTCCACAGGTATCCAGAGTTATCAGCCACAGCATCCCTCATTGTACTGTCAGCGAACTGAATAGAGAGACACAGCAGAATGAATGGGACCAGAAGGGACAGAATAAGAGTCGACAGCGAAAGTCAGTGACTTTCTGTGATATCAAAACAGGAATGTAAACCAAAAAGAAAAAGCAAAGATTAGAAACCAGAAAACATTACAAGAATTTAAGACAGTATGTGTGTGTGTGTGTGTGTGTGTGTGTATATATATATATTCTCAGTTCCTGTGGCCCCCATACAGACCAGGGAGGCTGACCTCTCGTGGACCAGGGGAGGCATGGAGGCAACCCTCAGCAGTGCGCCACAATATATATATATATAAATATACAGTATACATATACAGTATTATATATATATATATTTACAGTATATATATATATATGTATATATATATATATATATATCTTTGGGGGTCCAGGATTGCAGCCGTGCTTCAGTTTTTTTTTTTGAACTGTTCACGGTGTACCGTCTGTTTTGTCTTGGTAAAGAAATATTTTGCTCTACTTTCCCCTTTTGTATTATTAACACAGGGTGGTCCAGATGCAGATTCAGATTGTCTGGATGACTTTGATTTATGCGGGGATGATTCCAGTTTGGTGCGAAGGCGATTCTTCATGTCGTCAGTTTACACACTTCTTGATGGTCTGGGATTTTCTATATAATAAACTTAATAAGTTATAGCGTAATGAAAATTGCATAATTAGATTTTGACCACCCTATATGTTGCCTTTGTCAGAATGCTTTAAATCTTACAAACTTACCACTGTTTATAAGGTATTATGGTACAGTATATAAATTCTCCCCACCTTCCCTTCTCTATCTATAACCTCAGGCAATTAGGTGTAGTAAAAGACAAGCAGGAGTTAAGTTACAATTTAAACAATGTATTATTGGTAATATTTATAAATAATAACAATATGCAAAGTACATTTGACTATATATTGGCAACCATACAACCTGATAAATGGTGATGTTTAGTTTCAGGCAGAACACAGACTTGTTAGTTACTTTAAATGTTTCTAGTTAAGTCACTTTCTTCAGAACAGGCCACATGCCTGTCTCAATATGACTGCCGAGCTGTGCTCTTCATTGTGTTGTCCTTTTCAGCTCATGCATCAGTTTGGCTGCAGTGGGCTGGCGCCCTGCCTGGGGTTTGTTTCCTGCCTTGTGCACTGTGTTGGCTGGTATTGGCTCCAGCAGAGCCCTGTGACCCTACAGTTAGGATATAGCGGGTTGGATAATGGATGGATGGATGCATCCGTTTTGTAAGAGAGAGAGAGTGAGTAAAGCAAGAAAATTTATAGATGTTCTGTCCAACCCCTACAGCCAATACAATCTGATACAAGCCAGTTCCAGTCAGCCATACTTCAGACCAATGGGGAGACAGAATACCTTCACACCTGCCCTCCAAACCATGTGTTAAGGTAAGGCTTGGCAGTTAGGCAGCCTGGCTTTGCTATGGGGTTGAGAGACTTCAGAGAAACATTAACCCAACTTGTTTTAAACACTTCCCTCCAACCCTATCGTAAAATTCACTTTCGTGACTTAGTCCTGGGGATTGTAAACATGAATGTTTCTCACTAATGTAACACTAATATTACATTGCTTTGCCTAAATTACAAATAAAGACATACAAAATATTTATCAACTTATATTCAAAATCTCACATCACAACACCCTCCATCAAACATCTCTGAGCAGCCAGCTCTGTGTCAAGATGAAGTGTGATTTTCTTTCAGCTGCAGCTAGTAGGTCCACTAAAATAAAAAGCCCAATTAAGCTAATGATTATTTTCATTAAGACGATGGACAAAATGAAGACTAGGAGACATCACAGTCTGCCTGGATAGAGGGCTCCACCACCATTATTTTAAATTGACACTTGATGACTTTTGTTTTCACTTGGAAATATTAACTTCTTCTTCTTTTGGCTGCTCCCGTTAGTGGTCGCCACAGAGGATCATCTTCTTCCATATCCTCCTGTCCTCGTCATCCTGCTCTGTCACACCCACCACCTGCATGTCCTCCCTCACCACATCCATAAACCTCCTCTTAGGCCTCCCTCTGTCTCTCTTGAATGGCAACTCTATCCTTAGCATTCTTCTCTCATTATATACATCATCTCTCCAAACCAATGCAATCTCGCCTCTCTGACTTTGTCACCCTACCATCTCACCTGACCTGACCCTCTAATGTCCTCATTTCTAATCCTGTCCATCCTCGTCACACCCAATGCCAATCTTAGCATCTTTAACTCTGGCACCTCCGGCTGTGTCTCCTGCTTTCTGGTCAGTGCCTCCGTCTCCAGTCCATATAACATAGCTGGTCTCTCTACCGTCCTGTAGACCTTCCCTGTCACTCTTGCTGGTACCCGTCTGTCACAAATCATCCTGACACTCTTCTCTACCCATTCCACCCTGCCTGCACTCTCTTCTTCACTACTCTTCCACAATCTCCATTACTCTGTACTGTTGATCTCAAGTATTTAAACTCGTCCAACTTCACAACTCGACTCTCACGGTGAAACATTAACGCCAGTTGAAAATTACCCCCCACCCCCCCAACTCACTCCTTACCAATAACAATAATGATAAATCAAATTGAGGAGAAGGAATACAATTCAATTTTCACAGCAAATCATTCCTAAATTCCGAAAAGCAATGAATGCGGTATGAAGAAAAGCGCAGATGAAATTAACTCAGACCCCTGAAGGCCTGCTACACAGATCACCAATGGGCAATTATTTTAAAATAAGTTAATTAGCTTTGAATAATTAAACAGAATATTATCTCTGTTACCTTTATTCTCGGTTAACTTTTCACTACAATTTTAAATCATTCTGTCTTTTTTTTTTTTTTTTGGGGGCTTTTACGTTTAAACTCTTGTAAATAATTCAGCTGCATTAGAATCTGTAATTTTTTTTAACTTTGCCAGCCTTAGCGTAAAACTCTTTTAATATTGCAAGATGAATAATTATTTAATTAAAACGTCAGCTATTTTGGCAGCATAGCGCAGAGTCATGACGAACGGTTGGTGTACCGGAGCTGTGCTCACTGCCATTCAGATGTCTGCAAAAGGTGCAGCTGACTAGAACAACACTAGTACGCGGACAAAAAAAATGAAAGTTTGGGCTCACTTGGGTTTGGAATCACAATTTCCACACAACTTATTACCAACTGAGAATTAAAATCAGAGCCAGGATGAACTGCGTTCACTAAATAAACAGCATAAATCTCTCTGGCATGTTTATTATGTTTGGTCCAAAATGCAAGGGTTCTACGCAATCCTGCTGGAAGAATTTCATGAAGACACCAGCACAAGCAATTCTTGAACTTTCTATTGCCCACCGGTAGGCTGCCATATTCACTTTTACCAGGTACACTGCACTGAGACCACTGAGCCTGTAGCAGAAGTCCCTGCCATTTGCTCTATTGATTTATTTTTTTTTCCTTGTCTATGTGATTACATCAATATGGGATAAATTAGTTCCACTACTCCTAGGGTGCCATGGTGGCATCCTGAGACCTCATAAATCCAGCGTATTGGATTGGAAACCTGCTTTGTCTGTTTGGAGATTGCATGTTCTCCATGTGTCTGTGTGGGTGTCCATGTAGGGACTTTGGTGTTCCACTCACATCCACACATGGTGTACAGCTTACTTAGCTTGACTGTCGACTACAAAATGGCTGTGTATGGGAGAACCCTGAATTGGGCTGGCATGCTAACCAGAGCCGTTCCTGCCTTGAGGCCAGCTTTCCTAGCTGAGTTGTAATACCCACAATCCTGACTTGGATTAAACCATTTTGACAATGTCACATTTTGTTATCTACTGAATACATAAAGAAAGGCTCTCTGTGCATAAACTGTATTTATATAATGCGTTGGCCTTGCAACCATGGATTCAATTAAGTGGATATGAGAACATTATGTTATGTTATGTTATGTTGTGCAAAGACCCCTAGTGGACAACAGGTTGAAATGTAAAAAAAGAGATTCCAGCATCAGTACACTTCACTATTTACTGAGCTTCTGGAGACAAACAAAGAAATAAGAAGTACTGCCTATCACGTGACAAAGTCTAAGTAGGAACAAGCAGAGAAAGTCAGTGAATCATTTAGAGACACATGAAGCATCAAGTGACGAGGTGGGCTCATTTTACACTGATGGGGTAACACTAGAAGTAATGATGAACTCAATAAGCAAAGTGGCAAGTAATATATATATTCAATATTGTTCACATACATTATTTGTTCCTTAAATGTCACACATGGTTAAAATTTTCTAATAATACAATTTTTTTCATTTAAGAAAGACCAAAGTTTCAAAGTCAAGTTGTTCTACTCACTGATCATGGCGAGGAGTTACATGTTGATTAGCAGAGGAAAGAGTGAATTTCATTGGACTCCTTGCATGTCACAGTAATGACCTTGTCTGTCTATCTATCTATCTATCTATTATATAGTGCCTTTCATATCTATCTATCTATCTATCTATCTAGTGACTTTCATATCTATCTGTCTTTTATATAGTGCCTTCCTTACCTATCTATCTATCTTTTATATAGTGCCTTCTTTACCTTTCTATCTATTATACAGTGACTTTCATATCTATCTATCTTTTACATAGTGCCTTTTTTATCTATCTATGTATCTATCTATTATATAGTGCCTTACTTATCTATCTATCTATTATATAGTGACTTTCATATCTATTTGTCTTTTATATAGTGCCTTCCTTATCTATCTATCCATCTATCTATTATATAGTGACTTTCATATCTATCTGTCTTTTATATAGTGCCTTCCTTATCTATCTATCTATCTATCTATCTATTTATCTATCTATCTATCTATCTATCTATCTATCTAGCGGTAGCGCTGCTGCCTCACAGTAAGTAGATCGTGGGTTCACATCCCCAGACCCCTTGTGTGGAGAGCCCTTTGAGTAGTGAGTAAAGCTCAATAAAAAATGACACTACTGGTAACACCTTCTCCTTTTTTTCCTCTGGCATAGACCAGCCACAGGAGTATTGACTTCATTTTCACTGCTGCCAGAACAGAAATCACACTTTTTCCAGTATTTAAATAAAGTCAAACCGATAAGTCAGCAGTTTATTTGTGGAGTGTGCACCTCATCACACCAGCAGTGAGATATCTGAGAAAAGCACTCACTCCCTGGACAGGGACCAGATGTAGAGGCTCTTTGGTGTGCTGGAAGTCAATGTAATTCTGTAAGTGGATGCCACTGGAAGCTCCTTTTCCTCTTTTTCCTCCTTCAGGACAGACCAGCCACAAGAGTACTGACATCACTTTCTCTACTGCTGGAACAGAAATCCCACTTCTGCCACCACAAAGAGGGGATTTAAATAGGGATGAACATGGTAGTCTGCAGATCTTTGTGGAAGTGGCTTCTGAGTGTACACCTCATCATAGCAGCCATGACACATCTGAGATAAGTGATCACTATGACCTGCATTATCACTGCTTGCTGCTTTTGTGTTTGTCCTGCTTTATATATATACTAGCAAAATACCCGCGCTTCGCAGCGGAGAAGTAGTGTGTTAAAGAAGCAATGAAAAGAAAAGGAAACATTTTGAAAATAACGTAACCTGATTGTCAATGTAATTGTTTTGTCACTGTTGTGAGTGATGAGTGTTGTTGTCATATATATATATATTTACACACACACACATAAACATATATATATATATATACATATCTATACATATACACATATATACATACATATATATCTACATATATACACACACATATATACACACATATACATACACACACATATATACACACAAATACATATATATATATATACATACACACACACACATATATAAACATATATATACATATACATACATATCTACATATATACACACACAGCTATTTCGTATCAGTGCAATACGCTGTTTGTTAAAACGGTTGACTCCCGCTCTTACGTGCAATAACAAATCAAATCATTCAGTTGTCTTTGCTCATATGTCATTTTAGAGCTGGACGCCTGGCATCTTTTTGGCACAGGTTCGTTTCTGTTTGGTGTGAGGTTCTGTGTTGTGGAGATTCTCAGGATGGATTGCAGGTGCTCATCAGTGAGGCGACTCCTGTGTGCTGTTTTGTTAGTCTTTATCACTGAGAAGAGCTTCTCACACAGATATGTGCTACCAAACATGCACAAGGTTCGAGCCGCATGTAGACGGACTTTTTTTGTTCTTCAAAGTCACCAAAGCGCCGTGCAAACTCAGTGCGCAGTGCGCTCAGTTTATCAGCAAAGTGCGATTTGGGAACACCGTAGTGACGACTTGGTTTAACAGTACTTGGCAACAGGGAAAGTGGGGCAAGGTGAACTGGTGCATTTGTGTCTCCCATAAAAGCAGCTTCACTTGAAATCACTTTGTGATTGTGCACGGGTTAAAACGTCCGCTGAAGTGTCAGATTCTTATTTAATTATGCTGTTTTCTGTATCTTCTGAATTGCATTCAGGTTACCCTGATGCAAGGCAGCTGAAGCGCTGCATTATGGGATCTGTAGTTTATTGTGTTACCAGCGCTTCATATACCCGGCTTTAATAACAATAATACAGTATATAAAATGATCTCGGGGCGGATATAATTACGCCGGGCGGATGTGGCCTGCCCTTGAGTTTGACACATATGGACTAAATAGAACTTGAAAAGATATGTTTTTCAAATGTGATCGCAATTCAGATAGAGTTGACGCACTACAGCCTGCATGCCTCAATGAGTCATCCTCCCTCGCTCTTACTTTTTACCGCTCATCTAATGAATACACTGAGTATGGCTTTACCAAAACAATCATTGATGGCGAATAAAGTATCCATTATTCGAGTATGTAGAGCGGGATATATATATATACATATATATATATACCCGCGCATCGCAGCGGAGAAGTAGTGTGTTAAAAAAGGTAGAAAAGAAAAGGGAACATTTTAAAAATAACGTAACATGACTGTCAATATACAGTATTTGTTTTGTGAGTGTTACTGAGTGTTGCTGTCATCAAGGATTTGATTATCATTATTTCTTTCAATCAGGTTCGTATTTGTAGGATGTGTTGTGTTCAAGTTACATTCCGTGTTTGTCAATCGTTGTAAAGATGACAGGTTTCATTCATCGATTCGTTTCTTACTGCATCAATAAACAGCTCGTCTTCTTCTTTATCTGAGACCTGACACACTGCATGCACGGGTTTTTTTTACACTGTCTTCCTTTAGCGGGACATTGACTTTTTCCACCGTGTGCTTTGTTTCCGCAGTAGCTGGATTTATGAATATGCTTATCAGACGCTTCATATTTTTGCTGCCTTTTCAATTGTGTAATTCGGTTTTGTTCAGCTCTTTGGAACTGTTGCTTTTTATCTGTGCACTGCGTCAGTTCACGTGAGCCACTCGGTGTACATGCATGGAAGTTCCCAGCTGTGCTGGTGCCATCTCGTGCTATGTCCGTGGCTGTATTTAATGTTACCTTAGTCCTGGCACTTAAAACTTTCTCTCGCAGTTTCGCTGAGTTTGTGTCAAACACCACCCTGACCATCTCATCTTCCTCTCCATAAGCACAGTCCTTCACCCGTGAATATTTACCCGTGGCAGTTTGCTATTGGATTGCCGCTGACGGACGGCCTTATATGGGCAGGCACTAAATTACAAACGCCAGCGCAGCCTGTCTATGAACTTAATTTAAAGTGTAGGTTTACATCGTGCTTTGTTTCAGTAGCAGAACTCATGAATATGGTTGTATATGTCACTCGCCGCTTCTTATTGTTTCGCTGCCTTCTCAATTATATAATGCATGTTTTCTTCAGCGCTTTTTGAGGTCTTCCTGGTTTTCTATGTACTGCATGATTACGTGGGAGGCGTGATGATGTCACACGAAACTCCGCCCCACGGCGTTGAAGCTCATCTCCATTACAGTAAATGGAGAAAACTGCTTCCAGTTATGACCATTACGCGTAGAATTTCGATATAAAACCTGCCCAACTTTTGTAAGGAAGCTGTAAGGAATGAACCTGCCAAATTTCAGCCTTCCACCCACACGGGAAGTTGGAGAATTAGTGATGAGTCAGTGAGTGAGTGAGTGAGTGAGGGCTTTGCCTTTTATTAGTATAGATATATATATATATATATTTTTTTTTTTTTTCATTAGACAGGGCTTACCCTTGTAGTACCCCCAACCATGTCTCTTGTTTCTGCATTTTCCGAGAACAGCAGAATCACAATAAGGCAACTGGCCCACTGGAGGTGTTGGACTGACTGTAAATCTCAAAGTAAAACCTAAAGTTTTCGGGTAAATCTCCAATTTGTCACCCAAAGTGAAGTCAAAGGCGCCGCACTTGCAAGTTGCCATTAAATTCTTTTCCCTGTGGGGAGGCACTACACAAAATCACTACATGAACCACTGGAAATCATCCGTTTATGTTCACACCTATAAAGCACTTCAGTTGAATGCAGGAAGGGGCACAGAAAGCACAAATAAGGTGCGCCAGCATCTGACACGGCATACCAAATATAACAAATTCACATGAAAATTCATAGTGCAACGGCGGCTTTCTTTGATTACAGCAAAAAAAAATAAGACAAACACGCTTTGCTTTGTTCTTCTCATTCCTCCTATTTTGCCAGAATGATTTAGCCATCCTCATCCACGACAAACAAATGTCAGGCACTTCAAAGTGTTGCTTTAATTGTAATCTAATCGTAAAATATGGAAGCAGATGTTTCAAGTTCAAAGTATTTTTTGTCTTTTTTTTGAGAAACCTTATTATTTTGCAATTTTGTCAGTTTGATTTTCTTTTTTCCCTTGTCACGGTGACTTAATTTTAGTGGGTTTTTTTTTTGTGCCACATCCAATTAGAACTTTTACTCTTACCAAACAAGTAGCGCGGAATTTCATTTTGTTCTATGGACAAATAGGAATAAACAAAAAGAAGGTAGTTGGCTGCGGAAACGGGGCCTTGGCTTTGGATGCTTGATCCCAGCTGTGAGGGTTATTGCATGTTCTTCCTGTGCCTCCACCATATCCCCATAATTGGGGTCTTAGGTGATTTGAAGATTCTGAATTGGCGCAGTGGGCCTGAGGACGGACTGGCGCCTCATTCGTTGGTTGGCGCTTGTCTTCAAGCCAATGCTGCTTTGATAGGCTTCTCCAACCCCGGGCTGGTCATGTCACGTGTTGTGTTATAATCAGAAACAGTGCAAAGTCTGTTGTGGGGTACAAAAATTTTGTTCTGTATTTTCACTATTTTTTTTTGTTCAAGACAACAACAGATGAACTAAATTTAGGACACATCAAAGCATATCCTCTTCCCAGATGTACCTCACTTTTAAAATATTTGTTCCAACAAAGAAAGGAAGACATGCCGGTGCCTCAGGCTATCGATTAGTTTATAACCTGAGCATCTGGGACAAAAAGTTGTTAAATTGGTTTACAGCCTGGGAAAGGAAGACATGCTAATAGGTACTAAGCAACATCAAAAGTTTTATTGTTTGGGAAAAATGGAAGTAACTCAAGATTAAAGATTCTGAGCAAAATTCGTCCATCATATTGACAGTCAGCCAATGAGATATATGCAACAATCATGTATTGTGAAACCCCCAGCATGAAATTTTATAACAAATATGCCTCGTCTGAACAGCGACAGAAGACGTCAGAAGAAGAGAAAAGAATGACATCAGTAGAGAACAGAGCGACGTCAACATGCGGCCATTTCCATTTGATTGTCAGCAAAGTATCTAATGAACAACTGCGAGTGTGAGATCATGAGCTGCCTGCGACATTCATCCTTGTCATCTTTTAACTTTCATAAGCTTTTTCTGAAGACTATATACTGTATATCCAGACTTCACAATCAGCCTTATTTTCTATTATTCTTTGTTCTATTTTTGTTATTATTCATGTAATAAATACCACTCTGCTTTTAACTTTATATGCTTTGTCGTCATGTCTACAATGATTGAAGTAATAAGGTAGATTTCTTTGAGCACCTGGTGCAGCCGGAGGTTTGCCATACACTCTGTGCTGCGAGGTTTATTAAGGCTGTGGCTGTGAGCTTCACCCAATAGTAGGGAACAGGAAGTAAAGTGATGCATTCTTTGCTGAGTCTTTGTATCTTTGATTGTATTCTTGGAGACCAAACATAATATTTAGGTCTGAGATATTTTTAAAACATCGTATGTTGTTTGTGCCAATAATAAGTAAGCCTCTCGAAGTGCTGAGAGAGTGACAGATTGTGTTATTCCTAAGGCACTTGTGTGGTTTAAAGTGCTAGAGGTTAACCAGCAGAGTGTGTGTCGTTCATGGGGCACTGCTGTGGTTACGGTCTCTGTGTATGCGTATATCAATGTACGTGTGTGATAATCTTAAGGTGCGACAGTAGACCAACCTGATAATGAACCTGATGAGTACACTTACCCCTAGGTAAAGGCTAAATAGAGGGAAATGCCATGATAATACAGACTCCCAGTGCTCTAATGGTGCGAGGACCCCCTGACTGTTGAGCCTTAATCTCCTTTAGCTTTTACTGAGTCACACTTTAGAGAAATAAAATGGATGAATGTCTAACCATCCATCCTTGAATAAACTGGTTTAGTCCAGATATCCAGGCAGGAACCAACTGTAAGGGATAACACGATTTGTGCATTTACATGTGCTCCAATAACCCTGATTTCTAAAATGGCATGTAAACCCTTATTTTGATTAGTGAAATTGGGTGTTTGGATTCTGAGAGACCTGATTAACTGAGGTTGATTTAATCCAATTATGTGGCCATGTAAACCCTTAACTGCGTTAACTGTTAAGGATCTTGTAATCTGTGCATGTCTGTGAGTTCAAATTCCTCCTTGATGTCTCTTTTGTTTATTTTGGATTCGTTGATTAATGTTGAATATGATACTTTTGTTAATTCTGTGTATTATTCTTTGTTTCTTATTTATTTAAGTATGTAAGCTGCCTAAGTCATGCTCCATGTATTTTCTGGGTGGTCCTCAAGAGGGGCCAATCACCACAAGAAATCTGGAGGGTCCATAAATCCAAAGTGTCCCACAGTACCTGGTTTCATTTTGGCAGTGGTGTGCTTAATGTTATTACAGATTTTTTTCGCTTTGTCTTTGGATTGCGTTTCTGGAACATTCCTCACCTGAGATTGCCTTTTGTGCTCTGATGGTGCAAAATGTATAAATGGTGTATGCATATTCACAGGGATGAGGACCCCCTGACTGTCGAGCCTTACAGTCCTTTAGCTTTTTCTATGTTGCACTTTAGAGAAATTAGAAGGATGAATATCCAACCATCCATCCTTGAATAAACTGGCTTTGTCCAAATATCTAGGTAGGAACCAACTGAAAGGGATAACACGATTTGTGCATTTACATGCGCTCCGATAACCCTGATTTCTAAAATGGCATGTGAACCCTTATTCCGATTAGAGAAATTGGGTGTTTAGAGTCTGAGAGGCCTGATTAACTGAGGTCGATTTAATCCAATTACTGTATGTGGCCATGTAAACCCTTAACTGCGTTAACTGTTAAGGATCTTGTAGTCTGCACGTGTCTGTGGGTTCAAATTCCTCTTTTATGTCTGTTTTGATTATTTTGATTTGTTGATTTATGTTGAATATACTTTTGTTGATTATGTGCATTATTCTTTGTTTCTGATTTGTTTTATGTATGTAAGCCACCTGAGTTATGCTCCATGTGTTTTGTGGGTGGTCCCCCAAGAGATGCCAATCACCATCAGGAATCCGGAGGGTCCATAAATCCAGAGGGTCTCCCACAGTTCATTTTGAACGTTCCTTGCAGTGGTGTGCTTATTGTGATTACGGATTTTTTTGACTTCGTCTTTGGATTGTGTTTCTGGAACATTCCTCACCTGAGATTGCCTCTTGTGCTCTTCGTAGCTTCCTATGAGAGAGAGCTTTTTTGTGATCATAAATCTTTTTATTTATAAAGAACTCTGTGTTTACTCATATGACTAACCAGGGTTTGACACTGGCATCCCCCTCTAGTGGGCAGTTCTTGGCAGTGCTTTTGGAACTTACTGTGACTTATGTGCTTTGGGACTCCCAGTCGACAACACCACGACTCGTACTCCACACATGGTGACGAATGGCATCTCATCCTATTAGCCTTCTGTCGTGATGTGGACAGTGACAAGTCCACTATGACTCGCAGGTCCTTCTCATGAGGGTTACTTTCAAGATCCACACCTCCCACTGTGTATTCTTTTTGTGTGTTCTTTTATTTACAAATTGCCTTATTTCAACTTTTCTCAGATTCTGTTCCTGATTTCCATTTGAAAGAAATGGAAAATATAGGTATGATTTTTTTTAACTTAAGTTAAACTAGATTTAATTTGAATTCTGAACTGCCTTGTACTCAGACGATACATAAATAAGATTAAAAAAAAAAACAAACCTATGATATCGATAAAGCGTACTCGGCTGCAGCAGTAATGAATCTAGACGTGAAGCTGAAGGTGAAGATAGAAAGTCAAGAAGAAACCGAAGATGACAAAGCCTAACCTTGAAAGATCCTTATTTATTTATTTTTTTATTTTTTCTTCATATTGAGAACCGATGAGTGAAGCCTTCTGGGACGGGTTCTGCCTCCTGTAGGCGAAGGTTGGTGCAAAGTTTTTAAATTAAATGTGAAAGCTGGAATGCATGCTGAAAAATGCATCACACCTCTTATGATTTTTCTATTATGCTCAACTTCCTGCTTTAAAAATAGATCAAACTTGCCAGTTATGAATATCAAACGCAATCAAAATTCATTAGATTGAAACATCAAGGTCCAGGGCTTTAAGAAACTGTCATGCCGCGAAGCTGGATTTGAGGGCCGAGAATCTCCTGAATGTTCACGTTATGCATACAGCCTGACAAGAATAACAAATCCACCTGAAGAGGCAGACTGTAAGAAGAGACCAGACACCATCAGAGGAAATGAAGCAGCCTGCTCGCTCGCTCTTACTGTTGTGGTATTTGAATGGTTTATTTTTCCTTTTTGGAAAATTAGCAGAGTAACTACAGGTTTATTTTGAATGATCTGTTTCAAGACTGCAGGTCAGGTTGGGGGAGCTGGTACAGTGCCATGCTGCACCCACCACATGATGAAACAGTTGGATCTTTCTGACCTGGGGCCTCATGCATAATGCCATGTTTAGAATTCACACTATAACATGACGTAAAAACGAAAGCGGAAATGTGCTTATGCACAAAAAAATCCAGATGCAGGAATCTGTGCGAACGCCAACTTCCAATTTCTTCCGCCCCATAAATCCCGGTCAGCGTAAAAAGTAACGCACATGCACGTGCCTGCTGTCCTGCTCCAACTCCTCCCAGAATTACGCCTCTTTGAATATGCAAATCAATATAAATAGCCCTTAAGCTCAGCCTTCTGTGAAAAGACAATGGCAAAAGCACGGGGGGAAATAGAAGAATTTCAGTGAATACCAAGTGGAGGCAAAGAAAAATGTACTATTTGTTGGTTTAAACAGTGGTATAAACAAGAAAAGGTAGTGAATCGAGTGACATAGCGTGTCGGAGAAACTCGAATGCTCAAGTTCACAAAGTCGCACACTGGCCGAAATAAAAAGAAGTTGTCAGATATCAAAGTCGCTGTGAAAAGGCGAATCGTAGCCCATCGTCTGAGTTTCATATGAAAGCTTATTAGGGTACAGAGAAAAAACAAAATAGGCATATAGTGGGAAAAAAGCACGAAATGCCAACTTTAATCTCGAAATTTCCACTTTAATCACGTAGTTTATTTTGTCATTAAAGTAGAATATCATAAACTTCATCTTAAAATCATTTAATTTACTATTTTCTCAATCCCATCGTAACTAAAGTAGCACATTAAATGCTTTGTTTTGTATTTGATCTTCTATGTGCTCTATGTGTGTGAATCACTACGTGCTTCCGGGCTTTCTCTTCCTCCAACAGGACACAGAATCCATTACATTTGTGATATTACAGCTCTCTAAATAATTAAAATATTGCGATGTATACTTGATATCATTTTCATGATGATAGGAGTTAAAGAATGTTATTAAACATGGGGACACGGTGGCACAGTGATTGTTCATGTCTCATGCAAGATGCTTGCTACGCCCTGCGCAACCTTCGATGAAATACTTTATTGTAGCAGTACTGTCTCTTTCAAACGTACTAACACCCAATTCCTGTCCTTACGTTTCTTTCTCCAAATACCCAATCGCCACACAATCAGCTCTGTAATAGATGTTAAACCATCTGTCAGCTTAGAACGCAGATTCTCAAAATGTTTAAGGAACATTGAAATATCTTTGTAGTACTTGTTTAATTATTCTATCCATCTATCCTTCCAGTGTCGCGTCAGCACAAGCAAGAATACAGTGGGAGGCAGGAACAATGCGTGAACGGAGTGCCAGCGGCTCGCTAGCGCTGCGGCACAGTGTCCTCACATGTTTAATTATTAACAATACGGATTATTTAAATGAAGTTAAAGTTTTATCTGTATAATATAATAAACATATTTTGCTGCATTTCATCTTACAGTAAAAATGATATCGTCATCATATGTAAATACGCGCTTTATAAAGTGGCGCAGGTTGTGCAATATTATAACTGTAGTGCAAGTTTACAGTGAGGTTATTGTACTTATAAGTACAGACAGTTCTACAAGGAGCACTTGATGGACTGATGGAGTGCGTTTAGAGTTCTTGTGATGAAACTGTTTCTGAACCGCGTGGTCCGTACAGGAAAGGCTGTGAACTGTTTATCATATGAGAGCAGTTCAATAGACAGCATGGCTGAGGCAGTGTGTGCTTGATGCTGTATACCGATAATTCTCTTTCCGATCAGCCGCTGCACAGCTGTGATTCACACCCAGATACAGTGATATAAATACTCCGAGTGGTGCAGTGAGAGTAATATGGAAAAAGATGATCTAATGTGGCAACCCCTAATGGGAGCAGCTGAAAGAAGAAGGAGGTGCAGTGAGAGTAACAACGCTAAAGCAGCTATGGTATTTAGAATAGTTTGGCCATTCCGTGGACTATTATATTGTTACAGATTATTTACAATCAGATGCATTAAACTAATAAACAATATGCTGTTAATTTCAGTGTATTTATAAAGCCACGTCAGGGATATGGATCTGAAAAAGAAAGGGAAACCACACTGGAACAGTAGCACTGCTTTGACGCTGGGTGCCGCCAGTCTGCAAAACCGAGCGCAGAGCTTGCATACGACAAGTTATGAGCTACCATGGATTTGTGCGTATCTTTACACCAAGGTTAGGTTTAATATATCGCGAATTGAACGTGGAAACATTCTTACGCAATCTTTCTGTGTGTTCGCACCGTTTATACATGAGGCCCCTGGCATGTTATCCTGCTGGAAGATGGTGGTCATAATGGGATGGACATGGTCAGCAACAATACTTAGGTAGGCTGTGGCATTTAAACGATGCTCAATTGTTACTAAGGGGCCCAAAGTGTGCCAAGAAAATATCCCCCACACCATTACACCACCACTACCAGCCTGAACTGTTGACACAAGGCAGGATGGACCCAAGCTTTCATGCTGTTGACCCCGCCATCCGAATGTCTCAGCAGAAATCGAGACTCGTCAGACCAGGCAACGTTTTTCTAATCTTCTATTGTCCGATTTTGTGGAGCCCGTGTGAATTGTAGCCTCAATTGCCTGTTCTTAACTGACAGGATTGGCACCTGGGGAATTAGTCCAGTGGATCGAGACTCTGACTTTAAAATGAGTTCATCAAGAACATGAGGATACAGTTGGAAACTTGTTAAGGGTAAATTTCGCACAAACATTTGGAAGTTTTTCTTCACAAAGAGAACTACAGACACTTGGAATAAGCGAGCAAGTAGTGTGGTAGACAGTAAGACTTTAGGGACTTTCAAGACTCAACTTAAAGTTCCCAAAAATGGCCACCAGAAGGGGGAAGGACCATTAAAACCGAGCTAGTTCATAAGATGGCGAAGGAGAATGTTTATGAATAAAATATATATTTTAACAATAAGTTATTTTAAACAATATGAATCTTTGAAAGGCACAAAGGCAATGAAGATGATGCCTTCAAAATACACAAACCAGTTCAAAATATTCAGAAATCACAAAAATAGCATAGAAATAAAATCACACCATGAGCGCAATCACAATGAACCACAAGGGACTGTGGGCTTTCCTTAGCCTTTATATGGCTAAGGGAAGTTCCTTGATGGTAACAGGCAGGTGGCCCCAGCTTTTGAGGGACCACCAACAAAACACATGGCACACAGTTAGAGATTCTTAAACATAAAGAAACAAAATAATCAACCATATTACTGTAAACCATGAATAAAATAAGCAAAAATGTAACATTTGAACTTCAGACAGGGGAGTTCTGGTATCCAGTTAAGTAATCTTGGTATATCAGATACCCACTTATTGCCACTCAGGGGGTGCTGTACCATCCCTCCTTTTGCATGATTCTTTCCACAATGAGAGAAATAATGCTCAACATGAGGTGCACCCACCAACGGATGTCTCTGTTGGGATCCTTATGCTTTGCCTACTAATCCTGATGTTAAAGCCGTACAGATTAGTGATGGCAACCTGGAATCAAAGAGCACCGACAGGAGAGAATACTTAATTAGAAGCAACATGCTTGCTGGATATTCACAGAGATCTCTGCAACTTGTTAATCTTGACACTGAACTATAGAGTTTAACAGCAATCTAGTACTCCATCCTAGAATTCAAAACAACAGACCTGACATGAATTATCAACCCGAGGACCCTCTAAATCCATTGAGATTATCAGCAACATATGATAGCATCATGGAATCGGAGAGTTCAGATCATTGCAGAATCCAAGGTGACTGGCTTGCACGTAGAAGTCTTTATTATTCCTAACTGATACATCCTTAGGCTAAGCCATGGAGATAAGAGGTAATACTTAATGCTCAACCCGAGGTGACGCCATCACTGGATGTTTGCTCTTCAGACTGAAATTATTAATCCTGCTGCAAATCCATTCAGATCAGTGGCAACATGTGATAAAAGTCTAGAAGTGGAAAACTCCCAGAGAGCATGCTTGACTTGAGATGTCCTGGATGTGACTTGAAGTTGAGGTAGAAACCTTGAAAACCTTTAAGAAGAATCTGGATGAGTTATTGGGACAGCTTAGTTATTGGCCCATCAAAAGGACATGTTGGACTGAAGGGTCTCCTCTCATTTGTCAGATTTCTAACGTTCTTATGGATATCCACAGTAATCTCTGTTGGGATATTCAGATTTAGTCTGTTAATCCTGACGCTAAGTCTATTCAGACTAATGGAGGAGCTCCCTGGCATCAGAAGGCATAGAGAATGCACAACCTGACGTGACACCAGCAGGGATCTCGGTTAGCTTTCATAATCTAATAATCCTGACTCTCCACTTCAGAGACTGAAGAAAACATATCTTATACCCTAGAATCAGAGAATACAGAGCCCTGAAAGATGATCAACCCAAGGTGTCTGTAGGAATCAACGCTGGGATCTTTATAGGCTTCAACTCATTCTCCAATGGGTAATGGAGAGGACAAAATGTATGACTGAAGAATTAAGGTGAAGGTTGAAGGTCAGGTTTTTGAGACAGTGGGAGGACCAGCAATGATGTATGGAGCAGGGAAGGGAGTTCAAGTGGGAGAAATGAGAATGTTGAGATGGATATGTGGAGTGAATAAGACATGAGAAAATCAGAGGTACAGCAAATGTAGGAGAGAAATCTAAGAAAGTACAGGAAAGTAAGATGAAGTGGAATGGACATGTGATCAGGAAGGACGGAATATGTGGGAAAAAAGAGTGATGGGAATGGAAGACCAGGGGAAGAGATAGTGAAGGAGGACAAAGTGGAGGTGGATGGATAAAGTAAAAGAAGATTTGATGGAAAAGGGTCTGAGTGGAGAGGAGGTGCGGGTCTGAGCTGAATGGAGAAGGTTGATCAGGCACATCGGCCCTACATAGAAGTGGAAAAAGATAAAGAGGAAGAAGAAGATGATGAAGTAGGAAACTGAGACTTAAATACCATTAGTTAAATTAAGAGAGCAAAGCATGTGCCGCACGGGAACTGCCAAGAGTTGATTCTACAATATAATAAAATAAAAATATAAAAAGGAATAACCTTGGAGGTCAATCATCACCCCGAAAGCGGATAGTAGACGTCTTGTAGTACATGTGTACCAAATGTCAGGTCAAAAGGTCAAACGGTTTCTAAGATACAGGTGATTTAAAATCCTGGATAGCCATAGTAGCGTATTATATAAGATGATGTACGGAGTACAATGAAATTCTCACTTGCATGTGTTAATTGACACGCAACACATCAGCACTTTACAGTTGTAGGACTATGGAGTACCTCGAAATATTTGTCTTCACTACCTTGTTTAGGCTTAACCTGCTAATCCTGATGTTGAATCCATTGAGGTTAGTGGCCGGATGTTACTGCACCCCTGGTGGGGAGACATGGTCTCCTCCTAAACTAGTGCCATAGAGGGTAGCAGTAACATCTGAGTCCAGCCTTGAATCCGACAGCACAGACGAGAGGAGAATTGTCAACCATTGCTAAATCCATTGGGATTATCAGCATCATAGAATCAGAGAGTACAGACCATCACAGAGGCGACGCCGTGACTGAGTGCCCACAGGGATGTTGGTCAGGACCTGCTGTGTAAATTCTAACGCTAAGCCACGTAGATCCATCCTAACATAAAACTACCGAGTAGAGCACTCAACGGCCTCAATGGATTTCTTCATCAAATTTAGGCCTCCGGTAACCGAGAGGGGGCCAAAAACGCTTTGGATCTTTGGTTAAAATCGTGCCCTGTGTATTCCTCTCAATGAAGAATTTCCTAGCATTCCCCCCAAGACGGTCCTAGCGAATTCTTCCTTTTGCATACTCGACAATTTAGCAGATTAAGACTTCATGGATTCTCACGTCGCTGGATGCCTTAAAAGGTGAGCTTCTCTTCAGATTGAAAGACGTTAAAATAAAGCAAAAACAAAAAAAAAGAGAGAGAGCGAGAGCTCATTATCATGAAGGCACACAATTTAAGAGGGCACATCGGATCCTTTTCGAAGCGAGGACATCAAAAAAATAGAAAAGAAAAACAAGTCTGGTTGCAAATGGACCGTGTGTGTGTGTGTACGTCTGAGTGAGAGTGTGTGTGCGTCTGACTGTGTGTGTGTGCGTGTGTCTGTGTGCGCGTCTGAGTGAGTGCGTGTGCGCGTCTGAGTGTGTGTGTGCGTCTGTGTGTGTTTTTCCCCCTCCAGCCAAAGGGAAAAAAAAAATATCTCAGCGAGGAAGATGAAGAGATATCCTTTCCTCCTTTTCATGTGGATCTCTAGTGAAGGGCCCTATTTCATTAGCCTGCCCTCCCTGGGTTTAATTATTGCCTTTAGAAAAGCTCTCCGGCTGATCCAGAAAAAGCCAATGGAGGCTTTCTTAAGTTAGAGCACACCTCCCTCGTATCAGCAAGCTGCCTTTGCTGCATAAATAAATCATTCAAGTAGCCAGCAGTTTGAGCACAATCGATAGTTCTGCAGTGCCTCCGTCCGTGCATCATATATTCCACACCAGGACTGACCCAGGGTTGTATACAAAGTATGATATTAAAGAAAGCATCCAGGCCTCCTGTTTCAGTCGCTGGGAAGCCGGGGCTTATCAATCATTCATCGCTTTTTGTACATTCCATCATTCAGTTTGGGGCCACAGTGTATTTTCAAGTTAATAGCAATGATATGATGTCCTGCCCTTCAGTAGCGAGAAGCTCGCGTCTCCTCCATCTGGCGCAGTCGCCCACTTTTTTTCCTTTTTGTGTACTTAGCTTGAATTTATTGACTCAATCTGATCGTGAAGTCCCCGGTCGGTTTATACAGTTGAGAGAGTAAAATGAATCCAATCTCAATTTTGAGGGGCAGGGCGGCAGACCTTTGTCCTCTCCCGGTTCCTCGGTTCGGCTGGTATACTGTTATAAAATATTCTCTGTCCAGTCATTTATTTAGTCAGAGGGTAGCTGGGATCTCCACTTCCACAGAAAGTCAAGAGGAGGCGGAATCTGAGTGATTTTTTCGAGCTTTGCTTTACACTTCATTAAAGATGGCGTTTGATATGCTGTCTGTTTATTTAGGCCAATTAAATGCAATATAAGCTACTTAGGCACAAGTCGGGGACTGATCACCCCTGGCTGGTATGATGTTGAAAGGCGTGAGACAACCGATGACCTCAGGTGACATCACTGATGATGTGTCTAGGCTGTACTGTAAAAATCAGCGGAAAAATCTAAATATGAATTTAAACTGTATCTCTTCGGTACCACTGGTTTGACTTTGTGTTGCTCATGGGGTCCCAAATGAGGCACATTACCTGCATTGTGAGGGAGCGTCAGTTATGGCACTACAGCCATGTGGCGCGATTACCTGAGGGTGATCACAGGACCCATGTTGTTGAGGTCCCGAGTGGCTGTACCAGGCCAAGGGGACGCCCACGTAACACCTGGCTGAAGCAGATAGAGGGTCATTTCTGGAGGGTGGGACTGTCTTGGGGGTTGCTAATCAGGATCCCACGCTGTTTTGTTGTGTGAATGCCCCCCAACCTAACCTGATCTGACCTGACCTGTCATGCTTATATTGTATGTCAAAAAACACACACACAGAGAAAAAAAAAAAACTGAATTGTCACTAAACGGTAAGGCCTCAAATCTGAGATATCCAGCTAAATGCAATGTAAGAAAAATGTGGATATGCCAAATTAGCTCCTAATTTACTGTGCAGACCCTTGGCATATGGCGCCAAACCTGGGGTTTGCTCCTGTCTTGTACCCTATGTTGGCTGGTTTGGGCCCCAGCAGCCTCTGCTGACCAGAGGGTTTGAATATGATTGATCGTTGGCAAATTCTTATGAACACTGGACTAAAACTGGGTAGGGCCTCCTTCTGCAGTCCTTCATGGCATGGGCACTCTGGTCCATGTTGATATGGCTGCATCATACAATGTTGGGTGGCACCATGGCACAAATGTTTTCTTTCTGGTTTCACAGGCACTTGGGTTTTGTTCATCCACTGTGTCTGTTTATGTTTCAGTCTCCTAAACGCTAAATAGACCAAAATGCAATGGTTGTCCTTTATGCCCATATTCTGCTAGGACAAAATATGCAGGTCCAGAAAATGGATGGATATTCACCCAGGAAGCAAATTCTTTGGAACACTCTAATAATAACGAGCTTGGCGTCTCCTTCTTTGTGGCATGGATTCCACGAGGTGTTGGAAACATTCTGGTCCACGTTGACATGATTCCATCCCGCAACTCCTGCAGATTTATCAACTGCACGTTCACACTGACTCTGCTCTACCAAAGGTGTTCTGCTGGATTGGTGACTAGGAAGACCACTGAAGAATGCCAAACTCATTGTCATATTAACTCTTTCAGGGCGGATGCCGACTTTGGGATATAGGACAGTAATTGTCTGTAAACTTCAACGAAACTCGCCATTACGTTTTAGTTCCACTCTCATTTCTACTGTAGAAGGAAAGTCAGCTTCGTTGATTTGACCTCGATTCCTTGCATGTGCAGAAGTAGCAAAGAGCAAACAACCTTTAAAATGGCATCGACAAGAGACCAAAGTGATTTCTTTAAGCAATTTTAATAGAGATTGTTCAACCAAAGGATAACAAGAAAAACAAAATAATATTTTATTTAAGGACAAAGTTACATTTTTAAATTTTGGATTTTTTTTTTCTTAGTCTGATCCCATTTTTTTTATAAAATTGAAAACCGTTTTTGGTCTTACCTTTATTTGTAAATGAAGTCCATGCTTTTATCCTTCTCCTTGAAAATCTCCGTCATTTTCTTCTAAAAGTTACTCCTTATTTTTCTTTAGTTTTAAAAAATCTATTCTATTTTGGCAGTCAGTCGGAACAAAAAATAAAAATAAACGGAGCACTGCAGGGCACTTGACGTTCTGATACTGCTAACTTATATAACATCTGCTTAGAACAGCAGCAGCAACGAGTACCTGTCACACTCACATGCGCCCCCTTTGGTGCGGCACGGTACTGTCTGCCTCACCTTGTGCCTTTTCGCTGTCCGATCAGCAAGACTAAATATGTCACACGCATTCATTAAAGATATTTGCCAGACTGTGGAAAGTCAGGATGTATAATAAACGTGTCCGCAAACCTTATATTGGTGACATACAGAGCGACAGCAACAGGCAGACACTAATTGCACGCATCAACCCAGTGTGTGAAGGAGAGCACAGTCCGAGGGAAGGTGAGGTGAGGCTCGTCGCCACCGCACCTCACGTTTCTCTTCTCAATTTGAACAGGAAATGCACAAAATGCGGTGATTTTGACCATAAAAATGATCAATTGTTGACAAATGACAATTATTGGAATCATACAGAAAACAAATTTATAGCACAGACCAGTGGACAAATTTATTTTATGTTATCATTTTTAGTTTTTTTTTTTCTTTTCATGATGACCACATGTCCCTGGGCCCTACCATTTGCCCGCTGGAGCAGAAATCGAGATCCATCAGAGTAACCAATGCCTTATTTGCATTAGCTGCGATTCCACAAAAAAGGTGGTCAAAGTTCTGACATGATTGATCTCGTTTTTCTTTCTGGAACATCACAAAAAGCTGCTATTTTAACAGGAATGCCAGCGTTGTGCAAGTTCACACCTCACAAGAACTAGCTCAAATGAATTAAAATGAATAAATTCACATTCATAGTTCACCACTTTAATTTTGAACTAGTTCATATTCAGTTCATTTTTTTAAGGAGTGAGAATAAATGACCCGCAAGTTTACTTTTTTCAATTTTGCATGCTTTATATTAGGCTATTACAGTGTTCATGAATAAAATACAAAAATTATGAAGACTTTTTTAAATTTAAATACACTTTATTGAGCTATACCCAGCAATAAACACATATAGTTAATCCCCAGGTTACGGACATCTGACCTACGGCTTACGAACAGGGCAGCAGCTAAGACGCATGCGCCTCAGTAACTGGTGCTCTGTCATCTTCGGCCTGGGGACACTGCAAGCGGTGGCTGGACGAAGGCTGGAGGGGTGCGATTTTGCTGCTCACGCAGTGTACCGTCCCTCAGGCGGCTCCCGGCAGCAAGCGGTGACTCGTGGGCCATAATCACCGGGGCCACAGCTATCGCTCGTATGCAGGATGGAGGCTTGATAGGGCGGTTCACTGCCCGCCCTCCACACACGGCGGCCCTGTTTGTTTTCGGTGGGCGGCTGTTAATGCTGCAAGCGGTGACCTAGTTGTGGGTGAACGGAGGCCACTGAGGGTGAATGGGGAGGCGGGGGGGTAGCATTGTAGTGTGGTTGCCTGTTGAAAGGGGGCAGTGGTGAGCGATTCATTACCTTTGGCTACACCGTGTTTATTCTCGGTGGGCGAACACTACAGGCTGCATACTGTAGTGGAGGTGACTGTGTGGTGGGCGGGTAGTGAACTGCTCCTCGACACCTCAATTCATTCTCAATAGCGAGCCTGCTTGTACTGTTACGCACATAGCAGGAAGTTGTCTCTCGTTAGTACATCAGACGTGTTGACGACGGGTGCCTTCCTGCTGTGATAACGTGGACAGTGCTGTGCAGAAGAGCTCATCTTAACCTTTTGTTTTCACCCTTCAAGAATGTCTCTGAAACACAAATCTGATGCAAGTGCTGGTGATATAGTAAAGAAGAGAAAAACCATCACCATTGAAAATAAAGTAGAAATAATAAAAAGGTCAGAGAGAGGTGAAACTCCATCATTCATTGGCAGAGCACTTGGTTACAGTCGGTCAACAATAGCATTTATTCAAATAATGTACCTGTTCTGACTTACATACAAGTTCAACTTAAGTACAAACCTACAGTCCTTATCTCGTACGTAATCTGGGGACTGCCTGTATAACCATATATGCTAATATCCCCCTGGTTAAAAAAGAAATTAAATAGATGCAAGTATACATATAAATTATCGCTCCATTTTCAACCGTGTGACACAAATGGTGACTGTGGAACCAACTTGTAGGTGAACTTATTACGCTGCCAGTTAAATTCGCTTCACATATCGCGAAGTCCAACATTTTCCTAAAAGCAAAAGCAGAGCTTCACCGTGTCAGTGGGGGTGCAGCTTAGGCAGGCACAGACAACGCCGATTTGATTTTATGTTATTTTTTCCAAATACAAATAAAAGGCAAAACATTCGTACGAAATAAATATTTGTAAAAGTCCACTTTTTGTGCTTATCCGAAATACCGTATTCGGATTTGGCTCCACCTCTACGTTACAGAGTGAGGCAAAATGTTTCATGGGGACCTAAACCAGATCCTTAATGTCACATAACACTGAACAAGCTCACGTTCAAGGTCTTCACTTGCAAATACATTATGTTGAGTTCACCGGGCTTAGAAAAAATTAATGAATGAATTTTGAACACTGAGGAGTGCACAGACATTTGTATATCCAACGTAGCCGACATTATTACATAGGTAGGCCTAGCCAGGTGTGAATATGAGCGGACAATAGAAATCTTCTGTCATTTAGAAAATCACTCAGGGATGAAGAGCAGATGAACCCTACCTAAACTAAAATCCCAATAATAAAATGTTTAATGTAAAAGAGAAAGAGTCAGTGGGAAATGAACATTTAAATGCCAAAACCGATCCATAAAGCCCCCCACAAGATGCTTTACATTCAGAAATCTTAGCTGACTTAGCTTTATTCTGCCGTGGCGATTTGATTAATACGAATTCAACTTTGTTGAGCAAAACTGTGCCTAAATTAAGCAATGTTACAAAGTAATCAATACATAATTCCATTTCAGAAGGGATAGAAGTAAAACTCTGATGTTATTTCATTAACCGAAATGATGCAACTAGAATAATAAATATAAATTCATATTGCATTGCCTTAAACATTTATATGAGCTGAGAAGTAAATTCAGTATTAGTCAAATAGGAAGTGACATTTATCTCCACTGCAATAAATGTGTAAAGAACAAAAAACACGAACTCGCCACAGCGGCAATTTCAAGCATCGCCTTTTTTCACCTCTCCTCTATACAAAGAAACCCACAAAGGATTAAAAAGAAAACGAGTTTAATTGTAAAATGAGTAATGTGTCTCAAGTTTGAACCGAGCTGCGCGACTTTTATTTTGAAGCTCCTCATAAATCCATTTGGCTTTTATTTTATTAACACTTAAGAGCCTATGGTTTATTGCAGAAGGTAAGAACGATCATTTGTTTGCGATGATTCCATAAAGAAATAACTTGATTAGTGCTATATTTTATTGCACCCTTTTTGTTTTGATTTAGCGAAGATCGCCAGCCCAGTCAACGCCTGTCTATGCAGAGTCTGCATGTTCTCTCCATGATTGGCATTACGGATGACCAGGAGTGGACTGGGTCTCAAAACTGTCCTGAGTGAGGTGACGGCCAATATTCAATGTCTTTTTCTTAAAATCTACTCGCTACTTGCTATGAGCCTATGATATGAACTCTATCTAAACTTAATCTGTACACTGCTGTTTAGATACAACTTAAAATTTGACGACATGCTTAGAAATAAAATTTAATGAAAAATAAAAATTTACTAACACGGCTTACACGATTTGTTTGAGTACATGTCAAATGTCAATGTCATGTCCAAGTGACAGCACCCTAGTAGAATAGTAGCTTGTCATTTACAATGGAATAAATTATAATCAAGGTTATAATTAAAACCTCAAATGACTGAAATGTTCCAATAACTTAACGATAAACTATAAATGTTCCGTCCTAATATAAAAAATCCTGTGCCTTATAACTTTATTTCATCATACTAATAATCGCAGCTGAAAACCACTAATTATTGCTCACGCCGATGACCAGAGAACAATAAAATGCATAATACATAATCTAAAATAATTATTAGTACCGAAGAATTTAAATACTAGACCTATACTAATAAAAGGCAAAGCCCTCTGACTGACTGACTGACTGACTGATTGACTGACTGACTGACTGACTGACTGACTGACTGACTGACTGACTGACTCACTCACTCACTCACTCACTCACTGACTCACTCATCACTAATTCTCCAACTTCCCGTGTAGGTTGAAGGCTGACATTTGGCAGGCTCATTCCTTACAGCTTACTTACAAAAGTTAAGCGGGTTTCATTTGGAAATTCTACACATAACGGTTGATAACGGTCGACAACATCCGACATGTTGAACTTTCTTATTTATGGCCCCATCTTCACGAAATTTGGTAGGCGGCTTCCCTGCGCTAACCGAAACCAATGTACGTACTTATTTCAGTGGTATGATGCTACTGTCAGCTGCCATATTGAACTTTTCAACGGTCTTTGTTACTTATAGGCCCATCTTCAAGAAATTTGGTACGCGGGTTCCCAACGCTAACTGAATCCTACTTACGTACATATATACGTCCATAGCCTGCAGCTCGGTCTCCGTGTGAGGCGGCGTTGGGTCCCCCATCCCAACGCCTCCCACATTGCTGGCTGCCTGCCTATATAAGGCTGTCCATCGCTCCAGTCTCTACATTCCCTTCCTTGCTTCACCACGGGATTCACGTCTCCCTGCTGATAACTACAGCCTTTTTATTTAATCCACAGCTTCTCCGCTTTTTTATTGTTCGTTTATTACGATTATGGTTATTGTGTAGGTATTTTACACTTACTTTACATTGTTCAGGTACACATTTCCGTTATCATTCCAAACGAACGTACCCCCATTAACATGTCTAATCGAGGTGATCACCATCGATCAAAGAACTGTCACTTACCGAGTGGTTTCCATGCCCGGAGATGGCACCTACCTTTTCCATTCTCTTTGTTACATACTGCACAGCCATATCAGGCTCACTCTTGATATCCGGAGGAACATTGTGTCTTATGTATTGAATGACTGGGACAGGTTCAACGTGTGGACTGATGACGGTACAGGAGATAATTATACTACACAGGAGCACTAGAAGAGTGAAATGCTTAAGCCCTTCAACTATGGTTCTGCATGTGAGTTGATGGCTGCCGCTGAATTGTTCGGTTGTCGCTTTCAAGTGTACCAAAATGGCCAAATATTTTACACCTTTCGACAACCGCCAATGCCTCTTAAACATCTTAGATTCACAGGTGACGATTTCAGTAGTGGACACTTTGATGTTTATGAATGTTTAAACTCTCAAAAGCTGGATGTGAAGTTATTGATGAAACTGGTTGTATACTTACAACGCTTGACAGATGCTGAATGTCACTTCAACACAACAAGTCCTACAAATACTGTCGTCATTGAAACAAACCATGAAACTCAAACCGATTATGACAGCAGCAATCCAAGCTGTGAGATTTGAAACAAGATTACTGTTCACATGGCCAACTGTACGTTGCATGCTCAAGAGTAAGCTCAGCGCACAGCTTGGTCATATTACAACCGGAGGGCCGAACACACAATGTGGTATACAAAGAGATCCTTAACAAATAGTTATTGGTATATTTTCCCTCAGTTTAAAAAGGTTTAATTTTCTTCTTAATAAAGTTTTAAGGCAGTACTTCGCCGCTGCGAAGTGCGGGTATTTTGCTAGTATGAGATAAAATAAATTGCAATAATGTATATGCTAACCGAAATGTAGCGGTATCAAAACAGAAATCGACAAAAGGCAGTTTTGACAAAATTTTTAGCTACAAAGTTGTGTAATGACAACTAAAACAACTTGATGACATAATACGGTATATTATATACAACGCGTAGGACTATATAAATCGCAGTATCGGCCAGATAATGTTTAGTAGTTTAGAAAATTAATTTTAATGTCAAACAGTAACCAGTAAATAAAATGTATTTCATGAAACGGCCAGCCCATGAACTGACCAGAGCCCACAGCCCACATGCCCTAATGACCAGTCTGCCCCTGCTGATGACATATATGATTCATTGCTAATAGTTCATTTCTTTACAGGGTCCTAAATATAACGTTTTTTGTTTAAATTTGATTTATTTTACTAATCCCCAAGGGGAAACTGTCTTTTATCTGGCTTCTATAAATGTTGCAGATAAGAGGGGAGCTAACTTAACTTAAACTTTTTTTTTATAAAATTCAGAAGGGTAGCCATTGGGACCTGCTGCTTTCCCACTCTGAAGATGAAGTAATTCTGATACACTATATTGCCAAAAGTGTTGGGACGCCTGCCTTTACACACAAATGAACTTTAATGACATCCCATTCTTAATTCACAGGCTTTAATGTGGAGCTGACCCACCTTCTGCAGCTATAATAGCTTCAACTCTTCTAGGAAGGCTTTCCACAAGGTGAAGGAGTGTGTTTAAGGGAATTTGTGACCAGGAGAGCATTTGTGAGGTCAGGCATTGATGTCTCCACTCGAATTCATCCCAAAGTTGAGGTCAGGGCTCTGTGCAGGCCAGTCAAGTTCCTCCACACCAAACTTGCTCATCCATTTCTTTATAGACCTCACTTTGTGCAATGGTGTGTGTGTAGTCATGTTGTCATCCCCAAAATGTTCCCACAAAGCTGGCAACAAGACATTGTCCAAAATGGCTTCATATGCTGAAGCATTAAGAGTTCCTTGTACAAGAACTAAGGGGCCAAGCCCAACCCCTGAAAAACAACCCCACGCCATAATCCCACCCCCAGTCAGAAGACTTAAGACCCACAATACTTTTATGGGTGTGATTCCAGGAGAAATGTCAACAGGCTCATTCATACTTTAAGGTAGTCAGGTGGCAACATGGTTTCTTTAATAGGGAAAGGTTGGACCATGGTACTGTCTTTAGAAAGAAGGAATCGTTGGAGAAAATTGGCTGTTAATGTATTACATGAGCAAGGGGTCAGCAGGAAATGATTGGAGAGCAGAGCTGTCTGAAGGGGGGGTCAACGTTTTGGGGGCTTTCTGTTGCAACCAACCTCCCAATTTCTAATCTGTAATCCCTACTCACGCACGTATAAAAACATACAGTATACACATACATGTTTAAATACTTTAACAAAGTGGAAGCAAAACTCAAGGTGAATCTAAACTTAGAGGGAGAACTAGTGCATCATTCAAAAGCAGAGGCACGTCTGCCCTGCACTACATAACTCACAGGTCCTTAGCTATAAACTAAAAGTCACCGCGGAAAGTGACAGGAGTAAACTAGCCTAAGAAAAAAGGTTTGCTGGTGGAGAAGAGCAAAGATTGCAACCAGGAGTTGGCTGCACGGCTAAAAATCAACCTCATGGCATAATTAATAATTTTGATGGCTACCATACATACTGATGTCATGTATTTTGATATATTTTTCGGACAGATTTTTTTTCTTTTACAAATAACAAATGCACTGTCGAAATGCTGCTTCTCATGGAGATTCGGTACGAGGTCTTCACCTCTGAATTTCCAAGGACTCACAATACAGATCATCTCATTTCAAAGACAGGCAGCGTGGTAACTGCCTGGGGGGGATTTGTGGGTCTGTCACAAGGGTGGACCTCTGGGTGATATCAGCAGATCTCTTTCTCTGTCATCCCCCACCTTTTCTGCGCAGTGTCACCACTACACTCCACCCGTCCAAATCCAATCCTCGTTGCCAAGTGAATTGGTGTGGACTCACACCAGGAAGCACCTCACTCGGAAGATTAGCAGTGTGGTGAACTGCCAGTGGTGGGCCGTGAACCTGCAGCATCTCTCTCAGAAGTGAATTCCTTGTAGCGTGAGTTAAACGAGTAACTCCATTAGTCAACCAGGTAGAACACTGCGAGTGGTGGACTTACTGATGACGTCAGCTGCTCTCTCGGTCTCTGACAGCCCTCACCTTTTCTGTGCAGCACTGCCACTACTCTCCACCTTTCCACAGTGCAAATCCCATCCTCATCACCAAGTGAATTGTCGAGGATTTTCACATGATGAAGCATCTCAGTTCAAAGATTTGCACTGTGGGGAAGTGCTGGTGGTCTACTGTAAATATGTAGCATCGGAATCAAAAGCGAACTCCTTGTTGTGTGAGCTAAAGGAGGAACAACATTAGTCAGCCAAGCAGAGATTGTTTTCTGGGTGCTATAATTGGAGGCATCAGCTCAGTGCTCTTTGTGTCAGCCTGCTGATTTTTGGAGCAGCATTGGCACTTGTGAAGTGCCTTGAGCATGGGAAAGGAGCTATCTAAATTATATTATTATTATTATTATTATTATTGGGCAGAGTGGTGGCTCTGAGGTTATGGATCTGCACTGGCAATCAGAAGGTTGTCAGTTTAAATCCCATAAATGCCAGAAGTGACTCTTCTACTCTGTTGGGCGAGGTCCTTAACCTGCAATTGCTCCGTCTTGGGTATGATGTTAATGTACAAGCAGGTCCTCCAATTTACAGGTTAAAACTTGGGGGTTGGTGGTAGGATTGGCACTCCAGCCAATAAAAAAAAAAAAACCTCACGTGGTTCCAGACAGTGAAAGCTAAGGTAAGCCAAGTCAAGAAAAGAGCCATCAAGGAGCAAGAAGATAGCTGAATGGACAGCCAGAGCAGGAGCAAAAGACAACGTGAGGTGAGAGCCAACACTGCATGAGAAGTGAGAAGATAGCAATGTAAGCAACCAAGGTGGGTTGAGTCAAGCTAAGAGTCGACAAAGATTGAGAAGGTAGCTAGGTGCACAGCCAGAGCAGGAGCTAAAGACAAGGTGAGGCAAGAGCCAACAGGTGACGAGAGATGAGAAGATAGCAGAGTTAATAGCTGCCAAAAGCAAAAGCCAAGATAAAATGAGTCAAGCTAAGAGCCAACAAAGAACAAGAAGGCAGCTGAGTGGACAGGAGGTGAGAACAAAAGATGAGGTGAGCCAACAGCCAACAAAGAGTGAGTGAGAGTGGGCAGTCTGAGGGAGCAAAAGTCAAGGTGAGCCAAGTCAAGAAAAGAGCCATCAAGGAGCAAGAAGGTAGCTGAATGAACAGCCAGAACAGGAGCTATAGACAAGGTGAGTTGAAAGCCAAGAGTCGATAGAAGTGAGAAGATGGCAGAGTAAGCAACTAAGGTGGTTTGTGTCAAGCTAAGTGCCGACAAAGAATGAGAAGGTAGCTGAGTGGACAGCCAGAGCAGTAGCTAAAGACAAGGTGAGTTGAGAGCCAACAATTGATGATAAGTGAGAAGATAGCAGAGTTAGTAGTTGCCGAGAGTGAAAGCCAAGATGAGTTGAACCGAGCTAAGAGCCAAAAAAGAACAACAAGGCAGTTGAGTGGACAGAAGGTAAGAACAAAAGATGAGATGAGCCAACAGCTAACAAACAGTGAGAGTGGGCAGTCTGCTGGAGCGAAACCCAAGGTGAGCCAAGTCAAGAAAAGAACCATCAAGGAGCAAGAAGGTAGCTGAATGGACAGCCAGAGCAGGAGCAAAAGATGAGATGAGTCAAGAGCCAACAGTCAATGAGAAGTGAAAAGACAGCAGAGTTAGTAGCTGCCAAGAGTGAAAGCCAAGATGAGCTGAGTCAAACTAAGAGCCAACAAAGAATGAGAAGGCAGCTAAGTGGACAGAAGGTGAGAACAAAAGATGAGGTGAGCCAACAATTGACAAAGAATGAGAGTGGGCAGTCTGTGGGAGCGAAAGCCAAGGTGTGCCAAGTCAAGAAAAGTGCCATCAAGGAGCAAGAAGGTAACTGAATGGACAGCAAGGGCAGGAGCAAAAGACAACGTGAGACGAGAGCCAACAGGTGATGAGAGATGAGAAGCTAGCAGAGTTAGTAGTTGCCGAAAGCAAAAAGCCAAGATAAGATGAGTGAAGCTAAGAGCCAACAAAGAACAAGAAGGAAGCTGGGTGAACAGAAGGTGAGAACTAAAGATGAGGGGAGTCAACAGCCGACAAACAGTGAGAGTGAGCATTCTATGGGAGTGAAAGCCAAGGTGAGCCAAGTCAAGAAAAGAGCCGTCAAGGAGCAAGAAGGTAGCTGAATGGACAGCCAGAGCAGGAGCAAAAGACAAGATGAGTCAAGAGCCAGCAGTTGATGAGAGATGAGAAGATAGCAGAGTTAGTAGCTGCTCGGGAGCGAAGCCAAGATGAGCTGAGTAAAGCTAAGAGTCAACAAAGAACAAGAAGGCAGCTGGGTGGACAGAAGGTGAGAACAAAAGATGAGGCGAGCCAAAAGCCAACAAAGAGTGTGAATAAGCATTCTGTGGGAGTGAACCCAAGGTGAGCCGAGTCAAGAAAAGAACCATCAAGGAGCAAGAAGGTAGCTGAATGGACAGCCAGAGCAGGAGCAAAAGACGAGATGAGTTAAGAGCCAACAGGCAATGAGAAGTGAGAAGATATCTGAGTTAGTAGCTACCAAGAGTGAAAGCCAAGATGAGCTGAGTTCAAACTAAGAGCCAACAAAGAATGAGAAGGCAGCTGAGTGGACAGAAGGTGAGAACAAAAGATGAGGTGAGCCAACAATTGACAAAGTCTGTGGGAGCGAAAACCAAGGTGAGCCGAGTCAAGAAAAGAGTCAACAAAGAACAGGAAGGTACACTATACTTGACCATTCTTCCAGGAGAGCATTTGTGAGGTCAGGCTCTGATGTTGGCAGAGAAGGCCTGGCTCACTCGCTGTCTCTGCTTGAATTAATCCCAAAGGTGTTCTATCGGGTTGAGGTTAGGGCTCTGTGAAGGCCAGTCAAGTTCCTCCACACCAAACTTGCTCATCCGTTTCCTTATAGACCTTGTTTTGTGTACTGGTGCTTGCACAGTCATGTTGCCATCTCCCAAACTGTTCCCACAAAGTTGGGAGCATGAAATTGTCCAAATGCTGAAGCATTAAGAGTTCCTTTCACTGGAACTAAGGGGCCAAGCCCAACCCATGAAAAACAACACTACACCATAATCCCCCCTTCACCAAACTTTACACTTGGCACAATGCAGTTGGACAAGTACCGTTCTCCTGGTCAGACTCGTCCATCAGATCACGTGATTCTCCAGAGGACACGTCTCTACTGCTCTAGAGTCCAGTGGCGGTGGGCTTTACACCATTGCATCTAACGCTTTGCATTGCACTTGGCGATGTCAGGCTTGGCTGCAGCTGCTCAGACATGGAAACCCATCCCATGAAGCTCTCTACGCACTGTTCTTGAGGTTTTGGAGGTCTGTAGCTAAAGTTGGCAACTTCTGCACACCTCAGCATGCGCTGTCCCCAGTTTGTCATTTTACGTGGCCGAGTTGCTGTTGTTCCCAGTTGGTTCCACTTTGTTATAATACCACTAACAGTTGACTGTGGAATATTTTGTAGTAAGAAAATTTCACGAATAAACTTACTGCACAGGTGGCATCCTATCACGGTACCAGGCTTGAATTCCCTGAGCTCCTGAGAGCGACCAATTTTTTCACAAAGCAATCTGCATGCCGAGGTGCTCGATGTTATACACCTGTTGCCATGGAAGTGATTGGAACACCTGAATTCAATGATCTGGAGGGGGGTCCCAATATATTTGGCAATATAGTGCAGCTGAGTGGACAGCAGGTGAGAACAAAAGACAAGGAGAGTCGAGAGCCAACCGTCGATGAGAAGTGAGAAGCCAACAGAATAAGCGACCAAAGTGGGCCGAGTCAAGCTAAGAGCCGACTGTAATATGTGTAGAAGTTTAATATGTCACTGTGCTCTGTGCAAATATATTTTATAAATCTTCCTTTTTCTATTAACATGCACAGTTGACACAGAGCCAGATTTAGCACCGGGGTTCACCATTTAGAACTGCTAGGCAAGCATTATAAGACAAGACAGAGAGACACGGTAGTCAGACTGAGGACCATTGTATACTATTTTTGTATGTCAAAGTCAGTGTCAATGCCCTGCGGTGGGCTGGCGCCCTGCCCAGGGTTTGTTTCCTGCCTTGCGCCCTGTGTTGGCTGGGATTAGCTCCAGCAGACCCCCGTGACCCTGTAGTTAGGATATAGTAGGTTGGATAATAGATGGATGGATGGAAGTCAGTATGAAACTGTATCCTCTTTTGCCTGGCTTGGAATGGCATGATTCACCCAAGTGGGGGCCTGCACATGAAGAAAGAGTATAAAGCCTTGGAACATTGCCCGGCACACCTTTGAAGCCGACGGACAGATGGGAGATAACGTCATCCGATCCAGAAAATCCTTCTACTGCAGTGGTGAATATGGCAGACTCTACACATCGGGTCCCCACTCCCGAGCTGGGTTCTTGACATTGGCAGTGTAAGCCGTCATTAAACAAAGCTAAGTGATTTCTTACCGCCGTATTACTAAGGGAGGGGTATCGCCTTTTTATATTATATCTATATACAGTAGATTCGGGTTATGTTACACACTGCAATTACAAAAGAACTCACTCCCAGGGAGCTAACGCCACCTGTTGGATATACCAACAACCATTGAGGAGTGAATGGACAGCTGGCTGAAACAGCGAAAGCTGAGCTGAGTTTGACACAAGAGTTCAATGGCGAGATGGGAGATAAAGAAATGGCAGGTGCCACTGATTTGAGAGGTGGGCAAGTGGGCGAGTCACCCTGACAAGTACACATGGAGGGGTTCGAGAATGTTTAGTAACGCCAAGAAACTTTGCTTACTGACGCCTCCGTTTTACATTTAATAAATCGATCACATACTGTACTGCACCACCAGCATTATTCCTGGTGAGGTCAGACACCATTAGGGGGTCCTATTCTATTTTAAAATACACACACACACATAATAAAATCACACCCCAGGCTGCACAAAGTACATCCTTGACCTTAAATGACCATCCAGTTTATCAGGGAAAGTTTCCTCCCCAAAGTGCTTGAGGAGGCGTCTAAGACAAAGCTCTCCGTCTGCTTTTTGAGTGTGCTGAGATGACGGGCGGCTTAGGCTTCAGGTCCACTGAGTGAATTGCCGATATAAATATGTTGTATAAATAAGAATATGTGGGTTGCTTTTGCCGTGGAAATCTCACATGATAAAAACGAGAATAAATCTGGCTATTAAGGCACTCTCAACGGTAATGGAATAAATAAATATTTCAGAGGCAATGCCAAGCGCCTCCACCAGCCGGGCCTTTGATATTCCCTTCCAGTGGCTCAAGTGATACATTGCTGTCAGTGAACAATTGACAAAAGTATATAACTTTAAGAAGGTGCCGAGAAATTATAATAGATTCAGGAAATAGATTTCCTGAATGTCCACTTCCATTTGTAATCATTAAATTCAACAAGGTTGCGGCGACTGCAAAAGTGGACACTTATTGAACTTTTTTTGATTCCTGACCTCAGAGGAGAATTCAACAACTAGCTGTAAATTGCACCTTTCATTCCCAATACTCTGGCGTTTCTGCTTGAAAAAAAAAAAGTGCCTGCTCCGCAGTTTTTAGTAATACATTCTGGAAAAGTCAATTTCACCTCCAGCCAGCTCACAAGTAGCCAGACTGCTTCAGGTGTCGTGCTGGTGAATGACTTCTGAGGTCAACAAAGGTGGCAGGTATGTGAAACGTTTAGGGGGGGGAACAAAAAGAGATTCAAAATGGAACTGCTCTGAATTAAGTGAAAGGCGATGCATTTATTGCCCTCATGGGAAACCGAGACGCGGACGGAACAGACAGACATGCAGTGGAGAGACAGTGAGGAGTCTGGTGGGCTACAGGACAGACGACTGTGTGGGCTACTGATGACAATAGCCTAATAGAATAATGGTAATGTCTGTAGGCCAGCTCCCCTTCAAGACAGTATGGCATTCTGAAAAGAAATTGGATAATGGAGAACTGAGTTCTGACCACAGGTAAATGAACAAGAACAAAAATCCAGTTAGGAGAACCCCAGGAAGAGCCTCGGGTACGTAGCCTGGCGACTTTATGGACGTGAATGTCTCCAGTCCAGCCCTTATCTTTGCCTGTTATTCACTCCCACTCTGTATCGTGGATGAAGCCCCTAAATACTATTAGCCTATATATGTCTAGCACTTCCATTTTGCCGATTCGTCACTCTGGTTCTTCCTATATCTTTCTACGTCTTCCTCCAACAGCACTTCCTTCTACCTGCTATTGTCCCCAGCCATCGATATTTGATCCTTGGGTTCTGCTCCAGTCTATCACTTCAGCCCCTACTCTTTACAGCATGTCTGGGACTCTGACCTCAGCCTTTCCTTCTGCATGCTACCCATCCTGGCTCCTCCCACCTTCCTGAGGCTCCACCTCTAGCTCCTGTTACTGCACGGGAACCCACACATAACCCTTCCTTTTATATGATTTTTGCCCAAACATGTCTGTGTCTCCACCCCTAATCTTTTCTTTTGAGTGCTATTCATCCAGGGGCTCCTATCAATGCCCAGGACTCCACACCTAGACCTGCATTCCCCCTTCTGACTAGGTCAAGGACTCTACCCCAGCTCGTCCCATTGTGAATAATTGTCACAAACATATCAAAAATTGTGTGAAACGTCCAAAATGCTCCATAAAAGACAGGCCAGAACCTTCAAAACCTTGCCCAGTAGATGACCACCCCAATCCAGTTAATCTCAGCTGTTACCTGCTGGTTCTAGCCTAGAAGCCACAAAAATGGAAAGCTGGCTTAAATAACTAGAAAAGTCTCAAAACACATCAAAAGCCAAACAAGAGGAGGGATGACCATAAACCTTTGGCTTGTGCACAAAAGGGCAAACAAAGAATCTTTAAAAATGAAGGATGTTTGAGAACAAGATATAAGAAAAGAGCTCAAAAGAGAAAAAATGAGCAAAAAGCATCATAAAATTCCTGAGCAAAACCGTCTCAAAGCATTCATTCAGAAATCAAGATTCTTAAACAGAAGAAAGAAGGTCACAACAAAAGGACTAAATCCAAAGAAAATTGCTCACAATATTACATACACAAGTGCAATGATTTCCTGATCTGAGTTTACTCAGCTCTGGTATTAAATGGCCAAAGGGAGGGCATAGAAGGCGTGATGTCACAATGGCCCCGCCTCCCAGGGTTCTACCCACAGAACACAAGGAATGGGAGTTCAGTTAACTAGGCAATACCCAAGAACAAAATAGCTGAAAATATGTAAAATATGAAAAATAATAATTCAAAAATACTAAATCATAAAATTTGCAAAAATACAACCGTTTAATAACACTTTATTCTGTATGCTATTTTCCCACGTCTCTCCTACATGTGTCTTAGGCTCCAGCACTAGTCCATCCTTTTGAGTGCTATTCGCCATCAGGCCTTCTACTTGTATCCAGAGCTCTTCACCTCTGAATGCTGTTCACCTTGACCCTATCTCAGGTCTCTGCCCCAGCCATTCTGTTCGTATGCTGTTAGCTCAAGCCTACACTATACCTGTATATGTCCAGGGGTTCACCCTAGCTCTTTCTTTGAATGCTATTCATTCAAGACCCTTCTTTGTTTGTCCAGGGCTCTGTCTCGGCCCCTCTTTTGCTTATTACTCATCCTGACCCATTTTATTGGTACCTGGGGCTCCAGTTCTAGCCCTTTCTTTTGAATGATATTTGCCCAAGCCTTTCATATATGTTCAGGGCTTCACCACTAGCCCTGTCTTTGAATGCTTTTCCTCCTGGCCTTGTTTCCTTATGTCCAGGGCTCCGCCCTTAGCCCTTTCTTTTGAATGATATTTGCCCAAGCCTCTCCTAAATATATTCAGGATTCCACCTCTTACTCCTTCGTTTGAATGTTAGTCGTCCTGGTCCCTTCTCCCTATGTCGAGGACTAAACCACAAGTCCTTCCTTTTGAATGCTGTTCACTTTGGCCCCTTCTGCTTTATCTATGTTCAGAGCTCCACCCCATCCCTTCTTCTTTGAACGCTATTCGCTCTGGTCCCTTCTCCCTATGTCCAGGGCTCTGCCCCGAGTCCTTCCTTTTGAATGCTATTCACTCTGGCTCCTTTCGTGTTTGTCCAGGTCTCGTCCCATCTCTTCGTTTTGAATGCTATTCACTTTGGCTCTTTCTGCTTTATCTACAGTCAGGGCTCCGCCCCATCCCTTCTTCTTTCAATGCTATTCGCTCTGGCCCATTCTACGTATGCCCAAAGCTCCGCCCATAGTCCTTCCTTTTAAATGTTTCTCCCTGTGACACCCCTTCAATGTTTGTCCAGGGCTCTATTTCCAGCCCTTCCTTTTGCCTGTATCTCTTCCTGACCCATTCTATTTGTGCCAGGGGCACCAGATCGTGCTCTTCCCTTTGCCCACTATTCATGCCATCCCCTCCTATCCCTGTCTGTAGCTGTGTATGTCTAATTATACAGCAGCCACACCACATCATTGAGTAGCAGGGGATCTAAACAGAGGGAGCTCCAATGGCGGTGTTGCTCATGGTTGCTTTACCTTTTGCTTTTGTAAAAGCCATCGTTCAAGTTCTTCTCATGTTTCTGCGCTTTAATGCTTTTGGGCCATTTTGCCTAGTTTATGTTTTTGTCTTGTGAATTGTTTTGGGAGTCAGTGTGTTTTGACTTTTTGTGTATTTGTGATGAGTCTTTTTCTGGATGGTGGACTTCAATAAACACATTTGTTTTCAAATTTTCCAAGCATCCTACGCTTTCAGCTAACTTTAAAGCTGATTGGTTGTATGTCAATGACACCTTTAATTTAGTTCCACAAACAAATGAAACAAAAAAAATCAGATTCCCCAGCCATCCACCAGCCATCCCAACTGTCAGGTGACCAGAAACCAGTTACAGTCAGGCCCTGTGGGATAGAAAAGTTTTATTTATTTAACAAGTATTTTCTTACTTCATAAGTAATCATTTAATAACTTTACGCACCCTTTGATCATCCCTCCTTTGCGTGTTTCGTTTAACAAAACCACCATTTTTGATAAATAACCTGACTTACTGTCCTTTTCTTAATTCCAAAATGGCCTCCTATCACCCAGGATTAATGTTTGCTTCTGACTGTATTAGGAATAACTTCTACAGATTAATGGTATTGAAAGCCGAGCTAAAAGCGTAGCGTTAGGTGTCTCCAGGTGTTGTAGTGTATGATGGAGTGCCAGATTAACAGAATCGTCAACAGACCTATTAGCTTGATAAGCAAACTGGAATGGATCCATCTGTATGGATATGGATGACTTCAAGGAAGTGGGGGAGTGAGTGCTCAACAGCTCTCACGGCCAGAGAAGCGAGAGCAACAGACCTCGAGGCACTGAGTCGTGTCGATTTGGGTGATTTATAGAGGCAGGAAGTGTAAAACACGGACAGACTGAACACAAAAGTGAAGAGGTGTTAAAGAAGTCGGTTCATCTGCACCATGGCTTTATTCAATAAAGGCGCACAAAAAGGCGAGCTTCAAAAGGGCGACCCCAATTGAGTGCGGCGAATAAAGGCGTTCATAGATAATTTAGTTCAAATGGCTCTGGAATATGTGAAGAGCAACAAAGGTGCAGATCTACTCGTAGTCGAAGGCTACACATTCAGAAAGGAGAAAACTATCAACGGGAAACACATCTGGAAATGCACTGAATATAAGATTGGAAAATGTTCGAAATATAGAGAGCTTTAGAAATAGTTTGTTAGAAGTTCATGCATTAATTAATTGGATGTTTTAATATTGCTTTCGCCTTTTTATACGTTCAATCATTGCCTTTATCTAATAAATTTTCTGTAATAATTTTGTTGCGTTTGCCTTTATTCGCTGCGCCCAATTGAGGTCGCCCTTTTGAAGCTCGCCTTTATTTACGCGCCCTTATTGAAGGATACCGCTCAGGCTTGTGTCCTTCATACACTGAAGATTTTGTAATTCCCACTAATGTAGACAGAGTTCCTTTTAATGCAAAACTGGGCTAATTGATCAGACACTGCCATGGCTTTACTAGACTTTAACTGATCTTCTCAGAACTGAATGGTGGTGTTGGGAGAGTTGCATGCGGCCTCAAAGACATCCTGAATATGATGAGTCGATCAATCATATCTTAAACACACTCTGAAACTTTCTCAATGGATCCTTTGACAATATCTGGATAACGGTCTTTGCAATCATTACAAGTGATCCAAGGCATGACTTGATCTTCAGGAGTGTGCTGCCTGTTGTTCATAATTAGGGGTCTCTAAATTGGCCTGGTATGGCTAAGTGTGCCCTGTGGTGGACTTTTGCCCCCTTACAGTGAGAACCTGAAAAATCCACATAGACAGATAGAACCCCTCCTCCAACTTATGGATTTGGCCGTCCACAATTCCAGTTCAAAACCAGGAAGCTGTGAGCAGCTGTGAAATGGACTTCTGGTCTGAAAGAATTGGCAGCTCAAGATGGCTCTTGTGGTGGATGGCTGGGGTCCTTACCCAACTGGGACTTCTCTATATCGGAAGGACTGGGGAAAGGAGCATTTCTGGAGCATTGCTTCCCCCAAAGCACTAGAGGGCAGACCCCCCTGGAGTGTGGTGGTACCATGGGTGCTCAACCCTATTGGGACCTGTGACCATCACAAGGGAACACCAGGAGAACCATTGAGCTCTTTGATGCAGCACCATTCCCACATCCGGAAGTGCTGCCGGAAGATGGTCAACGAGCACCTGGAGTGCTTCCTGGTGCCTTATAAAAGGAGCTGGCAGCCACTACTGGGGGAGCAAGAGTCAGGCGGAAGAAGATTAAACTCACCAAGAGGAAAGAAAAGAAGGAGAAGAAAAGGTTTTGTGCTATGCTGGTGGGAAATGGGCGAAGGTGTTTCCCATGAGAAAAAAAGAAAAATAAAAGTGTGTGTGCTGGCACTTGCGTCTAATGTCTGTCTGGGTCGGGTTGGGGCAGCTGTACACCCCAAGGTCGGCTATACTGGAAAGGTGGAGTAAGTCAACGTGTGAGTCACCACCTCCATAGAGGGCAGCTTGGCTCCTCTGGTGCCTTTAAAAGTTTAAGGAGTCGGCACATAAGGAGCAAGAAGTCACAGCCGCATTTATGAAGAGGTATGGTGCCCCATCATCTTTTATTTTTGAATAAACACCACATACAGTATGTGGGCAAATGGAGTACACTACCTGTCCATCACCTTTATTTGCTTCTGATTAGCAGTGCTACCATAAATCTACACAGACAAGATAATGATAACATTGATGGAAGGAGTTGGCCATGGCCCAGTCACTGGCTATGAGTAGCCTGCATGTTCTCCCTGTCTGCTTGTGGGGTTTCAGTGATGTTCATGCTCAGTTGAATGGAGGCCCAGAACAGGCATAGTGAGAAGAGTGAATCCAGAGATTGATCCTGTTGGGGTAAGATTGAATACCATAATATGGACAACAGGTTCAGAAATCTGATGGATAGATGAGCAGATGTCATGGAGTTTGGTGTTTTACTGTATGGCACTTCACTTTCTGTGGTGTGTTACGTTTAATGATAATTAATGCAGAATAAGGGAGGACATGGTGGTGCAGTGGTACCACAAGGAGATCAGGGTTCTGGAAAAATAAAAATCAGTTATTGATCAAATCTGGTGTGCGTGACAAGGGCCACGAGAAGTCTGTCTTGCGACAAGTGCAGCTTCTGTTTTCTGTAACGAACAAGAAGTTACAAGTGCCCAACTGATGACCTTTAAAATTGTGTAACTACTGATCCAAACAAAATTATTGTAAAGATGTAATGTCTTGAAATTCTTGTGCAACTAAAGTCATAAGGTCAAATTTTGCGCTTAGCATTATAAAAGATTTAGGACACCGACACCTGGCGCAGATGAAGGGCAGGTGTCCTAGGACTGTGCTTCTCTGTCATTCTTACCTTTGCCTGGTGTGTATTAATAAAATATTTTTTACTAACTTTAATTATATCTCTCTGTCTTCAGTCACAAGAAATGACACTAGAGAAAAAGCGTCCACAGTTTTCTGGCGCCCAACGTGGGGCAGGAGACGGCCGGCTGACTCCTCGAGCGGGAAGATCTCAGCGATCTGTCTTCTTGAAGCAGACTGCCGCTACAGTGTACACCGGCAGCAGAGTAAGCAGCTCCGATAAAAGTTAGGACTGCCCTGTCCTGAGACGACTCCTGCGTGAGGAGTCCCCGGTCTCCTTCTGGTACAACCACGGTGACTGAGAAGGATTTTCCTGACAGAGCTGACTAACACCCAGGCTGGGGTAAGTAACCCGGAGGTTTCCGTAAAACGATAAGCTGGGGCGGGCTTGCTGTAGAGTATAAAAGTGACCGGGAATAGTAAATGGAAAAGAAATACCTTGTTTTAGGTCACTCCTGTTGGGAAAGATAGTATAGAACACTATCCTCTGGGAATTAAAAAAAGGGGGATTTAGGACGGGATCCGGTGCGTGGCACACCCATAAACCCGGACAAATCTATTGGACAGAGGATAGAGCATAGAATAGAAGAATAACAGGTTAAAAAAAAAGGGAGTAATAAAAAGTACGTACTAGAAATAAATATTTGCTTTCACCGTGCACTGTGACAGTAACGTAGGAAATAGTGTAGTATACTTCCCCTGGGAATATTAAAGGGAACGTTGGGGCGGGTGAGTGGCACACTCAGCATTCCAATAGTTCATCGGACAGGGGACGAGTAGGACAAGGATAGAAAGATAAATCTGGCACAGGGCTCGGGGGGGAAAAGCAAAGGAAAAAATGGGAATACATAACAGCAAGCCTGCCAACCGCGCCCGGGTTGAAGTCTTTTATGCTGGAAGGATTGTTTTCGGAGGATCAGCAGACGCCGCACAAAAAAGGGTCACCTAGAAAGTTAATAGAGAAAAACACAGGATTGGATTTTAAAAGGGCATGTAAAAAATGGAATAAGCAGAGCGGTGGACATTAGAAGGGACAGAAGACGCAAGTGAAATTCAGGAAATTAGAAAAATATTATGTAGAAATGCACAAGGGTGTTGTATGTAGAAGTGTATGAGGATGTTGTAATAGAGGTATGTGTTATGTATGACAGATGGGAGTTGGTTATTAAAGATTGTAATTTAAAGGCAGTACAGAAATGAATTATTGGCTGCAGAAAGTTAGAACTAGAAAAAAAAAAAGACCCGTTATATCCCACACTTGTTCCTCCACCTTTCCTACACCATCCACATCCACAACCCCCACCTTCTCCTCCGCCACCTCCAGCGCCCACCGCACCAGAATTAAAAGATGATCCCTTGGGGTCTGGTTTCTTTGAAGAATATCATTATGATCCCTCATTACACACTGATCCGGGAATGACAAAAGTAACGTAATGGGTTCGGCAGGTGGGTTTCACGATCCTAGAACCTCCATTTCACAACGCACTAGAAGTCAAACCCTATTCCTTCAGCCCCCTAATCAAAACACCACCTTTCAATCCCCCAAACCCACAGGCCCCTTATTGGAATGCCCCCTGATTGAGATCCCAGAACCCCCCCGACATGATTCAATGCAACCTGCAGGAGCTAATAACCCCACTACTGTAATGATACATCGTAACTGAGACATTCAAGAGCTGAAGGACGTTGTGTCCGAATTGCCTGATCCCAAAGTCATCGGTGTGTTTAAAAAATTCATAGAACAATTACAGCAGCTGTATGATATGTATAAGCCTAATGCCGCAGAATGGACTCAGGTGCTGTGGAGAAAGCTTGGCACCACATGGGAGACTGTCAATCATGGACAGCATAACGGAAACCCGTGGCAGTGGAACGAGGCGTTGCCTCGGGGCCGGGATGAAGGTCCCTTTATTACGCAATGGGAACATGTTAAAATAATATTAAGGACAAGTATAAGAAAGGCAGAGACTGGTCTCTTATCTCGGCTGCCAAACAGAAAAAAAAAGAGACAGTAGATGAATGGGCACACTGAATTTAAGAGTTAATGGCAACACACTCCGGCCTTGAAAATCCAGACAACCGAACTAAAACTGCAGTTCCTCTTTTTGTTTCCGGACTTAGAAGCGACATTCAAAACAAGGTATCCTGTATTAGATGAGAGGCTGCCGCGTTTGAGGAAGTAAAACGTCACGCAGCGCATGCTGAACAACAGAGCAAGCAGAAAGAGTCAGACACCCAGACAAAGCTGATTGCAGCACAAATGAACTATTACACTGGTGGGGCCACTCCCGGCAGAAGTCGTGGACGTGGAGGATTTTTCCGGGGACAAGGGTGTGGACGGGGACAAGGTAGCGGATATATGTTACCTAATCCAAGTGGATCATCCACTCAGCTGCCTCCCTCCAGATCCAAACGCTACACCATATGCTTGTTACGGGTGTGGTGAAATGGGACACTTCTGCCGCAATTGCCCTCACAAGTGCCCACCCCCTCCTCCACCACCTGAACAATTTGATGTTTCATGGACATAGGAATCCGCAGGGATCCCCAGCCCTTCTCTTCAACTACCTTTGCTCACCCATAATTCAGAGACTGATCCATTATTGACTTTGCTGGCTGGTGAATGGCACTGAAACTGTTTTCCTCGTGGACACAGGAGCCACGCGCTCAGCCCTTTCGCTGAAGGAGGTCCCTGCCTCAAGAGATTCTTCGAGTTCAGCTGCATTCCAGTGATTCCACTTTAACACACTGATTTCTTTTAAATCAGCTCTTTTTAAAACAGCTCTGTCCAGTTAACCTCTTAGGAAGGGATCTCATGACAAAACTTTCTCTCTCCATTTCAATGAAATGTTTCCCCACACACCATCCTTCTTAAAGCCCTTCACTCATTTCCCTCCTGCTTGTTTCCCAATCTCCAAGCCCCTGACACCCTATTGCACTGCCCAATATTTCCCTATAGAAGTAGACACCCCCTGGCTAGAATCTTTTCTTTCATCAGGTACCTGCCCGAAACCCTTCACATCCCCTGCATTTTCATTTCCCCACAAAAGCTGCTGCATTTGTACATCTTACATATTCACAGAATATTTTTACCTCATATTTCTTTAGCTAAATCAAGCACTGTCCATTGGGTGGAAATCGGATCATGGGTAGAACAATGTCTTAATAGAACAGACTGGGTACATGTTGCTTCAGGTGTTTTGATACCTCAGACCATTTAATAACTAAAGTTGTGCTTCAAACTGATTTTTTAGTACATCGTACATTATGCTGCACTTCCCTTTCTGCGTTGTCATTGCAAACTACTTCCCCTTCTTGGCTCTTAGCGCTTCCTGACTCTTTGTGGTCTCAGGGTAAAAATGATTATGGAAGGATAGCCCATTGTGAGCCTCTGGTGATCTACCCTAAATCTTCTTTCCGTCCGCACCGTGCCCAGTATCCTCTGTCTCCTGAAGCAGAGGCTGGCATCTCCGCCATACATTCCGATCTTGTGAAACGCGTGCGATTATTCCAATTAAATATTCTCCAGTTAATTCTCCCATTTTACCTGTAAAAAAGGCTGACGGTTCATGGCGTTTTGTTCAAGACTTACGACAAGTGAATGCTGCAATCTTTCCTAGAGCTCCTATTGTACCTAATCCTTCCACTATTCTTTCTGCAATCCCTCCCTCTGCTCGTTATTTTTCAGTAATTGATTTAGCCAATGCTTTTTCTCTATCCCGTACACCCTGACTCGCAATTCTGGTTTGCTTTTACTTTTGAAGCCGCCGTTGGACATGGACTGTCATGCCTCAGGGATATACTGAAGCCCCTTGTGTGTATGGACAAGCGCTTGCTCAAAATTTAGAAGGGTTCTGGCCAGACCGAGGTAGTACATTAATACAGTATGTAGATGATATTATGTTATGCAGTGCTACTGAAGAAGATTGTGCGCAAGATACTAAAAAACTACTGCAGTTTCTGGGGGACAATGGACATAAAGTTTCAAAGGCTAAATTGCAATTAATTCAAACAACTGTAAAATATTTAGGTCATGACATCACAAATGGAATAAGAGCTCTCTCTAGCGATCGCATTAACACCATTCAAAATCTTCCCAGACCTGTCACAAAACAACAGGTTATGTCTGTATTGGGCATTCTGGGTTACTGCCGGCAATGGATTTTGAATTTCACTGAAAGAGCACAGCCGTTACAAAATTTAGCAAACACCCCTGGCCTTCCTCTTTCTGGTCAGGTGCAATGGTCCGAGCAGGCTGAGAAGGCTCTCTGTGACTTAAAAAATGCACTTTCGGTGGCACCAGCCTTGGGCCTTCCGGACTTTTCTCGTCCCTTTACTCTGTTCGTGGACGAAAAGGGGGGATATATGAATGCAGTTTTAACACAATTACATGGGGATAAACAAAGGCCAATAGCTTATTTTTCGAAAAAATTGGATCCTGTGGCCGCAGCACTTCCGCCTTGCCTTAGGGCTGTGGCTGCCACAACAGAAGCTGTGCTAGCCAGTACAGATATAGTGCTCATGAGCCCCCTAACAGTAAAGGTGCCTCACGCTGTACATTCCATTTTAGTACAGGCTAAGACCTCCCATCTCACTACTGCTAGGGCAATACACTAATTGCCATACAGAAATAACAAAGGTTGTAAAGCCTCGAGTAGATCTACAAGAAACACCTTTAGAAATTGGAGAAAATATTTTTGTAGACGGATGTTCTTTGCGATTGGAAAACGGAGCACCCTCAACTAGTTACGCAGTGGTCCAAGGGGACCGCCTGCTGGAAGCAAATCGAATTTCATCAAGTTTAAGTGCACAAGCAGCTGAATTAATAGCGCTCACCCGAGCATGTCAGCTGTCGAAGGAAAAATCATAACAATTTATACAGATTCCAGATATGCCTTTGGAGTCTGCCATGATCATGGGGCATTATGGAAATTGAGGGATTTAAGACCAGTACTGGCAAGCCCATCCAACATCAAAAGTTAATCGAATCCCTCTTGGAAGCCATAACTAAACCATCAAAACTAGCGATTGTTAAATGTCAAGCTCACACAGGAAAACAGGACCTTGTCAGCAAAGGAAATGAATTGGCAGATTACTTTGCTAAAGAGGCTGCATACAGTAACACACCAATCTCTTTATTCCAACAGAGAAATGACAAGGACCCCGATAATCAAATTATTTCTTTACAGAGTGCAGCCACGGACATTGAAAAGAAAAAGTGGTCCAAAGAAGGATCCCTCTCTGATGGAGTCTGGACTCATCAGCAAACTAACAAACCTTTTCTCCCAAAAGCTTCTTTTCCAGGTATGGCAAAAATAGCCCATGGCCTCGACCATGCTGGGAAAGATGCCATGGTTCAAGATGTTGAAAAACATTGGGAAGCTGTAGGCTTCTCTACATATGCAGAGCAATTCTGTAGACGCTGTGCATTATGTCAAAGGTTTAATGTAGGAAAAGGCACTCAGGTAAGTCCGCCGTTACTCCTAACCCAATGGGTCCGTTTGAACACCTCCAAATGGATTTTATTGAACTAACACCGTCTAAAGGTTACCGATATTGCCTTGTGATTGTCGATGTGTTCTCCCGATGGGTAGAAGCTTTCCCTTCAAAACGCAATGATGCCAAAACGGTTGCTAAAGCACTAATTAAAGAAATTATTCCAAGATGGGGCATCCCGCAAAAGCTACAGACAGATAATGGTACTCACTTTGTGAATTCCATAATAAATGAATTGACTACCTGGCTACAGATCAATGTACATCATTACTGCAAATACCATCCACAAAGTGGGGTATTGTGGAACGATGCAATGGCACCCTAAAAGCTAAGCTTGCAAAAATTTGTGAACAAACCAATTTATCCTGGCCAGATGCTTTACCCCTGGCTTTAATGGGATTGAGGGGCGGACACACCGGCAATTGGGGCTATCGCCGTTTGAAATCCTGACCGGACGACCCATGCCCGTTGGCATGGTTATAGGAAATGTGAACCTGCATACTGTGGACAATGATCTTCTCTCTAGTCTTACAGGCCTCCGGCGTCCCTGAAGGAAGTCCACGAGCAGGTTAATCAGGCTTGGAGAACCAGCCCTCCATCTAAGGACTCGCCGATTCCCTTGGGCACCTGGATCCTGGTTCGAGACACCCGGAGGAAACATTGGCATCAGCCTAGGTGGAAGGACCGTTCCAAGTTCTTTTGTCCACACCACACGCTGTAAAGGTTGAAGGATTGCCGCCTGGATTCACGCGCACTGCAAAAGATGGCACCCATAATATACATACTCTTGTTGTTTTTTCTTCCATTATCCACTTCACGGGTGACACTGACTTTCCAGGTTGAGGAAACTGCCTCATACCAGGTTGACTTTTGTGAATTGTTCTGGAGTGATGTGTTTGCAAACACAGGACCAAATGACTGGGGTTATGAACCCTGGCAGGCTACTCAGTATGGCCTAAAGACTCGATTCTCTATTTTAAAGGGACATGCCTCTCATGAGTGTGCTAAGAATCAGTGTAACCCATTAATCATTACTCTAAAGAATCCTTCTTTGCATGATTCAGGAACTTATGTCTTAGCTGCATATGCAAGTGGTCATGATCCCCGAGGACTCTTTCAAATTAAGGTCAAGACACCTGCTCCCTCTCCTCTGTCCCCCTTTCCTACTTAGTTTTTGACTACTGCATCCATGCGAGGAAAAACCCTAGTCCAGGCTTTGAATCTAACCACCTTAACAAGCACGTTCTCAGTAGAAACTGGTTATGGAGACCAGAATAGATGGTTACTTATATTATAACCAGCAGCGTTTCCTTAATTTTACTAGAAATGCTATAGAAGGTATTCATGAACAATTAGATCGTACCTCCCTAATGACTTGGCAAAATCGTTTACTTGCTGAGAAAGGTGGAGTATGTGCTATGTTTGGTGATGCTTGTTGTACATATATCCCTAATAATACTGCACCTGATGGGTCCATTACTCGAGCACTAGCCAGCCTAACATCTCTTTCCAATGAACTTGCCACTAACTCAGGCATTTCTGACCCTTGGGATCGATGGTTCATGTCCACCTTTGGGTCATGGGGCCAAAGGCTAAAATCAGTATTTATTTCTTTGGCAGTAGTATTCATTGTCCTTTTACTTATCGGATGTTGCATTGTTCCTCTTATTCGCTATATAATATCCAAATATTTCACTGCTTCTATAGCCAAGGCCTATATGCTACACGAGGAACATATGCTCCAAATTGCCTCTTCAGTTTCCTCATCCCTTTCCCCCTCTCCTCCTCCTTCCCCATCCCTTACCTCCACCTTCTGAATTTTCTTCACTCTTTGTCATGCCCAGATTGATAAAAAGGGGGGAATGTGGAAAAATAAAAATCAGTTATTGATCAAATCTGGTGTGCGTGACAAGGGCCACGAGAAGTCTGTCTTGCGACAAGTGCAGCTTCTGTTTTCTGTAACGAACAAGAAGTTACAAGTGCCCAACTGATGACCTTTAAAATTGTGTAACTACTGATCCAAACAAAATTATTGTAAAGATGTAATGTCTTGAAATTCTTGTGCAACTAAAGTCATAAGGTCAAATTTTGCTTAGCATTATAAAAGATTTAGGACACCGACACCTGGGGGCAGATGAAGGGCAGGTGTCCTAGGACTGTGCTTCTCTGTCATTCTTACCTTTGCCTGGTGTGTATTAATAAAATATTTTTTACTAACTTTAATTATATCTCTCTGTCTTCAGTCACAAGAAATGACACTAGAGAAAAAGTGTCCACAGGGTTCACATCCCTGTGTGGAGTTTGTATCTTCTTCCTGTGTCTGTGTTGCCTTCCACAGATGTTCCAGTTTACTCCCACAGTCCAAAGACATGCATGTGAGGCGGACTGGCATTGCTTAATTGTGCCCAAGTGTGTTCGCTGTGTGATTTACTGGTGCCCTGTCGTGTGCCCGGTGCTCGCTAGGATAGGCTGCAGCCTCCCCACAACTCTGCTCAGGATATGCGGGTTTAAATATGGCAGGCTGGATGAATGGATAATTTAGAATGAAATGAAGATGCTCTCTCGCAATTCACCAGATTGGAAGAACTAAATTACAAGATTGTACAGCTTGTGGTGGGCGGCCAAGGCCCTTGTCCGGCTGGGAAGACTCCACGAGGGAAGGACAGGTGGAGGAAGCGTGGACAGAGCATTACCTCCCCTGGAATGCTAGGTGGCAGCCCCACAGGGTTGCAGTGGTGCCTCAGACTCCCGCAGGGCTCCACGTAAATTGGAATTTGATACTGCCCTGTTGGGATCTGTGGGCACTGCCAGGGGGTGCTGCAGCAGCTGCTGAGCTCTTATGGGCAGCTCTTCTACCAGTGCTTCCGGAAATGCGTCATCAAGCACCGAAGGGGTCGCCTCACTCCATTCGAGGAGCCAGAGATGGGAGAAAAGCTTGCGTGGAGGAGTGGAGGCAGAAAAGAGAGAAACAAACAAACAAACAAACAAACCAAGAGACAGAGAGAGAAGAAGAAGGGACTGAACATTATTTGTTCCAGATTTGTGCACTGTGTGCTGTGAAAAGGCAAGAAAAGAAAAGAAAACGTATGCTATATTTTCTCTTATGTGATCTGCCTGTCCGTGTCGGGGTTCGGGGTGCAGTACGGCCCCCCATTTATTCCACAAGCTGCACTCTAATGGATGGATGTCATTGTTGCCACACCAGCACACTCGCACCCATGTCTTGACGCCAAGCCGGCTTCGAAGTTTCAGCAGGAATATTGACATTAAGGCACCCAAACCGATTTTGCCCCTAAACGCTGCAGCAATTAAGCATTCCGCCCGTGTACAACAGCTTGGATGCTATGATTTTTTATGACAAATGACCGAAAGCCTATCAACCATAAAAACTCAGCCCTGTAAAATTCCCTCAAGCCCAGGAATCTCAATCAATTTGAAATACGCTGCAACTTTGGTGATAGCGGTGTTCACTCACTCGGGGCTCGGCTGCGGCATCATGACAGTCAGTTTTCCACCATTAGCTTTTGACATCCACGTACACAGAGGCGCCGTTTATATGGCTGGAGGACCTTTAAGCAGGAAGCACACAGGCATCACTCCCGAAATTTCAAGGCCAAGTGGTGGAGAAAAGCAGAAGATGGAGGCCTGAGAGTGCTCATGGTGCTGCCGGGTAGAAGAGGACAGGCCAGCTATCCAAAGACCATCAAGGTGGCAAAATGATAAGACTGGGGAAAACTAAAAATTGTCATCCATTTCTGGCTGACACACCTAAGGTGTTCATGGGATATGGATTAAAACAGGACTGGGGAGCATATGCATATCCGTGAGGTTTAATTCCTCTGCAATGTGTCACAAGACAAATGTGAGCTACGTCAGTAGGTGCCCTCTTGTCTCTCATGTGCAATGGGGTTATGGATGTACATAAATTCACCTCAATTCAGAGGGCCAGTCTTCACACTCCTCATGCTGGGACACAAATTCACCAAGCCTTTGAGATGTGGATAGGGGGTGGACTGGAAACCCTACAGAAAATCCCCCTTGGGCACAGAGAAAACGTGCAACCTCCACACAGACAGGAAGACTGTAAGCAGCACCCATAGCTTTGCCACTACTGACTTATCTTCTTTATTTTCTTGGGGTCTTTTATCGCTTCAAATGCTTTTTTCCTAATCTTTTTGTTCATTTTCACGCCCGTTCGTGTACAATTTGCCCGATCGTGACTCTGCTTCCACCCACCTTGCACATTCAAATCCATCTTCAAACAGCGTCATGAGCCCAATTTATCCTCCCACACAGAGCCAAGGCCTCCTGGTCTGTGATCAGATCCTCATTCTGTCTGGAGCTGAGCACACATCCACAAAGGGAGGCTGCAGCAAAGGAACTCCAGAGAGAATCCAAATCACACTGTAATAAACGCAGAGGAAAAAAAATAACATACATCGCGCGCATACTGCCGGGCCGAGCAGCCGCGTCTTCACACTTTGTATGGCCTTCAGAATGAGGGAAGTAATTCTATGCTTCATCAATAAGAAAGGTGAAGAGCGCTAAATGCTTTGTGTATGCCGCGTGTCGCTGATCTTTATTTGACTGCAAGGTTCACCAGTTCAATCCTTGTCTGCTTTCTTAAGATAACTCATCGATTTGGCTAATTGCTGAGGGCGATTGCCCTCCTGGAGGCTTTTTTTTTGCTTTGTCTTTTAATGCCGCCTGGCCTTTGGAAAAAGTCCTTAAATCAAGTTCACTTTAGGAGTTAATTTTTGTTTTTTTTCGTTTTTCTTTTTATCCATGTGTTCATTACTTAGCCTGTTCAGGGCCTATCCTGACCGGATGGGTTGGAGGCCAGTTCAACACAAGGCCAACCCACTCACACTAGAGCGGTCTTCCTATAAAGTCGGCTTTCTGTTGTTCGTAAGACCCTAAGACATGTGACAAATGAGAGGAGACCATTCAGTGCAGTGAGCTCCATTGTTTAGCTCATAGCTAAGCTGTCCCAATATCTCCTCCAGATCCTTCTTAATGGTTCAACTCCATGACTCGCTAGTTTGTTCCACATTCCCACAACTCTCTGTGTAAAGAAGTGCTGCCTGGCTTCAGTCCTAAATGCACTTCTCCTTGACCTCAACTTCATCCTTAAGTTGAATGGATTCTGCTGGATCTACTTTGCCAATGTCCTGTCATTTTCTAACTCGCTTAATCCAGACAAGGTTTGCAGGAAAGCTGCAGCCTAGCCCAGAGAGCACTGGCTGCAAGGGAAGAACAAACACCGGGCAGGGTGCCAGTCCTTCACTGGTTGAACACCCCCACACCAAACACACCCTAACCTGCAAGTCATTGGACAATGGGAGGAACCCAACGCAGACACAGGGAGAACATGCAAACTCTATGCAGGGAGGACCAGGGATGCGAATCCTGGTCTCCTTACAGCAAGGCAGCAGTGCTGCTGCTGCGGCAACTTTATCAACCTTAAAATTTTTGAAGGCGTCATTTAGGTGCCCACACAGTCTCCTCTGCTCGACACTAAACAGGTTTAATTCTGTCACAATAGGACTTGTCCTCAAGTCCCATGATGCACTTGGATGCTCAACTCTGCACAAGACTAAACAGGTTTAATTCTCTGAGTCTGTCACAGTGTTACATGTTCTCAAGTCCCATGATGCACTTGGTTTCTCTACTCTGCACAAGACTAAACAGGTTTAATTCTCTGAGTCTGTCACAGTGTTACATGTCCTCAAGTCCCATGATGCACTTGGTTTCTCTCCTCTGCACAAGACTAAACAGGTTTAATTCTCTGAGTCTGTCACAGTGCTACATGTCCTCAAGTCCCATGATGCACTTGGTTTCTCTCCTCTGCACAAGACTAAACAGGTTTAATTCTCTGAGTCTGTCACAGTGTTACATGTCCTAAAGTCCCATGATGCATTTGGTTGCTCTGCGCTGCTCAACACTAAACAGTTTTAATTCTCTGACTCAGTCACAATAGGACTCTTCCTCAGGTCCCATGATGCACTTGGATGCTGTCCTCTGCTTGACACTAAACAGATTTAGTTCTCGGAACAGTAGGACATGTCATCAAGTCCCATGATGCACTTGGGTGCTCTCCTCTGCTTGAGATTAAACAGGTTTAATTCTCTGAACAGTAGGACTTGTCTTCAAAGTCCCATGATGCTCTTGGTTGCTCTCCTCAGCACAGCTTCAAGTGCTGCTATGTGTTCTTTGTGCTGGAGTGACCAGAACTGCACACAATACTCCAAATGGTGTCTCACTAATGCATTATATAGTTTGAGCATAATGTCCCTTGATTTATATTCCATAGTTTTTACAATACAACCCAACATTTTACTTGCCTTTAAGATGTCTTCCTCACGTTGTTTAGTTGATGATAACGATGTGTCTGCTTAAATTCCTAAATCCTTTCTTGAGTTCATTTCCTGTAGGACAGTGTCTCCCATCTTGTATTTATACTGTCATTGACTTTACTTTTGCTCACATGTAGACCTTTGCACTTTTCCACATTTAACTGCTTTCTCTAAATGTTCACTAAGTTCTGAAGCTTGCCCAGGTCTTTCTGAATTACATTTACTGCCACTCATCCAGTTTTAGTGTCATCTGCAAATTTCACAAGTTTTCTAACTATTCTATGTCATGTGTTGTTGACCTCAACACCACGTGGGGCGTTATGAGCACCAACGAGCCATGGAGTTAAATAACTCATCCCACTAACAACAAGAACTGACTTCTAATTAAGAAAATGGTTGGATTTTTGAGGTTTCCATTATGGCGTACGGCTGGGGCTGTTGCCCAGCCGGGACGCTTCTACGCTGGAAGGACCGGGGGAGGGAGGGAGCATGTCCAGAGCATTACCTTTCCTGGACCGCTAGGTGTCAGCCTCCCGGGGTTGCAGCCCTGCCTCAGACTCCTGCAAGGCTCCATGGGAGTTGGAGTTTGGTGCAGCCCTGTTGGGTTCTGTGGACGCCACCAGGGGGTGCTGCAGCTGCTGCTGAGCCATTGATTGGAAGTGGACCAACGAGCACCTGGAGCACATCTGGGTAACTTATAAAAGGAGCCAGCAGCCACTACTCCGAGAGCCAGTGGAGTCAGAGGGAAGAAGATGAACATTTCCAGGAAGAGTGGAGGCAAAGAAAGAGAGAAGAAGAAAAAGAAGAAGATCATTGTGCTTGGTGTGCTTAAACTGTGCTCTACACGTGGGAAATGGGGGAAGGTGTTTCCCACGGGAAAAAAAAAATAATGAAAATTAAAAATGTGTGTGCTGAACTTGTGTCCTGTGTCTGTCTGTGTCAGGTTTGGGCAGGAGGAGCACCCTCTGCAGGTCACACCACTTTGCATTTTGCTTTGGTTCAGCTGATAGTTAATAAAAAAAAGAAACAGTTAGGAGGTCTGAGTCTGAACAAGCAAGTCGATTACAATTAACCAAAGACAGTTTGTTTAATTAGTAGAAAATGGCTGGAACAAAAACCTACAACTCCTCCGGCCCTCCACGACCAGAGCTTTGGACAAACCAGGGGTTGACGATGATCCTCTCCCTTTCAGGGCAATTTTGAGCCTGTTACGGGACACTACAGAAAATATTTTTTGAACTGTCGGATTAATTACATGTAGTCGGCCACCTTATTCAACTTTCTCTTCCCATCTCAATCATGCGCAGAGGTATATGACGATTTTGACGTGCCAGTTAATGAATTCATCCACAGAATATAGAAACTTCATCCAACTTTCTAAAAAATCCTAAAGAAGCCTAACTCCAGATAATAAATAAAATGACTCCTTTTATGTTGTGTTAAAAGAGACTAAAGCGTGCGAGGCGGAAAACCTTCACTCTCCAATTGAAGTGTGCACGATTCCTGATCACATTATTTCATCTCTTTCCTTTATTCTGTCATTTATCAAAAGGAATTTTAGACAAGTCCGTGCCGGGAGAGCGGGGCAAAAAAAAAAAAAAAAGAAATTAAGGATTGAGGTAAACAAACCCTGGAGATTGATCAAAGGGTGATCTGCAATGGGGGGACAGATGCCAAATGTGCATTAAGACTTTTACAACTTTGAGACGGTTACAAAAAAAAATTAATGAAGAAAAAGTCAGGGATGAAAAGTGTGTGAGAGTGTGTGTGTGTTTCCTCTTTCCCCTGTGCTACTTATTAAGCTTTTTTCATGCCTCCCTAGAGAGGATTTCCATTTAATTCACAGGTAGGACTTTCCAGATCTTTTGGCAGAGATCCACCGGAATAGATTAATATGGGAAAATATAAGAAAAAAAAAATATTGATTTATCATTTATAACGCTAGAGTGATGTATTGATAGAAAACCTGGAAGGCATCCAGCTCGACAATATGTCTTACAGCCTGGGCTTAAATCGGAATGAGCTCATACTAATTAATGAAGGCAGGACAGCAGGAAAGAAGGATAAGGGACAACACACCAGAAAAATAACAAAAAAAAAAATGCAGGCGTCCATTCCATTTTTCATCGGTGGGAGGATACGCTGCTCAGTCAGAGTGTGGAAGAAGCATTTCCCTTAAAATCCAAATAGGCTCTTTAAGATGGAAATTCTGAAACATGGAAACGGTGCCAAGGCTTTAGTGTGTCGACATTAACATTTTAAAGCCGTTAGTCATTGCCTCTCGGTGGTAGCCTTGAAGGTCATCTTGAGTGTGCGAACCCTCTTTGTTATCGATGGGAGATTTTAAAGCGTATACGTTTGCTTCTTAATGTGCTTTATTCAAATAATATTTCCATGGACCCTGCTCTGCCTTTCAATGATATGAGCAAGTCGTTTTTATATATGTTGCCATTAGGAGATGTCACTTGAAATTGTAATATTTGAATGCCAGTTACACTTTGCAGTAAAACTCCTTGATATGTGGAACCGTTGACCAATGAATTAACTCTGTACATTATGTTACTCTGTAATTGATTATTAGCTCACTATGGCTGAGTGCGGGCGGAGTGGTCGCTCTGAGGCTAGGGATCTGCACTGGCAATCAGAAGATGTTCTACCAGACGGTTGTGGCGAGTGCCCTCTTCTACGCGGTGGTGTGCTGGGGTGGCAGCATAAAGATGAAAGATGCCTCACGCCTGGACAAAGAAGGCAGGCTCTATTGTAGGAGTAAAGTTGGACAGTTTAACATCTGTGGCAGAGCGACGGGCACTAAGCAAACTCCCGTCAATCATGAAGAATCCACTGAACAGTGTCATCTCCAGGCAGAGGAGTAGCTTCAGTGACAGACTTCTGTCACCGTCCTGCTCCACTGACAGACTGAGGAGATCGTTCCTCCCCCACACTATGCGACTCTTCAATTCCACCCAGGGGAGTAAATGCTAACATCATTTTTTTTTTTACTATTTAATTTAATATTGTTTCTTTGTATCAGTATACTGCTGCTGGATTATGTGAATTTCCCCTTGGGATTAATAAAGTATCTATCTATCTATCTATCTATCATATAGTGCCTCCCATATCTATCTATTTATCTATCTATTATATAGTGCCTTTCAAATCTATCTATCTATCTATCTATCTATTTATCTATCTATCTATTATATAGTGTCTTTCCTATCTATCTATCTATCTATCTATCTATCTATCTATCTATCTATCTATCTATCTATCTATCTATCTCATAAATACCAAAAGGGACTCTGCTCTGTTGGGCCCTTGGGTCTAACAATTAACCTGCAATTGCTCCTTCCTGGGTATGACGTTAATCTGCATCCAGCCCTGCATGAAGGCCTGTAGGGAAAAACCTGGGGCACTCCAGCCACCATAAAACACCTCACACTGTTCGACTCCATCTGAACTTGTGTGATGCTGAGGTGTCACCTGTTGCATGGCTGGCACTCGGGTCCTAATCTGGGATCCTGAGTTGGTTTGCCATGTGGTGGGTGCGTCAATGCGCTGTATCAGCGTCTGCTCCTAACCTCTCTCTATGGCTGCCTGCCCCTAAATTGCAGGTATGTATTTCTGAAGTCCGGAGCCTCCACCCTGGAGCTCAGAGTAGGGGTAGTTGACTCCGGTGTCTAGCTGCAGACCTCCAGAGATGCACTCATTTACACTATGGTTACGGTTAGGGTTGTGGAGGGTTCAGCGACTCAAATAACAGCGACTGTCGAGTAAGTCGACTCCATGTACTTGCAGCTCCAGGGTACAGAGATAGCCCTAAACTGAGAAAATAAAAACTGCAAAGATTGAAAAGTTCTGCTTATTATTGATTAAACTTTCTAAGTATTGTGAACAAAACTGTGAGACACAACAAAGAAGCAATACAGAGCCAACCAGGTGCCCGTTTATCAAAAGCTAGAGGCTTGGAAATTGGAGAAAGCAGAGTGAGGTGCGCTGCTGCTTGGATATTTGATGCTGAATGCTTGTAGCGATTCTCTGTCTGCCTTTGTCTGGTAGATGTTTCCCTCTTCTGTCCCATCTACTGTACCTTAGTGGCATCATAGACACCCCCACTGGGCAAAGTAGTGCGCTGAGGCTTCTGTTTTGACAACAAAGCAGGAACATACATACCGTAGGCATCAGAAACATCGTGGGTCCCCGGCCAGTGCCTAATTGTGCCCATACGGTAAGACGGCCCCGCCAAGAATCTGATAGCAGAACCAATCGTGTATTTACGGTGCATACACACACACACACACTTTTCACTTGCATCCTCATGTACAGTATGTACAGACACACACACACACTTTGGACGAGTTAACTCTTGCACTGTATGTATGACACACACCCACATTTGACTTGTGATCTCTGGCACAGTATGTATGGCACACACCCAGTTTTTAATTTTTATTTTCATGCATGGTAATCACACACACACACACACACACACACAAGACCATATCTACCAGGTGATCTCATGTACAGTACTGTATATACGCTATACATAACCATATTTCATTTGTTTTCTCATGTACAACATGTAAGGTCTACAAAACACTTCCGACATCTGTCTTCATGTAAGTGTGGTACACACACCTCCATTTGACTTGTATTGTCAAGTATGTACGGTACACACACACTGTCATCTCATGCTCACTATGTATGGCAAACATCCCCTTTATCACTTTCATTTTCATCACACACACACACACACAAGACCATATCTCTTGTGATCTTATGTACAGTATATACGGTATACATAACTACATTTCAGTTGTATTCTCATGTACAGTATTGTAAGGTATACAAAACATTTTCAACTTGTATCTTTATGTATGTACGGTAAACACATCCACATTTGACTTGCATTTTCAAGTACATATGGTACATACACCACCACATTTCACTTGTGATCTCATGCACAGTATGCAAGGTACACATCCACTTTGTGACTTTTATTTTCATCTACTGCAAATCACACACACACAACACCATACTTGTGATCTCACTCACAGTATGTTTGGTACACAGAACCACATTTCACTTGTATTCTCATATGTAAGGTATACAAAACACTTTCGAAATCTATCTTCATGTATGTACGGTACACACATTTGGCCTGTGATCTCATGCACAGCACGTATGGTACACATCTCCTTTCGACTCCATGTATGTATGTTACACATACCTGTATTTTTGACTTGCATTGTCAAGTATATACGGTACACCCCACCCTAAACTCAATTTGGCCTGTGATCTCATGCACAGTATGTATGGTACACACGCCCACTTCCTGACTTTTATGTTCACCTATGTATGGTTCTCACACACACACACATATCTGACTTGTGATCCTATGCACAGTATGCACAGCACACACCCATTTTTTCAGTTATATGTTCACGTAGGTAGGCACACAAACACACAACATATCTGACTTGTGACCTCATGTGCATCATTTATGGCACACACCTCCACCTTTTCAGTTTTATGTTCACATATGTATGATAGGCACATACACACACACACATATCTGACCTGTGATCTCATGCACAGCATGCAGGGAACACACACACGCGCGCGCACGCACACATATCTGACCTGTCATCTCATATCCAACATTTACAGCACACACGCCCACTTTCTGACTTTTATATTCACCTATATACGGTGCGCACACACGCACCTACCTATTTGACTTGTGACCTCATGTGCGACATTTACGGCACACACCCACTTTCTGACTTTTATGTTCACATACGCATGATAGCCACATACACACACACACACAGTATCTAACCTGCGATCTCATGCACAGCATGCACGGCACACACACGCGTGCGGACGCGCACACATATCTGACCTGTGATCTCGTGCACAGCATGTACGGCATACACACACACACACAGTCGTGCGCGCGCGCACACACATTCCTCTTGTATTCTCGTGTTCGCTCGGTTCACACACCCTTTCGACTTGTAAATGGCATTGAATTCCAGGCGCTGCTAAGTAACTACAGTAAGTTAACTCGCTGTCAATTCGCAGTCAAAGTTTTTCCGAGTCTTCTGTTCAAAGTCATTTTCAGGCGCCCTTTGAAGTGAGCACCTTGTGCGCAAATCACTTGAGGGGGAACGGCGAGTAGGCAGCAAATGTGCTTACTGGGACAGTCAGCGCCGGGAGATCAGCGGGGCTTTCAGAGGCACACTAAGGAGATTTGAAACATTTGTCTTTTTCTCCTCTTTAATCTTTTCATTTATATTACTAATCACACATTTTTTCCCCTGTAATAATCCAGGTCTTTATTTAACATTTTTTAACAATATTACACCAGCAGCTCCGGCTTTTTTTTTTTCACATACAGCATAAGCAAGCTCAGCTTTTAATCATCTGGCTATATTCTGGAGCATAAATACAGTACATATATATATATATATATATATATATATATATATATATATATATATATATATATATATATATATATATATATATTCCCTTGAAAAAGGGGATTGCTGTAAGTATTACAGGATGCATTCTGTCTATCAGTGAGGAAGGTTAAAAACAGCCCGGGGCTACGTGTGCTCTGCAAACACTGATCTAGCTATGAAACACGTTCAGCATATTAGAGACCACCTTTTGAGGAGGGGAAGAAGCAATTCAGCTAGCGGATTTGATCAAAAGAAAGCATAAAGTCAGTCGCAGAGCAGATGAGCAAAAGCTCTTTAATTCATGCCGGCGTCTATCCCCACTCACATCCACACATGACTTCGGGGGCAATTAGTGTGCGGCTGGATTATAACAGCCGTAATGGAGAGGGACGGGGGCCCCACATTATGTCAACACTTTAATGCGCTGAAACGCATCTCTGAGTCACCGTCGCCTATATTTTAACACCATTATGCACTTTTAAAAAACATCAATTTTACTGATGGTACCGATGCAATCCGTTTTCATTTATTTTAATTTCTTCGCAACCGGTCTTGATTTATAACGGTAAGTGCAAAAGAATTTTTTTTCCCTCCCTTCTTTCATGTTTGTTAAACATGATTATGTTAACGGCGAAAAATGACACCATTTACACTTTGCACATTAAACTCTGAAATGATTTGAAGATCTCTGGAGGTTTCTACAATAAAGGATGGATGAGACGGCGGGCGAAATTCTTTTTCATTTGTTTTATCTCATTTGTTCCGTTTGGTAATGATCATGAAACACATACATAACATCCTGTACTACTGGTGCCAGTCCTTGTAAATACCAGAAAAAAAAAAAAAAAAAACAAAATCTAATTTTCTTCTGTAGAAAATAATACTCATTTCAAGATAGCTTACTTCAATATTTTAAGATGAAGGCTTCTCTGGATTTTCTATTCATCAGTGTAATAAAAATAAATAAAAATGATACATTTGGAGACTAGTCTCTATTATTCCACTTTGGGCCATTAAACAAGTGCAATTCATTATATCTGTGTGTGTGTCTGTGTGTTTAGATGCCACAGGGGCTGGACGGGCATCCCGGCCATGCAGAAGACAGGATGGTTCCTTACCCCAGACAGGAGGCTCCTAACAGGCAGATGGGCATCACGGCCAGGAAGGAGAAAGGGATCAGACCAAAAAGAGATGGAAGGGAAGCCCACTGAAAAGAAAAAAAGCCCCCCAGCCGCATCTTTCCTTTTCAATGGGCTGCCTGTCCATCTCTTCCAGTCCTTCCCCCGAGGTCTAATCCATTTATCCTCCCCGGCCGGGATGCCCATCTGCCAGTTAGGAGCCTCCCGTCCAGGTAAGGAACCATCCCATTTTCTGGCCGGGCTGCCCGTTCAGCCCCTGTGACATCTACAGTGTATCTATACAATAAGAGCAGGTGCTGCCCTCATTGCAATTCTTCACAGCCACAATGACACCAAAAAGGCAGACAGGGCATTTATAGTGCATTTACAAACTATTCAGACCCCTTCACTTTGTTCTCCTCTTCTTATACTGCGGTCCTGAGTTAAACTCATTTCAATTCATTGTTTCAAACATCAAACATCACTCAATACCCCAGAATGACAAAGCAAAACAAGACCTTCTTGGCTCAAAAAATAAACTGAAATATCCCCTTGACACAAGTATTACTTACCAAGTGTTACTTGGTACTCAGTTGAAGCCCCCTTGGCAGTGATTCCAGCCTGGAGATTTCTTAGGTCTGACCCTGGGCTGGGATGGGAGCTGAGGCATTGGGCATTACACACTCCTCTTCCACTAAGGACCATTAGAATTTGGTAAATGACTCCTGGAAAGACAGTCTTTCTCTTTCTCCCGCTGCCATTTTACACCCAAGGAGGAGGCCACACCATCCTTGTCACCATTCATAGGCTATGAAACAGCAAAGACCAAGCAGGACCGGAGACTAATCAACATAATAAGACAGAGAGCCACCTGGTAGCCTGTTATCAGGTTATATTATTCTACGCAACACTCATTTTACACTGATTACTTAAATTATGGCCATAATTAGAAACCTTTAAGTTATTTCATGCATGAATACATTTGTAACTTTCTCTCCTGCATGTTCAGGTATTCTGTTTAATTGCCTGGAGTTACAAATGTAGAAGAAAAGAGCAAATGTTTGGACATGTGCAGAGGAGAGATGCTGGGTATATTGGGTGAAAGGTGCTAAGGATAGAGCTGCCAGGCAGAAGGAACAGTGGAAGGCCTGAGAGAAGTTTTATGGATGTGGTGAGAGATGGACATGCAGGAGATCTGTGTAGGAGAGCAAGATGATGAGGACAGGAAGATATGAAAGAAGATGATCTGCTGTGGCGAGCAGCCGAAAGAAGAAGAAGAAGAAGAAGAAGTTGCACTACAATAGCTGCAAGGTCCTAATAGCATGATGAGAGTATGGGATTTGGGGCATCCTGGTAAGGTCTACCTAATAAAGGGTCTAAAAGGGAAAATAGGGTGTGAAGGGTGTTCACGGTTGTTGTCTGGCCAAGACGCCAGTGGGATAGAAGGACCGGGGAGTAGAGAGAGCACCTGTAAGGCGTAACCACCCCTGGGAAACTGGAGGACCATGGGTTCCTCCAGCCACAGACTGGGAGTGAGACTTTCACGCAGCCCTGTTGGTTCCTATGGGGGCCGCCAGGGGAGAGTTGATTCCAGGTGACGCTCCCAGGATCCATTTAAAGCCACTGCTAATGGGAAGCGAGAGTCACGAGGAAGAGGACAGAGCTTGCCAGAGAAGGAGTGGAGGTGGAAAGCGGCAAAAAGATAACCTGTTGTGTGTTGAGCTGTAATTTGGATTGGCACTTGTAACAGTGAGAAGTGGAGTAGGGTGATTCCCACGAGAAAGAGAAATAAAATCATGTGTCTCTGCCTGTCTGTGTCGGCTTAGGGCGGCTCTACGCACCCCTGGTTTCCAAAAGGGTCACCCCAGGAGTCCACCACAACAAAAACCCCACCGTAAAGAACACGGCGAGAGCCACGCAGAGACCACAAAATGGTGGGGAATCACAAAACAACCAAAGGTGTCACCAGAATAACAACATTCTAAAAATGAAACAGGAATATCGAAAGCCTGATTCATTAAACGACTGACAGTTGTCCTGTCTGGTTAGTGTGTGTGCTGCATGAAAATAAATCCTAACACATGGGGGTGAAGGTTTATAAAGCCTCAGATCCACCGACGCCACAGTGCCCTCTTGTAGCCCATAAGACCACAGAAGACAAACAAATGAAGGGCAGAGGAGGGTCTTCCAATGACACGTTTAGAGTCCTGCTTATAATTTACTCTTTTTATTCCAGAAGTAACTCTTTAACAATATTTTAGCAAAAAAAAAGTTCATTTTGTACGCTTTGGTCCATGACTTGGATATCTGACATATGGATGATGCAACACGAGTAACGTGAGATTGTTTTTCATTTGCCGTTGTCCAGCGTTTGTCACTATTGGGTCCTGGTCTGTCAGAAATGTTGTTACGTCCCTTCTCCATGAAAACGTGACATTCAAAATTTTTCTTCCACACACAAACACAAAAAGTACATGAGCTAAGTAGCATATAAAAATAGCATTTTTGGCTAGAGGATCCTTTTACAAGTGACACGTGGTCCTTCCTGATTGCCTGCTCTCCCACTTGTGACACCTTATCGGACTGCCAGGGTGCAGGGTCCCTCATGGGTGGCACTGCTCTTCCTCCTTCAGGTTTGACTGAGCCCTGTTCCCATGGGTTGCCACCCTGGTCCCCCTCATTGTGCCTTGACAGATGGGCCATCAATGACACTATGTATGTATGAAAAGCAAGAAAAAAAGAAAGAAAGATTCAATTTGAAGTGTTCATCTCTTTTTTTAACACTACTTTTTTAAGACGCTTGCAAATGGGCCATGTATCTAAAATTAGGCACAATTAAGGGCTGTTGGGAAAACTAGAAATAGAACAGAATTTAGAAAAAAAATGGATAGTCTTTTTCAGTATCTGCCTGTATGTGAACACAACGACCGTAAATGGCAACAAAAAGAGAAGCATAGGAATACCTCAAAGTGTGGGGTGGAGAAAACAAGATTAAAAAAATCAAAACAAATGGACAAGTGAGACCAGCGGCCACAGAGTATAACACATACTGTGATAACGGCACAGCGGGACCCTTCACAGCTTCACCACCTCAGGGACATGGCAGTAGAGTCTGCATTTGGCTGTTAATACTGTTGGTATTTATTACGTCCTGTGGCAAAACATTAGCTGCACCCGAGAGCCATGCAACAAAGAAAATCGACACAGAGTTTCTCAGTATAGCCAGGCGCCTTTAACCTACTGTTGTAACATGACGGTAAGATTGTTGGGCTACGTAATCCTGGCACTGAGAGTGGCGGCATGACGCATGTTGATTAGAACATGCAAGTAAGAATGTCTGGACTCTGAAAACACATGAAGAAGGATAGATAGATAGATAGATAGATAGATAGATAGATAGATAGATAGATAGATAGATAGATAGATAGATAGATAGATAGATTTTTTTTAGTTTTTCTATATTCAGTAAAATAACACAACATTACAAAAAACTCTACTTATTCACTTAAAATACCATCATTACAACTTAAAAAGAAAATGCTTTTCTAACACTAATTATGTATCTGTTCACATTTTTCCCTTTCTTCAAATAAATTCTCTTACACATATTATTAAATACAAATCTTAATGCATCACCACCACTACTGCCCATCACACACCTCCTACTCCACACAAAGATTCAAACAACACTAAAGTCTATCTATCTATCTATCTATCTATCTATCTATCTATCTATCTATCTATCTATCTATCTATCTATCTATCTATCTATCTATCTATCTATCTATCTATCTATCTATCTATCTATCTATTACGCTCCCTTTCATAACTATCTGACTATCCTAAACAGTCTTTATATGGTAGCCTTCATATCTATTCATCTGTCTATTATAGAATGCCCTTCCTATCTCTCTTTCCATTCAAATGTTTTTTATTCTAGTGACTCTCATTGGGTGGTCACATATTACTATCATTGTAAAAAGGCAATAACCAGATAAGAGTGAATCATGGTGACGGCAGGAGACTCACGTTGCCACTATGGCATGCCAAGAATTTATCGATAATGCATTTCTTAGTCGAGTGAGCTTTGTTGGGGCTGAACAATTAGTTTTAGTAAGGCTGGATGGTCATCCTGATGTATCATGGCATATGTCTGGAAGATGGATGTGACTGTAAAATGGTCCTTAATGATAAAGTTTGCAAAAAGACTGTCACACCCATTGATGAGGATTTAGCAAGCCCAGAGGAGTGAGATACGTAGGAGAACCAGCCATTTGTGTGTCTGACTATCACTGGCTCTGTGGCAACAGTTTAATGTTAAGCCATGCATTATAGATAGATAGATAGATAGATAGATAGATAGATAGATAGATAGATAGATAGATAGATAGATAGATAGATAGAACATAAATTATCTATCTATAGAACAAGTAAAATAAAACATATATATATATATTCACTACTGTTCACGTGCATTATTTTTTCTTTATATGTCACGCATGGTTAAACATTTTTCCTGTATGACAAATATTTTCAGGTAAGGAAGACCAAAATTTCAATTTAAGTTGTTCTACTCACTGATCATGGCGAGGAGTTACATGTTGATTAGCAGAGGAAAGAGTGAATTTCATTGGACTCCTTGCATATCACAGTAATGACCTTGTCTGTCTGTCTATCTATCTATCTATCTATCATATAGTGCCTTTCACATCTATCTATCTATCTATCTATCTATCTATCTATCTATCTATCTATCTATCTATCTATCTATCTATCTATCTATCTATCTCTGATATTTGTATTGTCTTTGCGTTAAGTGAACCCACAATTTCAGGCTCATGGGGGGCTTGGAACAGTCCAGTCATATTATTTTATTAATCCTTTAACAATCCAAGCTCACAGTTCAGGGATCTCAGCCCCAAACCTTCCAGTGTGGTCCGCATGTGTCCATTAATTCAGCTGTCAGGGTCTCGACCTTTGACCTAGCAGCAGCGGCCTGTAATAATTCACTGGCCCAGTATCATAAAGCATTTGTTCAATTTTATTATTCCATTGATTTCTGACTGACCCCAGTCCCACAGATTGAAGTCATATATCTCCTCTGATATGAATTGATATTTTCCATTAATTACACATTATGAACTTTTTTATTACTTCATTTAACAATGGACATTCAGCCAAAAAGGTTCAGTTTTAAAATGATGAAAGATATTAAATCGCCCAGTAATTCCAATTAACGGTGAGGTCTGCCTTGTTCAGGCAGATTCAGTGATCAGGCCCTGTCAGTTTTTGATTATCAGTTTAGATATCAATTAAATTTCCATGGGCTGACCTCAGTGAACCTCCCAACTTGCGAGACCTCCAGTGTAAAAACAATTGTGCCTTGTGTGCGTTGTGCCTGTGGGTGGTCTAATCCTGAAAGGCGCTATATGAACACTTCTGGCTTACTGTACAGTTTCGGGTGTCCTTTGCCCTGCTGGCTCCCACAATGAAGAAATATGAAAGAGCACACCAAACGTGACCGGTGAAAGGCACTATAAAAACACACACAGCATTTCAGGCCCTGCCACCGATTCGCTATGCAAGCAGAAGTAAGCGACTTCAAATCTGAGGATTCTGATAATAAAAAAAATGGAAACAACTGCGATTTTATATCAAAGTTGTTGTTTCTATAAATGAAAGTGATGTAAATCTTTTTAAATAATCAGTTCCCTGTATATGCTGCTAAATAAGACATTCATTTTTAAAGTTTAAGGCCAAAATGCTGCATATTCAGTTTATTATTTAATATGCAGTCATATTTACAATGCATTACAAAACAAAAATAAAATTTAAATTGTGTTAATGCAGCCTTGCACTGGAAAAAGCGGTTTCATAAACTGAATGGATGGATAATTTCATTTATTTAATGTACTTGTGGAAGCTGGAGTTATAGGCCTGTTAGGCCATTTGTCCCGTAATCACTTCATGGCAATCATCGTATTTATAATAAAAGAGAAGAAGGAAGGACAACTCGACATTAGTAATTCCTGAGGGCAGAGAAATGCCCGTCTAGTGGTCATTAAGCGGCCAGTGACCTCAGTAGACTGCAGGGTGTGTTTTGCAGTCGGAGGGCCGGTAGGCTGCTGTAACGGGGGGTCTGCCCTCATCCTTCTCGGTGTCTCTCTTCTGACTTTTTTTTGCGGATTGCATCAGTTTTCCTCAGGGGACCTTCAGTTTTCTCAAATTCGGTGAACTGGTCGGTTTAAGATGCCTGCGTATGACCCGGCCTGCCATGGCTTAGTGCTGCTTCCTGCCCTGTGTCCGATGATGTCTCCTATGAATGTAAATTGGATGAAGAATCTTATCACAGAGTGGAGTCAAAAAGTATTCGGACCCCCTTTCACCTTTATTTTTTTTTATACTTTGTTATGTTCCAGCCTTGTGCTAAAATCATTACATTTATTTTTTTTTTCCTTCATCAAACAACACTTCAATACCCCAGACAGGCAAAGTGAAAACAGGATTTAAAGAAATGTCTGAAAATGTAATCACAATTTCTTTAAAAAACTGTCAGCTATAGGCCCCTTTACCTGAGGAAACCTTACTGGTCACAATGGATGTTGAGGAACTTTACACAAATATCCAGTAGCATAGCTGGAGTTCGTGCCTCTCAGTGTGGGGCTGTGCTTCAATTTGTCACCCTCCAACATATTTGAATATGTTAACCTATTTAAATAGAAAATTAAAATGATGTATAGAGAAAAATTCAGATAAATTTTGCATAGATTTATTCATATATAGAGAAACAGCAATAATTTTCCAAGTCTCTGCCTCTCGAACGCACCCCAAGGAGACGCGGTCGCTCCTCCGACCTCCCCTCTTAAACGGTGATACAATGGGAAACAAATGCAGCTTTTTTTTACCTCCTCTTTGCTCGATCAGCTGCTGGCTTGCTGCTGCTGCCGTGCCGCATGATCTGCATCTTGTGCAGTGCGCTTCTGTCATATCAATTATGTCCATATATTCGATCTCTTTTCGCTTTTACCTTTTTGTCAATATCGAATTGAATTTTGATTCCGTGTTTGGAATTACATCGTGACAACGCAACGTATATAAACTGCCCGTGAGTGAAAATCGTTTCTTTCTGTCTACAAGAAATGAGTCTGACAATAGCATTCACACAAATGAGAAATTATTTCTCTGGCGGGATTTCACATTCACCAAACAACCAATCTTTTAATTCTCGCAGATATACCTCTTCAGTGGGTCAGAAATATTACTTTTTTTCCCTGATGGCAACACGAATTAAACAATCTACAAGTTTCCGACTTAAAGTTTAAATCCGAACAATATATTCAATCTCTGTTCCCGGTTCCATTGTTTCACTGAGTAATAATTTCCGCTTGTTTGTGCTAATGCAATCTTTACTATCCTTTTTTTTGAGACTTTTGAATTTTCGCACTTTCATAATCTCTAACCTGCTCTGCATGTGTATTGTGCCAATGTGTTTGAAATCTTTTAATTGTCGCGGATACGCCTCTTCATTGGGAAGAAACACTAATCTTTTTTCCCTGATGGCAACACGAATTAGACGATCTACAAGTCTCCGACTTAAAGTTTAAATCTGAACGATATATTCAATCTCTTTTCACTGTTCCGTTATTTCACTGAGTAATAATTTCTGTTTGTTTAAACTAATGCAATCTTTACTATCCTTTTTTTGAGACTTTTGAATTTTCGCACTTTCATAATCTCTGTTTTTGAATTCTTTACAATGTTCTACTATGTCATCTACTCTTTGTCTTTTATTTCCGGCCAATAATGCTGCCCCCAAAATTGTGACTGCCCCCTCCACCCGTCCCTAGCTACGCCACTGCAAACATCCTCCATGATGATGGCATATTGGCACGTGAAACGTACCTCAGACAAAATGACTTACCCACAGAGTCAGTTATACAAATGATAGAATTCACTCCAACACTAATAATTTATTCTCATTTGGACGAGACTTCTACTTGTAACAAATTGGGACTGCAATGGGTTGTCGGTTTGCACCTCACTATGCAAACCTATTTATGGCAAAGTTGGAGGAAGAGGAGGAAGATTTTACATCAACGTGTATCTAAAAACCAATGTTATATCTCCGTTCCATAGATGACTTCTTCATAATCTGGACTGCCAGTGAGAAGGACCTCCTCCATTTTCATAATGAATAGAATTCTGAAACAGAAAGCTGAATTACTCAAAAACAGAAGTCTGCTTCCTGGACGCCACTGTTCAACTGAAAGACAACACCCGTGTAACTTCTGTTTTTCACAAACCGACAGACAAATGGACCTACCTGAGAAGTGACAGCTTCCACCCCAAGCATATGCGGTGATCCATTATTTTCAGCCAAGCAATACGATACAACCGTATTTGCTCAATACAATACAATGCGATACAATTTATTTTTGTATAGCCCAAAATCAAACAAGAAGTGCCACAAAGGACTTTAACAGGCCCTGTCTCTTGACAGCCTCCCAGCTTTGACTCTCTAAGAAGACAAGAAAAAAAATGGAGGAAACCTCGGGAAAGGCAGTTCAAAGAGAGACCCCTTTCCAGGTGGTCTGGGCGTGCAGTGGGTGTCAAAGAGAAAGGGGGTCAATACCAGAGGTGGGTAGTAACGAGTTACATTTACTCCGTTACATTTACTTGAGTAACCTTTTTAAAAAATTGTACTTCTAGTTTTACTGCACCATACTTTTTACTTTTACTTGAGTACATTTGTGAGGAGGGCGGCACGGTGGCGCAGTGGGTATCGCTGCTGCCTCGCAGTTAGGGGACCCGGGTACGCTTCCTGGGTCCTCCCTGCATGGAGTTTGTATGTTCTCCCCGTGTCTGCGTGGGTTTCCTCCCACAGTCCAAAGACATGCAGGTTAGGTGCATTGGCCATCCTAAATCGTTCCTAGTGTGTGCACACCCTGCGGTGGGCTGGCTCCCTGCCCAGGATTTGCTTCCTGCCTTACACCCTGTGTTGGCTGGGATTGGCTCCAGCAGACCCCCGTGACTCTGTAGTTAGGATATAGCGAGTTGGATAATGGATGGATAAATGGATATTTGTAAAGAAGAAACACTACTCTTACTCCGCTACATTGGGCAACACTCGAGTCGTAACTTTTTTCCATTTACACATTAGATACGATATATTGTTTGCCAGAGATAAGTCAGACGTAGCAACAATAATCACGTGACCCCATTTCACCAATCAGACTTAGCCATGCAGTCACATGACCACACACAAACATCCTGCGTCTGCAGCCTGTGAGAGACTTTTTAGTCATGCAGGGCTCCTGTTCACTTTTAAATGGTCACAGCTTCACTGCAAGAACCCTGAGAGCCAACTCCTGCCGAAGCTTAGCAATCACTTCAGTGAGTGAAGAACAAGCAAGTTTTAACCAAACACGCACAGACACACACAGTCAAGGTAAAGTGAGACGTCTTGTACGTGCACAAGCTGCCTTGTTCTAATGTTATTTTCTATCAGCTGTGCTATTTGGAGGGCAAGTGAATACGCAGTATGATGCTGTCAGTGTACAGTATATCTTGTTACTGTAAGTAGTTTGCACTGCTCAAACATACATGTTACCTTATGTAGGAATTGGCTTCAAAAGCTTTGTTGTCAAAAACTTAGATTTGCAACTTTGTGTTATTTGTGCATCTTTATTTTGTAAAGATGTTATTTATTTTTACTCATTTTTTATTTTATTATTTGGAAATTGCAGAATTTGCACATTATTTTATATTTTTGTCTGTCTTATTGCAACATTTCTAAAAAAATAAATCATTTATTATGTTCAAACAGTTACTCAGTACTTGAGTAGTCTTTTCACCAAATACTTTTTTACTCTTACTTGACTAATTTTTTGGATGACTACTTTTTACTTCTACTTGAGTAATATTATTTTGAAATAATGCTTCTCTTACTTGAGTACAATTGTTGGCTACTCTAAACACCTCTGGTCAATACAACACAATACACAGAACAGAACACAAGTAATCCCCAATATAATATAACAGTAAAATAAGTACAGAGCAGAATTTAACAGTAGATGATATCACATAATGTGGTTTGGCTCAGACGTGACAGACCGGGATAAACAACTGCAGGAGCTTAGACAAGATTTCATCAGACAAGGTTATACCCCAAACAACAGGCACTCAAATATGAAGAGCTACTGCCATACCCAGAGAAAAACTTCTGGAATATAAAAACAAAGACATCAAGGACCGCATCCCCCTTGTTGTCACCTACAACCCACATCTTGAAGCACTTCGAAATATTATAAAAGAACTTCAGCCAATGCTACACAATGACAAAATGCTGAAAAAACTGTTTTCGGAATCTCCCCTCCTGGCATACAGACCAAACCTGCAGCAGCTAAATGTCCAAAGCTCCCTAAGTGAACCAACAAAAAATGGGCACAACTCCCTGCCCATAGAAAAGATGTAAAACATGTGCTCATATTTAAAATATAGACCGTGGAGTTATACCCCACTGCCGACTAGAACATCACATAAAGGGATCATTTATCTTCAGATTATCTAATGTGGTCTACCTCATTCTCTGCATGAAATGTCCTGACACCACACTCTCTGTGGGAGTAACTGGACAAACACTCCATTAGAAAATGAATTCACACAGGTGCCACGTCAAGCAGATATTCCTGTAGCAGCCCACTTCAACAGCCATGGACACTGTGAGAGGGTCTTTAAAGTCACAGGGTTTATGGGCAACTTCAGAACACAGCAAGAGACATAAGAATGGAAAGTTAAACTTATGCTAACATTGAACACATTACAACATGGTGTAAATAGAGACATGGGTCTTATGGCTAGATATGAGGATTGTTTGCATCTCTCAGACTGACACAGGCAACCTGTCTACAGTGCAATTGAGCACCAGGCTACAAGGAAGTGGAATGAACTCTGGTGGCAAGTCACCATGAACAGACTGCCATATGCTCATCCAGCATCCATCGACCTTCTAAACTTGACAGCGATAGATAGATAGATAGATAGATAGATAGATAGATAGATATTTTTTTATTTTTAAAATTACCTTTATGTGTATATAAAAAGAAAAACATTAAAAATATACACAGTCAAATGACAAACAAACCCAATATTCAGAATAAAACTAAAAGCCATATATCAGACTACCACTACTCCCCCTTTACACTCCTCCTACTCCGCACATTAATAAGAACATATTGTTGATGCCCACCAATACTTTTCATTCCCAGTTGAGCACCAGTTCGCCCCCCTCCACAGCACACAGTACCTGTCGTGTCCCCCACATGTCGTTGAACATTTCTAAATTGTTTGTTAGCTTATGGTACATAAATTTGAGTTTCAGTCGACTTTTACTTAAAACTTTGAAGAGCATTGGTTCCCATGAGGTTTTTCTCTTTATTTCTCGTTGTTTTTAAGATAGCCAATTTGGCCTGTCCTAGGAGGAAATTCCCAGTGTTTCACCTCTTTATTCACTGTGAACGGCTAAGGCCGTTGTTCATGTTCTTAGAAGTTCTTCTTAGTGGTTTTGGGTTTTGAGTTATAAAAAATTTGCTTTGTCTTTGGTATTAAATATAATTAAAAAAATAGATAGATAGATAGATAGATAGATAGATAGATAGATAGATAGATAGATATATTGATAGATATCAATCATGTCACCTTATCATTGCCCAGTTTCATTTTTACAGTCTTTTTTAACTCAAGATTCACTCCACTAGGCTTTATAAGAGTTTTTTTTTTATTTTAACACACTCATTTTGGCCACAGCAAGCACTCAGAGTCATCTGGCTGAAGTGTTTCTGCTGTGCCAGGCTTCACCTCAGTGAAAACACAGTCTGAGAGGAGTAACTCCACACAATGGTCGGCTCATAAAGAGAACCTTGGACTTTACTTTGCTGTCCTCATTGACTTAAGTGAAGACAAAAATGAATGGTTAGAACGAAAGAGTGAGGACTGAACTCAGACAGCAGCACACAGACCACTCCATTTCATTACACAGGCCACGGGCAGTTCTACCATCAGGGTGCTCTGAGTTGCAAGCACAGGGTCCTGTGAAAGCAAGGAGCCTTTTCCCCACTCACAATACCCAGCCCACCCTTCATCACGCAACAATCGCCAAGGGAGACTACCAATTGGCTCAATGTAACGATCAGGTGTGCATGTCCTGAAATCAGTAAGGAAGACCCCAAAAACTTCTGTTTCCTGCTTACTCTACTCTCCACTGGAGACAAGTCTCTGTGTGCATTAAACAGCAGGGGGTCCACATGCTGCCTTGCTAACTCTTTGCTCTATTCATTAAGTCAGCCAGGGGCCTGAGGGGTCTTCAATAGGCCTCGGCATCGGCTGTCTTTCAAAGATACACTCAGTGAACAACAAGGCAGTTCCCTCTTTACACACAACTGTGTTTAGGGCGCACAGATCCTAACTTGGGGTAGCTGAGACTGTTGGCTTTGCGGCTTTACAGGGTTGTACACCATTGTGTTTCAACTCCACATACACATAACAACTCTAACGAAAAAAAAACGAACAAACTGCAGGTCACTCATATAATAACCCTAATAAGGTACTTTATTACTTGTGCACTTTAAACAGCAGCCTTTGCACTTGATGGGGCGTACTGCTCTGTCACTTCGCTATCGACACCCACTTTGACACGGCTTGCACAAATGATAACTAAACTGAATTAGAAAGCAGTTTGAATGCTTCATGGCAAAGCAAAAAGGAAATCATTTACAGATCGCTATCTCATAATATACTATCTAACATAGACGCGGAGCTGCATTATATGCATTTTCGATCGTTTTTACGGTGGACAGACATACAGTACTTTGTAAATGATGTGAAAATATTCGTGTGGAAGGAGATTGCTTTTGTTTAAAAACTTTGTTTTTAAATGAAGACAAAGATATGTGTAGCCTGAGGCAGCTGACATCAGAAATGAGATGATAGAAGAAAATGTTTGTTAGGATGTCGCACATTTCATTATTGTCAAGCACTTTCTGGCTATTGGGCAGATTTCAAACATCTCTGTTGTTAGTCATTAGCACTATAACATAAGTAACATGATAATTATATTTGAATACTAACCCTCACCTATTCTGTTTCTTTCTCGGTACCCAAATGTGGCCATTGGTGCCACGGCCCACCTGCCAAGTTGTTTGCCTGCCTATGGTAAAGTCATCCCTGATGGAGGATCACAGGAATCATGGGAAAGAGAGGTCCTTTCATCGGAGCAATGTTTCAGCCGTGGCATGGCCAAATGGAGATGCAGCTAGATGGATGAGGTCTCCAGGACTCTAAAAATATCGAAACCTAATTATGTCATATCATCTACTGTTAAACCGTAATTCTAAAATTTTTATTATGCTGTCTTAAGGAATTGTTCTGTTGTGTATATTGTATTGTATTGACCCCTACTTTTGACACCTACTGCGCCCAACCTACCTGGAAAGGGGTCTCTCTTTGAACTGCCTTTCCCGAGGTTTCTTCCATTTTCCCTACAAGGTTTTTATTGGGAGTTTTTCCTTGTCTTCTCAGAGAGTCAAGGCTGGGGGCTGTCAAAGGCAGGGCCTGTTAAAGCCCATTGCGGCACTTCCTGTGTGATTTTGGGCTATACAAAAATAAACTGTATTGTATTGTATTGTATTCCTATATGCTGATGGCTTTCAGTGCAGCCTTCAAATTAACCAGGGCCCGATCCCAGTCGATAATGGCACCCAGGACTTGCAGATCAGGACGTGTTACTCCAACGTCTCGGTGTTTAATGGAGAAATGCAGTAACGCCCGATTAGGGGTTTCTTTTCCTTTGGTTAGGATTTTAACAAAGACCTCAGGGTGTTTTCTTTAATAAGAATTCGCTGTCTGTTCCTTTCAATCTGTTTATTGTAAAGGCAGCCACATGATGACAAGCACAATGCGGCAGATGGGATGTTTTGGTAACACTGTCATATACGGCAGTGCGTTAATTGTCATTTTGAAGGAAAATTATTTAAAAGCCATTAAGAGAGGAAACTGTTAACAAGAACATGAATTTTTAAAATGAGAAGGAAATTTATAAAGAGCATAAAGTGAGTTCTGTGTGCTTAAAGCTATGTCAACAAAACATTTATATGCTTCTGTAGGCGCCGACCAGAGTGGCGGGACACAAATTCTTAGCATTCTAAATTTCTTAATGACTTCTCTTTGAATAGAAATGAAAAAAAAAAAAAAAACTAACAGGAAATCGGTCTCTGGTTTAGATATTGGTTACAATCGCGCTTGACTACTCCTGATAGATAGATAGATAGATAGATAGATAGATAGATAGATAGATAGATAGATAGATAGATAGATAGATAGATAGATATTAAAGGAACTATATGATAGATAGATAGATAGATAGATAGATAGATAGATAGATAGATAGATAGATAGATAGATAGATAGATAGATAGATTGTTTTCTATATAAATAAAATTGTAAGCCATTTCCATTTGAATGTCTGTCTGTTTGTTTCTTTCCTAATCAATAGCTGAACTGATTTGCTCAAATCTTTGCCCATGTCCAAGTTAAAATACAGGATATAAGTCAAATCGTCAAGATGAGTTATAATGAAAGGGGGAAACTCAAAAATCAGCACAGACACACGGACTACCATTCCCATCAGGCAGCACAAGGTTCTGGAATGAGGATATTGACAAAATGTTGTAGTGTCCAAAGCAGAAAGTACTTTCCTAAATGTTCAAATGGAAGACTGGTAAGCTCTGTTGGCCTTTTCTTACCTAAATGTTTCCAATATTCTAATGCACAGTGTTTCCTTCTTAATTAATCTATCATTGTCTTGGAGGATTACAGCTTGGTCTACATGCTGTGGTCGAGTGAGGAATGACAAGTCGGAAAGAATAACTGTTGGGGGCACCAACCCTATCGTCCAAGTTTAATTTTTGTTGAAATTCTTTATATATATATATATATATATATATATATATATATATATATATATATATATATATATATTACTGTATATATATATATATATATATTATAGCCATCTTGCTTGTTGCTCTGATCACAGATTGAAGCCTCCTTCCAGCACCCCCGAAATTTAAAGATTGGCAGACTGGAAGGGGTGGAGTCAGCTTTCCCCAATGGGAGGGACAGGAAAAGGACGTGATTAGCGCCGGCACCTCCTCTTTTCCCAGAGTGCTGTTACATAATGTAGATGAGCCCGGAGGGTGACCCTGTGACGGGCCTGTGTCACAATGTGTTTTTGTCTCAGTGTGGGTTGTGTTTAGCCATATTGCATTTCCAAAAGACATTGTTCCACCTGCCTGTTTATACCCAGGTATTTTTCTTGTATATCAATAAACTAATACTAATATCCACTACCTCATCATGCCACAACCAATAGCCAGGCAGTAAAGGTCCCATAAACAAGAAAATGGGCAGATCCAGTGCAAGAAAAGATTGCAGGAGCCCCATAACCTAGGGTTCCAACAGAAAGAAAATAAAAATTGAAAGAATTAGAGAGGGTCTATAAAGCCCCTTGGGATGGTAATCAGAATTTAAAGGCAATACATAACTGCTAAGAAATACGTAGGAAATGAAGGACTAGGCACTGGTTATTGTGTGCCTAACATAATATTAACTAACTGCTCTTCATTTATGAAACGTTTTTAAACAGTAATAGTCCGTGAACGTGACCACATCAGTTGTTCCCAGTTTCTAATCCATAGACTGCATGTCTGCCTGGAATGATCAGGCTCTTGGAATAAAGCAGGACTCTTTTTATTTAGCCGAGCCCCGCTGTGCCCACAGGGAGAGACGGGTCCGATAGCACAGAGCACAGATGGAATTTATAGTAGTGCATTATCTTCAGATCATTATACTACCGTCAAGCGCCACCACTACCAATGCTTTTAAAAATTAAGTAGCACAATAAAAACAAAGCAATAAATTTTTACCTAATAAAAAATTTAGACTAAAACTAAATAAATGAATGGGTAAACACTGGCTCCTTGAGTTTCTTTTTTTTTTTATCAAGGCCCAAGCTAACCACCTCAAGTGCAGCGGCATAAAACCAGATTTGTACTTCAATAAGGAATGGCATTACAGTCTTTTTATATTAGTAATTCAAACAGAATTTACGAGTTAAAAAGAATTAATAGAGAGCGGGGTTCATAACACTCATTTTGGCTGACAGGTTTTTTTTTTTAATTTTAGATGGCTTACTCAGAACTGATTTGCCCACTGACACAGCGGCGCCACAACGGCAGTACCCCCAGGGGTTGGCTCCAGTGTTTTTGCTGCCCTTGGCAAAGCTGTAAATGGTGCACCCCCCCCCACCCCCCAGTCAATCAAAAGACCTCTTGGATGACAAAACAGTTTCATAAATATAGGATTTGCCCTTTGATATAGAGTTACCGATATAACATTTAGCTTGAAATCACCAATATAAATGGTTTATGAACTAATTTACAGATTTACATCTATGTATGCATTTTATATCAATTTCAATTTCACAATTCTTGGTAAATAATACCAAATATGTGGTGGGCTGGCATCCTGCCCGGGGTTTGTTTCCTGCCTTGTGCCCTGTATTGGCTGGGATTGGCTCCAGCAGACCCCCATTACCCTGTAGTTAGGATATAGCGGGTTGGATAATGGATGGATGGATAATACCAAATAAAATAAGAGTTTACTACAGATACCAGATACAGGAATGTAAATTTGGCTTAGCATTTTAGAACAAAGAATGTTTTATTACAAAACTAGCTGTCTCTTGCGGCTTCACCCACATAATAGTGAAACAGGACAAACTTTAAAAATTTATAAAAAATTTTTTTTAAAAAATGTAATTTTGGCTAAGCGGAAGGTACACTCCAACGTCAAACGATGTCACTGTATCTGATTGTGTTCAGCTCTGACAGAGAGAGCGTCCCCCACGTGGGGAGAAAAGTACGCGGCCGCGATATCTCTGACAATGAACAGGTACCCTCTAAAACATACTTAGCTCTGATCTCTCTCTTAAAAACATTCTTAATACTTCTTAACAATCTGTAGATGATACTGTCTGCTGAACAAACAGGCGTCGCTAGCTAAGTGTGGCAAGGTATGCGAGATGTAGAGCGACATGAACGGAGGCTGGCGCATGAGTGAGGAGGGCCCCACCCAGCTCCCTACTCCTGAGGTCCCGCTTTCCCCTCCCCTCGGCACACAGCCTCTCTCTCGGATTTGCACAAATAAATCTCTGCAGCATGCGAACTATGGCACTCAGTGTGATGAGAGAAGTTGCAAAATCAACAGGAACGTTCAAAGCAAATTACAGAAAAAAACCCGAACTAAATCCGTTAAGTAGTTCTCTAGTGAAAGGCGGACAAACAGACAGACAGACACTAGATTTTATATATATATATATATATATATATATATATATATATATATATAGAGAGAGAGAGAGAGAGAGAGAGAGAGAGAGAGAGAGAGAGGGAGACTAGACCACGCCCACGTAGTAGTGAAGCAGGACAGTGAGGAGGGTCCCGCCCGGCTCCCCACTCCTGACATCACGTTTCCCCCTCCCCTCAGCCTGCAGCCTCTGTCTTGGATTAGTGTGAATATAAGAGTTCTTCAAGCGAACTATGATACTTAGCATGATGAGAGAAGTTGGAAAATCAACAGGAATGTTCAAAACAAATTACAGAAAAAAACACAATCTAAATCCGTTAAGTAGTTCTCTCGTGAAAAGCGGACAAACAGATAGACGGACACTGAATTTTATTTATATATATATATATACATATATATATATATATATACAGTATATATATATATATATATATATATATATATATATATATATATATATATATATATATATATATATATATAGAGAGAGAGAGAGAGAGAGAGAGAGAGAGGGAGACTAGACCACGCCCACGTAGTAGTGAAGCAGGACAGTGAGGAGGGTCCCGCCCGGCTCCCCACTCCTGACATCACGTTTCCACCTCCCCTCAGCCTGCAGCCTCTGTCTTGGATTAGTGTGAATATAAGAGTTCTTCAAGCGAACTATGATACTTAGCATGATGAGAGAAGTCACAAAATCAACCGGAATGTTCAAGTAAATTCTAGAAAAAAACCCAATCTAAATCCGTTAAGTAGTTCTCTCGTTTGCTAGATAAGCCGAAGTAAGATACGCCCCAAAGCTGGTGTGTGAGTGAGGAGGGCCCACCCCCATCCCCATGGCCCACTGCATGTCTCTCGGAGTCGCGCATATAAATCGGTACATCAAGTGAACTATGATACTTAGCACGACGAGAGAAGTCACAAAATCAACTGGAAAGTTCAAGCAAATTCTAGTAAAAAAACCTGATCTAAATCCATTAAGTAGTTCTCTCGTGAAAAGCGGACAGACAGATGGACAGACAGACATTTGATTTTATATATAGAGAGATGTATAAACAAAAATATAGTAATCTATATGTTTAACGATCTGCGGTGGGCTGGCACCCTACCCGGGGTTTGTTTCCTGCCTTGCGCCCTGTGTTGGCTGGGATTGGCTCCAGCAGACCCCCATGACCCTGTAGTTAGGATATAGCGGGTTGGATAATAGATGGATGGATGTTTAAGATATAATAATATTAATCAATAGGCTAATTTAAAGTTTAATTCTACAAACAGAATTTCAGTTTTAAAAAGTAAATGATATTAGCAGAAGTACCTACCAGTAGTAAGCAGTAGCAGCATTTTGCTGTATTTTTCTATTTTGTTGAATAAGTCCTTAATTCATGAAAATTCTTTGTTTACCTTTTTGTTTATAAGCTGGGGGTTTCCTGTCATTCTCCTTCTTGTGGGGCTTTTTGCTATATTTTGGAACTTTTATTAGTATTTACAACAACTGAGTCAGTTTTCCACTTTGGGCCTAGCCAGGTTGAAGCCTGCAGGCATATTTCTGGGGCAAGCTGGTCTGAAGCAAGCCTCTTCTGGGCTAACCATTCAAGATCTTGGTCTGCTGTACGGTTATGTCTGGAGACCTCACTCTGTGGCTCTGAATCATGACAGTTGGGACTTGTTCTTCAAGTCAGTTTACAGTTTAACTGTAATTGTAGTCAGACAGGAATTGTGAAAAGTCATTGACTCAAAAATCTATTATTTTACTGGAGATGCAAACAGAGTTGAGATAAAAGATCTACGAGCCATACTATCCGATCTGTATCTTGGACCAAGGAGCTCCTGCACTGCACGGTAATTTATGAGTCAGTTGTTGGGATGTGAGTCACGGACGAGAACCCCTAGCAACCGGGCAAGGTCCCCTAGCAACCCATCATCCGCTCACAGCAGCTCCTAAGATGGACATGTGACACACTTAAAATTGGAAATGTTTCTCAAACAAAGAGGTAAAATTTAAACTCGTATATAAAAACAAATCTAGAAAATCGAAGTACCAAAATATCAAAATCTCATGAACCAAAAAAGTTATCCAAAATGCAAAACAAATTCCTTTTTTTTCCTCACCAAAACGGGTTTCCCAATTCTTAATAATCACATGCAATAATAAACACGCACAAATCAGATATGGAGAACTCAACGCTAAAAAAAAAAATGGTCAGCAGGTCAAACATCATTCCCAGCTTGTGACAGCAAATGCACAAAAAATGTTGGAGCATCATTGTCAACATTTACATACTTACCAAAGATGTGCTTCCTGTTTATTGTCGTAAATGTACTTTAATATATTACCACCACATCTGCTAGATTTATTCATATGGTAAATGGTTACATTCTGAAACCAACCTGATCAAATATGAGGTCCTAGGGGCAACACTGGGTACAAGAAAGCAAACAATTCTGCCAACTATGCATCTGTCGTCCATTGCAGAGGACGCACCAACACACATGAACACACTCTTAAACTGGGGTCAATTTAGAGCTTAACATAACATTAACATTAATAACAAAACACTGAGGGAGGAAAGCAAATCCATGCATACCTTGGAAGGAAAACTCCACACAAGCCAATGACCAGACGTTTAATTCGAGACTAAGAAGTTGAATTTGAGTGGCACCAATGCTAACCTCAACTTTGACACCAAGTAAAGAGATCCACTCGCTTAAGTGTTGAACATTTCCTCCTCCAGCCCTGATGAAATTAAGTTACAGTATGTTGGCTAGTTACAGTAACATATGCTCTTTGACTGCAACGGTGCACCTACAACATCACGCCAATGGACGTCTGTAGTGGTCTGGCAGGACTTGTATACAAAACATGGACTCTGTTATATCATGCAGAGTTTCTGAAGACATCAGGCTAATTGGCATTCCTGTTTGACAGTTAAAGAGATACGTCCTGACACTTTGTTAGCCTTTTTAATGCTTTGTGCAGATGGCCTGAAGGATGACAACAACTTTGTGCCAGCACACATGACGTGATATTCCAACATGGTAAAATATCCCACTGCAAACACCGAATTGTAGAAAGAAACACACCCCTCTAAAATAAACCTAAACCCAAGCATACTGGCGGTTCTGACTGGTTTTAGGGCAGTGGTAAAACACTAAACCAGCAAAAACGTATTCTAAATGGTCTGATAAAAAAGGGCTACTGTAGACTTGTACATTAAAGGTACCTGTAGATGAAGATGTCATCTTTGGAACTTGAAATGGATCATGGCAAAAAAGTAAAATAAAAAAAAAAAAATTATATATATATAGTACAGGCCAAAAGTTTGGACACACCTCCTCATTCAATGTGTTTTCTTTATTTTCATGACCATTTACAGCACTCCATCACTCTCCTTCTTGGTCAAATAGCCCTCCACACTTGGAGGTGTGTTTGGGCTCATTGTCCTGTTAAAAAATGAATGATCGTCCAACTAACCTGATTTCTGCACAACACAACTGCTGGTCCCAACCCCATTGATAAAGCAAGAAATTCCACTAAATAAGCCTGATAAGGCACACCTGTGAAGTGAAAACCATTTCAGATGACTACCTGTTGAAGCTCATCGAGAGAATGCCAAGAGGGCGCAAAGCAGTAATCAGAGCAAAGGGTGGCTATTTTGAAGAAACTAGAATATAAAACATGTTTTCAGTTATTTCACCTTTTTTTGATAAGTACATGACTCCACATGTGTTCATTCATAGTTTTGATGCCTTCAGTGAGAATCTACCAACGTAAATGGTCATGAAAATAAAGAAAGAAACACATTGAATGAGGAGGTGTGTCCAAACTTTTGGCCTGTACTGTATATATATATATATATATATATATATATATATATATATATAAAAGGCAAAGCCCTCACTGACTCACTCACTCACTCACTCACTGACTCATCACTAATTCTCCAACTTCCCGTGTAGGTAGAAGGCTGAAATTTGGCAGGCTCATTCCTTACAGCTTACTTACAAAATGTAAGCAGGTTTCATTTCGAAATTCTACACGTAACGGTCATAACGGTTGATAACGGTCGACAACGTCCGACATGTTGAACTTTCTTATTTATGGCCCCATCTTCATGAAATTTGGTAGACGGCTTCCCTGCGCTAACCAAAACCAATGTACGTACTTATTTCAGTGGTATGATGCCACTGTCGGCCGCCATATTGAACTTTTCAATGATCTTTGTTACTTATGGGCCCATCTTCAAGAAATTTGGTACGCGGGTTCCCAACGCTAACTGAATCCTACTTACGTACATATATACGTCCATAGCCTACAGCTCGGTCACCGTGTGAGGCCGCGTTGGGTCCCCCATCCCAACGCCTCCCACATTGTTGGCTGCCTGCCTATATAAGGCTGTCCGTCACTCCGGTCTCTACATTCCCTTCCTTGCTTCGCCATGGGATTCACGTCTCCCTGCTGATAACTACAGCCTTTTTATTTAATCCACGGCTTCTCCGCTGTTTTATTGTTCGTTTATTACGATTATAGTTATTGTGTAGGTATTTTAGACTTACTTTACATTGTTCAGGTACCCATTTCCTTTATCATTCCAACCGTACTCACATTAACATGTCTATCGAGGTGATCACCATCGATCAAAGAACTGTCACTTACCGAGTGGTTTCCACGCCCGGAGATGGCACCTACCCTTTCCATTCTCTTTGTTACATATTGCGCGGCCATATCAGGCTCACTCTTGATATCTGGAGGAACATTGTGTCTTATGTATTGAATGACTGGGACAGGTTCAAGGTGTGGACTGATGACGGTACAGGAGATAATTATACTACACAGGAGCACTAGAAGAGTGAAATGCTTAAGCCCTTCACCTATGGTTCTGCATGTGAGTTGATGGCTGCCGCTGAATTGTTCGGTTGTCGCTTTCAAGTGTACCGAAATGGCCAAATATTTTACACCTTTAGACAACCGCCAGTGCCTCTTAAACATCTTAGATTCACAGGTGACGATTTCAGTAGTGGACACTTTGATGTTTATGAATGTTTAAACTCTTAAAAGCTGGATGTGAAGTTATCGATAAAACCGGTTGTATACTTACAACGCTTGACAGATGCCGAATGTCACTTCAACACAAGTCCTGCAAATACTGTCGTAATTGAAACAAACCATGAAACTCAAACCGATTGTGACAGCAGCAATCCAAGCTGTGAGATTTGAAACACGATTACTGTTCACATGGCCAACTGTACGTTACATGCTCAAGAGTAAGCTCAGCGCACAGCTTGGTCATATTACAACCAGAGGGCCGAACTCATAATATGGTATACTAAGAGATCCTTAACAAATAATTATTGGGATATTTTCCCTCAGTTTAAAAAGGTTTACTTTTCCGATTAATAAAAATTTTAAGACAGTACTTCGCCGCTGTGAAGCGCGGGTATTTTGCTAGTGTAGATATGTATGTATGTATGTATGTATGTGTATATATATATATATATATATGTAGATATGTATATATATGTTAAAAAATATATATATGTGTGTATATATGTACATATATGTTGATCTGTATATATATGTATATATGTGTCTGTGTGTATATATATATATATATATATGTAGATATGTTTATATGTATATATGTATATGTATATATGTTTATATGTGTGTGTGTATGTGTGTGTATATCTATATATATATGACAGCAACATTCATAACAGTGACAAAACAATTACTGTACATTGACAATCATGTTACGTTATTTTAAAAATGTTTCCTTTTCTTTTTCATAACTTCTTTAACACACTACTTCTCCGCTGCGAAGCGTGGGTATTTTAGCTAGTATATATATATATATATATATATATATATATATATATATATATATATATATATATATATATATATATATATATATATATAGGTGGTCCAGATCTAATTATGCAATTTTCATTACACTATAACTTATTTAGTTTATTACATAGAAAATCACCCGAAAAATCCTGAACCATCAAGAAGTGTGCAAACTAACGACATGAAGAATCGTCTTTGCGCCGAACTGGAATCATCCTCGCATAAATCAAAGTCATCCAGACGATCTGGATCTGCATAATTAGATCTGGACCACCCTGTATATATATATATATATATATATATATATATATATATATATATATATATATATGTGCCACATTTGACTCAGTGAAACAACTTAAGGTCACTGGTAATAGTAATTACCCACCAATCCAGGGGTTGGCGCTGTGTTCTAATGCCTTCTCTTCTTGTCCCTCTACACCAAGGAAGATTGATGGCCCTTACAGTCACTGACGACACTTCTATTATGCGCCCTCCAGGATCCACCCTTCCTGCTTAGAACCCATATGGCCAGAAGGTCAGCCATTCTGAGTTCAGTTTGGTTCTAAGCTCATGTCTGAAAGAATGCTATCTGCAACTTTCATTGTTGTCTTATTTCAGTTATACAGAGTCACCAGCACTTTGATGTTATTTTGGCTCCTCTTTACTATATACCCAGCCAGGACGCCCAGTAGGACAGGAGGAGGGTTTGCGCCTCCTCCAGACCATGAGGGGATGACCACCCTGGTGGCTTTGGGGTCTACAGGAACGGAGCTTGGATGCTCAACCCCACAGGGGCTCGTGGTCACCGCCAGGAGCTCTGGCCCTCAACACTTCTGCCACACCTGGAAATGCTGGGGGGAAGAAGACCTAGGACACCCGGAATCTTGGGAGGAGAGGAGTGGAGGCAGCCTGAAGAAAGAGAGGCATTGGAAGGGCCTGGACTTTGGGGGAGTTTGAGGTTGTGTGTGAGCACTAATTGTAAATAGAAAATATGAATAAATGTGTGTTGGGTGAACTATCGCTGTCCTCCTGTCTGTGACCGGGCCACATGCCACAATATATATAAACATATACATATACTGTATGTAATTTAGTACTCCAATCTACACCCTGTCAAATAAGTGAACCAGCCACCATGGCACAACGTCAGACACTTCACTTCAGGTACTGACATCTGAGGTTCAATCCACGTAAGAGAATGTAAAAGTGCATACACCTGATGAGCCCCAATAAGGGTGAAACACATGTCATGTATTATTTGGCAGATACTGTATCACACACGCACACATATATAAATATATACTGTATATATCTGTATGTGTGTATGTGTGTGTGTTTTGACCACTTGGGGTACCCCAGAGCCCTAGACTCCAGACACAAGTGCAGAGATACAGTCACTGTTTCCATTAAACACTAAATTATTCTCTTGCTCAACTGGAATAATCATCCCACCCCACCACTCTTGAGTCAGTAGGTAACTGATGTTCATTGCTACTTGAAATTGGAAAGAAATCAAATTCTCACTTAGAGGATCTGCTGAAAGCTGTTTAAAAATATATTTCAGAATAAGCTTCCATTTCAGGGAAAATGATACCCATGTTTTCTTGCTCCTTTTATAGAGTAGGCTTGGTTGATGGTTCTTCTCTCTTTCTCTTGGATTGGGGTTGAAGTTTGCTTTGATTTGTTAAATTTGAGTTGACTGTATGGAATATTATCTGTTTCTAATTAAATTCAATAAAAAATGTAAAAAAAGAATAATTTATTCTACAAAGTACCTTTTACAAGTTTTTTTTTTTTTTTTCCCAAAGCACAATCAAAAATTCAATTGCAATTCCAATTCTCTTCTTCCATTTTTCTCCAGGCAGGCCTGTTCTGCCACCTACTGACTCAAAACTCCCCGAATGAGGCAGGTGGACTCCTTTGTATGCCGGACCCCAAAGTACTTCTGCTGCCACAGCATGGCATGGCGGAAGCACACAATAGGAGAGTCTTCTTTCTGCAGTGCACCCCAACAGGGCTGCACTTTTTTTGAACTACAAGTCCAATGCAACCCTGTTGGTGTATAAACTGGAACCATCCCAGCTGGGTTGCACCTCCATCCATGCAGCCTGTCCATTATGGACATCCAGTCAGGTGAGGCATCACACTTCATCCCAGTCAGGAAACCAGTTCATCCGTTATAGCATTCACAATGGTTAGCATCTTTGGAAACTCTTCAGACCCTTTGCATTTTTCATTTTATAATACAAAACTTTAAAAACAATTCCAAAACCTGTATATCTTTTTGATAAACAGAACATTAAAAAGCATCACTGGTGAGGAATCAATTGGGGATCTTGCCTGAGCAAGTCAATGGCAAATCGAAAATAAACGCCGAAAACAAAATCTAAAGACATGGTAAGGCAAAGCAAAGGTCAGAGCTTTGAGATCAGAACTAAACTGAACAAAAGGACAAGATGATATTTGACAGTCAAAGGCAAAGCAAAAATTGAAACCAAAAATTAAATCCTAAGAGGCAAAAGAAGGATCAGAGCAGTGAGGTCAAAACTAAATTTGAGTTTCCAAAAACAAAAGGACAAGATGAAACTCGAAAGTCAATAGTAAAGCTAAAGTCGAAACCAATAACAAAATTCAAATGGTCGTGAGATCAAAACTAAATCAGGGCTACCAGCTACTAAAAGACAAAACGATACTCTAGAGTCAAAGGCAAAGTGAAAGTCAAAAACCAAACGCAAAGTCCAAAGATGTTAAACAGGCAAAGCAAGAGTCGGAGCCAAAAATAAATTGGGTCCACCAAGACCAAAAAGACAAGGTGATAGAGGAGAGTCACAAATAAAGCAAAAGTCAAAACCAAACACTATATCCAAAGACCTAAGGGCTGTGAAATCAAAACCATATCAGAGTTACTAATGTTAAAAGAACAAGATGATACTCAAGAGTCAAAGATAAAACAAAAGTCAAAACCAAACACTAAATCCAAAGACATGGTTAGGCCAAGCAACATTAAGATCAAAGCTAAATTGGGGCTACCAAGAACAAAAGAAAAAGATGATACTTAAGAGTCAACAGCAAAGCTAAAGTCGAAACCAAAAGCAAAATCCTAAGGGCTGCAAAATCAAACAATATCAGAGTTAGCAATATTAAAAGAACAAGATGATACTCAAGAGTCAAAGATAAAGCAAATGTTGAAACCAAACTCTAAATCCAAAAATGTGGCTAAACAAAGCAAGGGTCAGAGTGGGGAGATCAAAGCTAAATTGGAGCCTCCAAGAACAAAAGGACAAGATGATACTTAAGATCCAAAGATAAAGCAAATGTCGAAGCCAAAAACAAAGTCCAAAAATCTTAAACAAGCAAAGCAAGGGTCAGAGCTGGGAGATCAAAGCTAAATCAGATCCACCGAGAGCAAAAGAACAAGATGAAACTCGAGAGTCGAAGACAAAGAGAAAGTCGAAACCAAATGTTAGGTCCAAAGATGTTAAACACATAAAGTAAAGGTCACAGCCAACAGCTAAACTGGGTCCACTAAGTCCAAAAGGACAACGTGATAGTAGAGAGTCACAGATAAAGCAAAAGTCGAAACCAAACTCTAAATCCAAAGACTTGGTTAGGCCAAGCAACATTAGGATCAAAACTAAATTGGGTCTGCCAAGAACAAAAGGACAAGATGATACTTGAGAGTCAACAGCAAAGCTAAAGTCACAAATCAAACAAAGTCCAAAAAAGTTAAACAGGCAAAGCAAGGGTCACTGTTGGGAGATCAAAACTAAATCAGAGTTACCAAAAATAAAAGGACAACATGATACTTGACAGTCAAAGATAAAGCAAAAGTCTAAATCCAAAAATGTGGTTAAACAAAGCAAGGGTCAGAGCTGTGAGATCAAAATCTAAATTGGAGCTTCCAAAAACAAATAGACAAGATGATACGTGAGAGTGAAAGATAAAGTTAAAGTCGAAACACAAAACAACAAAGCAAAGGCCAGAGCTGGGAGATGGAAAGTAAATGAGGGCTACCAAGAACAAAAGGACAAGATGATACTCGAGAGCGAAAGGCAAAGCTAAAGTCAAAACACAAAACAACATCCAAAAATGTTAAACAGACAAAGCAAGGGTCAGAGTGGGGAAATCAAAGCTAAATCAGAGCCACCGAGAGCAAAAGAACAAGATGATACTGGAGAATCAAACACAAAGCAAAAGTCAAAACCAAACTCTAAATCCAAAGACACAGTTAGGACAAGCAAGGGCCAGAGCCATAAGGTCAAAACTAAATTGGATCTACCAAGAACAATAGGACAAGACAATACTTAAGAGCCAAAGATAAAGCAAAGGTTGAAGCCAAAAGCAAAGTCCAAAACTCTTAAACAACTAAATCAAGTGCCAAATCTGAGAGATAAATGCTAAATTATAGCCACCAAAAGCAAAAAGGACAAGATGATACTTAAGAGTCAACAGCAAAGCTAAAGTCGAAACCAAAAACAAAATGCAAAGGGCAATGAGATCAAAACTGAATCAGAGCTACTAAGAGCAAAAGGAATAAGACAATACCGAAGAGTCAAAGAATAAGCAAAAGAAGAAGATGATACTTGAGAGTCAAAGGCAAACCTAAAGCTGAAACACAAAAACAAAACCCAAAATGTCATGAGATCAAAACTAAATCAGAGCTACCAAGAATAAAAGGACAAGATGATACTCAAGAGTCAAAGACAAAACAAAAGTCGAAACCAAACTCTAAATCCAAAGATGTAGTTAAACAAAGCAAAGGCCAGGGCCATGAGATCAAAGATAAATTGGAGCTTCCAAGATCAAAAGTACATGATGATACTTGAGAGTGAAAGAAAAAAGCTAAAGTCAAAACACAACAAAATCCAAAAATGTTAAACAAACAAAGGAAGGGTCAGAACTGGAAGATCAAAGCTAAATCAGGGCTACCAGGAACAAAAGGACAAGACAATACTTAGGAGCCAAAGATAAAGCAAAGGTCAAAGCCAATAGCAAAGTCCAAAAATCTTAAACAAGCAAACTAAGGGTCAGAGCTGAGAGATCAAAGCTAAATTAGAGCCACAAAAAGCAAAAAGACAAGATGATACTTGAGAGTCAACAGCAAAGCTAAAGTTAAAACCAAAAACAAAATCCAAAGATGTGGTTTAACAAAGCAATTTTCAGAGCTGGGAGATCAAAGCTAATTGGACCTTCCAAGAACAAAAGGACAAGATGAGACTTGAGAGTGAAAGACAAAGTTAAAGTCAAAACACAAAACAACAAAGCAAAGGCCAGGGCCGTGACATCGAAAGTAAATCAGGGCTGCCGAGAACAAAAGGATAAGACGTATCGTCAAAGATAAAGCAAAAGTCGAAGCCAAAAACAAAGTCCAAAAAAATAGGCAAAGGGTCAGAGCAGGGTGATCAAAGCTAACTTAGGGCCACCAGGAACAAAAGGACAAGATGGTATATGGGAGTTAAAGACAAAGCAAAAGTCAAAACCAAAAACTAAACCAAAAGACATATTAAGATAAATCAAATGTCAAACTTGTGAGACCAAAACTAAACTGGGGCTACCAAGAGCAACAGGACAAGATGATACTTGAGAGTCAAAGGTATAGTAGAAAATCGAAACCAAAAACAAAATCCTACCACTTGGGCCTACTTGGGAAATAAGCTAACAGAAGCTATGTAAGAAAATGGAGATAAGTCAGAAAGACGTAACAAAATTGAAATTCTATCATATATGACATAGTGTGTGACACGGAGTATGTACGTTAAACAATCCCAACAGCATTCTGGAAATGTCTCAGTTAAAATTCATACATGTGGAGTTACGCTACACTCAGCACATTCCATTTGGCGATATCCATGATGTCTTGGGTGTCATTTGAGGCTACACACACAACATGGTATTTTTGTCTTTTGTGATGATCAAAGCAAAAAATAAAACGAATCCTGCATAAGTAGATCAAGGAGCAAACGGGTTTCAGCCTGGTAATCACCTGCAGGAACCTGAGAAGATGGAATGACCTAACAGCCAGACAGTGACCCACAGCAACACTTAAACACGAGGTGATGGCGTCCTCCTGCAGCCCAGTCAGGGTCCAATAAAACAATCTGCGGCTGGAAGGTCTGAAAACCGAAATTCACACGGTGTCCTCCGGCCAGCTTGAAAGACCTTGTGTTAATTCTGTGGGAAAGAACGAACCAAAGTGTGAGACATCCTAGTGACGTCAGGGCAGTTGAAGGGCTTCCAAGAGGCAATGCACAGCGGGGAAAGAATCTCAGCGTTGAGACTTTTAGCACTTTTTGAATGTTTTGATCGTTGCTCTTTCACTTTGAAAGTGTTAAGTATGTTGCAAAGCGGAACAATCTGCTCATTTAACACATTTTTAATTGGTTTTATTAAGCAGAAGGCTATGTTCGCAGACAGTGTGTGAAACACCCTGTGGTAATCAGGGGGTGCCATTAGTACTCCGCTGCTGGCTGAACACTGAAATCTGCTTTGGTACTGTCAAAACGACGTTAGCTATGGAGAGCGCAGGCAGTTGGGACTTGCATTTCTTAAAGACACAGGATATGCAATCGGCAAACAAAAGTCACACCGTGTACTTCTGAGCAGCATCACACAGGACATCCACTTTTCATCACATGTGTATTTAAACGATTGCTGCTCCACCTTGTCCTTTATGCCTACTCCTTTTAAAGTGCCCATCAATTTCTCCCTCCGTTCCTGTGCTCTCTTGCCCACTGGCAAGGATTGAAGTCTTCTCGGTAGCACCACCACAGGATTTATTAGTTGAACTATATGCAGCAAAATACAGGTTGACCCTTCCAGTTCGCGGATTTACCATTCGTGGAGCTGTCATTAATAAGTTAAGGGAAATTTTTTTTGCCAGTTTTGCAACCTGCTGCCGAAAACCACAGCCGATGCTGTAGCCTTGCTACTTAAATGGACTACAAATCCCAGCAACCCCAGGAGTACTTTGTCATTGAGGAGCTTCAGCAGTTATCAAGAGGGCTGAAAGACGAGGGTGCTAGCTTTAAAAGTGTGACATCACAGGACTACAAATCCCAGCAACCCCAAGAGTACTGCGTCATTGTGGAGCTCCGACAGTTATCAGGAGGGCTGAAAGATGAGGGCGCCAGCTTTAAAAGCAAGCCATCACAAGCCGGCAGGATCGCAATCGGTGGCGTCTTTTTGTTTCAGCACTTCACTGCTTAATTGGATTGCAATGACACTCATCGAATTACGTTTTTCTCCGGATTTATGTTCTTGTTTATGTTCTGTGCTCGCATGATCACATGATTTCATCTAAGAGGAGCTCCCAACTTCTACAAATCTTCACTTGCATCAGCATCATGGTAGAACAAAGTTTTCTGTAACTTTCAGGAGGCTGTTCTGCACCACCATCATCTGCACCAGCGAGACTGGAGTGCATCGCGAGTGTTTAGCATTTTGTGTCTGCTGTTTTGTTAGATTTTTTTTCTGTCTGGAATATTGCTCATTTTTGTTCTTTCCTACCATAAATTTATTATAATAAGTTACATTTTGTAAAATGTTACAGCTAAACTAAAGAACTGCTGAACTACACACTTTGTCCTGCATGCTCAGCAGTTTTCGGCTCTGATCTTTTCCATCCCGCTAAAAACAGTTTTTCGTATGAAAGACCTGAACCCCGATAACTTTGCAACCCTTATTTGTTTCTTCACTAGTGCGTATCTTTCTTTCAATTAAGACCAAGGTGAAGGTTCAAGCCATCGTGGTTTGTAAGTTAATCTTGTACCAGATGGATTTAACCCTTAGCATGTTATAGAGATGGATTAGTATAGTGTCACACATGCGCATCTGTAGATGACCCTCACGGCTCCTCTAAGGTATGTGGTACCACCCCAGGTCGAGAGGGGACACTGTTGCTATCATGTCCTCTCCTATTCTTCCCTAATGGTACAAGGAGAAGTCTGTCTGTTTCGATCACTGTTCACCTGATATGATGGCCCTTACAGCTATCTTTGTTTGTGCTTCACGTTGCCTTTTTCATTGGACCTTCTAGCCCTTACACCCATCTTTCTTTTTGCTTCTTGTTTCCTCTGCTCATTGGACATAGCTGCTCCCAATATTATACCCAGGCATGGACCCTGGACGCTGTATGTTTTATCATTTTACATATATATATATATATATATATATATATATATATATATATATATATATATATATGAGTGTATATGTATGTATATGTATATCTATATTGTTACACATGTGTGCATGGGAAGCAGTCTAAAGACTTAGCTGAGGGTAAGCAATAGAGACTGGAGTTGATGAACAGCACTAATGCCTTTTGTCCCTTTTCCACTAACCTTCATAAGGGAAGACCACTTAAAAAAGCTCCACCCACTTCCTCACTTCCCTTCCTATCCTGCCTTTTCCTGCAAAGAAAGTATAAGAATGAACCCACCACTCATCAGATCAGTCTCATATGACTCAGTCTTTTATGATTACTCGTGACCATATTGTGTTGGTAGTGACAATATACTGTATGGGGTGGATTCCCCAAACCTTAAAAATTGTTCTCTTCTCTTGTTTACTATATATATATATATATATATATATATATATATATATATATATATATAGTGTACTGTATACTGTATACTGTATACTGTATACTGTATATATATATAGTGACATATCAGCCTGACTACAGAAAGACACAGGACACCCAAGTCTAAAACACACGCGTTTATTTTCTTGTTCTTCTCTACAGCACACACACAGTGCACAAAGCAGCACAAATAGCTCACAGTTCTTTCTTTCTTTCTTTCTTTCTTTTCTTTCGCCCCCCCTCACTCCTCCACTTGCAAGCTCTGTCCTCTACCTCCGTACTCCGGCTTACTGAATGGAGTGAGGCAGCCCCTTTTATGTTATACCCAGGTGTGCTCCAGGTACTCATTGATGACTTTCCTGCATCACTTGCTGGTGTGGCAGAAGTGCCGCATGGGCACCCAGAAGCACTCCGGGTATACCTGGTTCCTGTTCCGGCAGCATTCCATGGTGTGGCAGAAGTTCTGCAGTTCATGGCTCCAGAATCATCCAAACTGATCCCTAGCAGTGGCCACGGGCCCCAACAGGGTTGAGCTTCTCAGTTCAAATCCCGTGGCCCCAATGCAAACCTAGGGGGCTGCCCTCTCATGTCCCGGGGGGAGGTACTGTCTCTCGGTTCCTGTTTTGCACCCAGTGTTATCAGGACAGTCTCCGGCTCCCCGCACCACTATAAGTGAAGGATAGGGCAGGACACATTTTTAGAGCAGTCTGCTAGGTGTAATTGTTCCTTCCTGGGTGTGACATTATCCTGCATTCAGCCATTACAAGCAGGTTCTCCAACTTGCATGGAAAATGCAGGGGTTGGTGGCAGGGCTGGCACTCCAGCCACCATTAAAAGCCTCACACTGTTCCAGTGTGGTGCTGAGGTAACACCCATTGCACAGCTGCGCTCGGGTCCTATTCTGGGATCCTGAGGTGGTTCATCATGTGGTGGGTGCAACAACGGGCTTTATCAGCACCTGCTCCCAACCTCCTCCTCCTATTAGATCATTCAGAGCAGTGGGAACTCCAGAATGACAGGTGACATCTTTACAAATTGCTTACACTTTTTCAGTATCATCAAACACGGAACCTGAAAAAGTCATGCCACAAAGCCACCCCATCAACCTTGTAGAATTTTAGAGTTTTGCAGCACTCTTCTGGCTACTGTCTCTCATTACAGTTCTCTTTATCTTTCTATGTAAACCGTTAAAATGGATCTCCACAAAGAAGATTCCACTCTTCAGCAGTATTTCTGAACCCAAATATACAGCAACATGCAGAAAAGGAGGCCCAGTGCTCCCTTGTGACTAAAGTCATTAAAATTATTTTATTTCAAAGTATCTTTTTTTAACATTCTCCTTCTCTTTATTTTAAGCAGCCAACTAATGCCCCCTACTGGGCAGGAGTCAGAAATATAAAGACCAATAAGCTGGGCTGGGTGATACTCGGCTCCATTGAACAGACTGGAGGTGGAAGCTGCACCTTTGACTTTTCTATGTACTCATCAGGTTCCTCTTTCTTACACTCTTCAAATTCTCCTTCACCTCCATCTATTGAGGAGTTTCAAGCACATTGAGGGTGTTCAAGATGCAGTGTGTTTTATAAATCCCAGTGCTGCCAATTTAGTAGGGAGCTCTCTGTGTCCAACATCAGCGCCTGATAAAATCTTAATGTTTTTACCCAGCCATCCAAAATCACAAACTGTACCTCCTTCACTTCAATGCTTTATTTCTACCTCTTCTGCATATCCATTAGTATTTCACTTCTGTTTATTTTTGACTGCTCGGTGACATTTTCAGGATGTGGCAGAAAATCTCCATAAGAGCAGAAGACAGCAGGTGAACCTCCAGGACAAGACCCTGATGCATGGATCAAAGTGACCACTTCGCCAGGACGTTGTAACCTTTCCATTTGAAAGGGTTGTGGAATAGGCCACATGATGTAACTGACTGAATTATTCTTTCCATGCATAACAGACAAACCACCAGCCTTTATTTTATATAGTGCCTTTCCAAAGTGAACACAATACTGAGGCACTTTACTAGCACAGAGATCCATCTACCCATTCAATTCCTAAACCCACTTCATCCTGAGCCCAATGCTATCTATCTATCTATCTATCTATCTATCTATCTATCTATCTATCTATCTATCTATCTATCTATCTATCTATCTGTCTATCTATCTATCTATCTATCTATCTATCTTATAGTGCATTTCATCTATCTATCTATTATAGAGTGCCTTTCTTATCTACCTATTATATAGTGCCTTTCAAATCTATCTATCTATCTATCTATCATATAGTCCCTTTCCTATCTATCTATCTGTTATATAGAAAGAAAGCCCAGGCTGGTTAAATTATTCTCTCAGGGTCACAGTATGAGTCAAAGGTACAAATGATTTTATATAGCGCCTTTCTATAGAGAGCAAAATGCAAAGTCACCTTACAGATACAGAGTGAATAGAACAATTGCTGTTGTGTATTTTGTATGTATAGCTCCTTTCAAAACTACAGCACAATTGTTTTCATTTTTATTATTACAATTGAAGTACAGGCAGCATAAGTAATTTTAAGGCACGTTCAGCCAAGAAAGGCTCCGGACCCTGAACTGACAATGGATGTAAAAATCTGTCAGTTCTTAAAGACACTCTTAAAGATACTCTTAAATAAGACCCATTACAGAAACTCCATTGAAATCAATGTACAATTACACAAGTGAGAACTCTTTTGAGCCGAAGCGCACACGCGCTGGTCTTATTTATTGAAACACAGCAGATTTATGTGGCGGGCACTTTTATCCAAATCACAATTACATAACGCAGTTTCCCTCTTGTTGTTGTTGGAGCACATGGCTGGCAAGCGAATAAAAAGAAATCAAGTCTCGCAGTATGGCATCTGCTTCAACATAAATTATATCCACACAGTAAGCCACCGCTTTCGTACTTAAACAACTTAAGGAGAGAGGCTCCCTGCCATCGCCGTGCTGCTTCTGTCGTTATGCAAGCAAATGAGAAGTTGCGCGAGTCACGAAGAGCGCGCTTTACGCCACATTTTAGAAACACAAACTGCCAGATTAGTCCAACGTGTGAAAAGGCACTTTGACATGACGGCTGTAATCCGAGGGTTTTGCTCCCACGCTAAACTGGGAGCACAATAATAGGCGAAAAAAATTGTAATTGCACCGCATTATAGAATTTTCATAAGGTGTTAGGCACATATTTACATATCACAAGAACGTCGGGTGCGGGGGGGTTTCAAAGTGCTCTTAATGTATGGAGACACGTAAAGAACAAAGGCTGCCGCCAGTCAGAACTGTTACGGGGAACAAATATAATGTTTCTTTTATATATGTGGTATACAGTATCTGCCAAATAATACAAAGAGTAAACGACACGTGTTTCGCCCTTATTGGGGCTCGTCAGGTTTACGCACTTTTGCATCCCGTTATGGGGATCGAACAACAGACAACAACAACAACAACAACGTTTATTTCTATAGCACATTTGCTTACAAATGATGTAGCTTTACAGGATGAAGAAAGAGAAAAAAGAAAAATATAAAAATAAGATTAGGCAATACCAAGTAACAAAGAAAAAGGTAAGGTCCGGTGGCCAGGAGGACAGAAAAAGAGCAAAAAAAAAAAAAAACTCCGGACAGCAAGAGAGAAAAAAAAAATCTGCAGGGGTTCTGAGGCCAGGAGACCACCAAACCTCACTGGGCATCACTCTTTGTGCTATTTGGCAGGTACTATATCACATATCTATGATCTACTTCTCGCAACAGAGAGAGCGTTGCAGATGTTTGCCGACTGGGCGACCAACCACAAGCGCTACCTGGTAGGTAGGTAACCACCCAATTAATCAGATTGCGTTTCAGACCTAAGAATATACTGTGTATATAGTGTGTATGTATCTAATATATAAAGCAGAGTCAATGTATGTACGTACGTGTGTGTGCATGTGTGTATGTATGATTGTTAGTCCGCCATACAAATCTGCACAGGGCGTCTGATCGGCACCAAACTGGGGATGGGGCTCCTTTGTGACCAGGAGAAGGTCACGGGGTATGTTTGGTTAGGAAAAATGTTCGTGGTCAACCATAGAACACATTTTCACTGACACAACGTTCAGCACACATCCCCATACTTATTATCGACAAGATGGCCGCACATTGCAACAGACGTTCACCGTGGCACCGTCTAGCAGCAGCTTTGGTCTCTGTGCGTCGCTCTTTACCCATGTTTCTTTAAATTGCCAAGAGATGGCGGAAGTGTCCAAGTATGAGAAGGATGACTGCTTTGATCGGGTGAAGAGGAACTGCCGTATAGATGTAAAACGTGAACGACCCAGTGCGCCTGACCGGCTGACACACCCGCATTTCCACACGTCACACTCCCACATGCACTGATAGTGTTGACTTTCATTCGCCAACGTCCGTTATATACAAGCACGTTTGAACAGATACTCATCTTAAAAAGACAGCATCCTTCCCCCACCATTTTCCCCAAATGCAGCACCGGTTGTATGTCACTTCTCTCTGTAGTTACCATCGCCAACGTCTGTTAGATGGCATCACGGTTCAACACAGACGCTCCTTACAAAAAAAAACACCCCTCCCGCCATTTTTCCCAGTACGGTCTCAGTGCTACTCTTTCTCACTGGCTTTCCGTATTTGTGGTACCATTTGCTTGCTTTATGACTCACAGTACGATTTCAGTGTAGCACTTTCTGACTGACTGGTGCTATTTGTTCGCTTTCCGACATATTGTAAATAACGTAAATTCATCTCACCGTGGTGCTTATTCCATACGTAATACCATGTAACACATTATAATTGTCCTGCTTTTCGCTAATATACCAATGCCACAGAAAAAAAGAGATAGAATTGGAAGGTCCACTTCAGATGCCACAAGAAAGTCCATTTCAAGGGCGTCTGAAACGCCACAGCAGACAGAATCCAGAGTGCAGGAACTTACAATAAAATGTCAATCAGAAAACTGTTCTGTTTCTGTGTTCTGCTTCTTTCATTTTGGAAATTCACCGGTTACAGATTCCTGGGTAACGCCGGGTACTCCTGCTAGTATATATATATATATATATATATATATATATATATATATATATATATATATATATATATATATATATATATATATATATATATATACCTGTATGTATACACACACACACACACATATAGACAAGTCTTAATCCAGCCCTGATGCCCACACAGGAGCCAGTTTAGAGTCGGCAGTTAACCCACCTTGCATGTGTTAGGATGTGAAAGCTAAACTGGAATATGGGGGTACGTGACAATCACTCGGCAAACTTAACCTGACTTTACTCAAAATGAGTGGGGTTTAAAGCTTTACGCATGAATTTCTCATACAGCTCACTTAAGTTTTTTGTGCGTCATACTAAGATGTATAACTTAGTTAGAACAGGGTTCAGTAGGCTTTGTGCCCTCGGAGCCAAGTTACCCAACCTATTCTGTAGTATTTCAGTAATTATTTACCACTCTGATGCTGGTAATAGGTGATTTTGATAGCAATTGACAAGAAGACTCCATCATTAGTTGCAGAATTACGGTATTTGAGGGTTCCTCTAGAGGTCCTCTTTCTCTTGCACGATTTAGTTCAAAAACTAATCAGCAGATCGTCATCTCCTAACAGGCTTAAGTTTCGAGTTTGGGATTTCTCCGTCCAGCTGTTTCAGCTCTAGACTGTCCTCCAAAAACTGTGAGACACATACAGACAGACAGACACACACCCCTCATTGAGATATCAGTGTTTTCTATATCAGGAGACCCTAAAATGTTGAGATCCAACGAAAACCGGAGATCAAAATTTTTGACGAATTCAAAGCTTTTGATTCCCCCCATAGATGACAGGTTATGGTGGGGGAAGGTGCAAAGCACAAAAATCGACAGTTTTCAAAATGTCTAGGGTGGGCAGCAATAAGCCATGTAATTAAAAAAAAAAGACAGGTTTAATGAACACCAGGTTAATCAAATGACTCAGTGACGACTTTCCGTAGAGTTTCACATTTCCACGCGCTTGCTGCTGTTATGTTTCAGCTGGGGTCCCTCCCCTGGATGGGGGATGAAATGCATTTTATCCCTTCTTGATGATTTAGTTTCCTTATGTTGAAGTAACTTTTATCATATGCCCTGTGGTTTGTGGGAGTTCCCCCAGGAGGTGGGGCGACCTGTCCATCACTGTCAAGGGGACCGCCCACAGTGTTATAAAGAGAGAGATGTTTTTTTTTTTTTCTAGAATTTGCTTCAACATTCTGGTTGATTTTGCGACTTCTCTCATCATGCTAAGAATCACAATTTGCTTGCAGGAGGGATATATTCACACTAATCCGAGAGAGAGGCTGTGGGCCGAGGGGAGGAGGAAGTGTGATGTCAGGAGTGGGGAGCCGAGTGGGGCCCTCCTTACTGTGCTGTTTCACTGCTACACGTGGGGGACAACTAGTCTTTTATACAAATGACTTCAGGAGTTCACACGAGGACAGATAAATCCTGTAGTCAGTCATCACAGCACAAAACAATTTGAAATGTTCAAATACAGCAGTAAGGCCACATTTCAAAAGAGCGCAAGAAGTGAAGCACCACAGTTAGCCGCCATGCCAGATAAAGAACTTGAATTCAAACAGCAACAAAGATGTCTGATGATTAATTAAGTCAGCCCACAACTGCAGATATCCAGAAAGAGAGCAGAGTGGAAGAAACTCTAAGGCGGCCCTCATGTGTGGCCTCTGTGAGAAACAGAATGTATACCTTTGAAAAGAACAGACAAGAGGACCACGCGATGGCAAAAAAACAGGGGCCAGCAGCAGAAGATGGTTATCTTATAACAAAAAGGGCAAAAAAGGGGAAGGTCAGGGGCCAAAACTAATAAAGCAAACTTCACCATCCAAAATAACTCAAGGGGCACAGAAGAAAATGGACTGCAAACACCCAAAGAAGAGGAGACGAGATGACTTCCAAGCCACCATCGATGAGGCCGCCACACTCACAACCCTGTGACTGGCAAACGTGTAAATGACAAGGATGTGGACAAAAAAGCATTATACTGTATATATATATAATTCCTATTTTGTTTGTTTGTAATTTCCCCTTGGGGACAAATATAGCGCCTTTCATCTATCTATCTATCTATCTATCTATCTATCTATCTATCTATCTATCTATTATGTAATGCCTTTCCAATCTATCTATCTATCTATCTATCTGTCTATCTATCTATCTATCTATCTATCTATCTATCTGTTATATAGTGCCTTTCCAATCTATCTATCAATCTATCTATCTATTATGTAGTGCAATTCTTATCTATCTATCTATCTATTATATAGTGCCTTTCATATCTATCTATCTATCTATCTATCTATCTATCTATCTATCTATCTATCTATTATATAGTGCATTTCTTATCTATCTATCTATTATATAGTGCCTTTCATATCTATCTATCTATCTATCTATCTATTATTATAGTGCCTTTCATGTCTATCTATCTATCTATCCATCTATCTATCTATCTATCTATCTATCTATCTATCTATCTATCTATCTAAATCTGAGATTCATGATGGTCTCAAGATGCACTGCACTGTGTTTTACTAAGAGTCTCCTGAACATTAGTCAGTTGTGTTTTCTAACTCAGCACGTTCCTCCTACGTGTGTTGAAAGTCATCTCTCAGTTTCGCTGGCGTCAAAATGCTTTGCAGTCTTCCAGATTCAACAGAACGAGTTGCTGGTTGTTGCCATCGTGCCCTTTTCCTGTTACATATTTGCCCATTTGCTTTCATGGCAGTGCATTGCGCCACCAGGCTCCTGCAGCATGTTAAGCAGAACTGAACGATCCCAAGCGCTCTTCTCAGTCACTTGCAGTCAGATATCATTGCATGCAATTTCCCTCTCATTACACGTTAATACGCAGATACGGAGCGTAATTACTCTGACAGCTAAACGTAATTAAAGTGTAACGAATGCAAATGTATTTTTAATGTGGATTCCACACTTTTGATAATTAGCAGCAGTGGTGCGGCCAGGTTTCAGTGAAGCACCTCCAGGTGTTTTCAGTCCAATAATGGAGTTCAGCAAGGACTGCATTTTTTTTCCTAGTTAATTACAGCATTTAAACTAATACATTAGTTTAATTCTTCAGTGGTATGAGATGCTTTAAAAAAACATGATGTAATAGACAGAAAGGGACAGAAAAGGAGAATAAAAAGGAGATATTTTTGTGGGGGTAAAGTAAGAAACAAACTTGGAGACTACATGCAACATAATCATTTTCCAATTGTAATGAGTGTTGGACATTACGGCAAAGGTATGTGAGACACCAGGCAGGCGCTCAGTTTGACATCTCACCTAAGGAAGAGCACATTTACCTAATCTACCGTCATCTGCCTTGATCCTGTGAGGAGGGAAGGCTCCAAAGCCGCATAATCTCACTTAAACCCGCTATGAAAATGAGGCAAGAGAAATGTATTCACTGTCAGAACGTAACAATTCAGATGCCATGAAGCACCAAAATGTGGGGATTTTCTTCTCAGGAGCAGAGACAGAAACAGCACCTGCCTCTCCTTTGTTAAGTCCCAAAGTCGCTTCTGCCAAAACAGACAAAAAGAGGGGTGCTGGGCCACTGCTGATCACTCTGGCACACCGCACCACACTCACGTGTGTCTGGCTAAATCAGAGGCAAAGACGAAACTTAGGGGTGCAGCTAGGAGGAGATCCACAAAACACACAGAGAACGTCTTACAGTGAGTCCGCTCAGATAGAGAGAGGGGAGAGAGAGAGAGAGAGAGAGAGATAGAGAGAGAGTAAAAGAGAAAGAGAGGGAGAGAAAGGGAGAGGCTGGGAGTGAGCACTGATAGCACAAGGCCGCACCCACCACACAACAAACCACCTGGATTGGGATCCAAGTGCAGCGGGTGACACTTCAGCAACATACGGGAAGAGCACGAGACCACAAATCAAACTAGGGTCCTAATAGTGCCAGCTCCTGCATTACCACTGTGCCCACCTGTCATATAAGATTGTGCCTGGAATGACAGCTTTATTCTTTATTGATTTTAATAAAATAATTAGCCTCATCAGCTTGCTTAATCAGGTTAGTGTGGTGGCACATTGGTTAGTGCAATATAAGATAGATAGATAGATAGATAGATAGATAGATAGATAGATAGATAGATAGATAGATAGATAGATAGATATATGGATAGGCACTCTATAATAGACAGATAAATAGATATGACACCAATCACAGATAAATCAAAAATATAAATGATGGTATATAATGAGTAACACAAGAGAGAGAGTACTGGATATCTATCTATCTATCTATCTATCTATCTATCAGCGGACATTTTATATGAAAGTCTATTGTGAAAAGCTTACTAAATAATAAATTCTGTCTGTCTTCAATAGTGCCATCAATACATCATAACGGCTTTCATAGCCATCATTCTATCTACAAACTGTATTATTCAGCACCTTTTAAATCAATGTACTGTAGCTCTTTACTCCTAGTCAGTTTATATTTAATAATGTCATACATACAGAGTACAGGTTATCTAGTATAGTGCCTTTCAGATATTTCTATCAATCTGTCGAATGTATGTGCCTGTCTAGTATAAAGTACTATATATATATATATATATATATATATATATATATATATATATATATATATATATATATATTAAATGACAACATTCCTATCTATCAATCTACCTATTATAAAAGTGTCTTTTATGTCTATGGATAGAAACTCAGACAGAAATGGATATGAAAGGCATAATAGATAGATAGCAAGGCACTATATAATAGATAGATAGATAGATAGATAGATAGATAGATAGATAGATAGATAGATAGATAGATAGATAGATGTGAAAGGCACTATATAATAGGTAGACAGACAGACAGATGGACACTGAGTTTGCTCTTTCTCTGTCTCTCGTCCTTCTGTACATTTAAGGCCAGTTCTCGTTTTTAGCTGCTACCTCCATCTTATTCTCAGTTTTTTATTCCTCTCTAACTCGATTACCTGGGCAGCTGGCCCACTTAGAAGGGCACTATATGAAAATACAGGAAATTGAATAAATGCATGTTAAACAGTACAAACATCTGCAGGTAAAAACTGCTTGGCAGAATGCTGAAGTAATTTAATTAAAGTCTCATTTAAGAGGCATAAACTAAAAACCAGAAAGCGGCACTTGTCCGTACTAAAACTTTATAACAAACTGCATGACTGCAATCAATAATGAAAAATGCTTTTCGCAAGGACTTAATGTTTAATAGCACTTGAGGGGAGATGCACGAGTCCTTATTCCAAATAATGTTAAGAGGGGAGCTTTTGTGCTTTGCAGAGGAAGGCTGTAATTGAGCAATGCTGAAGCATTTCAGACGGATGTCTTCAGTTAAGTGGGCTCAAAAGAAAGAAAGATGGCAAAATGTAAGCTGGTCTGAGTGGAATGAGAAAAACGAGAGGCTCAGTAATTCCTAAAATAATGAATGTAAGGAATTTCGAGGAGGGAGTCACCCCACGGACACGGTCCACTTGAGTTACTGAGCGCATTCCCTTGTGTTTCATTCAAGCAGTAAATACTCCTTTGATAACCTGACACCTGTCAATGTAAATGATATGTTAATAACATGATGGAAACTCACCTCACACGCAGAACGTGTCAAAGCCCCCCTAGATGTTGGAGGGCTCCTACTGTACAGAGTGAGAATCCTTTTGGTGTAACAAGCTGAAATACTAAAGGTCAATTAATTTCCTGTGCCTTTCGGCTGACAAAGGTTTTGCACTTACACAGGTTAGCTGGGCGTTTCGAGCGGCAACATGAATTCCAGCTGCTTTAACGCTAACCAGCACTGAGTAAAGATGCTGTGGTCTAATCAGACCCCAAAGGATGAAGCCATTGGGCATCAGGGACCCTGTAATTGCTCACCGAAGGAATTTCATTTTTATTTGTTTGCTTTCTCAGTTTGCTACTTCTTGATGTGCACCGCCAAGGATGAATCACTCCACTCTTCACACCAATTTCTGCGCCACTTCATCTTTTCTAGCAGTTAGCCATGTCAGTAGCTTTGGTAAATTCCGGAGGAAGTCCTTGACTTGGAAATCAAAAGCAGCAAATTAGCGGGAAAGTGATAAGAATGTCAATGTGTAGTTGTGATGCTGTGCGCTAAGCCAGGGTCACTTTATGGCACTCTACATACTCATCATGCCTCCTTCCCACTTTTCAAAGCAGACGTCCCTGTCTGATAGAAAAGCTTCCATAGCTTCACCCTTAATCAGATCTGTTTGAAGAAGACAGTCATTCAACGCAGCTGGTCAGCATAGTCCTACCAGGAGACTTCGGTGCTGATGTGGAACAAGATGGAGATACCTAGAGCAACATGATTGGAAAGAACACCAGGCCTGATCTGGACCCGAGAGGGTCTTACAGGAAGAACGCCTGGCTTGAACTGGACCTGAGAGGGTCTTACAGGAAGAACACCAGGCCTGACCTGGACCTGAAAGGGCCTTACTGAAAGAACATCAGGCCTGATCTGGACCTGACAGGGTCTTACAGGAAGAACACCAGGCCTGGTATGGGCCCGAAAGAGCCTTACAGAAAAAAACACCTGGCTAATCTGGACCTGAGAGGGTCTTACAGGAAGAACACCTGGCCTGATCTGGACTTCAGAAGATCTTACAGCAAGAACACGTGGCTAATCTGGACCCAGGAGGGTCTTACATGATTTCTGAGCTATGGGTTTAGAACATGAGAAATCTGACAAACGAGAGGAGACCATTCACTCCATCAGGCCTGTTTGTTCAGCTCATAGTTATGTTGTCCCAATATCTCATTTAGATTCTTCTTAAAGATTCTCTGGGTTTCTACTTCAACTCCATGACTTGGTATTTTGTCCCAGAGTCCCATAATTCTTTGCATAAAGAAGAGCTTCCTGACTTCAGTCCACTTCATTTCCACTAAAGTCATCCAGTATGTGATTCACCGTTAAGTTGAAAGAGTTCTGCTGGATCTCCTTATTCAACACCTTTGAGGAGTTTACATACCTGGATGAGGTCGTGTCTTGTCTTGGTAGAGCACTCTGTTGCTGACTTCCCCCTTTCTAATTTTTTAATGTGTAGCCTTTGTCAGAATGCCCCGTTTATAAGGTAATGTACAGTATTTTATAACTTCTCCACACCTTCCCTTCTACATCTATAACCTTAGACCATTACATAGAGTAAAAGACAAGCAGGAGTTAAGTTACAACTTTAAATAATGTATTATTGAAAATAGTCTTAAAATAATAACAAAAAGCAAACTACATGTGAATATTGGTAGCCATACAACCTGATCAATGCTGATGTGTAGTTTCAGGCGGCACACAGATTTGTATTTACTAGTTAAGTCGTCATTTCTAGTCTGCTTTCTTCAGGACAGGCAGCATGCCTGTCTCAAAATGGCTGCCGAGTTGTGCTTCTCAGTGGGATCTTCTTTACATGGCCATGTTGTGTGTGAGCGAGAGAGGGGGCTGAGTAAAGTGACGAAATGCATACATTCTCTGTCCAAATCTATACAGCAACAGGGCGTCGCTGATTCAAAACCAATCTCAAACTGACAACTTTAGACCAATAGAATTCCGATACAACTCATCCCTCAGTTGCTTTGTTTATGGCTTTGAGACCCTCAATCCCAATGCTGTCACTGTTGCCAAGCTGAGCTGATGCTCTATCCCCCACACTGCCTAATCACACCTGACCCCAAGACCATTTGTTGAGCTGAAGATTGCCAGTTAGGTACTTTGGCCTTCCAGTAGGGGCTGCCAAACTGGTTTGAGGAAACCCTGCAATAAAATTCACGTTCTGAGTCAGACCTAAAGACTCAGAGGGGTTGGTTTAGTTAGACATGAAAGCACTGCTGTTGTCATCAATGAAATCCTGACACACTAAGATTACATTTGTTTTGTCTGAATTGCAAGTAAAGACATGCAAAGTATTTTTCAACTTATATACAAAATTTCACACCACAACAGGTCACCACACCATCTCCTCTGCTCGAGACTAAACAGATTTAATTCTCTGAGTCAGTCACAGTAGGACTCATCCTCAAGTCCCATGATGCACTTGGTTTCTCTCCTCTGCTCGAGACTAAACAGATTTAATTCTCTGAGTTTGTTGCAGTGTTACATGTCCTTAACTCCCATGATGCACTTGGATTCTCTCCTCTGCTCGAGACTAAACAGGTTTAATTCTCTGAGTCAGTCACAGTAGGACTCATCCGCAAGTCCCATGATGCACTTGGTTTCTCTCCTCTGCTCGACACTAAACAGGTTTAATTCTCTGAGTCTGTCACAGTAGGACTCATCCTCAAGTCCTATGATGCACTTGGTTGCTCTCCTCTGCTCAGCTTCAAGTGCTGCTATGTGTCACACACGAGCGATTAGGAAGGAGCTGAACAGACCAAATAGAGGTAATTACCTGCCAGGCCAGGGGGTGGTGGGGTGTTCTAAACCTATTTCTGTTATCTCTGCAGACCAAATACGGGAAAACCTGCCTGATTTAACATCACTCCTGGTTCCGGCACCCAGAAAGACGTCACTTCCGGATCCAGTGGGCAGAAAGACATCACTTCCAGTTCTGGCGCCCAGAAAGATGCCACTTCCGTTTCTGGCCAGATGACATTACATCTGGTTGCTGGCCTATAAAGACTCCACACCCCAAAACTTGATCAGTTCTGTCTTGGAACTCAAACCAACCACATCTCTCTTGTTTTCAATCCCCTTTTGCAGCCAGGGACGATATACGGGTGGCTGCCCCAAACCTTTTCTTCTGTGTTGAGACTTCTTCCTTTACATATTTCTTCTAGTGTGACGACCAGAACTGCACACAAATTTCTCATAAACACACATGGACCAAAGTTTGATTGTCATTTTTTTTATTAGGCTGTGTTTTACTGGTAAGGAGAGAAGTTGAGCTGTCAGCTGTTCACCGCGTCATGGAGAGCCGGCTCAATTTGACCATCTGTTGAGGGACAACTAGCAAGGGTCTCAGTGTGGGGCAAGTTCTTCTCTGATCTTTGAGGGTGTACTCACACTGGGCTCGTTTGTTCCATACCATGCCCAAGTGCGATTGCCAACCACAACCACCAGGCTGCTGGCCTGCACTCACACTGTGCTTAACGTTCTGGTCCCGGGCACACTTTCATCATAACTATGCGACTTTATGTAAAACCAAAACAAAATCAGAACACAGAGTGATAGCATGCATGTCAAAATGATTTGACTTATTTTGTGTTTGTTTTGGAATCATGTAGGTTGGCATCATACACTCAGCCCTCTTACAGATTTATTGAGTGTGCAATGCAGCGTTTTGCTGTTAATCGTGCTGCACGTACGAGAAGATTTTTTATGGAGACAAATAATGTAAAGGGAAGAATTTTCAGATTTTCTTGCCAACTATGATTCACATTCTTGTGTAAGGTGAGAATAAAAACCTGTTTTTTACTCAAATGGTATTGAATGAAATGAGACTTGTTACATTATTGACATCATGTCTGTTTTCAGTGACCAGGCAAGTTGAGTGATCACACCGTTCCCAAATGCTACTGAACCGTACCCGGGCACACCTCTTCCAAGCAGGCCAGGGCACGGTACGGTAGGCCCAGCATGGAGCGATCACACTAGTGAAACAACTAAACTTTGAGGCTTACATACAGATAAATGTACTGGGGCACAGACCGAATTGCCAGTGGCTGAGTTCCCTTAAGTGATTTAAAACGCTCCGAAATGACAAGGGTCACAGGGGTGGATGACATCTGACCAGAAATGTTGAATGCACTGGATATTGTTGGGGTGATTTGGCTAACATAACTCTTCAAAGTTGTGTGGAAGGTTGGGAGGGAATGCCTTGGGAACGGGAAGACTGGGGGTGGGGGGTCGCTATTGTTAAAAAAGGGGGGCAAAAGAGTGAGACTCGTTTAACCAAAGAGTCACATAAGAGAGACGATGTCCAATAATGAAGGTAATGAACCATCCGAGCCATTAACCACAGGCAATGAGGACAGCATGAGTAGTTGTCCCAGGCGTACCCCTCCAAGATGGACTCATAGCTTTTTTGCTTTGATTCTTTTGGAGCTTAATTGAGCATTTGTGACAGAGAATCTGCTGCCGAACTGCAATCTTCTCTGAGCACAGATTAGTAACGGCGGTGCCCCCTTGGTCTGGTGTATTGGTGCGGTCCGCTATATAAGAGTGACGCAAACCAAACCGGAAGTTGACGTTTATACACCGACCCGCGTTGGAAGGAGCCAGTACCACGTCGTCAAGAGCGACCTGACAAAGCCTAAGTATCGGATCACGACAGTCCATTGTCTTTACTAAGAACTCTTTGTAAGTTTGTCATTCAACGGGGATTCCATCCCAGACCCAAACAGTTTTAACTTTGTCTTCGGCCTTTTGTCACAATTTATACAGCATTTACTTTAAGTTTGAGTCGATTCCATGCCGTTTTAAGTTTCAGCAGTTTGTTCTCTGCTGACGTTGTGTTGCTTTTCTTCATGCTGTTTTTTGCAAATCGGGCTCCTAAGCGTACGTTTACTTATTTAGAATAAAATGAATTGTAACTGTGATAAAAACAACAATACTTTCAAATTAGCATTGCACTTTCTTTGTCCTGGGTATGACGTCAATCCGTTATCCAGCCCTGCAAGCAGGTCCTCCAATTTAAAGGGAAAACTTGGGGGTCGGTGGTAGCATTCACACTCTAGGTACCGTAAAAAAACCTGTTGCGATGTGGTGCTGAGGTGTCACTCGTCACCCTCGGATCTCAATTTAGGTGGTTCGTCGTGTGGTGGGTGTGGCACCGCGCTATCAGCGTACAAAGTAGCCTCTGTAAAATGACAGGGGAACAACTTTATGTGCCCTCTGATGAAACCCCATCATGCCAAGGTAGAATATGAAGAGTGTTTAAAAATGAAATTTAAATATTTTACTTTTTAATTATTAATCTATTATCTATATATGTAAATTTACAATTTACTTAGCATGGGTTGCACAAATGTTCTCAAATGATAGGCACCGTTCTTACGTATTAGTAGTCCGATGCTTTCAATTTTTCTCCAAATGGACTTGAAGGTAAACACAAACCACACTTTAAAAGCTTTCTGGCCCTGCGAGACGAGGCTGTACACAAGTTTTATTCCCAGAAGTTCTTTAAAGGAGAGAGGCAAATTACGAATCCAGCCGATCACTTGCCACTGTCAGACGTGGCACTCCAAATAAAGCTCAGAATTAGCGGCGGCACGTATCGATTCGAGCGGCATCACATGCTAGCACACAATACAGTTTTCAGAGAGGCTCCTCAATTTCAATTTTGGGTAACGGACATACTTTATACCGCTTGTGTCTCACACTAATAACTCTCTGCTCCAGGCAGTGACAGATGCTTCTTGTACCCAATGTCTGATTGTCTGTGGTACCTTAGCATCAATCTTACTCACACCTACCCCGGCCCCTTTCGATTTAGACAAAGAGAAAGCGAAGGTTGAAGCAAAAGAATCTTAGAGTCAGAGACTTTATGATGGCATCCACATGTAATGTCTGTTAATAGGACATAAATATGCTAAAATGGACAAGCCGTAAATAAATTTGAGACATTAAAGATACAAATTCATAAAGGCACAAAAACATGTCCTTAGCACACAAAAATAATCACTGATTACATTCTAGCCTTCCATCGTCTGGTGCTAATAATATAATGATGCAAGTAATCAATTATAATATCCTAATGAAGCAACTGAATTCTACTTCGTTTCACGTGGTGTCCTCCTAATCTCACCTGAAAGTAGGACCCTGGAGTGGCGTGCTGAATACATTACAGCACCCCCTACTGGAGCACATAGCAACTTACGCTTTTAATTAGTGTTGCTGCGGAGAGGAGCACAAACGATTCAGAAGAGACGTGAACTTACTGTTACTCGGCACTGTTCAGGGGAGGAGGAATCTCTTTCAGATAATTTGGCAAATGAATTTATGTGTTAGAAGAGCAGCCAATCAAAATTCTCCTTTGGCATCAGAGCGCGAAAGTAGGGGAGCCGCCTCTCATATTGGTCGTGCAAAATGACTACTGGCCAACAGCCTGGTACGGTGTGTTAAACAAATTATATCGAAAACCCCTTGACAGAATAAAATTATTCTTCTTTCTGTGAAGAACCACGCAACCCAGTAAAGTGCCATTTTGGAACTTTTATTTTTAAGAGTATGGGAGAAAAAAAAAAAAAAACCAACAACAAAGAAATACGCAAATAAATAAATGCATTGTGAAATTTGACAATACATCAAGAATTATAAAAAAATATATGTGCATATAAATAATGAATGTGTCATGAAACATGTTTTTGTTGCCCATGTCTTTATAGATGTATTAAATGATTTGTTTATGTATGGACATCGCATGCAACATGAAATTCGAAGCTGAGAGGATGGGCTCTAAAAAGTTAGATAGATAGATCGATGTGAAAGGCACTATATGATAGATAGATAGATAGATAGATAGATAGATAGATAGATAACCATAAAATATAAATGTAGATATTGTACTTATTATAGACTTATTATACTAGATAGACATATACAATAGACATAAAATAGAAAGATGTTAAAGGCACTATATTAAATACATTCTCTGCATATATGCAATATTAAACATATCTGACAGACAAAATATTGATATAATATATAATACATTGATTTGAAAGGCACAACATAGTATTACATAGAAATCAAAGGCACTATATAATTAACATGTATAGATGGTAGTATTGACGGTAGACAGAATTTAGCATTTAGTAAGCTTTTGACAATATAATTTCAGGTAAAATGCACATTGATAGATAGATAGCAAGGAAAGGCGCTATATAATAAAAAGATGAATGTCACTATATGATAGATAGATAGAAAGGAAAGACACTATATGATAGATAGATAGAAAGAAAGGAAAGGCAGTATAGATAGATGGATGTACATGTTAGGCAATATATAGTAGATAGAAAGGAAATGCAGTATATAATAAAATAGATGAAAGGCACTATATGATAGATAGATAGATAGATAGATAGATAAATGGAAAGGTACTATATAATAGATGAAAGGCACTATAGATAGATACATGTACATGGCAGGCACTATATAACAAAGAGATAGTTTTCTAGGCATGTCGCTTGGAAAGACTTTCTGTGACAGAAGATGAAGCAGCGACGCCGTTGTGATGTTTGTTTTGAAGCCCCGTCTGAGCTCACAGACACATACATACATTTCTCCCTCATTTTAAGGCACAGACACAGTCGTTGAGTAAAAATCCACATTGAAGAGCGAGCAGCGGCGCGGGGAGGACGGCACCTGAGCTCACCGGCGGCTCTGTGTGTAAACTCCTAATCAAGAGTGCCGAGAGCTGCCAGCGGCCGCGCTGCCTGCTGAAATAACCTCCGGTTAGAAGGTCCGGGTTAATTGGCCCTTGTTCTAGCAGTCATTTAAATGATTTGGAACTCCTTTTTATTAATGGCTCTCCTCATCGGCGGCCACAGACAGACAGATTCTGCACATAAATCTTTGTGTTCTTTTTGCCTGCAGACAACATTAAAGGGAATAAGAAAGGTGTTATGGGTGCGCCCCCCTCCCGCTTTTCTCCAGCCCCTTCCGTCTAAGTATGTATCCAAAGTGAGCCCCGTGCTGGCTACAGGAAAATGAGCCGAGCGCTCCGTGATGGAGTGAGCTGTGTACTTCATGAGATATTACCACTCAAAGCCTCGCTGTGCCGGCAGCCACATCAACAGTACTCCGCTGGTGGGCAAAGGTTTTCATTAATCAACCCCTCAGATGTATTCTTTATGATGTTTTCGACATTTTACAAGTAATTTTTCATTTTTTATTACCCCAAGGAAAACAAAAAAAGGAAGAAGAAGAATGAAGGGTCTTTCATTTAGCTGAGGCTCAGGCTGCCGCTCGTGAAGATCTTTTAAATGTCCGACACTTTGATTTCGGGATTATAATGCATGTGGGTGCTGATTAAACGTGAGCAGGAGGAAAGCAGGACGTGCTCGCCCCCTCATAAATGAAAGCAAATTACAAAGTATTCAGATAGCTGTGAATAAATTGATTTAGACTAATCCTTGTGGGTTTTTTTTTTATTATTATTATCCCCTTATTATGTCGGTCTGTCTTTACAGCATGTGCTCTCTGATAAGCGAGACATTCAGCAGAAGTATAGGGGGATCCCCAGCAACGAAAGGGGAATCCAGATACCCAAATATTCTAGACGGGAACCTTGAAGGTCCCATGCCAAACTCGCTCAGTCAATCGCGAGAGTGAGAGGGGCACAAAGAAGGAATCAGCGCGACAAGACGTCAAGATCTTAAAAATAAAGGTGACAGAATAGGCATTCACAGCGTTGCCATAGGAGAAACATCCATTTGAAGGTCCCAGAAAGACCCTTTATTTTTTCAGATCCACAGCAGGCTTCGTAAATCATTATAGAACGATCATAACAAATTTGTGAAATACGAATGGGTTCATAATAATAAAAGCAAACTCAAGCATGTTTTTTTAGATGAGTTCATGTCCTGCTAGTTTGCGTGCTATGCATTGAGGATGTCTGTTTTGTCCAGAGCAGTGTTGTTATAAGCAAAGACCCTTCCACCGAAACAAATGGTTCTTTATCAAGCAAAGGCTCAATGGGGATCCACAACAGCGTTCCAGAATCGTCGTTTTTAACGTCATTTGAGAGGGTCTTCACTGTGGGACACGAGTTGGTGTGCAGTATTATGTCCCAGCGTCATCGTTTAGTGTTCACGCTAAGTCCTAACTACAGTAACTCCTAACCTTAACATCTGTTCTAATCCTGTGTCCTGAAACTGCACAGCTTTCATGGTTAATAAATGATACTAATGCATTGTGATAGAGCAGGGAAAAGAATTTAACTTGTAAAATTTTAAAAATAAAGGTGTCGTGTTTCTTCAGAGCGCTGCCAAAGAGGAAACATTTTTGATTCCCAAAAGACGCATCCACATGAAGGTTTCAGAAAGAGTAAAGAATAGAGTATCATTAACAGGGAATTAATAAGTACAGAAATAAGTAAACTATATAACATCATACCTTCGTTATATGGTAACACTCATACATCCTGTAGTTACTGAACAAGACACCAGGCAACGGCCATACGATGCCCCGCCCACCCCGCACCTAGAGCGGACTCCGCCCTAAACAATATTTTGTAGAAATGAGAATTTTAAAATGAATACCTGATGGGTCTGACATCAGGCCACGCCCACATCAGTTCCAGCCCCACCTCACGGTGTGAGGTCGCGCCCTTACCGACAGGGCTCCGCTGCAACAACCTCCACACTCACTCATACTGGGCCAGTTTATTTGCAGTATATTCAACATTAAGTGCACTGAGAATGGCACCAGGTCGAGAACACACAGATCAAAACACGCAGCTCGTAAAATTAGTGGCTCTCTGCCATCATGACATGGGCCGGGGGTCTTCCACTGTGCATTTTAAATGTACTCATGATGCGGCATTTTTGTTAAGGTACCTAGTCCGAACAAGTCAACTAACTGATCTTTATTTTGTATAGCTGGTAAAGAGTGAACGCCGTCATATGTTTTATTAGTGCGCAAGGATGTGATTTGTAAGTAAGCACGGATCGCCGAGGGGACATGTCATCTCACTTCTTACAAACGTCAGTATGTTAAAAGACAACAGGAACAGGAATCCGAAAGTGGCACAATCATTTGAAACACACGCATCTTAGGGCACACTATGGCTCTCACACATTTGGGGTTGATTTTCTCAACGTATATCCCTTAACCCTTTTTATTATAAACTCGTCTATTGGTCCCTTTAATTCAAAGTCACAGTGAGCCAGAGTTTACCCCCGGGGGCATCAGAGGCAATGCCAGAAATAACTCTGGAGGGGGTGTCGATCCACCTGCAGGAAGTGTGGCGTGGAGGTTAAGACTGTCGTTGTGGGTACAAATCCCCGCTACTGACGCTCTGTGTGACCTTGTGCAAGTCACTTCAACTGCCTGTGTTCCAACTGGAAAAATAAAAGCGATGTAACTAATTGTATCTCACATGTTGTAAATTGCTTGGCATAAAGGCAACAGCCAAATAAGTATATAATACTAATACTAGTATACTAATACAACACACTCGTGCACGCGCACGGCGGTTAATTACGTTCCAAATATTGTAACTCGCTTTGCATAAAGGTGACTGCCAAATAAGTTAATAATAATAATAATAATAATAATAATAATAATAATAATAATAATAATAACAACAACTTCTTCTTTCGGCTGTTCCCATTTAATAATAACAATAATAATAATAAGAAGAAGAACAGGGCATACTCATGCGCGCGCACGACATACCAGTTCAGGGTCACCAGTTAGCTTAACACGCATGTCTGGAGGATGTAGAAGAATGCAGAAAAAAATCACGTGGGCATAGTTAAAACATGCAAACTCAGAGACCTTGAGTTTCTGCCTCATGTATTGTATATCACAAGGTAATCACCATCATTCATGGCAAACTACAGCTAAACTCGTACAATCAAAGCCAAAATGATCCTCCCAGACACGCTCTAATCCTGCTCAGAATCACACAAGGCAGGAGCCTGCCCTGGCAGTAACCGAGGAAAGGCAGGCGAATTGTTCTTGAAGGGGCACGACAGCGTCACGTCACTTATACAAGTATTAATTCTGAAATGTCTCATTTGAAGAAAAGTGTTTTTGACTGGGGATTAATACATAAAGATCAATAACAACATTGTCCCACTTCAGAGAATCATTCATGTTGGGAACATGACATAAACGCGACCTTCATTCGTACACGTGACCGACATTTTTTAATTTGTAATGTTTTACTCGGGTGTTTATTACTTTGATACGCGCTAATATTAAACACCAGTATCCTCAAATCGGTTAATTTAAAAAAAAAAGTGTAACGTTATCCTTTAGCGCCATCTTATGGTTCTAGCTACTGTATTACAGCTACGATCAGATCGTGATAAAGACGGAAGAACTGGGTCAATATAGGTGTCCTTCGTATGAGGGGAAAAAAAGTAACATCTGTGAATTTTACGATCCGACTATGAGTTTAGACGGAATCGAGGCTCTTTCATTTCTGACGAGACTGGGAAATAATTGATGTATATACAGTATATGAAAATACATCACACAGCAAAGAAGAATAAATCTATAGTAGCGTCATTTTAACAGTTTGGATATATGCTTTATATTGACTAATTAATAATTGAAAAGAAAATGAAGGAAATAGTTGCCCATTTTCATGTCTACAAAATATTCAATTCGTATGGAAATCAGGAAGAGAACCCACCACTGCTCTCATAAAATCTTTCTTTTCTTTTTATGATTGAAATGATTTTGTTTTATTATATAATTGGTATGTTGGTGAGTGGCTCTTTTCCTACAGATCCACAATAATGGTTTTAAATTTCATGACAAGGTTCCATGTGTGTGGACTTTTCATGTTCTTCCTGTGTCTGTTTCCTTCTCAAGTCCTAAAGATGTGTGTGTTCGGTTAATGGATGATTTTAATTGGTATGCAAGTGTGAAAGTGGGCCCTCTGATAACCTGGTACCATATCCAAAATGGGTTCCTACCTTATGCCTGATGTTGCTGGCATTGACCTCTCTGCAATCCATTTGTGGATCAAGTGGGCTTATGAATATTGTTATGTAACTCCAATAATGGAGGACAGAGGTGAAATAAATCAGCCTATCCATTTTCTAAATCTGCTTTATCCTGAGCAGGGTCACAGAGAAGCTGCAGTCTATTCCAGAAAGCACAAGGGCAAGGCAGGAACCATCCCTGGACAGAATGCCAGTCCATTGCAGGGTGAACACATAGACACACACTGGGGCCAATTTAGCATATGTCCTGTATAGATGTAGTTTACGTGGTGGCACCAAACTGTATGTTGAGTGTATGGTGATTATGCCCTGTAATAGACTGGCATCCAGATAGATTAAACACTAGAGCAACATTGATATGTTAGTTAGTAGGTAAGCGGGTTTATAAACAGATGGATGTCTAGGTGCCAGAGCGTGATGTGGCAGTGGTGTGAAAGACTGCACATGTAGGAAAGAAGAAAAGGCACCACCAGGGGGCAGTAAGCTACACACATGTAGAGAATGGGGTGTTGGCAGCTCAATAAGATAACAGAAGAGAACAATTCAAGCGGATCGGGGCAGCAAAGAGTCCCATGCCAGGACATAATTACAAATGAAGCCTGGCAGGAATGACCTTTAAACTTATTAGGTGGCATAAGACAGCCCCCAACTGAAAGACAGTCAAAAAAAAAAAAATGTGTTAAGAGACCTGACTCTTTAAGGGCTGGTGCAGGGAATTCTAGGTGGGTATCCCTGTAGCCAAAAAAAGTGTCACCAATCATTCCCAAGAGATGCTTAAAAGCCCCCCAATACAGAGGTGCCATGGTGTCTGGAGACAAACGGAGAGTTTAAAGTGAAGATTCACTTGAGGGAAGAAGAATGTGTGAAAGGACGTGGCTAGAATGCCATTTGAGAAGAGAACAAGTGTGTGAGACGCTCCACTAGACAGGGGTCCAAGCCTATTCAGGAAGACCCACTGAAGCAGCAGCCTTTGTGTTTAGTCTTTTTTTTTTTCGGATTTTGTATTATACAGTAGATGTGCTGAGCCTTCTTCATGTGTTTTATTAATTACATGGATGGTTTCCATGGTTGATATGATTGTGGTCACCCATCTCTGTGACAGTTTATTTAAACAAACTCTACACTGCAGCTGTATATCTATTGTAAGGCACAGTGGACTTCAAACACTGAGGTCGTGGGTTCAAATCCTGCACTGTTTGACCTTGAGCAAGCCACTTCACCTGACTACATGCCAAAAGAATGGTAACCAATTGCATGTCAAATGGTGTAAGCCATCTTGGATAAAGCTGTCAGCCAAATAATAAGCTTTAATGTGTATGTATAAGTTAAATGTATACATGTAAAAGGTAACACTTCATAGCTTTAGAGTGCTGAAGTCTACTCTGGCCCCATTAAACATAATATTATTTTAGGCACATACTGCCCATGCTGTAACATTAAGCCAGTGTTAAATGAACACTTTAAATGTTTCTGTGACTCCACTCTTTCTTTAGTGATCACATAAACACTCAAAGGCCCTGTCACATTACACGACTCTTAAGGTGATTTTCTGCACAGGCTTAATTTACATAATCTTTGGGAGGCGGCGCCACTCTCACCACCAATCATGCAGCCTGACACCTCAAGCCCCACATATAAAATATTGAGGCAGGCTCATTGTGTCATGTGAGAGCTGAGAACCAATGAGCTCTCAGCCACAAGTACACTTGATATAATGCAGTTATGAGGAAGAAGAAACACAGGTGCTTTGGACTTCACCAATAGAGGAGAAGCTTGCTGCTCTCATGTATGATGTACCACAACAGAATGGAAGAAAGGAAAAAAGGCAGAACTTGCCATAGCTGAAAAGCATTCATAAAGCTCAGGCTCTGTCATGCAGGACGTTATTAACTGTGAGAAAAGGGGATGAACTTGCGATACTGTGAACATGTGAAAGAAACTCTGCTGGAAAGCCTATCACAGAGGCTTAAACTTTGCCATGCTATGTGAGAGTTAGTCATGTGACACATTCAGACAATGAGATGTGCCACTGAAGTCGTTAAGTTTGATATCCCTACAAGAAGAAGTTGTGTAATGTGCCAATGGCTTAAAGTGGCACTTTAACACTGGTGATTTTACTGTGCCGGATAAGTTCAAACATAAACGTGGAGTTGCTCCTGCCATGTCTTTGCTTCAATCCTGCCTCAATGTCCTTCTCAATCTTGTAGAGGCAATACGTGTTAATGCCACATGGAATTAATAAACTTGTTTAGAGGAGCAGCTTGCACCTGGAATACATAACTCCTGAGGTGCTGCGCCTGTCCAAACGGGTCTTAAGGGATACAATAAAAGGAGACAGCATCTCAAAGACAGGCAGGCTTGGCACAAATGTGTGAATGAGCGGGCAGTTTGATGGACATAGCGGCCTGTCCTGTCGCTGGAATAATGATGTTGGGATGCGCTCTGCACGCTCACACCCCTGAGCTGAACAAAGCGGATACACACAATAGAATTTCAAATATTAAATTAACACTTGGAAGTGTTTGTACAAGTCCATATGAGCACTTAAAGTGTTACTATAGGGGATTTTATTGTGCAGAAAACACATGAATGGATGTTTGATGTAATGGGAGCTCTGCATTTTAAAATAGTATAAACGGCGCTATTTGCGGTCTGGCCGGAATCAAAATCGGAGGCTCAAGTTGATGGTGGGCATCTCCTGATACGTTCCACCATTCGAAAGCGGCACATTTCACAAAGGGCACTATGTTGTTCACATCATGATCACACATCTTGATGTCCTAGTAGAATCGGATCGCGTTTGCAAACCAAAGATTATTAAGAAGAAGAAAAGAAGGATCAAGCTGGCTGGTCATATCCAATTAGTGGAGAAGTCGACTTTTTTTTTTTTTTTAATCCGAGCTCCTAAGAGGCCGCCGCCGCCACCGGCGTGGGATCGCTTTCTCTCCTACAATATAAGTATAAGCCAAGGCTGCAACGCCTCAGTTGGAGCTCCGCGTCCGAGCGGTTGCGGTTAAGGACGTCAGCTTGAGATTTTCTTCAGCCGTGCTGGGTGTTTAAAAAACAGACGGCAGCTCTTTAAGAATTCCGCTTTGCCCCTTTTGTGCATCCACTTGAAATGGCTTTCTTTCATCGCTGTCAGCACCACTTATCCTCAATTATCCTTCTTTTCAGTTCCCTCTACCTGTTGTGAATAACTTCCCGCCCCATTTTAACTGATCTGTTCAAACGCCCCGACGTATCTCTTTATGAGTTTAAGTGCTAAGTTTTGGTGTTGGGAGGGGGGTGGTGGGTGGGGTGTCTAAATAGCTCAGGCGGCTGTTTCATCACCTATTTTTTTTTTTTTTTTACTTATCTGAGATGGGCATGCGCCTGACTTTACCCTCCATGTTAAAAACTCTACACCGTTATCATCTCTCATCCAGCATTTTCACTGCAATGGCCATGGCAGCACGGACGAGGATGAATGCCGTCTTGGGAGTTCACAGGGCTCGGTCGATCACCCCATAGTCGTGTGTAAATTGAATACTGGAGACATGTTGAGGGGACACCTGTATCACATGAAGAGGCAGAAACTGGGAAGATGAGACAGGTAAAAAATGCTCTGAGAACCCTGTAATGGACTGGCATCCCGTCCATTGGGCCCTGTACTGACCCAGAGTAGACAATCTGGTTCGAAAATGGATGTGAGAAGGTACAAGTAAGTTTACGAAAAGTAAAAAGAGAAGACGCTTGTCCGGTCTAGGAACCGAGTCTCATTTTACCGTTTGTTTAAAAACTCTTGGTAGATGAGAATGCTAAACCGTTATGTGATCGGGCTCAGAGGCGGGTGGGGGCTTTACCTGATCAATGGGCGGTTTCCCACCGCGGAAACTTTGGTTTCAGGAGCCAATGAGTTCCTGTACTATGAAAGCCTTGGGCTACTTTTGTGAGTTGCGTTCTCTCCTCACAATAAGCAACTGTAACCTTCATGCAAAATATGTGTCGCGCAAAGAAGAATGATATGTGAGGCGCGTTTTGGACCTCCGTACCGAAACAATCGCCACATTACGAGAGAGATTATTGCATTGATTCAGTCTGGCGAGTGGTTGGAAGTTGGGTTGGCAGCTATGAAAAGTGATGCGGTGCGAGTTGGGGCAGTCCATCTTCACCAATCATTCTCCAAAGTCGAACTACACTAATAGATTTGTAAGATGATGCGAGTGCTTGCTGTCAACCAATCAGCACAATTCATCACGCAAGCCACACCCACGATAAGATCTTAAAAATAAAGGTGCCAGGGAGATTCTTCAGATCGATGCCGCACGGGAAACATTTTTGGTTCCCAAAAGACCCGTCCACATGAAATTTATTTATTTAGATCCATAACAGGCTCCGTACAGTGAAAAACCATGAATACAGTAGATCAAGGGTGCCCAATACGTCGATCGCGATCGACCGGTAGATTGGAAAGGGCAGGTAAGATCGCGTTGCATTCAATTTTTTTTTTTTTTTAAATGTTAGTCTATCATATATCCGCCATATGGCATTTGCCACTCGATTGACGTACAGGTCGGCCAGTCTGAGATCTCTTTTCTTCTAACACGCTGGTCATCCCGCACGCACGATCAAACATGCGAGCTACTGCAAAACCCCGGCTATCTATGTGATCTAGTTAGCCTTCCACTAAAGAAGGGATTTTAAAAAAAATGTTGTTTATGGGCTGGATGTGGAATTGGAAGAGGATTTTTTTTTCTCTCACAATGTGCGTTTGTCTGATCTGTCGATCTATCATTGCTATTCCAAAGAAGGAAAATGTGGAAAGGCACTTTCGAATTGTTCATCAAAACTACGAAACTGACTTCCTTCCGAAAAGCGATCTGAGAAAGAGAAAGGAGAGGGAACTAAAATCGCAGTTAATCGGACAGTCGTCGTTTTTCACTCGGATGAATTCAAAAGCAAAGGCAGACACACCGAAGCATCGTTCCGGGTGAGTCACTTGATCATTAGGCATAAGAAGTCCTTCCAATATGGGGAGATGATAAAAGATGCCTTCGTTGAGGTAGATGGCTAGGGAGAAATTCCAGTTGAGATTTCAAAACCCCTGGCCGGATAAAAAGGAGTTTCTCCTTGTCATTAATCATGCAGAATACAAGCAACTTAATAACGATCAATGGCCGCTGGACTTGACATTTTTTTCCGATCTGACCAACATGTTGGATGAGCTTAATTTATAGCTGCAAGGAAAAGAGAAAACCAATATGGTCAATACGATTAGCTCAGTTAATGCTTTCAAACGAAAAATGCAACATCTGTCCTCAAAGCTGCAGAGCCTTGATTTGGGGAACATCCAAAACCTCGCGTCAGAGCTGGAGACGCAATGGAAGGCGTGTGCGCAACTTGACAGCATACAATACACAGAGGAGATTGAAAACTGTCTGTCAGACTTTATTATATTATATAAAATTATATATATATAATTTTTTAATGTAGGTAGACCATTTTGAGCCGGTCATTTTAAAAGTAGCTCGCAAGCCTGGGCAACCCTGCAGTAGGTGGTAGCAGATTTGTGAAATATCAATGGGTCATTAACATAGTCCAGGGTTTATTATTTAATCTAGATGGCTGGATAACCTACAGTACATTAAGAATAACAGATCTCTTCTAGAAATTAGGAAGTTTTTTTAAAAAACGCAAATAACTAACTTCATATGCAAAGAAGCCTTCCTCGAATAAAATGATTCTCTGTCAAGTACGAACCACACGGCTCGGTAAAGAAACATAAAGTGCCTTTAAAGAACCAGTATTTTTATAAGTGTACAGTAGTTCCTGGTTGAACGAAAAGCACATATCCTGTGTACCAGAAACTACCAATAGTTCGAGATCTTGCGGTAAGAATGTTAGAAAAGTTCCCGAGTTTCTAAAAAGTCTCTGGTTCCTGAAAAAAATGTTCTTTCGGTGGAAAGCGCCTGGTCTTTCAGTCCCATACACACACGATCTATAGCGCTAAGCCCCTGATCTTTTTGACTACCATTTTCAATATAACCTGCCTTTACTTTATAAAAACGAGCAACACAGCGCTGATTGGGCTGCTGATCCTAAATGCCCCTGAATTTGGACTATTCCCCGTCATTATCAGCCATATTAATTTATATAGCGCCTTTCACAGTAAATATACACATTTTCAAGGTGTTTTACAAAGTAAGTGCATAGAAGAAAGTAACACAATAAGTAAACTGACTTCCCCAAATGATGGACATCGGTGGCACTGCACTGTTCTAAAGATACGCAGGTCATCTGGCTCTGCATGAGCGTGTGAGTCTGCTCTGCCAAGGATTGGCGACCCCAGTGGCGCTGGAAGGGAGGGTCTTCAGATGCTTAAGTCCCTCATATTAAGGGCCAGGCCTTTGATTTTTTTTAATAAAACCCCAAGGCAACCGCGATCCTCAATATTGACACGTAAATCAAAGATCTTAAAACCCCAATTGACTTCAGCTGCTGGATGTTATAAATGTAACCAGATGATCGCCCTGACCACAACACTCCTCAATATCAATATCAATACAATCGAAATCGAAATCGAGTGACCAATATCCAATAATGGGCCGGCATGATGGATCGGTGGTAGCGCTGCAGTCTGACAACACGGTTCACGACCTGGGTGCTCCCATACATGTTCTCCTCATGTCCACGTGTGCTTCCTTCAGGTGCTCTGGTTTCCTCCCGCAGTCCAAAGCATGCACGTTTGGTGGATCAGTGATGCTGAATTGGCCTTTGATGTGTGTGTTGTGTGTTGACCTCATGATGGGGTTGTTCCTGCCTTGTGCCCTGTGTTGGCTGGGATTGGCTCCAGCAGACCCCCGTGACCCTGTAGTTGGTATATAGCGGGTTGGATAATGGATAGATGGATGTGTGTGTGTTGTGTGTTGACCTCATGATAGGGTTGTTCCTGCCTTGCGTCTTATGCTTACTGGGAGAGACTCCAGCTTCTCCCAGACCATAGTGGGTTTGGATGATACTTGGATGAAAAGATGCAAATAAATAAGAGAAACGTGAAATGCGACAGTAAATGAAAAACAATTAAACGTATCACTAAATATACTTTTTGTTGCTCATTTCTTTATGCATTTATTTAGTTATTTAATTTTTTTAAGTGACACTGCGTGCGCCATACCATACCATTTTGTATGCCTCCTTAATTCTGTGGAGGGTCGCGGGAGGGGGAATCTGGAGCCTATCCCATCAAGCATTAGGCACAAGGCAGGAACAATTCCCAGAAAAGGTAGGGTGGCAGTACATCGCTGGGGACCACCACACTCACACAGACACGCGCACACACAACACGTCCACTAGGGCCAATTCGGCGTTCCCAGTCCACCTACCCTGTAAGTCTTTGACTGTGGGGGGAACCCCTAAACTTCACACACTGGGAGAACATGCAAGCTCCACGCAGGGAGGGTCTGTGTCCCGTGTATCTCCTTATTGCGAGGCAGCAGCGCTACTCTAAAATAAGCCACGAAACGATGGCTGTCACTTTCACTCGTCACGTTTAAGAGGGCGTGTTCTAGCGAGTACTGTTTTATGATTGGTGAATTGTTCATAGTGTGGGAATCCAGGCTGGGGCTCATGCGCATGCTCAAATCTGTGACTGTGCGCGGAGGTCATGAACGCAAGAAAATGTTACCAGGGAGTTCTTTGCAAAGTGGCTGTATCATTGAAGAAATTGCGAATTTATCATTACGCGTCTGCCATAAATGTTGTACTTGATGGTTGAAGGTTTACGTCCGCTCCACCTTAAATTCTAAACCAAAAGACGGTACAAAATGTTCTCCAAACTTTGACGAGTAAAAGTGTCATTTTGCATTTCAAGACTTACTCCGTGTTTGTGTGCCTGTCACTGAAATAAGTGAACGAAGAAATAATGAAGTAAATGCATAAAGAAATGAGCAACAACAAATATTTTTCGTGGCACATTTAATTATTTAAATTCACATTTTATGTTATTGTCACATTTCACAGTACTGTTATGAAAAACTCCATATTGTCGACCCTGACCTGAATGAATAAGCGGGTGAGGGCACAGATGACTGCAGTGACTGCAGACGGAAAGCCCAGCCTGTCGCGATCTTTGGCACGGTGTGCCTCATCAACAAAACGCGGCTGTTTCCACTCCATGTAACGCAAATTCGAAAACTGCTCTTAATTCGTTTAACCCATTTATCGTGATTCATAAGTTCACAGCTCCGTTCCGGAAAGAAAAGAAAGTGCGGCGATACAACTTTTATGAAGTTCAAATCCTTTCTCTCATCAAAAAAGCTTCCATGTAATGAGATTTCTGCTTTTCAGCTTTAATGAACAGCTAGGTCATTACTGCGCTTGGGGGCATTGCATTTAATTCAATTTCAAACCCTTTCATGTCTTCAAGATGCTGTATTTAAATAAGGCTGAAGGTAGGGAGACCTTCAGGCGGAGTGGATTTAAATTACTTGAGCCTGTATCCCCAAGGGCTTGGGTTCAAGCTCGGTAAGTGCGTCGTTGTGGCCTCAGCGCAGTCCGCACACACAACACCACCTCGGTAAAATGAGACGAGGGTTCTTATATGTGTGTCTGTATGTGTTATGTGTCAGTATGCATCAGTCCATTTCAGAAACCTGTTCAGTTCAAATGCTGGTATGCTGTGATTATATGCAGCAGCCATCCGGACCTGCTTCCTGCCTTGTGTCTAATGCTGTAGGGGGATGGCTCCACCCTCCAGGACCACTATAGTTGGATTTGCAAATGAAGTATGATACATGCAACGGGTCCGAACCTTATTATGTAGTTCTATGCTCCTTCTTGACCACTCAGGTCTGCCATCCTGGTGATGCCATCCCTGTGTGGTATCAAATGTTAGTCCAAAATCTTTTTCATATGAGGTGTATACCTCCATTTGAAACTCTGACTCCCTCAGTAGGTTTAAGAAACGTTTGAAGACCCTCTTCTTTGGTGAATCTCTAACTGTAACGTAGGAATCGTAACTTGCTTGTGTTTTGTTCTCTGCTTTTTTCACTTGTGGTGATTGTGACGATGCAGGTCCCCTCCAGATTCCTTCAAGACAGGGGTTCGATGAAAGAAGTTTGTGGCTGCTGAGTCTCTGCCAGCTATGCGAGAAATGGGTGAGCCGTGGGAGAAAAAGAAGGAGGTGGGCTGAGATCGGAGGGAGCTAATGACTGCATTTTAACCTCTGCTTTTATTGGATTTATTTCAGTCAGGGGCGGCATGGTGGTGCAGTGGTAGCACTGCTGCCTCGCAGTTAGGGGACCTGGGTTCGCTTCCCAGGTCTTCCCTGCGTGGAAGATTCACCGGTTAGGTGAATTGGCGATTCTAAATTGGCCCTAGTGTGCTTGGTGTGTGGGTGTGTTTGTGTGTGTCCTGCGGTGGGTTGGCACCCTGCCCAGGATTGGTTCCTGCCTTGTGCCCTGTGTTGGCTGGGATTGGCTCCAGCAGACCCCCGTGACCCTGTGTTCAGATTCAGAGGGTTGGAAAATGGATGGATTTCAGTCAGTCAGTCATTATCCATAACCTAACACAGGAGCCAATCACAGCCAGCACAGAAACCCCAGGCAGGGCACCAGCCCACTGCCGGGCACACACACACACTAAGGACAATTTAGAATCACCTAACCTGCATGTCTTTGGACTGTGGGAGGAAACCCACACAGACACGGGGAGAACATGCAAACTCGGCGGACCAAGGAACCAAACCCAGGTCTCCTAACTGTGAGGCAGCAGTGCTACCCGCTGCACCACTGTGCCACCCTATTGGATTTACTTATTATGTATTTTATCCCCACTTTTCACTTGTTTTTTATGGATTTATTTATGTACTGATTTAGAACACTGCACAGTGGACACTTTTGATTTTGTTTTTGACTGTTTTTAATAAAAGCACCTGAATACTTTTTCCACCATCCCCTTGCTACTTGTGAGATTTGTCCCCATTTGTCAGCTCAGCTCAGTTTGGGTTCTAGAGGCTCCTATAAGTGAAGAGGGAGTCACGGTCATGAGTTTTGTACCTTGACATGCTTACCTGTCAAAGGATCGATCGAGGTATGTAAGCAGCTGGCGACCTGTCCTGAGTTTGTTCCTGCTTTTTGTCCTATGCCAGCTGGGATCAGCTCCGGCAGACCACCCATGACCCTTTTCAGGGCTAAGTGTGTTTGCTATAGCATTAAATATTGAACTTTTCTTTTGTTGGTTTCCTATACTTGTGGCCTCTTTTTGTGTAGTTTCCCTCCTTAATTGGATCCTAAAAATGACAACAACAAGCAGTGCAGACACTCGGGCAGACGACCCTGAATGCTGAATGTGCTCGTTTGTAAATAATAAGAAGAACAACTGAAAAGCAAAAATTTCACAGACCAACTTAAAGAAAAATACAATTCCTATGTAGCTCACATAAATTCTCTTAAATGTAGTTTTGAAATTTCTACACAGCACCCAAAAACAGAGACACCGGCAAATAACAGCATTGTTAATTAGGCTCGGAGTCCAATTAAAAAGAGAACAAACACCTGCAGCCACAGGGAGTCCCGGGACCAAGTTTGGGAACCACTGGCCTATATTGTGCACTTTTCTGTGACTGGCATACAAATTATTGTGATAGATAAGAAGACGACCGATGGAAGGGGCTTACCATAAAATCCTCTATGTTAGAAAGACAGAGAGAGAGAGAGAGACAAGCCGGTCGCGGATCTGCCTTGCTTTAAACCTTTTTGTGCTCACAGTGCAGCCACTGAGAGTCTCATGCGTGAAACTACAATAGTTGTGCCTGCAGACATTAGAGGAGCTTAAAAGAAACGAAAAGAAAAAACCCTCACCGTAGATATTTTTTATCATACTTTTACAACTCATGCAATTTTACTTCACTTTGGTTATTTGCCTAGGCGTAACTCAGTGCTCTCAAACTCCGGTCCTGGAGGGCCGCAGTGGCTGCAGGTTTTCATTCTAACCTTTCTCTTAATTAGTGACCTGCTTTTCCTTGTTTTGAATTCATTTTATTTGACTTACTCTTGAAGACTCAGACCCCTCAAATGTTTCTTTTTCCTTAATTAGCAGTGAGTGGGGTTTAAAGCTTTACGTATGAATTTCTCGTAAAGCTCACTTACATTTCTTGTGCATCATATTAAAAAGTATAATTTAGTTAGAACAGGGGTCTTTAACTCCATTCCTGGAGGGCCGCAGTGGCTGCAGGTTTTCATTCTATCCCTTTTCTTAATTAGTGACCTTCTTTTGATATAATTTTATTTGACTTTCTCTCATACCCCTCAATTGTTTCTTTTTCCTTAACTAGCAGCCAAACAATAAGGAGATACAAAATGAGCCAAAACAGGACCAGCAAACTGTGACCGTCATACAATATTTGAAAATAAAGAAAGGCGAAGGTCTCAGGAATGCTGATCTGCTCAGGTCCACAAAACATTTGACCAGAGATCTTAGAAAAGAGAAAATCAACAATTTCAGGAATGTCTGCTATTGTACAAAGAGAGTAGCAACAAGCCAAGGAATTAAAGAATGAGTTTAATTAACAACAAGAATTGGCACCTGATTAAGCAACTGGTTGGAGTAAAATTGGTTGGAGTTTGAGGCCCTGACTGAGTTGGTCTTCTGTTGGCTCACCCACTTCACGTTTCATTTCTGTTTGGGTGCCATTCAAGGAATGAAATGAAGAAATTCAGGGAGAAAAATCTTAAAGAACAAGTCAATTCAAAGGAATGTAAAAGGAGTTAATTAGCAGCAAAAACTGGTCTCCAGTTAAGAAAAGGGTTTGAATGAAAACCTGCAGCTACTGAGGAATTCCAGGACTGGAGTTTGAGACCACTGGAGTAACTGTCAGGCAGGAACAAACCCCGGGCAGGGTGCCAGCCCATCACAGGCCACACACATACCCAGCACACACTAGGGACAATTTGGAATCGCCACTGCACCTGACCTGCATGTCTTTGTATTGTGGTGGTTCCTCTGTGTTACGAGACCAGTCCATGCTGTCATTGATGTGGACCCCCAAGTACTTGTAGGAGTGGACCACCTGTACATCCATTCCCTGAATAGTCACCCAACATGGAGGCTCTTTGGTGCTGTGAAAGTCAATGAGCAGTTTTTTGGTTTTGCTGATGTTAGATTACAGACAATCCTCTTTGCACCAAAGAAACAAAGTTCTCCCCCGGCTCCTCTCCTCTGTCTCATCTCCAGTATCAATAGACCCCATAAGTGCAGAATCATCCATCCATCCATCCATTACGCTTTATCCTAACTACAGGGTCACGGGCTGGAGCCAATGTGCAGAATCATCTGATATTATATTATATTATATTATATTATATTATATTATATTATATTATATTATATTATATTATATTATATTATATTATATTATATTATATTATATATATATTATGGCTGGCACGGTGGTGCACTGGTTAGTGCTGCTGCCTCTCAGGAGACCTGGGTTCACTTCCCGGGTCCTCCCTACATGGAGTTTCCTCTGGGTGCTCCAGTTTCCTCCCACAGTCCAAAGACATGCAGGTTAGGTGCATTGGCGATCCTAAATTGTCCTGTGTGTGTGCGTGCCCTGTGGTGGGCTGGCATCCTGCACAGGGTTTGTTTCCTGCTTTGCGCCCTGTGTTGGCTGGGATTGGCTCCAGCAGACCCCCGTGACCCTGTAGTTAGGTTATAGAGGGTTGGATGATGGATTTATATTATATTATATTATATTATATTATATTATATTATATTATATATATTATATTATATTATATATTATATTATATTATATTATATTATATTATATTATATTATATTATCCATCCATCCAGTTTCTAACCCGCTGAATCCGAACACAGGGTCACGGGGGTCTGCTGGAGCCAATCCCAGCCAACACAGGGCACAAGGCAGGAACCAATCCTGGGCAGGGTGCCAACCCACCGCAGTATATTATATTATATTATATTATATTATATTATATTATATTATATTATATTATATTATATTATATTATATTATGGTGCAGTGTTGTGCAAGTTCACACCTCACAAGAACTAGCTCAAAGTTCAGTTGATTTAAAATGAATCAATTCACATTCATAGTTCACCATTTCCATTTTGAACTATAGTTCATGTTCAAGTCATTTTGTATTCTGTAAGGAGTGAGAAGAAATGACCCACGAGTTTACTTTTTTCAATTTTGCATGCCTTACATTAGGCTGTTACCATGTTCTTGATTAAAATACAATAATTATGAAGACTTTTTGTTATTTAAATACACTTTGTTGAATTATACCCAGCAACAAACACGTATAACCATATGTGCTAATATCCTCCCGGTTAAAAAAGAAATTAAATAGATGCAAGTATATGTATAAATTACCGCTCCATTTTCAACTGTGTGACACAAATGGTGAGTGCGGAACCAGCGTGCAGGTGAACTAACTTATTACGCTGCCAGTCAAAATTCGTTTCACATATCACATGTCCAACGGGGAAAAAATCTAAAGTGGCCTCGCGAAGTACAACATTTTCCTAAAAGCGAAAGCGGAGCTTCACCGCGTGCTCGTGTTAGCGGGGGTGCAGCTTAAACACAAGCAGGCAGACACAGGCAGCTCCGATTTGATCTTATGTCATTTTTTCCGAATACAAATAAATGGCAAAAAAAATCGTACAAAATAAATATTCGTAAAAATCCACTATTTGTGCTTATCTAAAAACAGTATTCGGCTCCACCCCAACATTACAGGGTAAGGCAAAACTTTTCACGGGGACCTAAACCAGAACCAGAATGTCATATAAAACTGAACACGCTCACGTTCAAGGTCTTCACTTGCCAATATGTACGTTAAGTTCACCGTTTGTTAGAAAATGTTTAATGTACGCGCTCTTTTGAACTCGTTCATGCACAACACTGTTTGGGTGGCACGGCAGCAGAGTGGTAATACTGTAGCCTGGCAGTAAAGGGTTTGCATCCCGGGTATTTCCTGCATTTAGTCTACATGTCCTCCCTGTCTCTAAGTGTTGCAAAGACATGCAGGTTTGGTGAATTGGTGATGCTAAACTGGCCCTAGTGTCTGTGTGTCTGTCTGTCTGTGTGTGTGCTCACCCTGTGATGGACTGGCACCCTGTTCAGGTGCTGTTCCTGCCTTGCACCTTATTATTGCTCAGAGAGGCTCCAGCTGCCCTGCCAACCTGCCCTGGATAACCGTTCATGGATAACTGAAATGGATGAGCTTGTTATGTTTCTTCTTCCCACCTACAGTACTTGTGGTTGTTGGCATATTGGGCAAAGCCTGAATGAAATGCCCATCCATCAAAAGGTGGATTGGCACTCCGATAAGAAGGTCCAGAATGTGGTCAATCAGCATGGTGAATTATGAGGGGGCACGGCCGAACATGAGCGGGCAGCTCTTACTGGGCGCACACTACCCACGACAGTCGAGAGCTCATGGTCTGCGCCGAAGCCATTAGCGAACGAGCTCCATGGAGCCGCGTTGAAAGCCCTGTAATAATTAGCAGACCAAGGTGGATTTGTAGAAGCTGATTAGAGCATTAGCAGCAGATGCTAGCAGCGGAGGGAGCGGCACACTGTATCATCCATTCTTTAATTGCGCATATTTTACTTGTTCATTATTCAGCGTAATCTAATACAAGCAGTAATTAGATCTTTCGTGCTAACTTGTTGCCTACTTTTGGGTTTTGTCGTTTCACTGCTGCTTTAACACTTCCCTTCCAGCCTGAAGAGGTCCGTGCTTCCTCCCGGCGTCTGATTCAGAATGTAGCCGTCTATCCCTTCTTCTTTCTCCTCCGGCTTTTTCGCTTATGAGACATAGCTCTTTTTTCCATCACCTGTTCTTCCCGGCCATCTCCTTACTATACCTTCACACCCTTCACTGGCTTAATCAGTGTCCCTCTCCATTTTTCTTCTAATCTGCTCCTCTTATCTCCCTGGAGCCTTCCCTCTGGTTTTTCCACTGTACCCTTACCCCCATTAAGCCATCCAGGACACCGATCCCTCTCATGAACTTTCAGCTCCCTTTCTAGTTAGAACTTTAGAACATTTGAAAAATGTTGATGATGAGAACGGACCATTCAGCCCAGCAACGCTCGCCAGTCCTGTCCACTTAATTCATCCAAAGTGACGTCAAGTCCTACTGTAACCATACTACTTGGTCACTTGTGATTCTCTTCCTAACATTTGTGCAAACTTTACCCTTAACACATTTTCATCCGTGTCCCCTGTGTTCATTTTAAAGTCATATCTGGGAACCACTGGACTAATACTTTTCATAATTTGAAAAACTTCTCCCATGTCATGTGGTTGTTCCCTAAGTTTCTGAGCTGTACAACATTGCTCGTCTTTTGTATACTTGGATGCTTTTCTTTTTGTCATTGCATATTTTATCCAGGGTCACACACATGTGCCTTGGGAGGCAGCTTAAAGGTTCCAGTGTGTGGTAATTCAAGGCCGATCCACAAGATGGTGGTGTATACAAACGCCTCTTCTCTTCCTTCCTCTATACACCAGATGATTGACAACCCATGCCACCTCTGATGTCACTTCCGGTGTCCACCACTCCCTACACCCGCCTCTTCCTGCCTGACCTGTATTTAACAGGAAGTGTTTGCCAGTCTAGTCGGAGACTCGTGTTCTGAGGGACATGGCTTTACTGAAAGGCCTTAAATATTTTGAATTAATAATACATGGGGTCGTGGTGTCGCCCCAACTCTTTTTCTTTTGTCTCGTCATCTTTTACACCAGTTCCTCCATTTTTTAAATTTTATCTATCTACTGCTTATTTTTCTGTACCCTTAATTTGATTTCACTTAATTCAGGCTCTCTTATAGGAATGCATTCTGACTCGTGTTTGTGCTTTTTTAGTAGAAGACCTCCATACAAAGTAGTCAAAACTGAGAAGGCCCTGGGTCCTTTGGCGCTAATGTGTTATGTTTCTGCCAGGCTCGACGTTTATTTTCCATTTTATTCTTGGTGTTTTTGAAGTGTTTTTCATATTTCTATGTAATTTCTTTTGTCTCTTTATTATATATTTACACTATGTACTGAGGCTAAGTGTTCTTTTATTCTTTGTATTTTGTAGGTGTCACCCCAAAGGGGAGGGGCCACCATGATGTCACTGCTCAAGGACCGCCCTCATCTTTGACAGGCTGAGGCTGCACTGTTAGACATTCAGAGGTTTACTGACGTTCCAAGAGTGCAGTACTGTAAGTATTGATTTTCTAGTTTATGGATTTTGCTTCTGCTTTTGCGGATTCTGAATTTTGGATCACCTTTGAGAGTTGTTTGCTGTAGATTGCCTTGCTTTTGCCTTTCGCCATTTTGTGCTTCTTTTTGAGATTTTCAAATAAAACTCTTTATTCATTAAGATTCAGCTTTGGCCTTGCCCTTCCAAGCCAAAGGTCCAGACAGCTCCAGTCCCTTGAAGGGAATTGGTTTGGGACATTTAAAGGAATATTTTCAATTTTAAAAAGTCACGGCCCCATTTTAAGCCTGCGTAGGCCAAAGCCTACCTGTGGAGTTTGGGAGATGGCTGCCTGGGACAAGGCTACACCTGGGCAAGTTGATAAAGGTCCTGGCCTGCTTTGGGGGACTTTTAGAAGGCTTCATACTCATTTTGTCATGGCTGTGACAATTTTACACCACAAAATTGTTTTGATTGTGGCACCACAAAATAGCAAAAATAATCAAGGTATAGCACAGAATACAGATAGATAGATTGATATGAAAGGCACTATATAAGATAGATAGATAGATAGATAGATATGAAAGGCACTATATAATAGATAGATAGACAGATAGACAGACAGATAGATTTGAAAGGCACTATATGATAGATAGATAGATAGATAGATAGATAGATAGATAGATAGATAGATAGATAGATAGATAGATAGATAGATAGATAGATGCTGCCTCACACCTCCAGAGTCCCTTTTTCCTCTCCCACCCTAACACTATCTTGATGGAGTTTGCTCCTCCTACTTTTGTTCATATGGTCACGTGTGAGTGTGTGTTCATATGTAAGTGTGCCCGATGACCAACTGAGATCCTCTCAGCAGTACCAAGATAGATGCCTACCTTTGACACAATATTGAGTGGATAAAGAAAATGGATGAAGGGACGGTCAAACGGATGTCATACTGACATTTAAAGAAGCCTACACAGGTACTTTTATAAATGGAGTCAATTGACGGCCTGACTGCTGGGCACATTTTGACTGTTTGATGCCCTCTGCAGGCTCTCACGACTGCTCAGGTTCAAGTCGACAAACTGACAGAAGTCCTCTTAATGCCACCACATGCTCGCACTACACTTCCTCTCCCACTCACTCTCTGTCTTCCTCTCAGGAAAACAGTAAAACCTTTCTAAGCAGCACATACAACAAGGAGAAGAAAACACAACAAACTCGGCCGCTGGGAGCCCATGTGGAGATGCTGTAGGCAGAAAAGCAGGATAGCAGTACCTCACTTGAGTTTCCTGGGGGCTTTGATTTTCATTTAAGACTGGAGGCAATATTAAAAGAGCAGCATGTATGTTTTCACCTGAGCAGCTAAAGGAACCGGACGAGGCAGGAGGAGATACGTTCAAATAAGCCCCTCGAGTCTGTCTTAGGAGCTAGCTAATACATTTCATGGCTTTGCTCAGATACATACCATAAAAACCTCCATAATCAATCAACATTTTTTTTTTTTTTTAAAAGAGGGCCCGGATCGCTGGAGACGACTTTGCTTTTGACAAGCTGAAAATGTTGGTGGGAGGCTGGGCAAGGAGAACTGGAAAAGGCCAGAGAGCACCCCCTATAGGCTCAAGAACTTGAGATTAATTTTGAAAATTTGGATAAAATGAAAGAAGCATGGGATTGTGGCTTGATGAAATGGAAAGGCTGTACCTGCTGCCATCTTACTTGACCCACCCAGTATTTAAAGCTGGCCAAGGAGCTGAAAAGACTTTGGAAATTTTAAAGTGAGACACCATATGTTGGATTCAAATCAATGCAATTAAAAAAAAGAAATAAAATGAAGCAGTGAACTTGATTCAAAGAAGCCCAATGCTGTCAGCTGCCAGGCATGCCCAATTTGCTGCCTTCTGGAGCAGTGCCATCTTTGCCAGCTAACAGAACCTTCTTGTTTGTTTTTTTCCCCTGTTTTATGCTCTCAACCTCAATTAAAGAGGGAATCAAGAGAGACTATGAGCAGTTCTCTAATGGCAGATGTGCTGCCAAGGTGCCAAGTCTGTTTACAAGAAGGCCTCAGCCTCAGGGGCTTATAGTTCTAAACTCCACACACAAAGTGTTTCCTTGTCACCCCTAGCCATCGAAGTCTGCCATGCCAGCATAGCTGAACGCAGTATCTGTCTGCTTCCTTGAAATGACTCTGTAGCCAAACAAAGGGCTGTGCCATGAAAATGCCCCATAATATGGTGAGCACCACACTTGTGCCAGGCTCTGAGGAGGACTTCATCTTGTTTATTGTCATTCCTGATTTTGTGATGACAAAGTTGCCCTTTTCTGAGCTTGCTCTGTGCTCATTTTCAGATTGCACTTAAAAGGTTGGCTGGCAGGGTGGCATTGTGCCCAGCACTACTGCTTCATGGCTTGGAGTTTGCTTGTTCCCCCATGTCCATGTGGCTTCTTCAGCAGCTACTCCACTCCAGGGACATGCAGGCAAGGTTAACGGGCAGCTGTGCCTCTGTACCCTGCGCTGGTCTGGTGGGGTGGGGTTGGGGTTTGCACCCTGTGCTGCCAGGATAGGCTACTCAAGACTCTGAACTAGATAATCGGGGGAGAAAGTGGGTGGATGGTACTTGGATGACCTCAAAGTGCAGGCTTCAGCAGCTTATAGCGCAGGAAGTCCACCCATAGCAGCTACTCTGCCGCTCTGATCTCTGGAGGAGCCTGAGCTGACGTCATCCGACATCTCGATGATCGCGTCCTGGTGACGTTATCAGGGCGGTTCTGCAGCTGTCCACGTGCTTTACATGCTGAAGTCAAACGCTGTGAATGGGGAGCCCAGGAAAGAGGGTGACAGGTTTGGAGCTGCGACCTGAACATTACACACACACACACACGGACGGACAAAAACACACATCCATTCACAAATAAAAGGAATGATGATGATGATTTTTTTTTATTATTATTATTACCACTACAGACTTTCGTGCACATACACACACATGCACTCACACATCTTGTCCCACACTTGTACACACACACGTTCTCCTATGTGCGCTGCATTCACATAAATGCACACATTTTTACATGCATATACAGTATATCAACCTCTGAGACATACATGGGCACACCTGCACACGCACACACACACACACATATATATATATACAATACATATACATTCGCAAAAATGCATAGACACATCCACTCATGTACACATTCGTTCACATACGTACACACGTATAAACAGGAAAATGAACATAAGTGCCCACACGTTTATACACATACACACAGATAAACACACCCCTTCTTAAAAACATGTGCACACACACTTGAACAGTTTCACACGTGTTTTAACATGTACACATATTTTAACATGCAGTACATGCACTCGCAGATTCACGCGTTCTGTCATATACAGATCCATTCATATACGGGCACACGTTTACACACACACACACACACTCTTCTCACACACGTGCACCCTTGTTCTATCATGGGCTAATTTTTTCTCATAAATGCACCCACACACACACACTTGTTCTGTCACGCGCTCACTCATTTAGATATGTGCAGACACGTTTGAACACAGATGAACACTCGTTGTAACACGTACACGGATGTTCACACGCACGCGGACACACGTTGACGTTCAGTCTGCGATCCCTGGTATATGGCACTGACTAATCGTTCTAAAATGGATTTGAAATTATTAAGGTCAGAACATTAAAAAGAGTAAAGGCATAGGGTCCAAAAGAAGAATTCAGCGGCTCCTTAGTCTGGTCAGACGGCCGAAGGCGGCATTTCCCAGCGGCGTTCAGGGGAGCGGAGCTGACGCCCCCACAGTCGGTCACAAGGCAGGCCTCGGCCTGGATGGGACGCCAGTCCACCACGGGGCAGCTCCACTCAGGTCCGGCCATGTTTTACGGTCCAGTCGGTGACAGAGCTGTCACATCTGAAGGACATCCTGAACTAATTTAATAAGCCAGAAGAGCAGGCGTGCAGCCGTCACTAATTACTGTAATTTTATTAGAAATGTTTACCTCGCACTAATGAATTGCCTTAATGTTATTAGGATGGCTTACTTGCATAAGAAATGCAAAAATATTCCTTTGCAGGATGCGAGCCATTATGAAATTAAAAGCACATCTGGAGCGAGCGAGCCGGCAGCTGCCGGGACCCAAGCAGCCCCTCGAGCGCCTGCTGCCCGTCTCACGCGACCCGGTGACCACACAAGGTGATCCACAAGGCCTTCAATGACCTGTCTGGAACTCCGCCAGCCTTCCTGAAAAATGTGAGCCGAGGAGGAAATGAAGTGGTGACTCGGCGCCTCAGCCGGTGCCTCCCAGTGATAAATCCAACATTGTGACACGCATCGTCTGTGCTTCAGAGGCAGCCGTGCGTCCCGCGCACCTCAGCATCGGAGTTTTATCAAGGCCGCTCTGGATCGGCTGGCAGGGTTTTATCACTCGGCAGGTACAAGGCGTGTGACTGTGTGTATGTGTGGCCGTGTGCCACGCGGGTATCGCAATCCCACCCTTTATGGCGTCTCTTTGTTCAGCCCTCCTCGCCAAGAGACTTCAAGCAAACACCGCCAATTGAACCAGGACCAGGATTTGGGGATCTGCTCTTAGGAAACCAAAAGGCGCAGCCGTTAGCAGACTCGGGTGACTACTGAAACATGAAAGAAGAAAACACAAAACACCAAGACCGATCTGCTCCGGACACTCAAGTGGTCTTTTATAAAACACACCTTATTATATATAGTGCCTTTCATGGTGGGAATCACCACAAACTTTTTCCAGTAATCCATTTTATAACGTGTTCATCCATTTCATGATTAATGTAAAACGATGGAGCGCAAGTGAATTGGCATACTGGGCATACCCCACACACACACACACACACTGGACCAACTCAGGATTGCCGATCAATCTGTGCCAATCTGTGCCGACTACCTGGAGAAAAGCCCACTCATCAAGCTCAGGTGTTATTAATATGTCTGAGATATGAACCCAGGACCTATTGTACCCACCCCAGAGAGTGTTGTAAATTAAGCTGATGAAAAAAAACAGGAAAGTGAAAATGCAACAAAACAAAAACCTGACACTAGAAACACCAAATGTCTGTATGTCCATTTGCTAAACTCAAAACATCCAAAGAAAATGCAATGAAACAGTAGGGGTATGCCATGGCAGCAGCTGGCACAAGGCACGATCCAGAGACCTGGGTTCAAATCCCACCCTGGACAACATCTGTGTAGAATCTGCATAGTGTCTCCATGACAGCACGAGCTTACCATTGCGCACAACAGCCCAGATGCTTTCTAGATATTATACAGTGCCTTATGTGCCTATCTATTCACGATATAGTATAATTCACATTTATCTGTTACTTTTGTATACATACATTTCCTTTCATTATCTATCAATTCATATATTATATTTATATATCATAATCAATCCATGTATCATATTATTTTCATATCTCTTTATCTGGTAGAGGGCTTTTTTATGTTATCCATACATATGTCATATAGTTATCTGTCGTATAATGCCTTTTTATATCTCATCTATATACCTTCTAATATAGAAAAATAGGGAAGGCATTACATGAAACAGACAGGTACATTTCAAATTTATCTATGTATATAGTGCCTTTCCTATGATTCTATATATCTTCCTTTCATATCTTTAACACATCGTTTCTTTTTCTACCGATCAATCATAAACAGGTATGAAAGTTACTGTATACAGTATCTATCTTATGAGTTTCCCATTATGTTTATCCTAGTATATTATATACAAGTAGCTTACTGACTGCCTTCAAATCTCTTTTTAAATCTTCTGTAGTGCCTTTCATATGCATCTTATGTAGCGCATTTCATATGTGTTTCTCTCCATTGGCCTCATGAGCTCCGGAGCCCTTTGGGATCACTGAAATCACCTCGCTTGTATTCTCAGACCCTTCTCTTAACCCATATTAATGGTTACTTTGTAACTTTTGTTTCTGCAAAGCGTCGCACTGGTGAACGGCGTGAATGACCGCGCGAGACCCTCGCTGTCTCGTTCTTGGCTTCCAGTGGAGAGACTCGCGCCGGAGACGCGCACTGCCGCGGAATGTTTCATTTTTATGTGTGTCTCTGCTGCCACCTACTGACCGATATTTCAATTACCGATAATTTCCAGACATTTGGTCCTCAAAACGAACAAAGCAAGGTGGCCCACCACTTGAAGGGCACTGCAAAGAAATCTACTCTCTACATGTAAAATCCTCAGCCTAAAAGGGCAACGATTTTATGTCACGTTTTAAATCGGGCTTATTTTAAAACCTACATATATATGTTTAGTATCATTCTTTTCAGAATTTATCAAACTTTAATTTGATGTTGTTTGGTTTTCACATTCATATCCCTTTTTTAAATTATAAACTAAAATGTCAAGAAAGTCGTGGTTTTTAATATCAAGAAGGTTGTGTTTTTTTATTTTTGATCGAGTAAACTTTCTTTCACAGGAACAAACTATTAAAAAAAGTTTCATAACACCGCTGTTTGTATTTAGGTGATTTAGTTAGCCGAAGGTCGAGGCGCCGAAGGTGCCAGGGGGTTTGCGCCCCTAGTAGAAAATAAATCCATAAATGCCCGATTTACGTAGAGAGGGGGGCAAATTGCAATAGGGAGTGTATAAAGAAAAATACAAGAGGGGAAAAAACTTCTGTGACCCTGTGTTAGGATATAGCGGGTTGGATAATGGATGGATGGATGGATGGATGGATGGATGGATGGATGGATGGATGGAAAACTTCCGGATGAGTGTGTTAATCCTCTGGCTCAGTGTGCTTTACAGACGTGAATGAGTTCAGTGATGAGAGGTTGACTTTTGATGCCAATGTAAAGCCAAGCATGAAGACACAGCGGGGATGAATGGCACCGCATTTGTAAGCATGATAGCCACTAAAACGCTCCTTCTGACGCCTAAAAGAAAAGCATTGTGTTAGACAAACAGAGCCAGGACAGTAGTGTGCTAATTGTTTGGGGCCGAGTTGCCCCCTTTTTTTAATTCTCTACTTCCCACACCGTTTGGCATTTCTTCTCCTCAGTGAACCAGACGCCGCCATGCTGAGCTTTCTTGTCAAGCAGCGCTCCTCGTTCAAAGGCAGCTGTTGTCAAGAGTGTAGCAGAAGGTCATGGGGATGCGCGATACAAAAGCCGACGGCCTGTCACCGCTGTGACATTTTTATTATACGGCCTGGTAATTATACTTTAAACGTGCTCCGTGAAAGGTGAGACAGAGCGCCTCTAATGACAGCCCCTTTTTAGAAATTAAAGCTGTGTGGCAGCACCCACACGTGAAAGCTTTGGGAAGATCAGTCGCACAGAGGGACATTCTCAAACTTCAGGCATGCTACTGAAAGGCAGGGAACGGCCCAACCTCCCCAGGCCCTCGCTCAGGAAGAGATACCGAAGATGAGGCTGTAATTTAAAGAGCCAGCCTGAGACAAGGCGATATAAAATAATCACAAAAAATAGGCAGTGGAGCCCTCCAGTGGCTGAGCCGCTGAACTGCATGACGCAAGGCTGCCGGTTCATTCTGCGCCACTGCGTGACACTAAGCGAGTCCCTTTACTAAAATCTGGGACCAATGGCACTCATAATTTGAAATATCTAGAAACGTGAATCAAGTACAGTCTCCACATGTGAATCCCCGTGTAAACCTGAGCAAGTCAATCAGTCGGGGGCACATGGCAGATACAAATGAGCTTGGGGTGGTTTCCATTTTGAAAAAGTTGCATTATAAATAAATAAAGCATGATGTGCACCACCAACTGCCTATGTGACCCTGAGCCAGTCCATCTAGTGGCGGTCTAAATATGGTCCGCTGCCCACCCTTTATAAAGGTACTATATAAATAAGTGAAGTACAATCTCCACCACTGACTGCCTATGTGACCCTAAGCCAGTCCACCAGCTTGTGCTCCTTTTGTGCCAACAGCTGCCCTGTAAATATAAAGCCAGCTGGCATAGGGCTCACTGTGTAAAGGTGCTATATATAAATGTGAAGTACATTATCTATCACTGACTACCGCCAGCATGTGGCAGCAAGTGAGTCCATCTGCCTTTGGGGGGTGATGTATGTTAAAGTCAAAGTGAACTTTATTGTCATCTCAACCATGTACAAGTATACAGACAGACAAAGTTGTGAAGCTCAGGGTCCACAGCGTAACAACATGAAGTGCAAATAAAAAATTAAAATTAAATTACAATTAGAATTAAAATTAAAAATTTGAAATTAAAATTATAATACAAACAAGACAAGACATAAAAGGTGTTATATAAATATAAAGTATATTGTCAATCACTGACTACTGCCTGCATGTGACATTGAATGAGCCTGTCTGCCTGTGACCCCTTGTGCCAACATCTTGCAAAATATGTCTTATATATGTCAAACAAGTTGGGGTAATGTGTGTAAAGACACTGTATGAACTAATAAAGTATATCATCTACCGCTGACTGCCTACGGGACCCTGGGAGAGCCCATCGATCTGGCACCTTCTTCTATAAAAGTCGTGCAGCTGAAATTTGAGGCATGTTTCACTCTGTTCACAATGTAAAGACACTATATAAATGAACAAAGTTCAACCTGCACCTCAAGTAAAATGACACCTTTTATTGGCCAAATAAAAAAAAAGAGATTACAATATGCAAGTTTTCGAGGCAACTCAATCTTGCCTGAAGAAGGAGCCTGAGTTGCCTCGACAGCTTGCATATTGTAATCTTTTTTCAGTCAGCCAATAAAAGGTGTCATTTTTACTTGACTTCTCACAACCCGCACCTCTAAATACTTACAGGACCCTGATCAACTTGATCTCCCTGTGGGCCTGTTGTGGAGAAATGGCAAAATATGGCATGTAGGTGCACAGCAGGATGGGGTGTTGTATTGAAAGACACTATATACAGTAAATGAATACATGAATAAATTACAATCTCTACAGTCCCGCCGAGCCCGTGCTGCTGTTACTGAAACCTGCACATACAAAGTCATTCAATGGGGTGCCCACTGTGTACAAGCATTGTATAGGTGTGCAGCGGGTCAGGTGGACTTCCACTACTTAGAGATAATGATTAAATAAATAAATAAATACACGAGATGTGAGGGATTATACCAGTACTGTAGAGGGGTACAGCATGTATGAAGTGACATAAAGTAATTCTTATTGAATGAGGAGAAAAAAATCATGGCCTCTTTATACTGCCACCATTGGATCTGTGCCTAATATATATATATATATATATATATATGAAATCCAATGCCTGTCTGTCTGTCTGTCCGTCCGCCCGCTTTTCATGAGAGAACTACTTAGCTGATTTAGATTGGTTTTTTTTTTCTATAATTTGCTTGAGCATTCTGGTTGATTTTGCAACTTCTCTCATCGTGCTAAGTATCATAGTTCACTTGTGTTACTGATTTATTTGCACGAATAATCCAAGAAAGAGATGCAGTGGGCCCGCGGTGGGGATGCTGTGAGACCTTCCTCACTCACATGCCAGCCTCAGGGTATAATCTTACCTCCGCTTAGCTAGCGAACAAGAAAACAACTTATCGGATTCAGATTGTTTTTTCTTTTCCAGAATTTGCTTGAACATTCCGGTTGATTTTGCGACTTCTCTCATCGCGCTAAGTATCACAGTTCGCTTGCAGGAGCGACATACTCGCGCTAATCCAAGAGTCAGAGGCTGCGGGCCGAGCAGAGGGGTGAGAATGACGTCAGGAGTAGAGAGCCCGACGGGGTCCTCCTCGCTGTCCTGTCCTGTCCTGTTTCTCTAAGGAAAGATCTCCACTTTGAAGGGTTATCACGGTCTGACTGTTTGCGAATTGCCTCTTTCTTGCCATTGTGATAGTAATATACTGTGGAATGCTGTCCAAATTATTCCTCAGAGGGTGTAGCAGCACACTTTATTCCAGCACCGCCTTTCTACTGATAGAGAATTTGTAAGTAATCCACAAAAGTTGGGGAACCCTGCAGGAATTGTTTGAATCAGCTTCATTAACTTCCATTGCTGCAGAAAAGCTGTAAGTTGTTAATCTATTACTTGTTCTCTAAAAAAAAGCCTTTTTTGTATAGCTCTGAAAATTACCTTATTTTTTTCAGAGTTTGGTAACCTAAACTATTTTTTTATACCTTTGTACCATTTCAAGTTATTCACTAGACTGGAACTTCTTAAGTTAACATAAAAACTGGACAAATGGGTGTTCTACTTCTGAATAGTAGTATACATACATATATAAATATAAATATAGTAAGCTAGCTGTGCCAACCATCTGAGGCAGTTAAAATCTATTCAGTATAATCAACAAAGACCTTAGTGTTAACATTTGTAGTGCACCATCTATTGGAATGCACTTTGTCATGAATGTAGTAATAAAGAGCATTGCATTTTTCATTCCAACAGACGGCACATCGCAAACACTAGCGTTGCTTTTACAACTCCGATAGGTACATAGATGGACACTTAGATACACACACACATACACACACAGAGCCTTGTTGTTTTACTAAGGCAAACTAGCTGTGCTACCCGTCTAAGATGGCTTGACATCTAAGTAATCAACGCGGACCTCATTGTTAACGCATTTAGTGTGGTGTGTCTGTCTGGTTGCTATGTCTCTGGTACATACCATTTGCTGCATGGTTTGTAAATGCAGTGTTAATATTCGAGATGCACCATCTGTTGGATAGCAAATAGATTGCAATCGGATGGACACACAGACACTTCTCCTTTATTTTATTGTTGTTTTTTGTTTTTAATTTGTTATTTTTTAGAGTGAGGTGTTGCTGTTTGCAGTTACGAGATGCTCTCCACAAGCTGCTGTGTGTATATATATATATATATATATATATATATATATATATATATATATATATATATATATATATATATATATATATACAGTGCATCCGGAAAGTATTCACAGCGCATCACTTTTTCCACATTTTGTTATGTTACAGCCTTATTCCAAAATGGATTAAATTCATTTTTTCCATCAGAATTCTACACACAACACCCCATAACGCAGTTTCTTGTGCAATTTGTAGGAATTTATTAAAAGTGTAAAGTGTATAGTGATATATATACCTGTTGGATAGCAAAGACATAGCAACCAGATGGGCACACAGACACTTCCCCTCTTACCAAGGTGTGCCCATCGAGTTGCCTTGTCTTTGCTATTCAACAGATATTTATTCCTTACTAGCTGATTACCCAGTGGCTTCGCTCACTGAGTGCGAGGGAAAAAAATAAAATGTAGTATTTATAAAATAAGTTATTAAGTAGTAAAACATTTTGATAAAATAATTTGAATGATATATAAGAAGTGCATAAATTATTAAACAGTAAAACATTAACATTTAAGAAGTAAAGATACATTGAGTACTACTGTAGTGGTTTCAGGTAAACTACCTGCTTGACAACCTTGCACTACGTGCCTGTGACTTAAGAGAAAAATTATCCTGCGAAATGTGGACGCTGCCCTTCCGTGCTTAATGGGCAGAAGGTCCAAACAATTCCCAAGTCCAATACTTCACATGAAGAGGTCGGTACATCTTCCTAGATATAAACCCTCCATCTTCTTAAAAGAATTCATCACAAAAGCAACCTTGAATGTTGCGGGGTTTTAGTGACCCGAACTCACCTTAAGGGACAGTAAGTAGTTGTGAAGTGCAATTTACAACGAGAGTTTTGCTTCGATGGCGCCGATCACACTCATTCACAATGATTTCCACTCTCCCAGGAGATGACGGGTCACAAACAGTGCGAGAAGAGAGGACGCCACCCGAAACTGCGAAGCTCTCGACCCGGCAGAGCAGCCCGACATTCCGTGCTTCCCAGTGTCCACTTTGTTCTCACGACCCCTCGCCGCTGAAGGCGGTGTCGTCTTCACATTGTTTACAGCTCGGCACAGTTAAAAAGTAGAAAAACACAAAGCTGTTTTCTTCATCTCTTCTACTATCAAGTACTGGCAATTAAAAAAAAGTTACAATGTGGCAGTTTCCGCGACAGTCACGCGGATGAATACATAAAACTTCTCTGTCAGGACGCGCCCGGCGGCGGACGGCTCAGCGCTGGAGTCCAGAGAGGAGGGCTGGGAGAGGGCGACGCGGGGCGCACTTCTATGGGATAGATGGGCGTGTTTGTGTTTACTTCTTTTCAATATCAGTAAAGTAACTCTCACACAAATAATAGCAATTCGTAAAGACGATATAAATATGGCGTCCACAATTGAAGTGATTAATTCCTGTATTATAATATGTTCTGTGGTCATACGTAATTTCTGTTTCATGTGGTCATACTCGATTTCCATTTCAAACGCGAAAAGAATTTTATATACATATAGATATAAAAACAGCAAAAAATATAATGCTTTAATTAAAATACCTAAACAAGTAATGTAGGGGAACAGCAAAATACAACAGAAATTAATAAACTCCTCTGCCCCCCAGGGCTTAACTAAACTGTGGTGCCCCCTGGTTATTCTGTCCCATATTTTCCCTGCTTATCTTCTACACTGGAATGAGGGTCTTATAGTCCACAGAATATCTAAATTATTCAGATAAAAGAAACAAATTCAGTAAGGATGCACCACTGCCTATCTCACAAGCAGTAAGCAGAAGGTGAAAACCAACCTGAAACAGGGTGCCAGTTAATGGATCAATTGCAATTAGAATAATCTCTTTTTATTGAGCTCCTTCAAAGTTGTCAGTCACTCACAGTGCTGCACCTTCAGTAAGTTCACACATTAAAGCAGGTCCATTTGCAGATGTGTGTGACCCCCCCGGACAAACCCAAGAGTTCAAGCGCCCAAGGTGTTTAGGCTATGAAGTTGTAGTTGAGGTCAGCCTAATCGCCCAGATCACACAACTTGAAACAACCCCAAGACTGTCCTTAACTACACAAGAAAATTGCCTCATTACAAGAACGCAGTTAATTAAGAAGACAAACTACTTATCCAAACTATTTATAAAGTTGCTAAATGATCTCATTTCGAAATACTATGCAACAGCAATTAAGGCCTTTAATGAACGAGTCCTGCTCCAGGGAACATAGCGACACCCAGAACATGGGTTGAATTACAAAAACAGGGGGACAATCTGTAACTCTAGGGGTCCGGAGCAAAGAGACGGACCAGATCACTAGGCCGACACAGGTGTTCTCCACTACAAACACTCAAACAAGACTCTATATAGTGCCTTTCTTGGTGTGTATATAGTGGTGTGAAAAACTATTTGCCCCCTTCCTGATTTCTTATTCTTTTGCATGTTTGTCACACAAAATGTTTCTGATCATCAAACACATTTAACCATTAGTCAAATATAACACAAGTAAACACAAAATGCAGTTTTTAAATGATGGTTTTATTATTTAGGGAGAAAAAATCCAAACCTACATGGCCCTGTGTGAAAAAGTAATTGCCCCTTGTTAAAAAATAACCTAACTGTGGTGTATCACACCTGAGTTCAATTTCCTGATTACTGCCACACCTGTTTCAATCAAGAAATCCCTTAAATAGGAGCTGCCTGACACAGAGAAGTAGACCAAAAGCACCTCAAAAGCTAGACATCATGCCAAGATCCAAAGAAATTCAGGAACAAATGAGAACAGAAGTAATTGAGATCTATCAGTCTGGTAAAGGTTATAAAGCCATTTCTAAAGCTTTGGGACTCCAGCGAACCACAGTGAGAGCCATTATCCACAAATGGCAAAAACATGGAACAGTGGTGAACCTTCCCAGGAGTGGCCGGCCGACCAAAATTACCCCAAGAGCACAGAGACGACTCATCCGAGAGGTCACAAAAGACCCCAGGACAACGTCTAAAGAACTGCAGGCCTCACTTGCCTCAATTAAGGTCAGTGTTCACGACTCCACCATAAGAAAGAGACTGGGCAAAAACGGCCTGCATGGCAGATTTCCAAGACGCAAACCACTGTTAAGCAAAAGAACATTAGGGCTCGTCTCAATTTTGCTAAGAAACATCTCAATGATTGCCAAGACTTTTGGGAAAATACCTTGTGGACTGATGAGACAAAAGTTGAACTTTTGGAAGGCAAATGTCCCGTTACATCTGGCGTAAAAGGAACACAGCATTTCAGAAAAGAACATCATACCAACAGTAAAATATGGTGGTGGTAGTGTGATGGTCTGGGGTTGTTTTGCTGCTTCAGGACCTGAAAGGCTTGCTGTGATAGATGGAACCATGAATTCTACTGTCTACCAAAAAATCCTGAAGGAGAATGTCCGCCATCTGTTCTCAACTCAAGCTGAAGCGATCTTGGGTGCTGCAACAGGACAATGACCCAAAACACACCAGCAAATCCACCTCTGAATGGCTGAAGAAAAACAAAATGAAGACTTTGGAGTGGCCTAGTCAAAGTCCTGACCTGAATCCAATTGAGATGCTATGGCATGACCTTAAAAAGGCGGTTCATGCTAGAAAACCCTCAAATAAAGCTGAATTACAACAATTCTGCAAAGATGAGTGGGCCAAAATTCCTCCAGAGCGCTGTAAAAGACTCATTGCAAGTTATCGCAAACGCTTGATTGCAGTTATTGCTGCTAAGGGTGGCCCAACCAGTTATTAGGTTCAGGGGGCAATTACTTTTTCACACAGGGCCATGTAGGTTTGGATTTTTTTCTCCCTAAATAATAAAAACCATCATTTAAAAACTGCATTTTGTGTTTACTTGTGTTATATTTGACTAATGGTTAAATGTGTTTGATGATCAGAAACATTTTGTGTGACAAACATGCAAAAGAATAAGAAATCAGGAAGGGGGCAAATAGTTTTTCACACCACTGTATGTACATACACACACACACACATATATATATATACAGTACAGGGCAAAAGTTTGGACACACCTCCTCATTCAATGTGTTTTCTTTATTTTCGTGACCATTTACATTGGTAGATTCTCACTGAAGGCATCAAAACTATGAATGAACACATGTGGAGTCATGTACTTAACAAAAAAAGGTGAAATAACTGAAAACATGTTTTATATTCTATTTCTTCAAAATAGCCACCCTTTGCTCTGATTACTGCTTTGCACACTCTTGGCATTCTCTCGATGAGCTTCAACAGGTAGTCACCTGAAATGGTGACTCTTTTGCCACTAAGGGGGCAGCACTGCCAGCCTAACATCAGCCTCACACCTGTACCACACCTTGAATCAGAGATAAAAGAATTCCACATAACACTGACTATACAGACTGGCAGGAGACCACCAATATGGTTGAACTGTAATCTTTAAAATGCACACAAGTACCTGAGGTGCGCCATGACACAGTGAGTCGAGCAGTGTGCAGATTTCAGAGCATGGAGGTCTTGTATGGTCCTTTGAGGTGATGAGAGGTACTCTGTTACACACACAGACATGATGGACCTTTTCTTTCTTTCAAGGCAAATAAAAATGAACCAACAATCTATTGATGCTTAGTTTGGGGAAAAAAATGGAGGCCTAACATGAAGAACAGCTAACAGAATATTGGGAAAAAGAAACACTTTAGGAATTGAGTAAGAGGTAAACAGATGTGAAAGGCACTATATAATACAAAGAAGATTGATATGAACTGTGCTATATGATAGATAGATAGATAGATAGATAGATAGATAGATAGATAGATAGATAGATAGATAGATAGATAGATAGATAGATAGATAGATGAAAGGCGCAATATCCAATAACAGAGATAACCATAGCTGTCTCTAACGAGCCACTGATAGCCGGGTAGTTATTATTTCTGTAGTTTTCCCCTCACGAGTCATACCAACATCATCACATCAGACAATTTCCATTAAATGCGACCACCGTCAAGTCACCAGGACTAACTCTGTATCATCTTTTGCCGTTTTGCTTGATTTCTTTATTTTTTAATTCTACCACTAGGACACTTTCACGCATGCCCGTTAACAAGTCTCAAGAAGCCAATAAATGACTATCCCTCCAACCACAGATCCATGACACACAGCACAGCAAAGCTGCCGCCTCCTAAAGACAAAGTGGCGGACTTGCCAGGGGCTCAAAGCCAACGTGCCAACGCTTCTCCGTCCGTCTGCAGCAGGTCTGCCCGTTCGCCCACAATGCACGCCTTTCCCACCCCGGTTGTGGTCCTGTGCAGCAAACCCAAATTCACAAAGGCAACAAAAGCACCAGAAACTGTAAAAAAAGAAAAGCAAAGTGTTTACTCACTGTGCCGTTTTCTTTCTCTACGCAGCTGCTACACTCGGCTTTGGGATCCTGAAAGGGAAAAGGACGGATGGTTAGAAGTGCTCAGAAAGATGGACCGGCTGTAAAATGAACAAGCAGGTAAAAGTGCTCGGTAATCAAGGGGTACACGCCGCCCTGCTTTAAAATTATGTGGCGGTCCTTCAGTTTCGTTGCAATCCCCGCAGACTTCGACTTGCACCAAGGTATCATTTAACGAGTTGTTATCTTTAAAAGTGCCCAGCTTGTGCCCTCGTGCCAAATGATGTCAGAGAAAGCGCATTGACTTGTTGTCAAAGAGGAAAAATAAATCAAAAGTAGGGATCTGCGCGCAGCTGTTAAAATAACAGTTTCAGATCGTGAAGCAGGCTTACGACAGACCGGCACGAGGGGCACACCGCCATACTCGAGGTGCGGGTCTACTCTGACTTTCACGAAAACAAAACAAAAGGACTTCATGAGAATCAAACCGTAAAAACACAGCTGAGTCCCCGCAGTGAATAGAAGCGCACCACACGCAATGTACGAAAAAATTATTTGTTTATTTATCGAGCACGTTTTTGAGGTTGGATTAAGACCCCATAAGGTGTGGGAGCTCAGAAACCCCTAACCTTCACGTCACTTCAGTACCCCGACGGGAAGACACCACTAAGGTCTCGGATATTCTCACACATCACACCTCTATCACTCACCTCACTAATAAATCAGGTATTGTCATTAGAAACACTTCCAGATATATCGGAAAACGAGACATACTTGGAAGCTGGTGGGCGACAAGTTGATTGAACTTTTTATTGTTGGATTTAATAAGCTTTTAAACTATTTGGAGTAAGACACTGACAAATGTGCCACCAGAGCGCGTTTTCAGATTGACCAGCAGGGGGCGCTTGTTTAAAGACTGAGAACACCTGCTTTTTGGTCGTCTCATTTTGAAGAGTCCAGGTACAGAAAGTGTTTTGCAGCAGGCAGCCCGTCTGCTTTTTATGGGATTGGGCGATCAAGGAAATCAGAGGCCGCCTGCGAGGTGCTCACTGCAGGCACACTAACCCTTACGACAACCCTAAACGGGGCTACAAATGAATGAATTAAAATAACACGCCTGGCTACTTGTTTAAAAATATATATGCGGTAACTTCAATTGTAACGTCTCATTTTAAACTATACATATCTCTACTAAACAATATCTGAGCCCTCATTTTCTTACCCACTTATCTAAGCCAGGGTGGTACAGCAGGTGGTGCTGCAGCCTCATCGATGCCCAGTGTTGCCCAAAGTATCTCCATGTGGAGTCTGGATGTTCTCCGCACGTCTCTGCGCGTTTTCCCCTGGGTATTCTGCCTTATCCCCAAATTACCAACTGTGTGGGTACGGGTGCTCTGGGATGGACTGGCATACTGTTCAGGCTTATTTCCAGCCTAAATAGGCTTCTGACACCCTGCAACCATGAATCTGATCAAGCATGTCTGAAAATGTTATCTACGGTTATTCAGGGCAGAGTCACCGGGAAACACAGAATATGATGGCAGTGCTTGACGGAACACAGGAACTAATCCTGGAAAAGATGCCAGCCTATTACAGGGCACACTAACAGCCAAACATACCGCTACTGAGCAAATCCACACCAGTAAAAGAATGTGTCCAGTGCCTGTATGCCTATTTATCTTAGTTTAGGTTAAGTTGCTAAGTCTCATGTCATTCCAACAGATGGTGCATCACAAACATTTGTAGTAATAAAATACAACAAATGTTTGTGATGCACCATTAATTGGACAGGCAAATGCAATGTCCTTTATTGCTACATGCATTGCAAAATACACTCAAATGGATGGTGCACTGAAAATGTTTTCACCGAGGTCTATGCTTATTACTTAAGTTTCAAACTGACAAGTAGCACATCTAGTCCATCTTAATAAAGAAACAAGTGTCTGTGTGTGTCTGCGCGGGCATATGTGGCTGTCTGTGTGTCTATGTGTCTGCCCAGTTGCTATACCATTTAGTATGAAAGTTGTAAAAGCAGTGCTAATGTTTGGATGCGCCATCTGTTGGAATTAAAAATGCAATATATTTTATTAATACATGCATTACAATGTATGTTCCAATAGATGGCACATCACAAACAAATGTAGTAATACATTTGATTACCACAAATGTTTGTGACGTGCCATCTGTTGGAATGACAAATGCAAAGCCTTTTATTTTTATACACATTACAAAATACATTCCAACAGATGGTGCACTGCAAACGTTAATTCTGAGCTCAGCATTAACTACTTTGATTTCAGCCTGTCGGTAGTACAGCTGCTTAGAACACAAGACTATAAGCAATTTGACCAACTACAGGAGACCATTCAGTCCATCAGGCTGGTTTGTTTAATAACTATACTGTCCCAGCATCTCATTCAGATCCTTCTCAAAGGTTGTCAAGGTTTCTGCTTCAACTTCATGTTCCCATAGCTTGTTCCAGATTCCCACAACTCTTTCACTAAACATGTGCTTCCTGACTTCAGTCCTCAATGCACTTCCCCTTCCTTTCCACTGCTGACCTCAAATACAGTACGTGATTTAGTTGAGCAAATTCTGCCGGGTCTACTCGATGAAAACCTTTGAGGATTCTGAAGACCTGGATCAGGACCCCATGCGATGTCCTCTGCTTGAGACTAAAGAGATTTAATTTTCTGAGTCGGTCACAGTAGGGCACGTCCTTAAGTCCCATGATGCACCTGGCTGCTCTCCTCTGCACACTTAACCTATCAGACCAGCCTTGAAGATGATATGAGAAGACAACTGAAGGGAAACGCTGACAGAAATGACGAGAACGAGCCCATTCTCAAATAATAGCAGCCAGACATCATCCACCCTTTAAATATATTCTAATTATTCATATATTTATCAGTTTATCTATAATCAATCAATATATAAATCAAGAGCTACTCTTTTTTTTTTTTCTTACCTCTTAGCTTCCGTCGGTCACGAGACAATCAACGTCTACCGTGCTTGTGTGCCGGCAGTCAAATGAATTGCAAACTTTACTGCTGTACAGTGTGATTGCAGGGAATTTGTCTTAATATTGCAGCAATAAATATAACAGTGGCAACATAAAAACAGACAACACGATGGACAACCTTCATCATCAGGACATTATGTGGAACAACAGTGAAGGACAATTCAGTGCACAAGACACAGTAAATGCTGAGGACGGCACCTGAGCTGACATCCCAGCCAGTAAAGTTGATCTATTTATCTTTCTTCATCAAGTAAAGTTAACGGGGCTGGAAATACCAAATAAAGGAGTGTGGCGTTGGGGCGATGTGACGTATCGGACCTTCTGATTAACCAGGCGTTATACACTCAACATCCATCTCACACAGATCAATCAAAAGACAATCAACACTCACCGCTCGGTCGGCCAGTTATCACTTCTTTTATAGCTCCTTTCATGTCTGCCAGTAACTCAGACTTATTATCATATTGTGAGCAGACGTCTTCATTCAAGGTGACTTAAAAGATCAGGACAACGGATTCTCCTGACTAAGTTAGGCAGCGTGGCATTCCAGCCCTGAAGTTTTGGGTTCAAATCCCACTGCTGACGCTGTGTGACCACGAGTAAGTCACCGCACTTGCCTGTGTGCCGACTGGAAAAACAAAAGAAATGCAACTGATGGTGTCAGCCCATAATAATAGCAGGAGAACTGGAAGTTATGGTGGACCAGACAAGGAGGCACGCTTTTCTTCACCAAATTCAATGTTTTCACTTGATGCCACGTTGCTTTCATTTCTATCATCAACCAATCATTGTCCAGTATAGTGCCGCATATATTAATAACCACACCACATGTATCAGACATTACCTCGTTATCGAGTAAAGTGCATTTCATACCTGCGAATATCCACTCACTATCAATCAGTCAATAAGTTAATTGATCAAATCAGTTATCATCCACAAATTATCGAATTTGGGACTATTGATAAATGCCACTCAGTATTAATTCAATTAATAAATTGATCAAATCACTTATTACACACAAATTGCAGACTATGGGACTATTGATATATGGTAAAACCCATTTAATATTAATTCAATAAATAAATTAATTGATCAGATCAGTTATTATCCACAAACTATCTAATATGGAACTATTGATAAATGCCACTCAGTATTAATTCAATTAAAAAATTCATCAAGTCACTTATTACCCACAGATTATCCAGTATAGGATTATTGACAAATTCCACTCATTATTAATTCAATTAATAAATGGATCAAGTCATTTATTACCCACAAATTGCAGAGTTTGGGACTATTGATATGTGGTAAAACCCATTTAATATTAATTCAATAAATTAATTGATCAAATCAGTTATTATTCACAAATTATCCATCATGGGACTATTGATAAATACCACTTAATATTCATTCAATTAATAAACTGATCAAATTAGATATTATCTACAAATTATACAATATGGGACTATTGACAAATGCCACTCAGTATTAATTCAATTAATAAATTGATCAAGTCACTTATTACACACAAATTGCAGACTATGGGACTATTGATATATGGTAAAACCTATTCAATATTAATTCAATAAATTAATCAGTTAAATCAGTTATTATCCACAAACTATCTAATATGGAACTATTGATAAATGCCACTCAGTATTAATTAAATTAAAAAACTCATCAAGTCACTTATTACCCACAGATTATCCAGTATAGGATTATTGACAAATTCCACTCATTATTAATTCGATTAATACATTGATCAAGTTTTACCCTGAAATTGCAGACTATCGGACTATTGATATGTGGCAAAACCCACTAAATATTAATTCAATTAATAAATTGATAAAATCGCTTATTATCCACAATTGAACAAATATGGCACTACTGATAGGCGGCAACTCCACTCAATATCAATCATTCGATTATTTAATCAATCAGTCATTACTGACTCATTACCTAATAGGACTATTCACACACGTTAATATCAAGTTGTCAATTAGCCAGTCATTACCTTTCATATCTTTGGACACCCCACTCAGTCTTGATAAATCAGTCACTCATTAGCCACTCAGTAATGATATATTATTCAATTAATTCACAGATTTATCAGGATCCACCGTCTGTCTGATTTCGACTGGTCGGAGACCGCTACTTCTACCTGCGGTCACTCGCGATATTTCTCCATTGCTTGTTTTTAGTATTAGTTAAAATTCCTACAATTCCCCCTTTAATAAAGCTGCGTGAGAAGCAGGAGGGCATCATTAGCTCCCATTAAAATATTTAAAACTCATCATAATACCTTTTCGGCATTTTTTTAACAGTTTAATTTACATGTAGAGTGCTCCCCTCAGTTGCAGTGGCCGCCTTCTCGTTCTGATCCTGTTTGCACGCAACAACGCTAACGGCCACAAGATGTCACCCAAAGACAATGAAATCAGCCTGAATGGCGCCGACTTGAGATCAAGCGGGAGCCGCGAGGAGGTGTGTGGGTTAATTCGTGCACGCTGTTTGCTTGTCAAACCTTTTAGATCAGGCTACGCGTAGAAATAAGTAAGGAAAAAATTTGCAGGTTGTCACTCCCGGATAATAATTAATAAGCACAACCTGAAATAAATATAAAGTAAAGAAGCAGACAGGCAGAAAATTGAGAAACAAACCGACGAATGGAGGTGGGAAATAAAGGGTGGTGGGGTAGGTTATGATGAGGACACATGAAGCCATCTGCCTACAGGTAGCCCGCCAAGCTGCTGTCGTGGGTTTTAGGTGCAGAAGGTGACCTTCTTCATTCCAGTTACTCCTTGCTATGACTATTTAAATGCCCACGCATTTCCTATTTTACAAAGGTCAGAACACAATATTGGGTGTAAAAAAATGAATTTAACACATACAGCAGGAGGACATATCAGGTTCTAAAACAGGGAGATGCTACTGCTGAGAAATGGAAGAGCCTTTAAATCTGATTTACTTCTTCTTTTAGAAGGCCATCAGGTCAACTGTGGAAGGGCATTTGGGCAGAATGTTGATACTGACTGTCAGTCGTATTTAGGAGTGTTTACTGCATCTCTCTGGGATTATAAAATAATCTCAACTTCCACTAGACAAGCACGTACTCCCTGTTAAAAGGAGAGAAACAAGGCAGGCAGACAGACAGACAGACAGACAGACAGACAGACAGACAGACAGACAGATAGATAGATAGATAGATAGATAGATAGATAGATAGATAGATAGATAGATATTAAAGGCACTATATGATAGATAGATAGATAGATAGATAGATAGATAGATAGATAGATAGATAGATAGATAGATAGATAGATAGATAGAAATCCACAAAGGGAGAAAATAAATCAAATATCTTAAAACAGTTTTTTTTATTTCTAAGCTTCCAATTGCTACCAGGAATAATCAAAGTAAATAAGGAGGGGAAGGTAGGTAGATGGGGTGGGTGGGGGATGAGGTATACAGTATATATACACACACAGTACAGCATATATGGGTTGCAAGTAATCAATCTACACCTCAGCATTAACATTTGCAGTGTACCATGCATTGCATATATCTTAGCTTTAAGCCATTAGATTTGGGACTCATTAAAGCAGTGTTTAGTGTTTGTGATGCGTCATCTGTTGGAAAGAACGAGACACAGCAACTGGACAGAGACACAGACAGACACACAGACACCCTTTTAAGGTGGATGCACATACACATATATACATAGACATATATATATAGATATATACATATATGTGTATATATGCATGTGTGTGTATATATATGTATATATAAATATATATATATATATATATATAGTATATACACATATAGGCTTTGTGCCCTTTTGAGAATTTAGCACATAATGAGGAAAACCCTATCATGGCATCAATGGTGCTTTACTATTCACGTCATGGCTTCTGATGAAGCTTTCCTTGGAATGAATGTTAAAATGAATTTATTTTATGACAGTAAGCTAATGAAAATATGACTTGTAGACAACACAGAGTCTTCTTCTTCTTTTGGCTGCTCCTGTCAGGGGTCGCCACATTGGATCATCTGTTTCCATATTTCCCTGTCCTCATCATCTTGCTCTGTCACCCCCATCACCTGCATGATCTCTCGCACCACATCCATATAGTCAACACAGAGTGCAAAAACAAAAAAGAAACTTCAGCACGGGAAGAGTTAAAAGGCAGAGCGGTGTCTCACTAACTGAATGGCACTGTTTGAAATGTAGTCCTGACAAGTGGCCCTTCAGCCTCATCACAAACTCTAACAGATAGTGGGCACCACAGAAGGCAGGGGCCGCGAGGTGATAGGCCCGCACCTGTCCTTCCGAGTCTTGCACTGGATATACAGAGCCTTTCAGCGCTTGGGCCCTCTTCTCACACTTGGCCCGTTTTATTAGGCTTTGAGGCTTTGGACTTCAAACTCTGAGGCTGTGAGTTCAAATCCTTCTAAAGACTGGAGTCTTTAGAACAAGTCACTTTACCTGCTTGTGCTCCAATTGGAAAAGCACACAAAATGTATTTCAAATGTTGTGAGTCGCCTTGGATGAAGACATCAGTTAAATAATAATAGAGACGTCTGTCTGAAAGCAATGAGATCACTGGGTCAGCCCTCAGAACAAGCTGACCTCAAGACACTGAATGAAACATTTCACAAATGTGGCTGTAAGTATGTAAATGATAGTACAATAGCTGTAAAGTGACACAGAGAGGTGTTTCGTAAAAGGATGTGTGTGTTTGTTGGATGGCACAACGGTGAGGATCTGGCTTCGATGCCCAACACAGCTGCTTTCTTTATGTGGGTTGCATGCTCTTAATTGTATCCAAGTAAGCCCCTAACATATCAAAGCCAAACCTGATAGGCTATTTTTCTCTCTTTGAGTGGATGAGTCCTGGCAGCTCATTCTACTTTGTGCCCCCAACTACCCATTGACCCTGTAATTAAAAAAAACATGGAAACAGAAAATGCATGCTTGTTTCCTCACTCCTGGTTCAGCCTGGTGTGTGGTGGGCGAGAGGGGCCCCTTGAGTCACCTTTCCTTTGTACCGCAGGCGTAATCTGTGCGCAGCAGGCCACTGGAGGCGTTTGTGATGCCAGCAGGACTCACCTTGCGAGCAGACAGGCAGTTCAGCTGTAGGACAGCATGTCGCCCGATGCTGTGAGGACGTTATGTCATTTTCCATTTCTTGTCATGTCATTGCATTCTAATCTTTGCCCAGGTTCACTGTATGCACAGTCAGATACCAACCGACATGAAGCCCACTGCTTGAAAGAGCCAAGTGCCCAGCCCGCCATAATAATCATAAGGCTGTACAGTTAGTATGCAAGCTAAACAAGAAGCACTTTTATTAACATCTAGGCTTTTACTTCCAGTGCTGGTCATCCACCTGTTCTCAGACGGTAAGGCAGCAGCTCTCTCTCCACAGAGATGCCACTTTGGTATATAACAGTTGGGAGTTTTCATACCTTTGGAGAGAACCAGATGCTGGACACATTATAAAACCCACCACCTCACATCACACTCCACAGTTCTCATTTTAAATTACTTCTCATCTCCCCCAACAGGGGGCGCTCTTAAATATGATTTCATACAGTTGACACCTGCGATGTGATTATATCCATTAGTGGAATTTGTATCAGGTTCAAGTTCAAATTTATTATTGAGGGTCTGCAGCACAATAAAATTCTTATTTGCATGTCTCATCATCATGTGCAACATCAACAACAGACAAGGAGTTCAGTGCCGTAGGCTAAAGAAGACATTAGAAAGCATGGTATTGGTCAGTATGAGCAGCTCTTGAGTAGCCTGATGACCGGAGGATAAAGACAGGCCCTGGACCTTGTGGTTGAGAATGGCTCAGGGGACTGTGCAGTTTGGGCTAGGTCTTTAATAATAATAATTAATTATTATTATTAAAATATATATATATATATATATATATATATATATATATATATATATATATATATATATATATATATATATTGTCACGCACGCGCGAGTAGGAGGCCGTGAATGGATTCGAGCGCACCTGGGAACGTGTTCGCCGGCAGGGAATGGCGGGTACTAACTTTCTCCCTCTGCTTCCTCATAGGAAAAAAGCCCTCCCTCCGCCATAGCTGACGGCTGACCGCAGTACGGCACTTCCGCCCTTCCTCCGCCATCTTGCCATGACGTCATCCTTCCCGTCCTCCCTCACGGTCCTTCCCAGCATTCTTGCACTTCCGGCTCCTCCCCTATAAAATGGCCGCGGACGCCACGGTTCGGCGTCACGCTTATGAACAGTTTAATGTTCATGATTTTGACCGGTGAATTTTTGTTTGATTGTGGAATCCTGACAATATACGGGGCCGGAGAACCCCAAACCTCTTTGCTGTCTCCTGCTCCATCTGTTACAATATATATATATATATATATATATATATATATATATATATATATATATTACCAGTGCTACGTCTAAGATGGTTGAAATCTTAGACCTCAGCATTAACGTTTGTGGTGTACCACCTATTGGAAAGCATTTGGCAATGCATGTAATAATAAAATGCACTGCATTTGTCATTCCAACAGATGGTGCATTGCAAACATTTGTAGTAATTAAATGCATTACTACAAATACTTGTAATATGTCATCTCAATGCAATACATTTTATTACTACAAATGCATGTGATGCACCATCTGTTGAAATGACAGAAACATAGAAACTGAATGGACACACAGATACACAGACACATGTCTCTTTATTAGGGTGGACTAGCTGTACTATCCATCTAGAATGAGTTGAAATTTAAGTAATCAATGTAGACCTCAGCATTAACATTTGCAGTGCGTCATCTGTTGGAATGTATTTTGTAATGATTGTAGTAGTAAAATGCATTGAATTTCTCATTCCAACAGACAGAGCGTCACAACATTTGTAGTAATCAAATGCATTACTACAAATACCTGTAATATGTCATCTGTTGGAATAATCAATGCAATACATTTTATTACTACAAATGCATGTGATGCACCATCTGTTGAAAGGACAGAAACATAGGAACTGAACAGACACACAGACACTTGTTATTTCATTAAGGTGGACTAGTTATGCTACTTGTCAGGGATGAGTTGAAATGTAAGTAGTCAATGTAGACCTCAGCATTAACGTTTGCAGTGCACCATCTATTGCAATGTTCTTTGCAATGTGTGTAGTAATAGAATAAACAGCATTTGTCATTCCATCAGAAAGTGCATCACAAACATTTTGTAGTAATTAAATACATCACTAAAAAAGTTTGTGATGTGGCATCTGTTAGAATAAACAATGCAACCCATTTTATTACTACAAATACTCATAATGCACCATCTGTTGGAATGACAGAGACACGGCAACCGGATGGACACACAGATACAGACATTTGTCCTTTTATTAAGGTGGACTAGCTGTACTACTTATCAAAGACGGGCTGAAATCTAAGTTAGCAATGTAGAACTCAACATTCACGGTTGCAGTGCACCATGCAACACATACTGTATGTCTCTGTTTAATGCCATTTGGTATGAAAAAAGGAAGAAAAGAAGTGCTAATAATTGTGATGCACCATCTGTTGGAATGACAAACAACATGCATTTTATTATTACTATTATATTATCATTTATTATTTTATTATATCATTTGTGATGTGGTATCTTTTGGAATGACAGAGACATTACCACTAAATGGACACACAGACAGATACAAAGACACTTTTATTAAGGTCATGTCAGGGGTGTGGGTGGGTGCCGGAGCCTATTCCAGCTGACATATGTACAAGGTAGAAATAAACCCTGGGGAGGGTGAAAGTACTTGATCTTTTATTAAGATGGATAATTTAACTCCTTATATTGAAGGAAATGCACAGAGGACAGTGAGTACATTGTAAAGGTTGGAAAGTCCACTCAAAGAAGAAGGAACCAAGAAGACGTGGCCCACCCCTGCTGTACTGTGAACAGATCTTAAATAAACTTTAACTTTTCCGGGATGTTAAATAGAGGCGACTTTAAAACGCACAACCTGCAAGACGGAAGCATATGAAACTTAATGTAACTTTCTCAGCTCACAGCACTGTAATGGCAATAAATCGTCTGTCACCAAATAAGCAAGCATGTGCATCAGTGAGCTGCTTCCCAAAATCTAAAAGCAACAAAACAACTATTTTCAGCAAAACGAACTCAAGTGAGCACCTTACGCCGTCGTCCAAACGCTCTCAATTCGGCATTTGACGGTAAAAGACAGTTTTTCAACAGGACGCGACGACTAATTTTGCGCAACCTGCGTCAATCAAACGCTCACGTGCCCGCGTACCTGCGCAGATTGCCAAGCAGAGATAGGTGCAGTACAGCAACCCGCCCTGGAGGTGGCGCCAAGTCACTATATATTCTTGTTTGATTTCGTTAGCGTGGAGTTTGTGCAGGTCTGCATTGGCATGCATCAGGTATGTGTACAGATAAACCCAGGCCCGGTTCTGCCGGTCGTGCAAAGGATACGTGCACGAAGGCGGTCGACCTCAACAAAACGTAGGCTCGGCGCGGGGCTCGTCTTTTCCCGTCGAATGTCGGTAACTTGCTGTAAAGAAAAATGGGTAAGTCACAACACGTGAATTGTGGCAGCTCAAGTACGCAGCACGTCAATCAAAAGTTTTTGCAGTGTTAATCGGAATTTTACTGATGAATTAATTAAACTTCGTTAAACGCGTAAGTCAAGTTTTCTTCTTCCTATGAATAACTTTTATTATTTTTTTTTTACATTAAGGAAATTGCGAAAATTTTTAATTTTAAATAAACTGGTTTAGAAAACGAGTGAAGGTATTATAGGTTAAGGTAGCGGCTGAAATTAAATGGCACGATGGCGGCTTCGCCTGTAGAACCGGTCCTGGGTAAACCACTGCGTGTGCACGCACCTTCTGAAGCCGAAACGCGTGTCCAGCCTTCTATTGAGTTGGGTTTTTAAAATGTGTAAATATCCCTTACTTTTTAAGATTGATATTTTATTATGCAACTTTTACAACTTTCTGCAGTATTTTCATACATTAAGTGGGTGAACTTGTAGTTTCTGGTTCAGCTGCTCAGTGGATCGGTCAGACGGCCTTTGTTGTGATTCAGAGTTGACGAACAAGACGATAAACGCTCTTTTCCTCTTCAACGGCTGAGGCGTTCCGCATAAAACTACGTCACGGAGCGCGCCTTGCAGGCACGATTAATCAATCGCGTGTCAAAGATGTGCACATCAATATTAGACCTGGTGTTATATGTCCAGGACTGCATCACAGAATGGCTCGCAGCATCTTTCTTAACTCAGCAGGTATCAGTATTTTTTATGACAATTATCGTAACCAAACACGAAATGATCTCCACATTAAAAGTCAAACCCCCACCTGGTCACACTTAGGCCAGCATAATGTTATCTCCACCGCCATAACAATACTTCCATCTGAGGCCGCCACAGACTGCAGAACAGTCATCAATAAATCGCCTACCAAAATGCCAACCTCGATACCCTGTAATTGATTAAGTAGGTTTAAAAATGGACGCATGGATGGATGTTGTAGTTTGTATTGGTCTTTGAATTGAACAAACTGAAAAAAAAAAAATTATACAGTGAAGTGCAATTAAACAAAAATATCAAAAACGTTCAACTTAAAAAAAACTTTGTCCAATACGCCATACAACCAGGAATATTGATGTTAATAAATTAATAACAATCTAATCCCAGTGTGAGACGGAGTAAGATGTTGCCGTATTCAATCGGCTGGCTTCCCGCTGCTCTTTAACGGCCTTAAAGCAGAGAGGACGTCAAGAAACGTGCTGCGGTCAGAGCTCAGCCTATTGGCTCTTAACACCAATCAATGACCAATAACAAGCCTTGTCATTTTACACCATGTGCATATCTCAAACAGGCGCTTTATGAATGGTGAGGCGAGACTACGGGTCGTACTGCCCTCTAGTGGCTAAGGTGCAGAGCTGCCACAGCTTGAAGTTTGTACCCACACGATTACATTGACTGTGAGACCCTTGTAGACCCAGGTAACCTTTCATTGGACCAGTTGATGTGGAAAAAAATAACTGTACAGTACCTGTGAGCTAATTTGGACTGGTCTGCATAATACAACACATCGTGGCAAATTCCACCTCCCATGGAGACCCCCATGCAAAGCATTCAAACTGACAGTGTCCATATATATAGCAGTATGGCAGGATACGTGTGGAACGGCACTATAAAAACACAAGGTCAAGGTTTAATGCCCAATGTGAATTACTTATGCTGCCAATGCTCTCACTGTAGTAACATGAAACAATCGTAGTATAAAAGGAAAGAATCTCAGGATGGGGTTCACTATAAAAGGTTCAGAACAGAAAAAAACGATACAGCCATGGGTTCAATCCCCATCATCAATTCTCTGCATAATCCTCAGAAGCTCGCCTGACCTGTCAGTTTCCAGGTGTGGTAATTCAGAAACAGTTCTAGTATTGCATGCATGTACTTCACCTTGGGATGGGGTTTACTGTGAAAGGCGCTATAAAAGCACACGGTCAGAGGTTTAATCGTAATGTGATCCCACAGGATCCTTAATGTAGAATTGGGAATTCACACTAAAAGGCGCAATAAACACACAGTCAGAGGTTCAACTCCTTCTCTTCACTTCCACTGTGACCTCAAGCTTAACTACAGCATAACTCTGCAAGTAGAATATAAATGGAGAGAACTGTGCTCAACATGTGAAGCACACTTTAAAAGGCACTATAAACACAAACACTCATGTTAGGGTCTGTCAGGCTGCCACACAATTACTTGAGAACTACTGGAGAAGAAACCTAGATCTTTATCTTAATCGAAAGCTAATGACCTGATATGTTCCAAAGAAGGGAGAAGGAAGTAGAAGAAAGAGAGGAGCACCATCTGCTGAGCATCAAGCAAATCACAGAAGCCGACTCCATGATGAGGAGTGCTATAATAGAAAGAAGAAGAAGGAGGAGAGCAACATCATCTGCTGATCATTGAGCAAATCACAAAAGCTGATTACATGATGATGAGCATCATCATAAGAAGAAGAAGGAGAAGAAGAGGGAGACCTGTGGCATCTGCTGAGCATCAAGCAAATCACAGAAGCCGATTCCATGATGAGGAGTGCTATAATAGGAAGAAGGAGAGCAACATCATCTGATGATTGTTAAGCAAATCACAAAAGCTGATTACATGATGAGGAGCACCATCATAGGAAGAAGAAGAAGGAGAAGAAGAGGGAGACCTGTGGCATCTGATGAGCATCAAGCAAATCACAGAAGCTAATTATGTGACAAGAAACACCAAAGTAGGAAGAAGAAGAAGAAGAAGGACAAGAAGAAGAGCTGCTGATCATCAAGCAAATCATAGAAGTCGATTACATGATGAGAAGCACCATAACAGGAGGAAGAAGAAGGAGAGCAACGTCTTCTGCTAATCATTAAGCAAATCATAGAAGCTGATTACATGATGAACACCATAATAGGAAGAGCTGTGCCATCTGCTGAGTGCCAAGCAAATCCCAAAAGCTGATTACGTTATCAGAAATGCCAAAATAGGAAGAAGAAGAAGGAGAGGCATATCATCTGTTGAACATCAAGGAAATCACCAAGGCCGATTACATGATGAGGAACACCAAAATAAGAAGAAAAAGAAGAGTAGCACCATTTGCTGATCATCAAGCAAACCACAAAAGCCGATTACGTGATGAGGAGCACCATAAAAGGAAGAATAAGAAGGAGAGCTGCGGCATCTGCTGAGTACCAAGCAAATCACAAAAGCTACTTATGTGACGAGGAACACCAAAATAGGAAAAAGAAGAAGAAGAAGAAGGAGCTAACACTTATTTGAGTTGGATGACCCTCCCATAACCCTAATCTTAACTATAATGTGAAAGGGCAGAGTTCTGGAGGTCTACAGCTAGTTAAATCCTCCAGCGTAGGGTGCCCATCGCAGTCAAGCCTAGCTACTTGGCTGCCCATTGAAGTCAAGTTCACCTAACTAGACTGCCCATTGGGGTCAAGTCCACCTACTTGGACTGCCCATTGGGGTCAAATCCACCTACTTTGAGCTCCAGGGTGATGGCTGTATGCCGTAGAGATAAATACCTGTCTCTTTCACACAACCTAGCTTAATGTGAGGGTCTGCCTACTGTAACTACCTTTACATTGGTGGGGTGGGGAGACCCAATGAGAGGGAGGAGGAACAAAAAAGAAAAAAAAAAGATGGAGGGAACAATGTGAATGTGGAGCTGCCAAACATGCATGCTGTACTTTCAAAAACCAAAGAAAATCAACAAACTGGGGAGGACTGAAATGAAGTTATATGATCAGGAGGTCACTTTGGGTTTTGTTAGCTTAGTGCAGAAGCTACAGCTGATAACAAGCACCCGCAGATGGCACCAGTGAGTATGAAGGTTTACTGCAGAGCTGGTCAATCTATTAGGTGACATAGGAGACCATCTAGCTGCTTTACCATCTGGGGGGCACCATTTACAAATGTTAAGCACTCTGGACACCAAGGGGGATTCAATAAAAACCACAGTCATCAAACTCTGAAGACACTGAGTGGATGCTTTCACCCACTGTGTGCCGTTTATGAAAATCAAAGTATGCCAAGGCATGCCATTTGTACTACTGAAGGACCTGTGCACTCTGGGCACCGAGGGGGACCAACCCTGGTCATCAAAGTTTAATGATGCCAACTACCCACTATGGACGTCCACCTTGCCTAGAGCTCCAAATGGGCTTTGAGTGGCCCTGCTTTACTGGGCTAAGTGTTTCAGACGGCCAGTGAAGACAGAGGAGATTTCTCTGACTCAGCGCAAAGAAGAACTTCTTTTGTCGATACAGAGGGTCACATCCTGGGCAGGAACAGTTTTGGTGCCCACCATGCGTGAACACCGGACATTTGGACATTTTATGACTCCTGTGTGTAGGCAGTCTCAGTTTGTTTGCTCACATGGCAGCGACACGCATTTCACGCTCAAGTTTCTATCAGGCCTGCAATGAGGGGCTATTGAGATAATTATTCTTTTGTTATTTATATTGTTATTTAATATTTACAAGTGTATGTGGGAGAGGACTATATAGTTATGTATTATAATTTCATTGCCTTAAGAAAAAAAAAAGTTTATGTTGAAACAAAGCCGTTCTTTTTTATTGTTTTGTGTAATGGAAGTCTTGTTAAGAATGCAATGAGCAGAACTGAATTGGAAACCATGAAAAGATATTTAATGATTGAGGTTAATGTGCTAACTGAAGAATTGTTTTGCTTGTTTTGTAAATAAATACGTTAAATATTTGAAATTTACATATCTGTGCTCCACATTTTCACTGGAATATTCCGTAAATGGAAGAAATTAAAGGGCATTGTTGTGTTTAAGCCAGCAGGTATTATACTCTAAATGAGATCATGGATTTGTACCCTGAGGAGGGCTGATGTACAGAGAAATTATAAAAAGTAGAAATCTGGCACATTTCTTACACAACCTCAGGGCGCTGCCCATGAATTACAGGGCTGCATAAAGAGTATGGCCGAGCTAGAGGTCTGCCTGAAGTTGGCTATCCAAACAGACTGAAGAAGTCAAGCGAGGGAGGCCACCGTGACAACTCTGAAGGAGTCACAAGCTACAGTGGGTAAGCAACTTAACTAGCTAACTTGACTTACCACATACCAAGTTAGTGACCACTTAACTAACCTACTTGGCAGCACTTGGCATTATTTGAGTCTGATGACCCTCCCATAACACTAATCTTAACCATAGTGTGAAAGGGCACAGCTCTGGAGGTCCACTGCTAGACTCTGTTGGTGCCCATGGGAGTCACTTCCTCCAGCTTAGACTGCCCAATGGAGTCTAGTCCACCAATGTGGACTGCCCATGTGGCGTCAAAAAGACTGGAGAAGGAGTACGATTGTCAGAGTGGCGACCCACCATCACCCTCTAACACATTATGAAACAACAGGGTTAGGTTAGGGGAGTGGAGGATGGACCCATATGGGGAGCCAATGCATAGGTGCACTCATCTATATATAAAAATGTATTTTGGGTTCACCAACCCTGAATAAATATAGCACTAAAAAATAAAAATATTTCATACTTATAAAATCTTACAAAATGCTGAAATAATGTAATAAATTATTTATACCTAGTTAAAAGGTTTAATAAAATTAATTTTGTGATCATGAGATATAACAGTAAATTTACTCATGATCCATAAATTATGGCTAAAAGAACCTCTAAAATATTTAAAAGGGTAATTAAATTCCAGCAAATACGAAATTATATAAATAAATATGTAAGACTTTTACTAGCCCTGGGGTGGGCTGGCACCCTGCCCAGGGTTTGTTTCCTGCCTTGCGCCCTGTGTTGGCTGGGATTGGCTCCAACAGACCCCTGTGACCCTGTAGTTAGGATGTAGCGGGTTGGATAATGGATGGATGGATGGATGGATGGACTTTTACTAATTGTAGGAAAAAATATGATAAAAATGTGGGGTTAACCTTAGAGCCCAAAATCATTTTCTTAAGATCAGGGCCCTTAAAAGAAAAGTTTAACATTAGGACATTTAAGATAAGAGAAGGGGTAGGGGTGGGATTAATATTAGAGCCTTGGGTCAAATTTTTAACCTTAGGACTCCATAAACACAGACTTTAAGGTAAGGGTAGGAGGTGGGGAAGGGGACAATATAAAAGATATACATAAATAACAACAGGGTTAGGATAGGCTTAGGGTTACGGTGAGATGAGCGAGGCACTTGTACTCATCCAATTCAAATTGTACTTATGGCACCAGTGTCACACTAAAATGTATCACTAAATTACATAAATATACTTAATCATTGCCCTAAAATATGCTAAAACATATTAATAAATGGTTACATAAATAATCTGTAAAAGATCTGTTTGTAGTACTAGGGTGTTATACTGTGTTAACCATTATGGATGTGATGAGAAGTGAAGCAAAATGACACCAATAAAAGGTGTAATGTTGCACAACTTCTTACCACATCTTGGGTTAGGGTTAGTGGAGGATGATTGTCCTGCAACACGAAGGTGCTGGCACACTCCTCCTGTAAAATAATTCTTAATTAGAAACATGTCACTACTGTTCCAACCACCCCCATTAATAAATATTTCCCCCTAAAAAATATCCCTTTACTAAAATTATAAATAGGTTTTGTAACAAGAGTCTAAAAAAGCCAAATAAATAAGTCTAAAAGCAGGCTATAACCTCGGAATATAGGAATATAACCACCCCTTAAAATAGACCTAATAAACCAACCATTCTTAAACTTTAAAAGACTTTCAAAATTAATTTAAATAGGGATTAAAGAAGAGGTTTAAAATATTATTTAAAGGTATTTCAAAAATAAATGAATAATTATTTAATTAAAAACTTGTCCATACCTATACAGTCCTATAGGGTTAATCATTAAACCCAAAGGACCATAACACTATTAAATTAGGGTTATAAAATCTATGTTCAAAATCAGAAAAAAGGGGTAGGGTTACGGTTAAAATTAACTTTCAATTATATCCCAACTGTACCTAAAATTTATTTTAATAAACCTAAAAAATAAAAATCTAAAACACACTAAAAAAAGGGACTCTAAAACATATAAGTATATCCAAAATAAGGTACTTTAAGGGAAAAAAATGGGAAAGGGCTTAAAAGGTAAGTAAAGAAGCCCGAGGGACACTTTTGAAGCTTAGGGCTCTGGGTGAGCATTGTGACCCAACTTGTGAGCCAAACAGCGGCAGCACATGACACAAAAGTGGGTCGCCATGCAGTGGGTTTTAAAAACACTGACCTGCGGCACGCACAATCATTTAAATTGTAATACATTCAACTAATCTGTCACCGGCACATTTGGGTTTGGAAAGAATCATTAAAAAATTTGAAATCATGCCACTGCAAATAATTTGCTTTACTTAGAGGAAATTTAACTCATTGATCACAAAACACTTCAAGCTGCAGAATGCAGTACAGGGTGGCATTTTCATTAAGAATGGCACAGCCTTTTTTTTTTCTTTTGAGCCCCTCGGTCTGTTCCACTTGAGAGCAGACCACAACAGCCGTAAATGCCAAACACTCATGAAGCTGCCCCCCTGGCAGCGCTCTTATCTACAAAAGTCAGGATTTGGGGTAAAGCTGGCACAGCAGACAAACCAGACTGTCATACGGTATGAGAAGGAAAGTGGCACTCCCATGGGAAAAGCTCATATAAAATTAATTCAGTAATTTTAGGATGTTTTTGTCAGTCAAGTGAAATTGAATATTTTTTTTCTACTTTAATGGAATACTTCAAATGACCCCATTTGACTGACCACATGCCTTAAGATGGCCGTAGATGCCAGGTGTCAATGATGGCGTCATATGTTTTTGTTTTTGCTCTGAAGATTAAGGCAGCAGCGCTGGTTGACTTCTCATTCACAGCTCAAGTGTATAAGCATTGGCTATAATGGAGAATACACTGGGGCCAAGACCACAATACACTTTGTGCTGAAATTGGGGGCTTCCAAAAGTTAACAAAACACTTCTCAGCGTGATCACTCTTGGGTTTTAAAATGCTGGCCCTGCTCCTTTGTAGCGATTCTGGGTAACATGACTTGACAAGGAGACCTCAGCACAGAGGAAAACAATAAGGACAAGGAGAAAGGTATAGGAGCTGAGGGGGCTATAGCGCCCCCCGCATGCAGTGAAGAAAAGTACTGCATGAAGGTGCAGTCGAGGGCTAGTAGCAAACTTTCCGGGGAGTCATGTTTTTTTTTACTTAGAAATATATATGTTATTTTTCATCACAGTGGTTTAACTTTTGTGTCATCATCATGAGCATTTTCCTGGATAAAACTGAAGACCACACTGGGGGGCGTCACTCACAACCTCATGGAGAATAAAGAGAGCTGCAGAGAAAGGGAGAGAGCAACACTGAGCATTGGATGGGCGGGTCCCACATTAGCATGGTCACGCCCCCAGGGGTCAGCAGTTAACTATCAAAAATCGTCAACGATCTTAGAAAATCTATAATCGATCGAGCTGATGGAAGCGTTCTGGATCAGGAGGTAAATGAACTCGTTTAGAAATGCAAAGCTAAAGAGTCATCCAAACTGTTACAAGATCTAAATATGGGTTACATCAGTTTAAAATTGGATGGACTTCTCCAGTTTCATAAATGGCGCACATCAGTGCAGTGCGCGCATCTTAATTTTCATAAACGCCACCCGCCTTGGACGCCAGGATCTGAAGTAGACCAAGGTGGACTTGACATGTTCTCTCTGTATTTAAGTGGGTTTCTTCTCACAGTCCCAACACATGCAGGTCAGATAAATTGCCCCGAATTTCTCTACTTGCGCCCTTGTGCGTAGTGTGTGTTTCTGTGTTCGCTCTGCGATGGTCTGCCTTTCGGCGCCGTGATTTTTCTTGGCCGCTCTCGTTGTTTTCCAGCCCTGTGACACTGCCCTTAGAAAATGGATACGGCTAAAAATACCATTACACACTGAAAACAGAGTACTTTGGAGCAACTTATTTTTAGCCAATTTAAAAAGGTTCGTTTATACAGCGAATTACAACAGTACTTGAAAGTTAGTTAAAAATACTTTTAAATGTAAAGAAAAGCAAATTCATCTTACTCATTGAAGTGAATTGGATTTCTTTAATTTTAACAGAGATTGAGCTAACTCAATAAGCTAGATCCACAACTGTTGCTTTGATTGTTTTGTTGACCTGAAACATTTGTTTTTGAGTATTTTGGCCATTTAAACAACATTTTTACTAAAAGAATTTCATCAACGTGCGTTTCATAACATTAAACCAAACGCAAAATGCTACTTTATTTATTTAGCATTTCAAGTCCAAAGATTTATCAACTCGTATTTTCTTTCTTTCTTTCTTTCTTTTCCAAGCCCATATATCCTGAGCAGGGTCGACATCAGTGGCGTCGAGGGAAGCATCCATTGAACTCTTCCATCCAGCCCCTGATCTTTAAGAGCGCCCTGCAATCAGCACCGGAGCCACCATTAAGGCGAATTAGGCATGCGCCTATGGCACAGACCATAAAGAGAGTAGGAGGATATGCCGGGGGGTCGGGAATTGGGGTCGAACAGTCGGTTGGCGCACTATTGAGCTTGGCCTTGGGCTCAAAATAACATTGTAACGGCACTCCCTGCAATACCTCATAAACTTAGATACCGGGACAAGTGACAACGGCTCCCGCTCCCAAACCCCCCAACCCGTGCGACGCCCGGCTACTCAGCCCCGGGTAGGTTTAAACTTGCGTGTAATGACGTGGGGTCATGGGACATTGTAAATAAGGGTTTGAAAAGAGGGGGACTGATAAAAACTACTAGTACTGATACAACATCATCATCATCATAATTCCCTCATGTATGGCAAAACATACATGAAACAAAAACACTGAGGGATGGCACGACAAGCAATAATAATAATAATAATAATAATAATAATAATAATAATAAATAATAATAATAATAATAATAATTCCCCCATATAAGGTAAAACATACACCAACCAGACCACAGCAGGGCTGCGGGACACGCTGTCTTACACGCACGTCACGTCCCGCAAACTTGCAGGGCAGTAATCAACACAGAAATCACTCAAGTGCTACAGAACCCCGAGCAGCGCTTTATAAATGCAGTGCGAGCGTCCATTAACAACATCTGTAAAATGACCTTCAAGTCTATGAATCCGACATAGAATGCTTAATGTGTGAAAGGCCTGCCGCGTTCGTGCACGGAAATAAAGCGTGGACGTTTAGGGAGAGGTTGGCAACTTCTAAAGCATGCCGCCCAGCTGCCTTTTAAATAACTGGGAATCCTGCTCGGGTTTTTGGGAAACCACCGTGCGCGGCACGCTAACCGAAAACTCTGTACTGCCTCTCCGTTTTTGCGAGTTACTAATTTTTCACATTCTTTGAGCTCTGGAAAGGCGCTAAACAAATAACATTTATTATTATTCTAATTATTATTTAGGCAGTCCGTTAGGAGGCAGTGCGGAAATGCGTCGCGCCTCACTTCAGATAGGCGCCCTGACAGGTTGTGACCGATGCTCCTCATGGGTTTAGAAATGGGATTAGAAAATGAACGAAGATTTCGCTTCTCTTTTTGATAAGATTTATTTACAATCTCTAAGGGGATGTATAAAAAAGGCCAAAAAAAAAAAACTGATTGGATGCTACCGAATAGCAGTGATAAAAGTCCCAGTCCACGTCAGCGCTGTGCTCTAATTGTCAGGGCTCTGAATGAAAACTCTGTTCAGACAAAAGCGTCGCCCACTGCCCATTACGTTGAAAACGAAAGCCCTCCGTTAATTCGGCTGCCACTCCGCTCATTAGCCACACAGATATCATGCATAAAACATGTATGAAATGCGACTCGTCACAGGCTTAATCCTCACTCCGCTCACCTCGTCCCTTGTCAGCGCAGATTTCCCAGGCTGCCGACTTCAAAGGGCGCTTGATCACCGCGGCCAGCCATGCAGGATCTCGTTATTTGCTGTTTTTCTTTATTTTTTTCCAATAAATTCGCTCCGTTTTCACGCCTACAACTAAGAACTCGGCTGCTATTCAATTTAATATACAGGCTGTCCAACCTGACGGAAAAAAATCAATTTATTCGGGTACTGTATGAATTTTTCCTTTGCAGAGCCGGGCATAAGGCAGGAACTCACCCTAAAATAGACACTCGTGCATCACAGATCAGCGCCAAACTCCACATAGAGTTAATGAACCTTGGAATATTTGAGAAGAAAGGATGAGCACAAAAAGATAGGAACACTTCACATACTGGCAGGGCATTGAACCCAGATAACTGGAGGGGAGAGCCAGTTGCACTGACCACTAAGCCACAATGGCTCTTAAAACGGAATATGCTACAATCAAACCCGATTACCATGTGAATAAAATATGTATAAAACTATGTGACGAGTGTCTAGGACTGCAACTACTGTCACCAGCCTGTGGGAGACATGCATGTCCCAATATGAAGAAAACATGACAATATACAATTGAACGTGCTACTTCAATATTGAGATCAATTCCATTTCTACTTATAGGTGACACCCTGACTTTTGAGAGTTAATAAAAACAAATGTAAGGACTTGCATGTGCTGTAGTTACCTACCCTTGAGAACCAAAGGCAAAATATTTAAACCAAAATCTTGGCATTATTACCCGGTGACCACTCATACAAATTTCACCAAATCGTTTCAGTTGACCAGTGGTTGCTGGGATGGGGCTATATGGTAAAGTCACCAACCATTAACACTTAAGCCGAATCGGAAGGTTGCCAGTTCGAATCTCATCAATGCCAAAAGTGACTCTACTTCATTGGGCCCTTGAGCAAGACCCTTAACCTGCAATTGCTCCGTCCTGATTATGACGTTATTCTGCATCAAGCCCTGCATGTAGGCCCTCCAACCTGAAAGGAAAAACCTGGGCGTTGGTGACAGAATTGGCACGCCATCTACTGTAAAAAAAAACCTCACAATGTTCCACTCCATCTGAACTAGTGTGGTGCTGAGGTGTCACCCGTTGCATGGCTGCACTCAGGTCCTAATCTGGGATCCTGAGTTGGTTTGTCATGTGGTGGGTGCGACAATGCACTGTGTCAATGCCAGCTCCTAACCCCTCTCTCTCTCTCTCTCTAAACCAAGAACCTCCCCCAGGAGGCCGATTCAGAGGCCCCGCCCCCATGTGGTTCAGTATAAAAGCATTAACTTTGGACACACTTGTTGGCAGAGCAGCGCTGTAGAATTATCAATTTATGCTACCTAGGTCTTTCATTTGACCTTTAATTCTTTCATTAGTGTCAAAATATTTCATCCATGTGCCATGAATTGGGTGGCACAACGATTCACAGATCCTGCACATTGAATTTGAATCGCACCCTGGTCACCAGACTGTGGGCTTTACCTCCACGTTGGAGTCGCTGTGCCCTTTCCCTCCTACTCAGCCTGCTCCCATACTCCATGTTTTGTACTAATTTTATGAAATTGGAACTCTTCTGTATCTGACGTAATTTTACCTTGCGTTTAAATTAACTGGCAAGGCATGAGGGTGCCCAGTGATAAACTGGTGCCCTCTGCATAGGGCTAACAGACACCTGTGAACCCAAAGGAGGGCACCGTGGGTTATAAAGGAGGGCAATGGAAAACGCGTCCCGTTCTATTCACGAAACACAGTGTGTTACAATGAAAACTTTAAAACCAAGGTAACAAAAGGAGGCATAAAATTTAAAGTTATAGTAACGACGCAGTTTCATATTTTTAATGACGAGGCGACTTTTCGGCAACATTTGCATGGAACTCCAGCACGTGTCTTCAAAGATTCTGCGAATGTTTCGGCTGACAAAATAACGTGACTTTTGCAGACAAAGCAGACGTCTTTGCCGTGTTTCAATGTTTTTCGTTGGTAACGCGTCGTTCTAAATCGGTGGTACCCTTGAATGTAACGGACACGTAAGAATCACAAACCAAACACTTTGCTTCGTTTTCAGTGCGTCCTTCACCTAAGCACGCACACTTCGTTTTTATGTGGTCTGAGAATTTGCATCTCCTCTTGTTAGTGTTACTGCGGGATGACATTTTTAAATAAAAGACTGCTGCATAGCCGTGTGACGAGTGCGGATAACACAAAATGGCTTAGTGGAAGTAGGCACGTAGCCGAGTTTGGTTTTCGATAAAACGGAGATGACAGCGTGCGATTTCAGCCAATAACACGCGCATGTCAGTAATTGACTAAAGCCGGACATTTGCACCATTTTACGCAAAGCCTGCCGGACGGAGGACACAACGCCGAAAAGTAGGACGTGTTCCTGGACGTCTGGTAACCCTACCCATGCAGGGTTAAACTTTAGATTAGTCAAATATTTCGATCTCAGGTTTTCGACGGATCTCCAGCCACTATAAAAAAAAACTGATACTGTTCAGTGTGGTGCTGAGGTGTCACCCGTTGCACGGCAGCACTTGGGTCTCAATCCGGATGGTTCGTCGTGTGGTGGGTGCAGCAACGCGCTGTAATGAGCGCATGCTCCCAACCTCTCTCTCTCGCTCTCTCTCTCTCTCTCTCGCTCGCTCTCCACGTTTTGGGGTCCCCGAGACAGAAAAATACCAAACTCGAAACTGAAGTCTGTTATGAGATGATGATGCGCCGATTAGTGTTCGAGCCAAATCGTGCACTCTAGGGGAGCCCTCAAATACCGTAATTCTGCAATTAATGATGCATTCTTCTCGTTAATTGCTACAATAATGACCTATTTTATTATGATCAAAAAGATCAGAGCGGTAAATAATACTGAAATGTTACACAGAATAGTTCGATTAACTTGGTTCCCAGGGTGCAAAGTCTACTGATGATCAAGTCCAAATTTGTATTAATCAATAAACTTCTTACAAAGTGCGGTAAAATGAGAAAAAAAAAAAAAACATACAATGGGGTCAATGTTTGGTATGCCCACCCTCTGACTTCTATCAGCTCCACTGTCATGCATGCCTGGTCGGTTGTCCCACTGCAGACTTTGGCAGTCTCACTTGTAATCCCAGATTGGCTCCAGATTCTTGTTTTGAGACTTTGTATTTGTGTTATTATTTTAGGCAATTCCATTTTGCATCTTTTCAGAAGAGTTTATTTTTTTGTGAATAAAACTCTTAAATTATAAAGATTCTGCAAGGCACGTTTTGTGTCTAGCTGTGGGGTTTAAAATGGGATTTCACCCTCTAGTGGCCATTTTGTTTGGTGTTACACACTTTGGGATTCCTAGCTCATGACACACATGGTTAAGTAACAGAAAAAATATATATATATTGTAGAATAGATGCACAAAGAAATGCATCTACTGTCCGGGGGGCAACAGGCTGTGTTTTGCACGTGTTTTAAGAACATATCACAGGAAGAGACAGAGAGGTTGGGAGCGTGTGCTGATAGCCCACCATAGACCCACCATACAACAAACCACCTGGATTGGGACTCAAGGGCAGCGGGTGACACCTCAGCACCACACTGGAACAGGTTTTTTTTTTTAAATGGTGGCTGGAGTGCCAGTCCTGCCACCAAGCCCCCAGAAGGGCACATATTAAATGGGCACCAGTAAAGTAATGGACTCCAGACAGATGTGTCCTGCTCTGTTTATGTTGACGCTTTGGTACAATTCACCTGTTTCTATTACACAAAACAATATTTTTTATTGTTGGAAAAAGTTTTTGATTTGCTTTTGTGGGGGCAAACATTAACGCTAAAGGGGACTACCAATATCCTCTACCCTAGTGTGAGCCAAGTGCTGCTTATGTAAAAGTGCTTTTGATATGGCAATGCTATTTGCTTTTAAATTGAGAATAACATCAGGCCCATTGTGAGCCATCACAGCCTGTTTTCCTGTAAACGCCGAAGATCAGGATCAGGAGGAGGAAGGCGACATAACGAGGACTTTCATGTTGGGCACACACAAAGAGCTACTTCAAGCGAAGGAATATTAATTTGGGCCATGTTCACAGATTCATGGCAGGGGCTCGTTAAATTGCATCTGTTTGGTTCAATGGCTCTCCAGTGGACAGGTCGGTTTAAAAAATAAATAAACAAATAAATAAATGAGATAAAATAACAAACAGATTAACACTTCAGTCCTGTCAGAGCTGCCTGTGAATGTCTAACAAAATCAAAGGGGACAAAGCTAAATTAAAGATGCTCTAGTGCGATTGGTGAGTGTCTGATACAGACACCACTACCTCAAGGTGCTATATAACAGTCACCAACCAGGCTTATACAAAAAGAGCAAGTGGGTGAGCAGGCCGGCAGTCAGTTTGGGGGTCTTATGCTGACTACTAAGCCATTGCATTTTTTTTTCATGTATTCATTTCAATTTTCCAAAGTGGCTTACAAATCCTGAGTACAACATGAGCTGCGGCAGGAGAGGCCATTTGATTAGGTGTGGGAGTGCAGCCCAATCCCTTAGTTCACGGTTGTCCAGCTCCAGTCCTGGTGGACCGCAGTGGCTGCAGGTTTTCATTCTAAGCATCTTCTTAATTAGTGAGACATTTGCACCACTGATTAATGTGCTTTGCCTTTGTTTTAATTGACATGACTCAGACCCCTAAGTTCAGGGGTGTCAAACTCTGGGCCTGGTGGGGCGCAGTCACTGCAGGTTTTCATTCTGACCCTTTTCCTAATCAGTGAGCAGTTTTCACTGCTAATTAACTCCTTTTCCATTCATTTTAATATCCCTGTTTTTAAGGATTCAGTCCTCTGAATTGACTTGTTTCTTCATTAAATGGCAGTCAAACAGAAATGAGATGTGAAACGATGCCAACAGATGATCAGCTAAACTGGGATTTCAAACTCCAACCGATCTCTTAATAAGAAGCCGATTCTTCCTGTTAATCAAACCCGTTATTTAATTCCATATCTTGTTGGTTCTCTCATTCTGCCACAAAACTGTTGATTTTCTGCTTTTTTCGAAGAACACCATCAAGATGTTTTAGTGAGCTGAGAGACCAACCTTACTGAGACCTTCACCTTTCCTTATTTTCACATATTGTGTGATGGGCACAGGTGAGCTGGTTGTGTGGTGGCTTGTTTTGGGTCTCGTTATTGTTTGGCTGCTAATTAAGGAAAAAGAAACAACTAATAGGGCCTGAGTCAAGTTAATTAAAACTAAAGCAAGAGAAGTTAATTAGCAGCAAAAACTGGTCACTAATGGAGAAGATGGTTAGAATGAAAACATGCAGCAACTGCAGCCCTCCAGCACCGGAGCTCGACACCCGTGAACTAAGGGGTCAGAGTCACATCAGTTTAAACTAAGGAAAAACACGTTAATCAGCGGTGAAAACTGTTCACTAATGAAGGAGATGGTTAGAATGAAAACCTGCGCCACTGCTGCCCTCCAGCACCGGAGTTGGACACCGGTGCTTTAGTTGTTTCTTTTTCCTTAATGAGCAGCCAAACAATAATAAGACACAAAACATAATAATAAATAATAAAGAAAGGTGAAGGTCTCAGTCACACTGGTCTGCTCAGGTCACCAAAACATCTTGACGGTGGTCTTAGGAAAAAAACAGAAAATCAACAGTCTGCTGTGGCGGAACGAGAGCAGCCACAAGTCATGATATTCAATAACGGCTTTAATTATCAGCAAGAACTGGCTTCTCATTAAGAGACTGGTAGGAATGAAACTGGTTGGAGTTTGAAATCCCAGTTTATCTGCTCATCTGTCGACTCGTTTCAATTCTCATTTCTGTTTGGCTGCAATTTAATGAAGAAAGGAATCAATTAAAAGGACTGAATTCTTAAAAACAGGGCTATTAAAATGAATGGAAAAGGAGTTAATTAGCAACGAAAACTGGTCACTGATTAGGAATAGAGTTAGAATGAAAACCTGCAGCCATGGCGGCCCTCCAGGCCCAAGGCTCGACACCCCTGAACTAAGGGGTCTTAGTCATGTCAGTTTAAACGAAGGCAAAACACGTTAATCAGCAAGGAAAATGTCTCACTAATTAAGAAGATGGTTAAAATGAAAACCTTCAGCCACTGTGGCCCACCAGGACCAGAGCTGGACACCCCTGCCTTAGTCACTCTGCCACTATGCCAGGCGATGATCTTCCGGGAGGATATTTAGTGGTGTAGAAACCACCCCATCCCCAATGGGATCATAATATGGGTCCATGGAGTCCATGGTGTCCTTCAAGGTCCATCAAACTTGTTTTTTTAATGGTGGAAAGAGTGGATTCACCATCCTGTTCCCTCTGTCCGAGTAAGGCAATTCTGGAGCACGTCGTAAACTGGTGCCCAGAAGCAATCAGTGCCGGCAGGAATGTTGGCTCTTCCTGCAAGGTGGTTGGCTTGGTCAAAGAGAGGGGAGCAGATGAGGACTGGGTGATGGCTGACAACATGGAGAGGACACTGAAGATGCCACCTCTCGTCACCCTGACAACCCCGCAATCAGATATCACACTCCCTTCTGTGGCCATAGAACAGCTCATCCTGGTGGGGCTTACTTTTGCTTAAGAGGAGAGGACAGAGGACACTTAGGAGAACAAGAAAATGAAATACTAGGAGCTGGTTGAGAGCTGGTCAAAACTGGGAATTCCAGAGGGTTTATAGGACAATACTTGTATAGGGATCCACCCAGGGAAGCAGGGCAAGAGCCACGAAGAGCAACATGGAGGCTGCAAAAAGAGCCTCCAAATGGCTTTGGTTGAAGAGAGGAGAACATGAGTGTGGAGTGACGCTTGGACAAAAGCCTGATCAGCCTCGGTGGGGTTACCTGGACGAGGACGTTTCATAGTTTGAAAAGACCCCAAAACACCCAATGGCTCCAAGGCCTGTCACTGATAATCCAAGTTAGTGCATCAGAAGAAGTGGAACAGCCTACTCTCCGTTTGATGAACTTGATACGCTGTAAGAATATTATAAGGACCTGCTCTGGAGGGATAAAGACCTCAAGTTTAGAACTACAGATGCGACATTAAGAAGCGAGTCACAGTCTTCCTCAACAACAAGGCTTTACTCAGACGACTGTGATGAACTGCTTTAGGATGCTTGAAGGCAGTTGATGGCCTAATGACATTTGTGGAGCCTGTCTTTGTCACCATTTTATGACTTAGTACTTCCTTTCTTTTATGTTTATCCAACATTGTGTCCATTTTATTTTACCTTTAGGTATTTAGCTGATGGTCTTATTTGAAAAGTAGCAATCAAATCAACAGCACGTTGGGCCCTGACCTCCATATGTCCGTCACGGGAGCTGGAGCACTGAAAAGTGACCTGCTTGAGATCACGCAGTGCAGGCCACGGCCATCAAGGGCCTACTCTACTTGCATTTTTTGGATGCCTTTGCCCTCCTTCCCATTATTTTATTATTATTATTCTTCTCTATATTTGGCTGACACCTTTATCCAAAATGACTTATAGGATTAAATTCAAACACGGCACAATTTTTCCTTCATTTTTGTTTTTCAGTCTGGAGCACAAGGCTGTGTGAGTGACTTACTCAGGGCTGCACAGGCAGCCAGGGTGATCGAACCCACAGCCCTATTGTTTAAAGCCTATACCATCCATCCACCCAGGTGGCATGCCGGCGCGGGAACACTAGAGATCCACCCTGACATCTTCTTATCCTGTAGGGGGCATCGCATCACATCATTGGAAAACATACTATACAAATATCATGCATTATTATTATTATTATTATTATTATTATTATCTAATCAATCCAGAGGCTTTTGATTTGATTGTGTTGTGCTCTGCAGTTCTATAGGGGGCATCACATCACAGCATGGGAAAGGTGCTAAATAAATATCATGTATTATTATTATTATTATGGTTATTATTACTATTGGAGTTTGCATGTTCTCCCTGTGTCTGCGTGGGTTTCCTCCGGGCACTCCGGTTTCCTCCCATGGTCCAAAGACATGCAGGTTAGGTGGATTGGCGATTCTAAATTGGCCCTAGCGTGTGCTTGGTGTGTGGGTGTGTTTGTGCGTGTCCTGCTGTGGGTTGGCGCCCTGGCTGGGATTGGTTCCTGCCTTGTGCCCTGTGTTGGCTGGGATTGGCTCCAGCAGACCCCCGTGACCCTGTGTTCCGATTCAGCGGGTTGGAAAATGGATGGATGGATTATTACTATTATTTTTATTATTATTTCCAAATCAGTCCAGAGGCTTTTGGTTTGATCGTCTTGTGCTTTGCAGTCCTGTAGCAGGCATCACATTACAGCAGGGGCAAGGTGCTATTTAATTCTGTAATTTCAACAGATGGCACATAACATGCATTTGCAGTAATAAAATACATTGCATTGATCATTCCAACATATGACGCATAACAAGTATTTGTAGCAATGTATTTGATTACTACAAATGTTTGCAATGCACCATCTGCTGGAATGACAAGTGCAATGCATTTTATTACTACACGCATTGCAAAATAGTTTCCAATAGGTGATGCACCACAAATGTTAATGCCAAGGTCTACATTGATAATTTAGATTTCAACCATCTTAGAAGGGTAGCACAGCTAATATATATTATTATTATTTCCCTTCTTCCAATCAGTCCAGAGGCTTTTGGTTTGATCACGTTTTGCTCTGCAGTCCTGTAAGGGGCATCATATCATATTACAGCATGGGAAAGGTGCTAAATAAATACCATGTATCATTATTATTATCATTATTTCCCATTTCCCAATCAGTCCAGATCGTGTTGTGCTCTGCAGTGTTCAGATTCCCACGGGGCACTGCCACCATAAAGACCTAGAAATGACAATTGTCCTGGAATGACATTTATTTATTTATATTTATGTATTTTTCTCCCAGTCTCAGAGAAATCATGCGCTAAATAATATATTCAATAAACTGCTGAAATTAGCCCCATAAAAGCCATCTAGGAGCCATAAGTAGGAGGCATCTGATGGCAGACTAAAAGATTAATGCAGTTTATGCGATCCAATTTCCTACGACTTCAGATGTCTATTTAAAGAGGCCGATCCCCCGCATGCATGCACATGAACACACACACACACAAAAACACACACACACACACCGCTGGCCTACTTTAGGATTTGAACTTAAATGAAGTAACGCACTGCTAAGAAGCACTGCATGCCTCCAGATACGCAGACTGTACCCTCTGGCAGCCTTAAAAAAAATGAAAGGGAAAAAAAAGAAAGTGTTTTTTATTAAAATGAAGAATATTCACACCGCATGGCCTACCTGAACGCTGCTAAGTGGGGATGAGCCTCAAATGGGCACTAAACCGGTTAAAGCACAGCTGGTGCCACTCTTTTTTATTTCGGTCTCCATATGTCATTAATTTGAATTGGAGGCAGCACGTTAGTACAGGGAGACACGGTGGCACAGTTGTTAGTGCTGCTGCCTCACAGCTCAGAGACCTGGGCACTGCCCGCGTGGAGTTTGCATGTTCTACCCTTTGTCCATGTGGCCTTACACCTGTCAGGTCCGTCTTAACGTAAAGACACAATGAGCACTGGCTGGGAGCCCCAGGAGTATAGGGGGGCCGCCATGTTCCTGATGCCTATGTATGTTTCTGGTTTGCCATCTAAAACAAGGGCCCCAGCACACTATTTTGCCAGGGGACCTATGACGCTGGCAGGATGGCCCTGCCAAACTTGGTGTGATTATAGTGGCAAGGGAGTGATTATGGCAAACAAACAGAGCCATGTTAATATATGGGCTCTGACCAGGGGCCACAGGAGCATAGGGAGCCCAATATCTAACCATCTAAAACAAGGGCCCCAGCACACTACTTTGCCAGGGGACCTATGATGCTGGAATGATGGCCCATAGAGGGCCTACCATGTTCCTGATGCCTATGTATGTTTCTGGTTTGCTTTCCAAACAGGGGTACCAGCCCACTACTTTGCCAGGGGACCTATGATGCTGGCAAGATGGCCCTGTGGTAAACACTAGTGAGATGTACTCATAAAGGGTTAAGGAGAGAGGACATACTGGGCTGTCTTAAGGTATGGGCACTGGCCGGGGGCCCCAGGTGCATAGAGGGCCTACCATGTTCCTGATGCCTATGTATTGTATGTTTCTTGTTTTGCTTACCAAACAGGGGTACCAGCCCACTACTTTGCCTAAGGGGCCTATGATGCTGTTAAGACAGCCCTGTCGAACTTGGGGTGATTATAGTGGCAATGGAGTGATTATGGCAAACAAACAGAGCCATGTTAATACAGTATATGGGCATTGACCAGGGGCCACAGGAGCATAGGGAGCCCACTATGTTCCTGATGCCTATGTATGTTTCTGTTTCGCTATCCAAACAGGGGCCCCGGCCCACTACTTTGCCCAGGGGCCTATGATGCTGGCAAGACATCCCTGTGGTAAACACTAGTGAGATGTACTCATAAAGGGTTAAGGAGATAGGACATACTGGGCTGTCTTAAGGCAGGGGCACTGGCCGGGGGCCCCAGGTGGATAGGGGTCACACCATGTTCCTGATGCCTATGTATGTTTCTGTTTCGCTAATCAAACAGATGCCCCAGCCCACTGCTTTGCCCCCAGGGGTTACAATGCTATTAAGATGCCCCTGTCTCCTGTTGTCCATTTTTCTTCTCAAATTGCAAAGACAGGTAAGTGATGTTAACTGTCACAGCATAAGGCGCATCCTACACTCTTAAAGTGATTCTTTAGAGCAATGGCATAGGGAACCCATTTTGGGTCATCCAAAGACCCATCCGTGTGAAAGTTCTAGAAAGAGCCTTTATTTATTTGGTACCATCATTAACTGAAGGTAACCAATTTGTGTAAATTTAAAGGACACCGCAGGCTAAATTCAGGTTCCTTGCTCTGCTTGTATCCTGCTAGGTGGCCGACTGTACATTAAAGATTTCTGCGGTGCCCACATATTAGGAACCTTTTCAAAGCCCAAAGAGCCAACTGTATATGTAGAGAACTTTTCCCAGTATGAAATGCTTCTTTTTACAAGCAATGGTTTGACGAGGGACCACACAACCCCGTAAAGTGCCATTAAGGGACTGTCATTTTTAAGTGTGTATGGTGGGCTGCTTTCTGTCTTGCCCCTAATTCTGCAGCTATGAAGAGGGATTAGCCGAGCCACTGACCCGCCGTTTTTCCAACTTGGTGGCATGAAGGACCACTAAACTGTGTGGCTCTTCAACATAAAACTCAAGACCTGATACACACGAGGAAGGTCGCTCTAGACTGGCACCTACTTTGACCCTTCAAACCAGGAGACTGGGCAACAAGATGAGGTTTTCTTTTTGCCAGCTGTTACTGCCCAAAGTGTTAATTATTAAAAATGAGCCTGGCATGGTGTGAAATGTAGCAAGGAATCCAACAAAATGAGCTGAACAGCTTTAAACGTGTGCCCTCCAGAACCTGGCAGCCTTGCCCAAAGTTTTAAAAGCATAAAAACAAGAGACGCTTGTTTTTGGGAGTCATGGAGCGAGCGGTACGTATGATGCAAAAACGCTTATATGATAAGGATATGGATAATGTAATGTAACATTCTAGAGCCCACCTAATGCATGTCAGGGTCATGAGGGGTCCACCAAGGCTGGAATCAAGGCAGTTCATCACAGAGCCCACCCACTCACTCACTCATACTGGGCCAATGAAACTTAAAAGACGCACATAACAGGATTACCGTCAGCTGATGTGATCGGCACAATGGAGGGCGAAAACGAGAAGATGAGCGCAGGGGCATCAGGCCTCGGGGGGTGAAAGGGAGTTGGAGAGAAGACGCGGCCTTTGTCTCTGCTATGTTTACCTTGATTTATTAAATATTTCAGGTTTCCTTTAAAAGCCCCCACGGAGTGCGCGGTCAGTCAGATTTATTTGAAGAGTGCTGGAGTTTGCTTTGTGCTCTGGCGGCCACTCATGTGTCGACTACTGTGAAGGCCATCCTGCCTTCTGATTGCTGCAAAGCTGTACTGCCTTTACCCCAAAGGATGATGGGTACATCTTCAGTATGGGGCGTAATTAAATAAAATGAATCTAAAGGGTGGCGCAGTGGTCAGTCCGGCAACAGCTTCATGGCTCTCCTGTTCTGGGCTCTATGGTTGTCTGTGTGGAGTTGGCATGTTCTCCCCGTGTCTGTGTGCTTTTTCTACTCATATCCCCAAACACAAGCAGGTTAAGTTGAGTGGCCATTGCAGATTGTTCCCTGCGTAAGTGTGCCCCCCAGACCCTCTAGGTTTTCCCCTGCCTTGCACTCAGGGATGCCAGGATAGGCTGTGGCCCCCTCCACAACCCTGATTTAAATTAAGCAAAATAGAGAAAGGAAAGAAACACCGTGAATAATTAGATGAAGCCTTGGGTAAAACATGCAGGATTCATCCAGAGGGGGCATCAAAGCAGGAGATAACAACCGTCAAAGTGGAAGAAGGTTGGCAGAGCACAAGCCGGCCATTTACAGAAGCGGGCCAGCCGACAAGCACCCTCCATTATCCCACTGGGCTCTCCAGTTGGTCCCCAGTGAACAAAACTGAGCAAGCAAAGGGACCGAGAGACAGACCGGGGGAGGGGTTGTTGGAGGACCCCGTTCCGCCTTCGCCTGAGAAAAATAAAAAGAATAAAATGAGAAAAAGGCTGATTGAATTCTGTAACAGCGTTTAACGGCGGACCCCTGGACACATGCCAAGAAGACCCTCTTACCAGATAAAGCAGAAATGAGTGGCACCATCATCCATTTCCCAGACCCTTTCAGACCAATATGGACTAATTTAGGATGATATTTACCACCCTACTGGTGCCCTGCCTAATGCACTATGATTGCCGGGATTGGCTCCAGTTGCCTTGTGACCCCCCACTCTGGATAAGTGGTTTAGGAAAACAGATCGATGGATGATTTACCCCCTAGTGGCAAACTCTACAACACAATGCTTTGGACCCACTTTCACCACTGACTCACTAAGCAACCCAGAAAGAGCCTCTTCCACTGCCAGAAATCTCGAGGTGGGCCCAGCTGCAGACCTCCGCAGCACCGCGATTCAGTAGCTCTGCTGGACAGCCAATTAGACTGCAGGTTTTTGTCAGGTGGTTTACTAGACGTGAGTCAGATGACCCGCCACCCCACCCCCAACCCTAATCTTAACTCCAGTGTAACCAGTCGTTATTACACCAGTACAACATAAAGAGACCACCTCCTCAATGGAGTGAAGCTCTGGAGGTCCGCAGCTAAACTCCATTGGAAATTTTCCTGCCGATTCGGGAAGCCTTTTGGAAAGTTGTGTACCACTGCTGGTGGAGCCCTCTAGTGGCTAATATTCTGAACACTAAACCACAATGGTGACTTGATTCACATGCCAGAGGTCCCACTGGAGAAATTGGAGACCTGGAAAGCTTTTGAAATGGCATTTATCACAGGCCGTGGAGCCCTCTAGTGGCTAAGGCACTCAACTCTGCAAAAGAAGGTTTTGTGTCCCCCTGATAAAGCCTCTTCTGCTTTTGGAGTTCTCATCTCAGAGGCAGTAAAACTTTTGGAAAGGTATTTACTACAGCACAATGATACTGTTCCTTTTTCTACCACTGATTTATTATGTGACCCTGCCATTGCTACTCCATTTGTTAGAATGCCATCTGCAGAAATCTTATTAATCTTTTTGGAATGTGTTACCAATTGGTCATGGAGCCCTCTAGTAGCTAAGGCGTTGAACTCTGCAGGTGTTCAGTGCCTGTCCTAGCCACTAGAGGGCGCTGCTGCCAGCTTTAAGCACAAAAAGGTCTCTCATATTTCTGGTGCAGGAGACCTGGTGGGTCGCAGTGGCTGCAGATTTTTGTTCCAACCCAATTTCTTAATGAGAGGTTAGCACTAATTGCTCAAGTGACAGTTTGATGTTTTATTTCAGTGGTCTAACTTGTTAAGTCCCCTCCCCCTTTACTTGCTTATTAAACAGCTGCATTCCCTGTTTTAATGGCTCCTTATTAGCAAAAAGATGTAAAACAATTCTCCATCTGACTTGTTTCCATTTACACCTGTGTGGATTTATCGTGCACTATCTGCTTTAATAAAACACTTCAGAGAAAATTTGACAGACTGAAAATGATCAGTTTTAAGCTTCAAATCATTTGGATGATATTCTTGCAAAGGAAAAAATCTACAATGTAAGAACTTAATATTGTAGATTTTCAAGCAATAAAATGAAATAAGGTCACAGACGGGCATGGATTGGCTTCTAATTAAGAAAATTGGTTGGAATGAAAACCTGCAGCCACTATGGCCCTCCAGGACCGACATTGCCCACCCCTGCTCCAATGGGAGCTCTTGGAGGAGAAGAAGAATCTCTACCAGGACCTCATACTGGAGCTCAGTGTCATAGCCAGTAGCTGACAGTGGAGCCCTCTAGTGGCTATGGCCCTTCACTGTACAACACAATGGTGCTGGTCCAGCCTCTACCTCACTGCTCTCACTAAGTAATAGTGCTTACTTCTGGGGGTGCAGCCTACGACACTAAACTCTGGTATGAAGCCCTGACAGGGTCTCTGCTCCTGGCATGAAGTCTTTCTGAAAGGTGTTTACTGCTGGCGGTGGAGCCCTCTAGTGGTTAAGGCCCTTCGCTCTACAACACAATGGTGCTGGTCCAGTCTCTGCCTCTGATTTATTATGAGACCCTGACAGAGCCACAACAGTTTTAAGGACTCTCACTACTGCATTACTACAGGAGGTGGAGCTTTATGGTGGCTACAGCACTAAACCTCTAATATGAGACACTAACAAAGTCTCCTGTCATCCCAGTGCTCCTAAGAGAGACATTGGAAGCCATTTGGAATGGTCATTACTATTGGCGGTGGAGCCTCCTAGTGGTTAGGGCATGCTACGTGACAAAGCAGAAAGGTGGTGCAGCAGTTAGCACTTCTGCCTGATGGCTCTACAAAGCAGGGTTCACTGCCCAGCTGAAACAACATCAGTGTGGATGTTCATCAGCTACTCTGCTTTCCCAAGTGAGTTAGGTTAATTGGAAATGTATATATATAGCCTGCTTGTGGACCACCTTCTCATTCAGGTTCACTTCCCACCTTTTTCCCAATGGTTCTAGGATAAGGCCTATGAGCCTTTGATGGAATACATGAACATCTGTTGTTCTGTCTCAATACCTTACAAACAAAGAAGACATGACAAGTGTGTTTTTGCAGCTCTCAGTACTTTGGGATGTTAATCTTACAATTAAAATAGTCTCAGGTGACTAACAAAAAAATGACATCATTTTTCATACCTGCCTGATCCACTTAGGGGTTGTTTTGGGGACTGATGCCCATCCCAGCAGCACTGGGCACAAGGCAGGACAGGACCCACTCGCTATGGACCAATTCAGAGTTGTCAGTAAAACTGACAAGCGTAACTTGGGGAGTGTGCAAGGAAAAAACGCAAACACCACACAGACAGATACTCCCAAGACAGAGGATCTGTGAGGCAGCCATGGTTACAGTTTTAAAAAGTTCAATCAGCAATACTTTTGGACTAAAATTAAGTGAATTTTACTCAAATTTAGTCAAACTTTACAAAATGGAAAAACAGACGTTTTTTGAAAGTGGGCGTCTTACTGCTCAGCGATGCTTTCTCTAAGCTCCGGGCTCCCAGGTTCAGATTCTGTCCCACAACCATTTTATCAATCCCACCCCTAAAGGGCATTTCTTGTGCTGCTGTTTATCCTAAAATCCGGTTAGGTTTATTAGCGTCTTTAAACTGACCTCTCGAGAAGGAGTGTCCGCCCGCCGTCCATGATTGCTCCTGCCTCGTGTCCAATACCGTCGGAAAGAGCGCGAACTCCCAGCGAACGGTCACCGCAGGTGGGATGATGGATGGATGCGCTTTTTTTTAAAAAATATTATTATTATTATTATTATTCGTTTGGATGTTACCTTTTCCTGTAACGCTAAAGATTATTCCAATGACTTTTCTCTCCCCAATGAATTTAATTTGCCATTTCCAAAGTTCGCCTTTGCGCGCACGTCGTCCAGATCTTCCCAGCTGGGACGCGCATGCACGACGCACGCCGTGAACCCGCCACGACTTCAGTGTCTCTCGCGCCGCTCGTTCGCGCCACTTGACGTCCGACGTTCTGCCTTTCGGTGTCGGCGGGCTCGCCTGCCTGCGTGGTCCCTCCATGAAGCGCTCGCTGCCGGGTTCACTGCGCCCAGGTGAGCGCCTGCTTCTCCCCGAACAGCTGGAACTTTCCGCAGGATGAAAGCCTGCCAGATGGAGCCGGCATATTCATAGGTCAGTAGCGACGGAGGAGAATTGGAGAGAAGGGATGCGTATGCGCTAGCACCACGAGTTTGACTTTCTTCATTTAGTTATTTATTTATTTTCTCACTTTTTTTTTTGGTTTTCATTTTTTAATTGCATTTCTTGGGAATTCAAGACGGTTTGTAAGGCACATATGGTGTGTTGTTTCGCAAGAGGTGGGGAAAAAAAGCTATTATGTGAAGACCAATACCCAGCCCCCATGCCCGCCCCCCTCATTAAATTCACTTTATTATTCTCTTTAATTTACTTTCACTAAACCAACAGGGAAAATATCCACAGCAGGCGAGGAGTGGTCTTGATAAAATTCAGAAAATGCGAATTTTGTGCAGCTTAGCAATCAAAGCCAACGCCATGGATGGATTCACCCTACCCAGCGCTCGGCTCCGCTCTGCTGCTCCCGTATCACAAGATTTCTTTTTATCATTAAATTTAGCACGTGCCTGATTTTCTAAACTGCCATGGACAAAGGCATCCCTCAAATAAACACGTGGATTGAGTTAAGTCCTGCGCCTACTCTTGGGCGTGTGTGTGGAGCTTGCATGTTCTTCCCGTGCATGTGTGTGTACTTTTGTTCTCCCACAGCCCCAAAGATGAGTGGGACAGGTGAATTAGCGACTCTAAGCTGGTCCTGTAAGGGTGTGCACGAGAGGGTCCTGCAATGGACTGACCCCTGCCTCATGCCGGCTGCAGCTGGGATTGGCTCTGGCGGCTGACAGCCTGAATTGGATTAAGCAAGTTTGAGCAAGGAGATAAAATATATGACTGACTATTGATAATATGATTGATTCACTCCCTCTGACATGGTGATGATGATAGGAATAAGGTGTGACTGGCAGAAGTCTTCCCAAAGTAGCTGCTGGTTCAGTAGTACTTATAGCTAGATGTGAAAGGTGCTATATAATACATAGATAGCTAGATGTGAAAGGTGCTATATAATACATAGATAGCTAGATGTGAAAGACACTATATAATAATAGATAGATAGATAGATAGATAAATAAATAAATGAAAGGCACTATATAATTGATTGATAGATAGATAAACAGATAAACAGGGGTATGAAATATAGGCTATACAAACTAGATACATAGATAGATGATAAGAAATTCATTATATAAAATAGAGAGATATGAAAGGCACTATATAAACAAATAAACAGACAGGGTTATGAGATATAGGCTATATAAACTAGATATATACTGTAGATAGATGATATGAAGTTCATTATATAAAATAGAGAGATATGAAAGGCACTATATAAACAAATAAACAGACAGGGTTACGAAATATAGGCTATACAAACCAGATATATAGATAGATAATAAGAAAGTCATTATATAAAATAGTTAGAGATATGAAAGGAACTATATGAACTAAATAGGGAGATATAAAAGGCACTGTATAAAACAGACAGATAGATATGAATGGCACTATATAAACTAGATAGTAGACAGATGTATATGGAAGACATTATATGAAGCAGATAGACAGACAATATGAAAGGCACCATATAAACTAGCTATATAGATGAATATGACAGGCAGTATACAAAATAGGCAGATTAACAGATATTAAAGGCACTATATAAAATCGATAGATATGAAAGGCACTAGATAACCTAATAATAATAATTCATTCCATTTATATAGTGCTTATCTCACTACTCAAAGCGCTCCCAGATAGACAGATATGAAATGTTCCATATAAAACAGAGAGATAAATATGAAAGGCACTATTCAATGTAGATAGCAGATATCCACCACCACCATCCACTTTCTAACCCGCTGAAACCGAATACAGGGTCACGGGGGTCTGCCGGAGCCAATCCCAGCCAACACAGGGCACAAGGCAGGAACCAATCCTGGGCAGGGTGCCAACCCACCGCAGAGATAGCAGATATGCAAGGTGTATATAAAAACAGACAGATATGAAAGGCACTATATAAGCTAGTTAAAGACAGATCATCATTTGCCCAAAGGCAGAAATGTAGCTTTTTACCAAAGCACAAGAAATATTATAAGAAATAATAACAACAGCAACTCCCTTCAAATACACACAAGATTTACAAAAAGAAGAAAAAATATTGTTTAAGCAAATGGAGAGGTGATCTAAAACAAACACACGTCACCAGTTGTTTTAAAGATGTCTGTCCTTCTATCCATTTTGTGTAGTGACCCAATATCAGGGTCATGGTGGTCAGAGCCTACACTTGGCACAAGCAAGAGCCCACTCTACTATAGACGAGGTAACAGACCACCACTGGCTCACTGGTACACCCTATCTTGTGTTATCATGGGATCAGTTTAGAGTCCTCAGTCACCATAACGTGCACACTTTACAGAAACCCGTTTGAGATGTTGATATTCTTCAAGTGGATAATTCTTTAGGAAACCAAAATATACTTTGGCTATGGCACTGCTGTGAAGAACAACTCTGGCACCCTTATTTTCAAGTGCACAACTTGCAGCCCAATTCACTGTTTATTTAACGGGACATTTTTGTCGGGCGCCACGCTGCTGCCTCACTACTCCGGCGTGCTGGGTCTGAACTCCTATTAGGGCGCCGCCTGTGAGGACTTCACACTTTATCCCCAGTTCTCAAGGCACTCCGGTTTTCTTTCCACATTCCAAAGATGTGAGCATCAGGTTAAAGGGTGACTCTAAATTGGCCCCGTGTGAGCGAGTACGAGTGTGTCCTGCCTGCCAATCAACCGGACTTGGGGCGCCTTTGAAGTGTACGAGAGCAAGTGGCAGGCTGCTCACTCGGTGTTGCCCCCTAGAGAGACAAAGTGTAATTAGCAGATTTTGCAGGGCAAGTATATATAGCTTCACAATAGAAGGAAAAAAATAACACAAAAAAGAGATTTGACACTATATCAAATAAAAGCTTGTGCCTTAATGATAAAAGAGCAGAGCACCGGAACGGATCAACCAAAGTCAGCACACGAGGGGACAGAAAAGAGTTAAAAGAAAGGGAGAGAGAAGGAGAGAGAGATAGAGAGAGAAGAGGAGGGAGAAGAGGAAGAAGATCTGTTTAGTATGTACAGCTGCGGCGTCAGAGCACAACCACTGAATACACACAGCGCAGAGACATTTAACACGTCCGTGCTTTGTAGTTTATATACTTTATTGATGAATGTGGTACAGCATGTAATGCTCAAGAGGAGACACGTGGAACATTTTGGGTTGGCTTTTTACATTGTCCTTCATTTTTTAATTTATTTTAATAGATATTTACAGACATATGAAAAATGCTACAGGGTACAAAGACAGATATTAAAGGCACTATATAATAGGTAAATGTATTGATTTGAAAGGCACTATATGATAGATAGATAGATAGATAGATATGAAAGGCACTATATAATAGACACATATGGCCGAGTGTGTAAGACACTGCACATATCCCATGGACAAATAAATGATCCTGTGTGTTCAATCCTCCCTTCTGGTTGCTCTCCTCGGTCTGTACTTTGGAGTAAACACTAATCCAATTGTACTGTCACTGGCAAACTGGACTTCACTCTAAAGTGCCAGCCCATTAAACTGTGACCCTCTGATGGAATCAATGGGCACACTCATGAACACACTACCAATCTAATTAAATAGACAGACAGATATGAAAGGCAATATATAATAGAATGATAGCCTGGACTTGTGGTGAGGGCGGAGGCGCACAGACACTGTCTGTTAAGATGGATGTTATGGATTGAACTAAACGCTCATCCATTCATTTCTATCAGTTTCTCATGAAGAATTTTTTATTATATGAGATAGAGCGATAAGTTGAAGTGCCCACTGACAGAGAGATAAATAACCACTCAAACCACTTACACTAGCAAAACCAAGGAGCTGGTGGTGGACTTTAGGAGGCCCAGGCCCCTCCTGGACCCCGTGATCATCAGAGGTGACTGTGCAGAGGGTGCAGACCTATAAATACCTGGGAGTGCAGCTGGATGATAAATTGGACTGGACTGCCAATACTGATGCTCTGTGCAGGAGAGGACAGAGCCGACTATACATCCTTAGAAGGCTGGCGTCCTTCAACATCTACAATAAGATGTTGCAGATGTTCTATCAGACGGTTGTAGTGAGTGCCCTCTTCTACACGGTGGTGTGCTGGGGAGGCAGCATAAAGATGAAGGACACCTCACGCCTGGACAAAGTGGTGAGGAAGGCAGGCTCTGTTGTGGGCATGGAGCTGGGCAGTTTGACATCCGTGGCAGAACGACGGGCGCTGAGAAGACTCCTGTCAATCATGGAGAATCCACTACATCCACTGAACAGGATCATCTCCAGACAGAGGAGCAGCTTCAGAGACAGACTGCTGTCACCGTTCTGCTCCACTGACAGACTGAGGAGACCCCACACTATGCGACTCTTCAATACCACCCAGGCGGGGTAAACGTTAACATTATACAAAGTTATTATCTCTTTTACCTGCATTTTTATCATTCTTTAATTTAATATTGTTTTTATCAATATGGTGCTACTGGAGTATGTGAATTTCCCCCTGGGATTACTAAAGTATCTATCTATCTATCTATCTATCTATCTATGAAAGGCATTATATAACAGATATAATTCATTGGTTGTCTCTCATAAGCCTTTGACATTGATAGGAGTGAAAGGCGCTTTATAAGAGAGAGATAGAATCGAATGGCTATATTTCATAAGCCTGTTTATTTGTTTATATAGTGCGTTTCATATCTCTCTATTTTATATAATGAATTTCTTATCATCTATCGATGTATCTAGTTTGTATAGCCTATATTTCATACCCCGTTTATCTGTTTATCTAACTATCTATCAATCAATTATATAGTGCCTTTCACTTATCTATCTATCTATCTATCTATCTATCTATCTATCTATCTATCTATCTATCTATCTATCTATGAAAGGCATTATATAACAGATAGAATTCATTGGTTGTCTCTCATAAGCCTTTGACACTGATAGGAGTGAAAGGCGCTTTATAAGAGAGAGATACCACGAATGGCTGCGTATGAGAAACTGTTGACAAATAGACATGCAAAGTGGACAGTCACAGTGAGAGGGGGGCACTAAATTATATAAAAATAGATTGGAAACGGGCTACATGAGATAGACAGAATTCACTAATTGTCACTAATAAGGTTTGGCAATAGATGCACATGAGACAGACACCGAACAATAGATATTTGGAAAGGTGCTATATACTAGATAGATAGATGGATTGATATTTAGACATAAAAGATTAAACATTATGTGGAATAGATATGAAGGCCACTACATAGAAGATGGAGTAATAGGTAGGAAAGGAGCTATTTAAGACAGGCACAGTAGATATGCAAGGCACTATATAATTGATCTCCAGGAAGATACTCTTAATAAATAAGGCACTATATAATAATAGATAGATAGATAGATAGGAAATGCACTATATGATAGATAGATAGATAGATAGATAGATAGATAGATAGATAGATAGATACTGAAAGGCACTATATATGATAGATAGATAGATAGATAGATAGATAGATAGATAGATAGATAGATAGATAGATAGATAGATAATGAAAGGCACTATATAATAGATAGATAGATAGATAGATATGAAAGGCACTATATAATAGACACATATGGCCAAGTGCGTAAGACACTGCGCGTATTCCATGGACAAATAAATATTCCTGTGTGTTCAATCCTCTCTTCTGGTGTCTCTCCTCGGTCTGTACTTTGGAGTAAACACTTGAACTTTTCACAGGCTGTGCCATGCAGTGTAGTCGTTGAGGCTTTGGACTTCAATCCCTGAGACTTTGAGTTCAAATCCCACTATTGAGGCAGTGTGACCACGGTGAGTCACTGAGTCACTTCGTCTGCCTGTGTTCTAATTTGAAAAATAAAAGAAATGCAACCAATTGTATCTCAAATGTTTCAAGTCACGTTGGATAAAGGTATCTGTCAAATAATAATAATGTTATCCAGACAGAGAGCTGTGAAAGGGCCCATATCATAACTGGATAGACAGATAGGCCAACGAGTCAAGAGCAGAGTATTTAAGAGGGACACGTCCTAAAGAACACGTTGCTAATGGCCTTCTGTGACCCGCCGGAGGCTCTGGACATCTGGCTGAGAGTCAATGGCTGGAGGCGGACAATGAGTGACATGATCCAGTGTAATATATCAGAGCGATCGAAATAAAAAGAAGCAATAATTGGCGATTCGGAAGGGACCACATAAACTGCCTGGAGATGTCAGCCTTGTGACTTCCAGTAAGTAAGGCAGGACAGGAAAAAAACATCAAACAAATATATTAGTCAGGCCAAAATCTGCTGACGCAACTGAAAAGACGTTGGGTTTGAGGGGCGCAATTAATCCTGAAAAATATAAAAGACGGCAACAATTACCTCTGCTTGCTCAGCAGAAAATGGCGGGCCGTTCCGAATGATAGCGAGAGAGAGAGAGATAGAGAGAGAAGCTGGAGCCTTCTGAGGCAGTGGAGTGGGACCCCTGGAGTAAGTGGTGTGCGGTGTTATGGGGGCTCCAATTTGACTCAGTTTAACTGATCACACAAACTCAGGTCCACCGTCCTGTGAGGTCATGTAGGCATGTCGTTAGGCTGGCAATGCACAACTTTTTTGTAGCAAGGTAAATGAAAACTGTAATTGAAATGAATAAAAGGGCGTTAAAAAAATCAAAGTGAAATGAAGGTGAAACCTGACAAGTTTACTTATGTTAAAATTGCACACTACAAAACCAGTTGGGTGATAATGAAGACACCAATTGGCAGAAGCTGACTGTTGACCATCCCACCTTTGTAAGTGCATCTGCATCAGGGTCACAAATAAGGGATATGCAGAGTATGCGCTACATGGGGGACCCCCACCACTTTGGGGCAAGGGGGAAATGCCCCTCCAATCGTGATGACACAATGCTAGAGATAAGCTGCGATGGTGAAACTTATCCGGAAGTCCCCACCGGTTGAGTTTTACTCGACATGTTGCTCCTTACTCCACAGTTTAAAGTGATTCAGTTCTGATCTTGGGTTGTGTTTGATTTTCTGTTTTTGCAAGCCATTCAAATCTAACGTGACTGTATATCAATGGACTGCGTATCTCGAATCTGCAATATGAACTAAAATCCATTCATCCAACAGCAACGAGCTATTAGACAACCAAGGACATGGGCAGCATGCACAGCCCTTGGCACACAAGCTCACAAGTAGCCAGAGATGATTGGAGTGGAGACCTGCAGATAGAATAGACCAAGAAAGACGCAGGAACAAAATCTGGAGATAGGGGCTTAATGCAGTTTGACAGTATCACTTGGGGGGCATTCAATTAAGGCACAGTCTCTTAAACTTCAACAACTGACGCTGCTCCCCATCCCTCCATAAAGGACCCCACTCAATCTGATGGTTATCATAGACGGGGTCTCGAAGACACTGAGAGGGCAAGATTGGGTCACAAGAAGAAAAAAAAAAGCTTAAGGAACCTCAGATTAAGGCAAAGTCAGACTGCAAAAAAAAACACACAATTAAGGCACAACTTTACAGAAAACACATAGAAATTGGGCAACACTGGCAGGCTTTCCTTTTTTTTCTTATAGTTCACAATTCTCTAAAATAACTGATGCCGTGTTTATGAGTGAAAAGAAAAATTCCATTTTCAAGTCTCCCTCTTTATTTAACCCTTAATGTTCAAAGGTAGCTTACAGTGATGGTGACTACATAACCACAATCTTATCATGCAACCTGATAAATCATAGACATATAAATTGGATTCAGGACTCTAAAATAAACAGGCTCTCCTAATATAATCACAAAATTCATGAAATCGATGCATGAGGATTAGCTTTAAGGGTGGCATGGTGGCGCAGTGGGTGGCGCTGCTGCCTCACAGTTAGGAGACCTGGGTTCGCTTCCCAGGTCCTCTCTGCATGGAGTTTGCATGTTCTCCCCATGTCTGTGTGGGTTTTCTCTGGGTGCTCTGGTTTCCTCCCACAGTCCAAAGACATGCAGGTTAGGTGCATTGGTGTTTCTAAATTGTGTGTGGGTGTGTATGTGCCCTGTGGTGGTCTGGTGCCCTGCCTGGGGTTTGTTTCCTGTGTTGGCTGGGATTGGGTCCAGCAGACCCCCCGTGACCCTGTAGTTAGGATATAGCGGGTTGGATAATGGATGGCTGGATTAGCTTGAAACATTTACCCATGATTCCTATTCACTGATTCTTTTTCAAAATATACAAATAATGCAGGATCACCAGCCAATCAGTCCACAGCACAGTTTTTTTTTTTTCCAGTGAGAGACTGGCAATGGAGATCTTCTCTGGCATCCCAAAAGGAAACGTGATGAGCAAAATCTATCGAGTCACAGATGGTGGAGAACAGTGGAGGATGATATTTTATGGAGTTCTATTAGTTTAAGTTATGTAAGCCCACATGTTTATACATGGAATGAAATCAACAATGCAGTCAAATCCTAGAGCCGTCCTGTTCACAGGTGGATCATTTTAAGTTTATTTTGCCCCCGTATGTATCTCCACAGCTATGCTAATAATAATAATAATAATAATAATAATAATAATAATAATAATAATATATTATTATTATTATTATTATCTATTATCAACAAATTTCAACTGGTGTCCTGCAGGAGGTCCAAGGTGATCCCCAAGATTTTTTAAAACAAATTAAAAATTAATGACTTCTTTAAAGAAACACAACACAAAAAAAGTAAATGGTGCAAATTTTTATATGATGTAACTATCCATCCATCATCCAACCCGCTATATCCTAACTACGGGGTCACGGGGGTCTGCTGGACCCAATCCCTGCACCAGCCCACCTCAGGACACACACACTAGGGACAATTTAGAATCTCCAACGCACCTAACCCATGTCTTTGGACTGTTGGAGGAGAGACAGACACGAGGAGAACATGCAAAGTCCACGCAGGGAGGACCCGGGATGGAAACCCAGGTCCCTTATCTGCGAGGCAGTAGCGTTACCCACTGCACCACCATGCCACCCTGATGTAGCTATAATTTTAATAATACTATATAAATATACTATATGTGAAATATAAAGTAATAAATGTATAATGTCATGCATTTATAACCAGTTTTCATGTCTCAACTTGCTAAGAATTTGTATAGTAAAAATTATTTTGTATTGCATCTGGTGCCCCTATTTACCCCCTAGTATGCTAAAGCTGAATTTCATTATACATAAACGTATATAATAATAATAATAATAATAATAATAATAATAATAATAATAATAATAATAATAATAATAATAACAATAGCTCTTTACATTTATATAGCGCTTTTCTAAATATTCAAAGCAATTTGCAAAAACGCAAACCAGAGCGGGCGCTATCCCGTGATCACCTTAGTGAGGGGCGGTGGCATTACCACTGTGCCACCTGCTTCTAATACAAACACAGGCACCTGATAATTTTGAGTATTCATTTTTTTTTTACCAAGTATCATAAATAAATAGTTTGAAAAATATTTTTTAAAAAGCCCCTTTGAAGCAAAAAGGGGTAGGTAATTACTACAATTATTTTTTCAAAATGATACCTATTTTTATGTCAGATTGGTGTGCTGCAGAATTTTACTAACGAGTTTGTGTGTGCCATGATATAGAAAAGGTTGAAAATTGTTGATCTGTGTTGTAGCCTACAATGTTTTGTCCCCCTACTCCTTAGCGCCCGTGTCCTTAGGTACAGCTTTTGACTCTTATTCATATTTTGTTCTATAAAATGCATGCATAATGAGGAGTACAAAAATATCTTACATATCCCCTTCAAAAACACGAATTGTATGTCTGGTTCACATAAAACATAAAGACACCAAATGTTGTTGTTGTGTCCGCCTGCAATTCGGCTCCCAGAATTGAAATACGGTACCCTGTAGGGGATGTTCATTTTAATTGGGACGTCTCTGACACATTTTTGATTAAAAAATAAAAAACCTCCCACGTAAAAGACACACGGTAAGCAAACTTTCAAAGTTGTCATTCGTTAAAACAGAAGAACATCCTGTGCGATCTCCGTTACATCTGAATCGACTGTTTCATGTTTACCTGGAGAGAGGATCCTGCAACTACAATCTGTTCCTCTCCCCACTGACACGCCATATGCCCAGTATACATGATGTACCACCCTTGCTCTGGAAGTGAGAGTTGTGCAGATTTCAGCAAGAGGTCAGAAAAATTTTACGAGGAAACACCGGGAGAACAGACGACATCAGAAGACTAAGCAAATGGTGAAACGTGGAGATCAAAGAGAGAAACAACACAACCAGAAATGATCGCCTAAAAATAATCAAAGTTTAAGTTCAGAGCAAAAGTCAACCCCAAAGAAACCTCAAAATAAAGCGCGTAGCTCACAAATAAATGTACTATATATGTGTATATCTCTATTTATAAAATCCAACGTCTGTCATATGTCTGTCCACTTTTCACGAGAGAACTGCGTAACGAATTTAGGTCGGGTTTTTTTCTAGAATTTGCTTGGACATTCCGGTTGATTTTGAGACTTCTTTCATCACGCTAAGTATCATAGTTCGCTTGTGGTACTGATTTATTCGCGCTAATCCAAGCGAGGCTGCGGGCCGAGGAGAGGGGGACATGGGCGGGGCCCTTCTCACTCAAGCGCTAGCCTCATTTCGAGTCGCTAAATGTTGAAGTGCATCTTGCCTCTGCTTAGCTAGCGATACCTGTCTGTTCAGCAGACATTATCATCTACAGATTGTTAAGGAGTAACATTTGATGTATTTGACAAAGAGGTCTGAGCTATGTGTGTTTTAGAGGGTACCTGCTCATTGGCAGAGATATCACGGCCGCGTGCTTTTCTCCCCACGCGGGGGCGCGCTCCCGTTATACTGTAGCTGAACACGATCAGATACAGTGCCAGCTTTTGACTTCGGAGCGTCCTTACCTTCCGCTTGGCCAGAATATTTTTTTAATCGGCTTTTAAAGTTTGTCCTGTTTCATTACTATGTGGGCGGAGCCGCGTGGGACATATATATATATATATATATATATATATATATATATATATATATATATATATATATATATATATATATATATATATATACAGTGCATCCGGAAAGTATTCACATCTCATCACTTTTTCCACATTTTGTTATTCCAAAATTGATTAAATTCAATTTTTTCCTCAGAATTCTACACACAACACCCCATAATGACAACGTGAAAAACGTTTACTTGAGGGTTTTGCAAATACATTAAAAATAAAAAATTGAGAAAGCACATGTACATAAGTATTCACAGTCTTTGCCATGAAACCCCAAATTGAGCTCAGGTACATCCTGTTTCCCCTGATCATTCTTGAGATGTTTCTGCAGCTTCATTGGAGTCCACCTGTGGTAAATGCAGTTGATTGGACATGATTTGGAAAGGCACACACCTGTCTATAGAAGGTCCCACAGTTGACAGTTCATGTAAGAGCACAAACCAAGCATGAAGTCAAAGGAATTGTCTGTAGACTTCCGAGACAGGATTGTTTCGAGGCACAAATCTGGGGAAGGGTACAGAAAAATGTCTGCTGCTTTGAAGGTCCCAATGAGCACAGTGGCCTCCATCATCCATAAGTGGAAGAAGTTTGAAACCACCAGGACTCTTCCAGAATTATATATATATATATATATATATATATATATATATATATATATATATATATATATATATATATATATATATATATATATATATATCTGTGGTGGGCTGGCACCCTGCCCAGGGTTTGTTTCCTGCCTTGTGCCCTGTGTATAACAGGTTGGATATATATATATATATATATATATATATATATATATATATATATATATATATATATATACCAGCTGTCCCCCATATATAAATGGAAAGGGATCAGGCCATATTATTATACCAGACCAAATGGACAACCCATTTGTCAAATAAAAAACATGAGGTTCACATTAATTATTTAGATTTCAACCCATCTTAGAAGGGTGGCACAGCTAGGGACCCCATAAACCCATAATAAGAACTTGATGGGGGCACAAGAGGAGTGCTTAACTAACTTAAATAAGCTGTACTTTAATTCATATTGGATGGCCTCTTGGAGGCCTTCCTTCTCGTCCCAGTGGTTGGTATGGCCCACGAGGGGAGAGTCACTAACAATAGCTAAGACAGAAGTGGTCAAAAGTTCATGAAATGACAGGGAGGCCAATGGTGGCACAGCTGCCTTGCAGTAAGGAGACCAGGATTCGTGTAGTGGGTGCTCCCTGCGTGGACTTTGCATGTTATCCCCATGTCTCATGTGGGTGCCCCAGTTTTGTCCTACAGTCCTAAGACATGCAGGTTAGATGAATTGGCATGACCTTGGTATGTGTGTTCAACATTATAGGCCCCCGGGCAAAGCAGTGCACTTGGACCCCTACTTACACAATCACTCAGCAAATCACAAAATACATAGATTAGCATGGGGATCTCTGGGCAACTGCCCAACATGCCCATGTGTTAAGATACTCCTGGGTGGCACCCTGCAGGGAGACTGTTCCTGCCTTTCCCCTGATGCTTGCTGTGGACCTGGCACCAGCTGCCCCGTGACCCTGCTCTGGATAAGCCAGTTTGGAAGATGAACGGATGAAAAGACAGGTGAAAAAGAGCACAGAACTAAAAAACACTTTAAACCACGGAACTGAAATAACCTCGATCCAGCAATGACAGCACTCAGCACAGCGGCCTTCATATCTGCAGAAACGCCACCCCATATTGTAAAGCACACTGGCAGTGGGCCATGTCACCACTGTCACTTTGTCACAGCAGCACAAGCAGCTCCCAATTCCCTGCCGGGTCAGGACGTCACTCATTCTTTGTCATCAGTGTCATCCAGCCAGCCCTCAGTGACGCGTTGGGGGAAATCAGCCTATGAATAATGCATTCAACGAGCAGCTTAATTTTGGTGGCGTGAGGCAAATGTGACAAAAGCACAGCCAAATAATGAGATGGCACACACACACACACACGCTGGGCTTCTTCAAAAAAACAGATTTTGTGTTCTCCTCTGGTCAAAAGTGGCAACGTTAACACCGTTTAAACTGAGAATGACATTTCTAAATAAGCTGAATCCTGCTGAAATTAGCTTGGCGTGTGACAGCAATAAAAAAGCGGAAGCTTTTATGGAAGGGAAATTCATTGGTTGGGAAATAAACACACACCAGGTCATGGAGGATACTGTAAGAATTCTAAAAATACAACCTAGTAGAGATCATCGAAGCCCTTCATGGTGAGAGCCTTCCTATAAAGTCACAGAGAGGCACACATGGCTTAGAAGAAAGTGGCAAACAACTTCAAAGGGCAGCCATGAAGCTTGAGAGGATGATGTATGCCACATCCATCCATCCCGCTTAATCCAGTTCAAAGTTGCCATTTGGGGCTGCGCACAGATGATCTAGTCTTCAACAAATTTTGGGAACCGTCAGCATGATGGTGGTGAACGACTCTGCCGAAAGGGCAATAAATGGAATGACATGCTGAGATTGGTCGAAGAACAGAATCGGTTTACAGCAGAAACTCAGAACACAAACATCTCCAGACTTGAACAGTGTGGAATGTGAATGGATCATTTAATTTTTATTTGCCACCAACCTCGAACAAAAACTCAAGATGTGGCCGTGTGGAGTCGAGACGAAGCCAAACAAGCCTCTGTTTGCCGAATATTCTGTGACGGGACGCCCCAACCATGGAAGGACCTGGTGGAGAGAGAGGACTTTCAGGACAGTTTTTCCCCAGGACTGACAGAAGGCAGCACTCTTGGCTTCCAGCGGTGGCCACTGGTCATGAGCATGGAAGCTCAACCCTGCTGTGTTCAGTGGCCACCACCAGGGGATGCATTGATATTTGAAGGGACCTATTTGGCAGCATTTCCAGCACATCTGGAAGTCCTGCCAGAAGAAGCTCGTTGGGCACCTGCAGTCCTTCTGAATGCCCTGTAAAAAGGGTTCAGTCGCCTGGATGCTAACAAGACCCCTATTTGGCAGCACCTCTGCCACATTCTTTGTACAGATTTCTTTTGTTTCATGAAACTTTATTAAATGGGGACAACCGGGTGGGCATCCTAACACTTTTCTGTGAGAACCCACAGTGTCTTTTTTGACCACAATACATACACCCTCTCCAGTCCGCTTACCATTCAAAGTCTCCTTTTCTGCCAAGGTGTATAAAAGGTCTGTCCCATGTGTACAAACTTCCATTCCAAAAACTGATGTCCTAAAACGCCATTGACAACAACCTGCTGTATCCATCATTTTCCTCATCATCATCGTCATCCTCAGGTGTATGGTGTCACATTCATGCAGCCAGCTGGTGCCAACACATATATATATATATATATTTTATTTTATCGATTTTACTACAATCAAACAGCATTCCACACAAATAACTCAAGTTTTACAAAAAAAAAGGTTTGAAACAAATCAATCCCCACCCCTGAGAAAGAGAGCTAGGCCAGCAGAGTAAAAATTAAAACTAGTAAAAATAAGTAAATAGATAAATTAATAAATGAGTAAAGACAAATGGGGTGGCGCAGTGGGTAGCACTGCCGCCTCATGGTTAGGAGACCTAGGTTCGCTTCCCGGGTCCTCCTGCGTGGAGTTTGCATGTTCTCCCTGTGTCTCCTCGGGTTTCCTCCCACAGTCCAAAGACATGCAGGTTAGGTGCAATGGCGATTCTAAATTGTCCCTTGTGTGTGTGTGTGCCCTGCCTGGGGTTTGTTCCTGCCTTGCACCCTGTGTTGGCTGGGATTGGCTCCAGCAGACCCCCGTGACCCTGTAATTAGGATATAGCAGGTTGGATAATGACTGACTGACTAAAGATAAATGGAGAAAAAGAGGGGAGAGAATCCACTTACTCAATTTAAAAGCTTATTCTAAAATGTTATTAATTAGATTCTGCCAGGTTTTAAAACAGTTCTGCACAGATCCTCTAAGTGAGTATTTTAATTTTTCCAATTTCAAATAATATAATACATCAGATACCCACTGACATAAAAGAGGTGAGTTTCTTCCAGTTGAGCGAGATAAATCTACATGCTAATAGTGAAGTAAAATGCATGACAGTTTGTCCTTCTCAACTTTAAGCCCCTCTGGGGGTCCACCATACAGAGCTGGGGTTAAGAGGGATTGTGACACTCAGGCTGTCTGATAGGCATTTAAAGATTTGGGTCCAGAATGATGTTAATTTGGTGCACGTGGCCCAGTGAGGCTGGAGCTCGATTGCAGCGTTCGCAGGTTGGCTCTCACCAAGGAAACATTTTGGACAATTCTAAACAAGAGAGATGTGCTCGATATACACTCACCTAAAGGATTATTAGGAACACCTGTTCAATTTCTCATTAATGCAATTATCTAATCAACCAATCACATGGCAGTTGCTTCAATGCATTTAGGGGTGTGGTCCTGGTCAAGACAATCTCCTGAACTCCAAACTGAATGTCAGAATGGGAAAGAAAGGTGATTTAAGCAATTTGAGCGTGGCATGGTTGTTGGTGCCAGGCGGGCGGTCTGAGTATTTCACAATCTGCTCAGTTACTGGGATTTTCACGCACAACCATTTCTAGGGTTTACAAAGAATGGTGTGAAAAGGGAAAAACATCCAGTATGCGGCAGTCCTGTGGGCAAAAATGCCTTGTTGATGCTAGAGGTCAGAGGAGAATGGGCCGACTGATTCAAGCTGATAGAAGAGCAACTTTGACTGAAATAACCACTCGTTACAACCGAGGTATGCAGCAAAGCATTTGTGAAGCCACAACACGCACAACCTTGAGGCGGATGGGCTACAACAGCAGAAGACCCCACCGGGTACCACTCATCTCCACTACAAATAGGAAAAAGAGGCTACAATTTGCACGAGCTCACCAAAATTGGACAGTTGAAGACTGGAAAAATGTTGCCTGGTCTGATGAGTCTCGATTTCTGTTGAGACATTCAAATGGTAGAGTCAGAATTTGGCGTAAACAGAATGAGAACATGGATCCATCATGCCTTGTTACCACTGTGCAGGCTGGTGGTGGTGGTGTAATGGTGTGGGGGATGTTTTCTTGGCACACTTTAGGCCCCTTAGTGCCAATTGGGCATTGTTTAAATGCCACGGGCTACCTGAGCATTGTTTCTGACCATGTCCATCCCTTCATGACCACCATGTACCCATCCTCTGATGGCTACTTCCAGCAGGATAATGCACCATGTCACAAAGCTCGAATCATTTCAAATTGGTTTCTTGAACATGACAATGAGTTCACTGTACTAAAATGGCCCCCACAGTCACCACATCTCAACCCAATAGAGCATCTTTGGGATGTGGTGGAACGGGAGCTTCGTGCCCTGGATGTGCATCCCACAAATCTCCATCAACTGCAAGATGCTATCCTATCAATATGGGCCAACATTTCTAAAGAATGCTTTCAGCACCTTGTTGAATCAATGCCACGTAGAATTAAGGCAGTTCTGAAGGCGAAAGGGGGTCAAACACCGTATTAGTATGGTGTTCCTAATAATCCTTTAGGTGAGTGTATAATGTTGAGTTAAATAATTGTATGCTTTGTGCATATGGAGCTCCACTGAATTCTCTGCATTGCTACCTTCCACTCCTTTTCTGAGATGTTGACTGAGAGATCCTTTTTTTCCCACTGTACTCTGGGATCTTTGAAAGGGAGGGACTGTAAAATAGTTTTATGAATTACAGAAATGCTTCCTGAGTCCTCGAGACTTATCAATATTTTTTCCGGCATAGAGGTAGGTGGGAGGTGAGGAAAATTGGGCAGGTTCTGCTTAACAAAGTTTCTAATTTGAAGGTAGTGAAAGAAATGTGTTGCTGGAAAGTTAAATTTGGAGTGTAATTTTTCGTAGGATGTGAAGATGTTGTCTATGTACAGATCTCTAAGTGATTTAATCCCAAATGTTTTCCAGACATTAAAAACTGTGCACGTTTCAGAGGCTGGAAAAAGGTGGTCCTCGTGCAGAGGTGCCACAGATAAAAGCTTCTCTATTTTAAAATACTTCCTACATTGGTTCCATATTTTGAGTGAATGAAGCACAATTGGGTTGTTAGTATATTGGCGATGACTTGTAGTTATTGGGGTACAAAGTAATGAATATAAAGAAGTACTGCAGGATTTTATTTCTATTGTGGACCAAACCTGTGTATATTCATCTATTTGTGTCAATGTCCATTTTTTTTATAGTTTGTATGTTTGCTGCCCAGTAATAAAATTGAAAGTTGGGTAGAGCCATGCCACCTTCTGCTTTAGGTCTTTGTAGGGTCGCTCTTTGGATATGTGGATGATTTGAATTCCAAATAAATGTGCCACCACATAAAGGCCTGACTGCTCGGCCTCATGGTGACCGCTGTAACAGCACTGCAAGCCTCCTACAGCCAGCAAGGTGCAACTTATTATAGTCCAGTGGTCGGCTCTCTAGTGGTAGTCACGCGTTCAACAGGGATAAAAACCTACACTGGTCACAAGAAAGTTTTTCCAGTTTTGGCAAAAATTGTCCTCATTAGACCTGGAGATACACAGGCCAGTGATGATCTCCATCCAACCTGACAGAGTTTGAGAAGAATGGCAGAAAATCTGTTAATCCAGGGGGGTGAATCATGTTGCTTTATACCCAAGAAGATTCCAGGCTATAATGACCATCAAAGGTGCTTCAATGAAGTCCTCAGTGAAGGGTCTCAATGCTCGTGTCAGTGTGGCATCCATCCATCCATCCATTATCCAACCTGCTATATCCCAACTACAGGGTCACGGGGGTCTGCTGGAGCCAACCCCAGCCAACAAAGGTTGCAAGGCAGGAAACAAACCCCAGGCAGGGCGCCAGCCCACCGAAAAGTATTATTATTAATATTAAATTAGTTTGTGATAGTAATGTGTCACCTTTCACCCTCTGATTGAGGCCCATGGAGGGCTAGATCCCTGGTAAAGGATCTCAAATCCCAAATAACATCACATTGGTAATCACTGACTTTGAAAGATTCTAAAAAGATACCCCCCGCACGCTTATGCTTATAATGTGTCAACTTTAACCTTCTGGGAGTGGCTCTTAGTGGGCTAGGACCACCAGTAAAGAATCAAATATCATAAACATGATCGTATTCATGATCAGCAAAAAACAACTCGACACGCCGGTATTACCGATCCCCTTTAATTGAAACAAGAGTAACTTTGACCCCTCGTATCCCATGATCGGGTCAGTTGATGTGATGCACAACTTCAAGTTCTTCTGATGTTTGTTGCTGAAAGATCCTATTGGTTTACTCTTTATCATTCCTGCAAAAAAATGGCATCCAGAAATGGTCTAAAAATGAGTGCTTTCTGGGTCTAGAGGGACAAAGATAAGAGGGAACCCCAAAAAGATCAATATCTTGCATACAAGAGTGGTGCTTGGGGGTGGCAAGTGGGTTGACCGTCCCAGGCCCCGCATCTAAGGGGGCCCTGCTTTTGAAGTCTGCATGTCCCGTTCGAACGGATTTGTCAAGTTATATTCTCCATGTATATATCTGAGATGCTTCTAAGACTGTTGTGGGCTGGCGCCCTGCCTGGGGTTTGTTTCCTGCCTTGCGCCCTTTGTTGGCTGGGATTGGCTCCAGCAGACCCCCATGACCCTGTAGTTAGGATATAGCGGGTTGGATAATGGATGGATGGATGCTTCTAAGAGGAACCCTTTAAAAATCCCTCATGTACATCTTTGAAAACATTACATAGTCCACCTTCATCGCTCAAAAATGGTCGCCAATATAATCCCTTCCTAAAACAGGTCTAGCCCATTAGTTGCTGGGTTGGCTTCTGTTTTGACTTGGGAACAACTGATGGCTTGTCACTTATGACTCATTCGTGTTCAGTGAGCCCACCATCGTTTCTTAGTCGAGTCTTTGGTTCAGTTTGCTACAGTAGGCCTCATTGAAACACTGTGGGAAGTGTTTGGTAGCGGAACGCGCAGCAACATTTTATTATCTCTGTCGACGCCATGAGTGGATGAGATCGTGGTGCACTTTTTTAATAGATTATATCGTTATATTTTAATAAAGTCTGCATGTTATCTTGCAAAAATGTAGCTGTATACTGTAATGAGAAAATCCAGTGGATGTTAACATTATTTTTTATTAAATTCACACGCAAGTTTATACAGTCCACACATACCTGTAAGAGCGTTTGACGTAACCGGCCCCACGTGGGGTTGGTCAGCCCTCAGGCCACCACTGCTTACATATCTTGACATTAAGATGAGATGAATGGCATATCATAAGTGGGGATTTTCTAGTCCTGGGTGGGTTAGGTAGGTGCCAGACCAAAAAAAAAAAAAATTGAAGTGATTTCAAAGCATTCAGAAGTCATTTGAATGCAATGAAAGCAGCAGGTACATCATGAAGGGGTAGAAGGCAGAGCGTCCACCTCACAGGTGTTCATTGCTGCTGCTGCCATGCATCTCAGAAGAGGTCATCTACCTGAAGCTCAGCACATTCAGGCCTGGCCAGTACTTGGATGGGAGACCAACTAGGAAAAGGCCTGGGTTACTGCTGGAAGAGGGGTTAAGTAAAGCCAGCAGGGGGCGCCTACCCTGTGCTCTGTGTGTGGACCTCAATACCCCAGTACAGTGAGACATAAAACGGAGGTCCTGACTCTGTGTGGTAGGATGTATTCTGATGTCCTGGCTAAACTGCCCACCATGGTGTAGCCATTCTGGCCCCCTTATCAGCTCCCCTTGTCTAACTGGCTATCTTTCTTACCACTTAACCTAATGTGTAGCGAATGTAAAAATGGCTGCCGTCGCCTCATCCAGGTGGATGTTGCCCATTAGGGGTGGCTGAAGTGGCTCCCCACTCCCTATGTAAAGAACTTTTAATAGTGAGAAAGGTGCTATATAAATGTAAATAATCATTTTTATTTTACTGTTTGTGTGGTTCTTCCAATGTATGTGTCAGTTTTCTTCAGTTTTTCGTCCCACTGTGAGCGGGTGCCCTGTGATGTTCACTGCTATCTTCAGCCATGTGCCCAGTGTTGCCAGGATGGTCGCCCGCTCTCTACAAAGCTGGTATAAAAGCAACATCTTCCTGAAAGCACTGTGAAGAATATGTACTGAAAACAATATTACAGTAAGATGAAAAATGCACTCACATAAACAATCTGGTTAACCTTGCGGTAAGCAGGAGGCGTTCTTTTTAAATCAATACAAATCTAAAATCGTTACAGCTCAGCAATCAAAATGTCCGCATGGAAGACGCCATCATAAACACCGTTATCTTTCTGTTGAAAGGAAGGACTCATTAACATAACAGACGGCACACATCTACAGCGAGTCGCCACGTCCCGGGTTTATGGGCTCCTTGCTTGCGGATGGGCTGCCGACACAAGACTGGCTGACATGTTGAGTCGACACCACCCGCCTCAGAGAAGAAAATTAATTTAGCACAACTAAGCATTCTGTGAAGCAACATTAGCCAACAAATCACCATTTTCTAACGAATCGGACGAGCTGCTGCCGCGTCTCCTTTGCAGGGCCCCTCTGTAAAATGCATTCGGGCCGCCTAATCTCGCGCGTTATCCCGCTGATCACTTAATGTGCCTCCCGGATGTATGCGCGATGCCCCGTTTAATACACGGACCCTCATCTCGTTAGCAGCATGGTAACTAACGCGCCTTCAAATGCCGTTTGTTAGGAAAGTCCTCTGTGATGTGACGCTCAGCGCTTTAATCCGCAAAATAAACGGACGCCGCTCTCTTGAAACGAAATCACAGTCCGTTTGAAAGGGGACAAGCCATTCAGCCCAACTGAGCCCTTCGCGTTAAGGCCACGGACCTTAAAGCTCGGGGATGTCCAGCAGTAGCGCAGAGTTTTTGTCGCCTGAGATGATCGCCCCAGTTAGAAAATAAAACGTCATACAAAAATCGGCAGTGCTCTCCCCTAGACTTTCTCGTATACTCAGATATGGGGATGGATATTTGAATATTAAACCTCATTTCAGGACAATATTTTTATATTATGTACCACCAACAACAAATCAAATCGAATTAATAAAATATTGAACAGTTACTATAAAAGTAAAGTTGAATAAATAGAACCCTGCAGCTGCTTGAATAAATGGTAAAGTAACACTTCCGGTTAACGGAAATAGCCCGAAAGTTAATAGAAATTTACGTTTTGTACCTAATACTTGTATCCAAAATGTAGGTGACATAAGTGAAAGCATACGCAAGTTATCATGTTTATATATATATACACACACACACACACAGACATAATTCCAAAAATGGTATTTTCGGACTCAGGAAGGTCTAACACGAAGAGATTCATCAAAATCTCGAAATGGAATTTTTGGAGGATTCTAATACTTTCCATATACAGTACTTCGGATACGAGAAAGTAAAAATGAAAACGAAGAAAATTGTAGCTACATTTTAAATTATGAATTACAATTGAGGTATTTTAATAATGCCCCATATGCATTTTTAATAGTTCTTTCCTAGCCCTTTTCCTTTTTTCTAAAAGCAGCACCGCTCGCTTCATGTTGAGATTGAGAGAATCAGTGTTACCACCCCAATGTTTTTCCAGCCATTTTTCTGTTTCTGTCTGTGTTTCTATGTTTTTTTTCTGTTTTTCCATCACGATCTTTTGTTCCTTTTAGCACAATCCTTGAACTACAGTTTCTTGTGCACACAAATGTATTGTTTTCTACATCTTAACAAAAACGTATTAACTGCGCATCTCTAAAATTTAATTACTAGACGGTGTATAAACAAATTAACTTGGTGATTGTGATTGGTGACCTGTGACTTGACGTCACATCCTGCATAGTGCGCATGCTTTAACGTCAGTCAGTCATGCGCTGATAGCAAATAAAAATATTAACTGCTATACTTGGAATCCACGAAAAGAAGGAAAGTGCCATAAATAATGTTGTGTGAAATTGAAAAAGCACAAAAAGAAAAATTTTAAGTTAAAGTTGTTGAAATGAGTGAGGACGAGTCCCGTTTAATGTTCTGCTCACAGCTTCAATTTGACATTTCCCGCTTATCAGGAATGCTATATCGTTGTTTTGACAGTTAGATTTATTTGGCAGACATGTGCTGCTGTTGTACTTAATTAGAAAATTCCTTGTATACCATGTTAAACATGTGTATGCTTTTCTGTTTTTATTTGGTGACATTGTCTTAGTTTTTCTAAAAGTTAGAGTGGCAACACTGGAGAGAATAATAAAATATTAATAATGAGATTGAAGGGTTCGATCGGAATAAGTCGACGGAGAGAGTCTTCGGTCGGAGTAAATTGGCGAACTGGTCAAGACTGGCATTTGTAGAATAAAACATTGCAACATATGTATTTGTAACAGTTTTCAGACATTAAAAAATGTTGTCATTTTGACACCGAGAACGCATATTAGCTTGCCGAAACCCTATGAAACGAAACTGTCAAAAAAAGTTTTAAAGTTCTAGCACTAAACTTTATTTAAAAGTGCCGCGGTTCTGATTTGTGCTGCCTTGCCGAAATATGCTACACATGTGCATATTTACACGTCTCAAAGTGAAAACGTCGAAACGAACAGAAGATTTTTATGGTAGTACTCACCATCTGCCAACGTTGCAGAAACCAATCGTGTTCGGCATACAAACACAACAATACTGGGCAAAAAAAGTGAGATTTAAACGTAAAAGGCATTGGATTGAGGCATTGGATACGTTTGCTCCTAATGTCTTAAATGACAAATAATAATCTTAGTATAGGGTCGGTTTTAATTCATTTTAATCTGTTTATTCACGGACTTGTTTTAGAATACATGTATAGCCTACTGCGCGTGCGGACAACAGCTTTGGCGCACATTCGACAGGTTCCGTTGTTTGATAGAACACCCCGCCCCTAAAAAAGTGCCGCCCCACCCAGCTACGCCAGTGATGTCCAACCAGCGGTTACCTCTGACTTGCTGTCTGGCCCAGAGGAGGTTGCGTAACCTGCTGGTGCCACAGCTGTATGACATATACGTGTAAACAGACTTGTGCAAAGGCACTATAGAAAATAAGTCATAGAATCATTCATGTAGTGCTTCCAAAGCAACACGGATGTGTCATGCAGCACAATATGCGATGACCAACAGTCTGGAAAAGGTCTTTCAAACTTACAGCGGCAACCAGAGCGTGACTTGTTTCACAGGTAAGGTTGGCAGTGCCAGTCAGCAAAAAAAAATAAAATAAAAAACAACAACAATAATAGTAATAATAAAAGATTATTTAAAGAAGGGCAGATTTTGAGTAGCTATACAGAATATTGAGCAGATTCACAATTTATTCAGACCCCTGCACTTTTTCACACTTTGTTATGTTGCAGCCTTGTGCTAAAATCGTTTAAATTAATTTTCATCTCTCATCAAGCAACACTCAATGCCCTAGAATGACAAAGTGAAAACAAGATTCTAGAAATAGTTGCAAAAAGATTCAATATTAAATAAAAAAAAAAAATCCCTGAAACATCCCATCGACACAGGTATTCAGACCCCCCATTTATTTTGCAGTGAGTTGAAGCCGCTTTGGTAGCCCTTATGGCGTGGAATCTTCAGCTACGCACACCTGAATTTGGGGAATTTGTTTCATTCTTCTCTGCAGATCCCCTCAAGCTCTGTAGAGATGGATGGGTGGAGACCATAGATGTTGGATTGGGAGTTCAAGTTTGGGCTCTGGTTTGGGCCACTCAAGGACATTCCCACAGTTGTCTCTATAATTTTGAATGGAGAATGGAGAGAACAAACTTTGTTCCAGAGTTGCCACTACCTGGGCTGTCTTTGCCGTGTGCTTCGGGTGACTTGTCCTGTTGGACGGTGAAGTCTGAGGTCCTGAGCGCTCTTAGCAGGTTTTCATTAAGGTCGTCTCTGCACTTTGCTCCATTCTGATTTCCTGTAGCCCCATCTTGCCTGCTAGACCCTGCTGCTGCTGACAAAGAGCACCACAGGATGGTGACACACCACCATGCTTCACTACTGGAGTGTACTGCACAGGTAACGAGCAGCACATGGTGGAGGAACATCTTGGTTTGGTCAGACCGGAGAATCTTGTTTCTCCCTTTAGGTGTCTTTCTGCAAACTCCAAAAGGGCTTCCTTGTGTCCTTCACTGTGAAGAGGCTTCTGTCTGACTCCTCTGTCATAAAAGCTCAGATAAGTGGTGAGCTGCAGTGGTGGGTGTCCTTCTGGAAGTTTCTCTCATCTCCACACAGGCTCTCCACATTGACTATTGGGATCTGAATCACCTTTCTTTCCAAGGCTCTTGTCCCCCTACAGCTCTAAAAATAGTTCATTTAAGAATTATGGGGGCAACTTTTGGCTCCAGTAAAAGTTCTGAAGCCTTCCCAGATCTGCACCATCCTGTCTCGTAGCTCTGCAGACAATTCCTGCCACCTCATAGCTTGGGTATTTTGCTCAAATGTGGGATCTTCTGTAGACCGGCATGTGTGTGACTTTCCTAATCAGGACAAGTGAACTGAACTGACCACATAAGTGGACTTCAAAGAAGGTGTAAAGCAGGGGACCCCAACTCCAGTCCTGGGGAGCTGCAGTGGCTGCAGGTTTTCATTCTAGCCCTTTTCTTAATTAGTGACCTGTTTTTGCTAATAATTAACTTCTTTGGAATTCATTTTAATTGACTTGCTCTTGAAGACTCAGACCCTTTAATTCAGTGGTCTCAAACTCTGGTCCTGGAGGGCCGCAGTGGCTTCAGGTGTTCATTCTAACCCTTTTCTTAATTAGTGACCTGCTGTTCCTTCTTTTGAATTAATTTGGATTGACTTGCTCTTGAAGACTCAGACCCCTCAAATGTTTCTTTCTCCTTTATTAGCTGCCAAAAATTCAGGAGATACAAAATGAGCCAAAACACGACCTGCAAACTGTGACCATCACACAACATCTGGAAATAAAGAAATGTGAAGGTCTCAGGAATGCTGATCTGCTCAGGTCCACAAAACATTTGACTAGAGATCTTAGAAAGCAGAAATTCAATAATTTCAGAAATGTCTGCCATTGCACAATGAGAGCAGCAACAAGCCATGGAATAAAAGAACGGGTTTAATGAACGACAAGATTCCACACCAAATGAAGCAACTGGTTGAAGTTTCAGGCCCTGACTTAGGTGGTCTTCTGTTGTCTCACTCACTTCACGTTTCATTTCTGTTTGGGTGCCATTCAAGGAAAGAAATGAAGCGATTCAGAGGAACGATGAAGAAATTCAGAGGAACAAATCTTAAAAAACAAGTCAATTCAAAGGAATGTAAAAGGAGTTAATTAGCAGCAAAAACTGTTCACCAATTAAGAAAAGGGTTAGAATGAAACTTGCAACAATTGGGGTCCTCCAGCACCAGAGTTGGGGACCCCTGGTGTAGAAACATCTCAGTGGTGATCAATAAAATGGGAGACAAAACTCGAGTGTGGCAGCGTCTGAATACTCGTTTCAATGGGAGATTTCAGGGTTTTACTTTTAATACTTTTGCAAACATTTCCAAAATTCTGTTTTTGCTTTGTCACCCTGTGGTATTGAGTGTGGCTTGATGTGGTAAAAAAAAAAATGATTTTAAATGGTTTTAGCACAAGGATGTAACATAGCGAAATGTATCAAGAGTGTAGGGGTCTCAACACCGTACGACTGTTCCACTCCTTCTTCTTTGAAATACCTGAATGCATGTGGGCTTCAAGGTGAGGGCAAAAGTGGACTAAAAAGAGCAGGAAGAAAAAAAAAATGGGCACCACGTAACGTGGCAAATGAAGACATCCAAAAAGAGCTGGCAAGAAACGTCTCCAGACACCCTGGGAATCACGGAGGCCACACATGATTGATCAACAGACGAAGTGATCGATAAAAATGAGTGCAGCAGCACAGGGAGACTGCAAATGAAAATCTATTAAGGGCCTCGTGGGTGGAAGGGCCGGCCGGGACTCTCACCGGAACTGGAGGGGCACCTGACCCCTGTTAACACCGCAGCGTGTGGGCCTCACGGTTGGCAGCCTGGTAAGACACATCAGGAAAATAAAAAAAGTGCAAAGAAACACCTCCGACATGGTAGCTGTGCAAGTAACAAATCAGGAACACTCTCTCGCTACGAAAGGTCATCCAATGTTGTTTTATGTCTGGGGACCAAGCTGTGAAAATGTAATTTAGTTGAACAGATACGAGTAATGCCTTGTCAGGCCATACACTGGCGGAGGCTGACCTAATTGGATTTGGGTTAAAAAAAATTATATATATATATATATATATATATATATATATATATATATATATATATATATATATATATATATATATATGATCATTATTAGAATTAAGTTAGCAGCCAGAAATGTGTGCTCTCCAAGTTACAGAGAAAACGATTAAAGTTCTGATTGCCGAGCACAAAATGTAATCCTCTAAACGGCCAGGAAGATCGCCATCTGATAATTCTAATCTGACATTCTAAAGCGCGGCTCAAATTAAAAAAGGAGCCCTTTATTGAAATTTGATTAAAAAATAAAGACGGAAAGCAATACAGTCCAACTCACTTTCCTCCATTCTTTCCTGCCATTTATTAATTCTCCACAGCAAAAATGGAGAATATTTATAGCAGGCTGAAATTACTATTATATGAAACAAAAAGAAAAAAAAAAAGAACAAAGATACAAAAAGAGACATCATGAACTGAGGAGCAGACCAGAGCACCATCTCAAAGAAATGTGACTTCATTTGACCAGTGCCTTCAAATCTGCATGGTCACTGTGACAAAAGGCATCCCCACCAGTGACGGTCATGACATGACAGACTCATGACATCACACAAGCCATAATGGAAAGAGCACTGGATCAGCAGATAAAGACAGACAGACAGACAGACAGACAGACAGACAGATAGATAGATAGATAGATAGATAGATAGATAGATAGATAGATGTGAGAGGCTCTATATGATAGATAGATAGATAGATAGATAGATAGATAGATAGATAGATAGATAGATAGATAGATAGATAGATAGATGTGAGAGGCTCTATATGATAGATAGATAGATAGATAGATAGTGAAAGGCACTATATAATTGATAGATAGATAGATAGATAGATAGATAGATAGATAGATAGATAGATAGATAGACATGAAAGGCACTATATGATAGATAGATAGATAGATAGATAGATAGATAGATAGATAGATAGATATGAAAGGCACTATTTAATAGATAGATAGATAATATAATTATAAACAATTACTAACCCTCCTCTATTCTGTTTCTCTTCCCAGTATCTGGATGTAGCACTTGGTTCCACTGCTCTACTGCCAAGATATCTATCTATCTATCTATCTATCTATCTATCTATCTATCTATCTATCTATCTATCTATCTATCTATCTATCTATCTATCTATCTATCTATCTATCTACCCATCTACACACACCAGAATGAGTTAAAAGAAAGTAAACTAAAAAGAAAGAAAACATCTGCCTTGGCAGTTCCAGTCCCAGTGTGGCATTATGCAGATGTTTTGCTGTTGACATATAGGAACCCCAATCATTTTTCATGACACACTTCTGCTGAATAATGTGTTAGCTGAAAGTACTCTGTGTTGGTATGTCAGAGAGAGGATGTACAGTATTGTTCATACTGGCAGTCAGTTTGATTTTCATGCTCTCCTCCTCTACTTCTTCCAGGGGGCCCAGAATCTGTCCCATAACTGACCCCCCCTCCCTTTTAATTAACTTGTTTCATTCAACAAGGGTGTACTAGTGCTAGCTGATCTAGCTGTCTAAGACAGGTTGAAAACTTTGCACTTCACCATCTGTTGGAATGTATTTTGTAACACAATTAATTTGTAGTGATATAAAGCATTACTACAAATGTTTGTGATGCACCATCTGTTGGAATGACAAATGCAATGATTTTGTCTCTTATATGTCATTTGGTATAGGATTAATAAAAGCAGGGGCAAGTTTTTGAGGTGCCATCTTTGGAAATGACAACTGCAATGCATTTTATTTCTGCAAATGTTAGTGATGTGCCACCTGTTGGAATGAAAAATGCAATGCATCGGTGTCTGTTATATGCCATTTGGTAGTGATTGGTAAAAGCAGTGTTAATGTTTGTGATGCACCATCTGTTGGAATGGCACATGCAATATATTTTATTACTACAAATGTTTGTGAGGTGCTCTCTGTTGGAATGACTGAGACATAGTGACCATACGGACATACAGATATCAGACACGCAGACACTTATCTTTTTTTAAGTTGGATATGGCACTATGGAAAGGTTCTTTATAGTAGAGTTGTTCTTGCATGTTATTACAAATAAAGAAACACTCAAAGAAGATGTCTTTTTTTTTGCATAACTTCATGCAAATACCAAGAAAAGGAACAATTCAACTATCCTTCACACTCCCACCAACCCACCCACACACGCACTAAAGACAAAGACTTCAAAAGATAAATAAATAAATAAACCATCAAGTAGGCAGCAGTACTGCCAGCCTTCCACCTACAGTGCATGGATTTTACACTTGGTCCTATTTTTATAACAAAGATCATTTTACATGCATTAAAAATAACAATGCAGCACTTGCCAGTTTTTTGAGACACTTTCTGGAAAGTCACAAAGCATTGCCCATGCCATGTAAGCGTCTATCAGTCGGGGCATCACAGACAGCCACTCTATTCATAGAGGACTCATCACGTGCCCATTAAATAGAATTAAACAGTCAGTCCTAGAAAATAGCGCCCTCGGCTTCAACGACAAGCAACCCCAGGGTTAACTGCAGTGCCGCCTGCTCCTTAATATTCTCACCTAACCCCCCTCTCCTGCCGCTAATGCTGTCAACAATTACTTTAAAATTCAATTCCTGCCATGCATGAGAAAGATACAGATAGCCCTTGTCAATTTCATTTTACGTCTTGTGCCAGCTAAACCTTCACCTCACCTCCACCTGCAAGCAAGGTGGCCTTTGGGGAGAGGGGGTTCTGCACATCCAGCTCGGCCTCAGGGTGGGCAGTTCCAACCAATCAGGTGTCAGACATTTTTCATCTGTGATAATGAGGATCTTATTAATTTTGGTGGTGTGATTTGGGCCGTCTCTGTAGCTTTCTGTCACTGCCAGGATCTTTAATCAGGTACTGTATAATTATATAAATAGCAGCCCCCCTTATTCATTACCGACCTGACCAATATTCCAAGAAACCAATTGTTACAGACTTTAAATGGGATTTATTGGGCAAGTCCAACACTTGATTGGTTAATTAAAATTCTGTGGCGACTAACTGGCTGTGGATAATTAATTCTGCTGCACAACTCCTAGGGCATCCTTGAAGAAGATCCAAAAAAGGCCAAGCCGACAGCAAGCGGCTCACCCCAGTGCCACTTTCATGAAATAATGAGCGTCTAAATGGTACATGTTGAACCCAAGGCCCGTGGATTGGATTGTCCAGTTGTGCCCTTGGGCCATCCTGGCAGGCGTCCATACTGCATGGAGTCATAAAGCACTCGAGTAACTGCAAATTAGGAAAATAAGGCCCGTCCAGCACTTCCCTTAATTTCCCAACTACAGTGTCCACCAGATGCAAGTGTCACATTCAAGGCCAAAGGACACAGCTGGGCCTTTGCTGAAAGCAGCTGCAAATGGACATTAGTGCCCCTTTGATTCAATTCCTGTGACCACACATGCCCTGTACAATGTCACATATGTGCACATGGGAGGACACTAAAGGGTGCAAAAAAAGGCAGTTCCATGCCAAACCAGGGGATGGCAGAGTGCACTAATCCCTTCTCTTTTGTCCCTGCAGACCAAACACAGGAAATTCCTCCTGGACTTGATAACATCACTTCCGGGTTTCAAGGCCCGATGACATCACCTTTAGATTTTTTCCGGATCTGATGATGTCAATTCCGGTTCAAGGGCCGATGATGTCACCTGTGTTTTTTTCCCAGACCCAATGATGTAATTTCTGGTCCCAGGCCTGATGATGTCACTTCCAGTTTCCAGACCCCGATGATGTCACTACTGGTTCCAGGCCCGATGACATCACTTTCAGTTTCCAGACCTCGATGACATCACTTCCAGTTCCTGTCCAGATGACGTCACTTCCCCGTCTGACTTTCAAAAGACCGCCATATTCCTTTTGCCAATCCATTCTGTTTTGGTCTTATATCTGTGACAACTCTGCATTTACCTTTCTTTTCCAGTCACACTCTGAGTACATGGGGAGGCTGCCCTAAATATTTTTCTGTGTCAAGGTGGGTTATTTCCACAATTAGCACTGAGCAAGCACCACCTGTGATGCTTGAATGAAGGAGGGTTCCCCAACTGTCCAGAAGACCTTGAGCAGAGAATCCCCTGGAATGAAGCCTGAAAGCAATGAGGAATAACCTAAGGACTTCTACTTTCAGCAGAATGCCAAGTGTGGGCTGGGAGGACTTTTGGCCTTGGAACCCTTGCAGATTTTGTTTTTTTTATTCAAAGTGACCTCCTTTTCCTTCTTTTGGTAATTAAATTTAATTGACTTGCTCTTGAAGACTTAGTGCCTTTAATTGTTTCTTTGTTCTTATTTAGCAGGAAACCAATAATGAGATAAAAATGAGCCAAAATGTGACCAGCAAACTGTGACCATCACACAATATCTGAGCATAAACAAATGTGAAGGTCTCAGGAGTACTGATCTGCTCAGGTCCACAAAACATTTGACCAGTGCTCTTAGAAAAAAGAAAATCCACAATTTTAGAAATGTCTACTATTACACAATAAGAGCAGCCACGAGCCATGGAATTAAAGAACGGGTTTAATGAACGACAATAATCAGAGCCTAATGAAGTAACTGGTTGGGGTTCGAGGCCCTGACTGAATTGGTCTTCTGTCGGCTCCCTCAAGTCACATTTCATTTCTGTTTGGCTGCAATTTAAGGAAAGAAATGAAGCGATTTAGAGGAACGATGAAGAAATTCAGGGGAACAAATCTTAAAAAACAAGTCAATTCGAAGGAATGTAAAAGGAGTTAATTAGCAGTAAAAACTGGTCACCAATTAAGAAAAGGGTTAGAATGAAAACCTGCAGCTACTGCGGCCCTCCAGGACGAGAGTTGGAGACCACTGATGTACAGTATTTGACTCTGCTTTCCTACCAATTATATATCTATGTTAGGTAAGTGTGTATTGATTTATTTTTTTTATTTTTTCATGATTATTCTAATTTCCGTCGTGTGGTGGGTATCAGTGGATGTTTCTAACCTCTCATCCTCCTCCTAATTTAGCTTGCTTTTCTTTTCTCGTGGCTATTTCTTTGACATTTTGTAAACCATTTGGAGCTCCATTCTGTGCTATAGATATAAATGTTGTTGTAGTTGTATATTAGAAAAAAAAGCACATGACAGGGTGGCCCGGTAGAGACTCCAGCAGTGAGAGCTACTCCTCTGTAATCAATGTCATGTGACTTTTGTGTGGTGGGCTATGTCAGATTTGCCAACTGCAGTCGCAGATCTCCTCTCTGCGCCATGTCAAATTGTGCAACTGAAAACTGCAGTCCTTGCCTACTTTACCGACTGAACGTTGATTTTTCCAGCACCAGCCTTTTGTCGACAGCCAATAGCGAGCCAGTACCACAGGAAGTATTAACAGCTGCGGCGGGTTCAGGAACGATCTCGGCTCTTTGTTTCTTTTTTCATTCTGTTATGATATGTAAAACATGAGATATCAGACAGACGAGCAAATCTTCTTGTTTGTGAGATCCACGGGTCCTGAAAAGGTGAATAGGTGTAGTGTGTTTGGCTGCAGTCTTTGCCATTTTGTTTTTCTTTTTTCCCATTCTGTTTTAGTGCATAAAACACACGTCATCGGATAGACAAGTTTCTCTTCTGTTTGTGAGGGTCAGTGAGAAGTCAAGCAAAATGACACCTTATATTGGCCAAGTAATACGATTACAATATGGAAGCTTTCGAGACAACTTAGACCCCTTCTTCAGGCAACATGAGGTTCAAAACGCCTGCGTACACAGCCCAAACTGTTTTGAGGGTCCCAGGGGGGTGGGTGTGCCATGGCTGGATTTGTTTAAGGTCTCACTGGCAGAGGAAGAAAGGCCACCTGCCCATTACAAGCCTTCATTCAACCTTCCACATCCCACTTTTTTCCATACCAATCACTTACTAATTATAAATTAGAAGTTATAACAAAGTGTCTACGAGTGAAAAGAGAGAAGCTGAACAGTAAATGAACAATTAAAGAGATGAGTCAAAACACAATCAGCCACTTCCATATATTTTCACATAACGAGTCCCCAGGGAGGCCTGGCCTAATTATTGTGATAAAAGATGTGACGTGTTCAGTGCCTGGCTTTACTGCCATAGCTGAAATGTTGAGTCTGTCCTAACACAACCCCCCACCCCCACTCAGTGCCCAGCACCAGTCAAAAGTCAGGGACCACCCAGAAATGTTTAGATCTCTATGTCTCATATATACACGTCTACACATGGAAGTGTGTGTCTGTCTGTCTGTCCAGCCCGGAAGTGCGAGGCTACAGCTTGAAGCTGAAAGAAAGAGTCTCCGTCCCAAAGTGAAACCGCCAAGAAAAGAGAAACTCGCTTAGCCGCTAATACACCAGTGAGGCGAGCACATCAAAAAACAAGCAGGCACCACCACGAGTGGCAGCCATTCCAGCAGCTCTGTGTATGACTCTATCTATCTATCTATCTATCTATCTATCTATCTATCTATCTATCTATCTATCTATCTATCTATCTATCTATCTATCTATCTATCTATCTATCTACATTGGTAAAACAAAACAGCTGAGGAAAGAGAAACTCGCTTAGATGCTGATAGACAACGAAGGCGAGTACATCAGCAAAATGATACCTCCAAGGAAAGAGAAACTCACTTAGCTGCTGATAAACAGTGGAGATGAGCACATCGGCAAAACAAAACTGCAGAGAAAAGAGAAACTCGCTTAGCCGCTGAAAGACAACAGAGGCAAGCACATCGGCAAAACGAAATCTCCGAGGAGAGAGAAACTCGCTTAGCTGCTAATACACAAGTGAGGTGAGCACATCGGCAAAACAAAACTGCAGAGGAAAGAGAAACTCACTTTGCCGCTGATTGATAACGGAGACAAGCACATCGGCAAAACGAAACCTCCGAGGAAAGTGAAACTCGCTTAGCTGCCGATAAACAGCGGAGATGAGCACATCAGCAAAACGAAACTGCAGAGAAAAGAGAAACTCGCTTAGCTGGTGATAGACATTGGAGACAAGTACATCGGCAAAACGAAATATCTGAGGAGAGAGAAACTTGCTTAGCCACTGATAGACAACGGAGGCAAGCACATCGGCAAAATGAAATATCCGAGGAGAGAGAAACTCGCTTTGCCGCTAATACATAAGCAAAGTGATTGAGTGATCAAAGGTTTCTAGGACCGCGGGCATTTTACAGCACGGGCTTCCACAGCTATTATATATCTAAAGTCCAACGTCTGTCTGTCTGTTCGCTTTTACAAGAGAACTACTTAATGGATTTAGATCCGTTCTATAATTTGCTTGAACATTTCGGTTGATTTTGCGACTTCTCTCATCACACTAAGTATCATAGTTCACTAGCCATATTGATTTATTTGTGCGAATCCGAGAAACACGCAGCAGGCTGAGGTGAGGGGAGCAGGGTCATCCTCACTCACGCACCAACCTCAGGGTGTGTACCTTACCTCCTCTTAGCTAGCGAATGAGAGAGCTACTTAACGGATTTACTCTGGGCTGTTTTCCAGAATTTGCTCGAACATTCCGGTTGATTTTGCGGCTTCTCTCGTCGCACTAAGAATCATAGTTCGCTTGCAGGAGTGATATATTCATGCTAATCCGAGACAGAGGCTGCGGTCCGAGGGGATGGGGGCGGGGTTCTTTCTCATTCACTTGCCAGCCTCCCTTTGAGTCGCTCTACCACTCGTGACATGTTGGAGTGCACCTTGCCTCTGCTTAGCTAGTGATACCTGTTTGTTCAGCAGACATTATCATCTACAAATTGTTAAGGAGTGACGTTTGATGTTTTTGAGAGAGAGATCGGAGCTACGTGTGTTTTAGAGGGTAGGTGCTCATTGGTAGAGATATCACAGCCACGTGCTTTTCTCCCCATACGGGGGACACTCTCCCGTCAGAGCTGAACACGATCAGATACAATGACATCGTTTGACGTTGGAGTGTACCTACCTTTCGCTTGTCCAGCGATACCTTGCCAACTTTTTGCATTTTTACCAAAGAGATCACAGCTACATTCTTGCCCCGATAGCAAAAACAAAAATATTGTATATCAAGAGGCCCTCAGATACAAAAGCTATTAATATAAATTATTCTCAATACAAATTATTACATTTGTTTTTATTTTTAAAGTTTGTCCTGTTTCACTACTACGCGGGCGGAACCTCAGGGGACAGCTAGCTTATGATAAAAAATGGATACCTTTCTAATCAAGAAAACATGAAACTGATTTATAAACACAGCCAAGGCATTACTAGTGTTGCTAATGGCTATCATTGCTTGAAATGCCACATTTTTAAATTAATTTTGCACATATGGCCCCATTTTCAGCAGCCAGTGTCCTAACGGTCAACTCCCTCAGCTTATCCTTAATTAGTCCTTTTCCGTGCTAATTGGTTATTAGAGAAACCTTTGTGATTAAAGTAGCACCCTCTTATTCTGTTCATTTGAGTTTCCAAGGAGCTGACCTTCCTAAAGTTCACAAATGACCAAAGTGAAGCCGCTTTCACAAGAAAACATGTCAGCCTACTGTTACTGTGCAGAACGAAGGCTACTCCCTCCGTATGACAGACGGCCAAGAAACTGAAGATTCCATACCAAGGTGTCCACTACTGTCTTGAGTGAAGAGAACAAACCAGATGTGACCAGGACAGATAAAAAGAAGGGGACGGCCGAGACGGACAAACAGCACAAGAGAAGAAGGACATCAGAGTGTGGAGCGTGAGAAACAAATGCCTCATAGGGCCTCACTTGGCTGCTTCCTTAAATACTGTATACGCCAAATAATCGTGTTAAATTGTGAAATTATTTTCTATTATTTTATTGTCCTGATGCATTATAACATCTTTTACTCCCCTTTGGATTTCCCATCAGTGTCTGTAGTTTCAATTCATCACATTTCCAGAACTGTTGCCATTTCCGCTTGTCTCACGTTCTTCTTTATTAATTCACATTTTCATGACTTTATGGGTTTGGCCTCATGCAGAATTTTATTTTCCACTTTTTATTTATTTGTGCATTTTGACTTTCTCATTACATTTGTATTGGTCTAACTGCATGATGTTTTCCTGCTGCGCTTTTCTATTTAGTTTTGTATTCTAGTTGACACCATACTTGTTTGTGGTCACCAAGCCCGTTGCTGGTCTCGTCTCATTACTCTGCCTGTGTAGGAGGGCAGCACCCCCAGCTCACTGTCCAGGTTTGGGCATATTATGTTAAAAAAACAAAGACTTTAGCTAGTGAATCTCTTTCAGAGAGACACATCTTTGAGAGTTCCTTTTGACTGAGAGTTGGTTTAGCATTTTGGGCTTCGGTGTCACTGAAGACAATGTTTTTTGGCTTCTGACCTTTACTATTTTCAAGACAACGATCCTTTCTCTTATCTCCTGGTCCTGGTGTTTATTAATCCTGACTGCTGTCTGACTGGGGTAGGACACACATGTCTGACTGGCTCCTGCAAGGGGGTGTCAAATGATCACTCCAGGTCATAAGTACGCCATTAGTATTCTGGAAACTTCTCTTTTCTGATATGTGCAACCATGATAACTGTGGTACCCATTCTAGGAGAAAAACTAAATAGCCAGCAGAATGCAAGCTTTAGTTACTATCAGTGTATATAAAGTGCATGAGTATGTGTGTGCGTAAAAAATATATATATTGTGATGCCCAGGTGTGTACAGCCACCCTAACCCCGACACAGACAGGCAGGACTCGAGTTCAGCACAAAACACACACTTATATTTACAGCTGGAGAGCACTTTCCTCTGCTCCCCACAGAACAGCAAAGCACCAACACAGTCCCTTTGCCGCCCCTTCAGTCCTCCACACAGGCTTTGCCCTCTTCCTCCCAACTCTGGCTGATGACTTCTGATGACTGGCTCCCTTTTAAAGGGCACACGGGAGGACTGGAGGTGCCCAATGAGCTTCTTCCAGCAAAACCTCTGGGTGTGGCAGAAGTGCTGACAAATTAGTTCCCACATATGTCCATGCTCCCCCTGGTGGTGGCCACGGGCCCCGACAGGGTTGAGCTTCTATGCTTATGACCCGTGACCCTGCTGGAAATCAAGTGCACTGTGTCCTGTTTGTCTGGGGGAGAAACTGACCTATCTATCTATCTATCTATCTATCTATCTATCTATCTATCTATCTATCTATCTATCTATCTATCTATCTATCTATCTATCTATCTATCTATCTATCTATCTATTCATTATATAGTGCCTTTCATATCTATCTATCTATTCATTATATAGTGCCTTTCATATCTATCTATCTATCTATCTATCTATCTATCTATCTATCTATCTATCTATCTATCTATCTATCATATAGTGCCTTTCATATCTATCTACCTATTCATTATATAGTGCCTTTCATATCTATCTATCTATCTATGGTAAGTGGTATATCCAGGGGTTTTCTTTCCTTGTATCTGACACTTGTTGTCTCCACGACCCTCCTTTGGATAAGCAGGTTTAGTTACTGCTGTTTGTATACACAGTATACTGTGTGTTTCTGAGTGTGTCCACTATTTGTATACATACACATACACTTCTTTCCTTCAGTATTTGTAGGGAGAATGATAAATTCAATGTGTCCCGCACAGGACTAGTTTCTGCTGTATATTTAGAGTATATCCCTGTGGTCTATATAATTTAATTCAAAAAAGCATTGGGAGTGTTTCACAGTGAAGAGAATCATGGGAGGAAGTCACTGACCACGTGTCCATTTCAGTCCCTGGTGTGGAGGAGGTGCCATTTAAATACGTCACTTCTGACATCACTTCTCCATCTACGTCACAAACCCCTGCCCCTTTGGGTCCCCCAGGTATTCAAACATCGAGCTCACTGGTAGTTGGCATTCATTACCCAAACAGCTTCTACACACAAAGAGGACTAAGCACCCATCCAGAGAAGCTAACACCGTTATTGTGAGGATGGAATATAACGGCCATTTTCGTTCCAATTTTTGCCACTTGGACATTAAACAGGGAGCTCCTTTGGGATGCCAACACTTTATCTGTTTTATTCTTTAACAGTGGTTATCAGTGTTGAGTGAATCCGTCTGCATATGCAGCGAGGGTGTTTCTCAATCCTCCCCTCCTTTTAAAATGAAATGTGAGCTGCCAAAAGCGCCACACGCCCCTCGGGCGGTTTTAGAAGCTTTATCTGCAAAAAGTCGTTTCTGAAGACATCAGGGCCAGAGTAGCCAGCCTTACCTGTCATGAGTTACTTGCCTTAATTTCTGTCTAATGAATTTGGGTCTTATCCTAATTAAAATACAAAGGTCTAAAGATTTTAATTGCTTCTGGGCACAGCAAGACTAATACAAATTGAATTAGCGGCCCTCTTCTCTCTCTGCTGAGTTCTCAGGCCCCGCTTGGCATCCGGCAGCAGCTGCTGTGGCAGCTTTGAAGTCGGGTTAAATACTGATGCCCGATGGTCAAATGTGTCACGCTTTCAAAAACACATCCATAAAGACATTGATAGATGAATGGGAAGATAAAAAAGACACTTGAAGAGCCAAGGCCTGGTGCTGCTGAAGACCCATGTTCATTCATTCATCCCTTCAGTTTCCAAATCTGCTTATCCAATAGAGGATTATGGGAAGCTGGAGCCTATCACAGCAAGCATTGGGCACAAGGCAGGAACAATCCCAGGACAGGATGCCAGTCCATCACAGGGTGAACAGACACACACACACACACACCAGGAGCCAATCAAGTTAACCACATAAAGATGCCAAACTTATGGGTGATGACTCTGAACCCCAAAATGGAGCTAGGCCTTCTGTGCACACTCTCTGAGAAATCGGGAGGTGGTCGGTCGTCACTGACTTACAAACCCAAATGGCCAGTGGTGCCAAGTGCTGCCAGGGTCTCTATAAAGTGACATGTGTGCTGCCTTCTTTGAGATTCAGTCAGCCAAGCAATTGAAACTGAAATGCAGGTTGACCTCTCAGGTCAAAGACCAGACAAGAGAGCAGCACCCAGTCAGCAAAAGAATAAGACAACTGGTTTCAAAAAACACGGGTAAGCCAATACATCTGTTAAAAATGAATTTGCCTTATTTTGGAAAGCCACTAAAAACTATTACTTGGGATAAATGGATAATTGAAAAAGTTAAGGCATTTGAAAACCATGAGCATACATTTGAGGTAATAATCATAATAACAAATCAGAACTGGTGTGGCAGAACTGCCCCAGCATCCTGGGTTCAAACCTGTATGAAATTTCCACGATTGTTGGCTTTTTTCTGGGTACTCCAGTAATCCACTCACATCTCTATGGACGTCTTCAGGCTCCTGTGTGTGTGTGTGTGTGTGGTAGTGTGAGTGTGTGCTCCATTATGGACTCAAACTCCATCCATGGCTGTTTCCGACTTTGTTGCTGAGATTAGCTCCAGTTCTGTGTGACCCTGATGCTGAAGTTACCATTAATCCCAAACTTAAAATCCTTAATACAAAACAAAAATATTAGCCCTCAATTCCTTAAGAACCATAAACTGTCCGTATCCACAATCTTGGACAAATGTTGTCTGCCACCTTTATGTGGTCACACTGATGATGTAAAATTACATGAGTGTCATCCAAAGTGCAGAGCAGCATCAGGAGTGTTGTATTCCAGACAGGGTTCTTCACCAGGCTAGGGTTCAAATGTTGTTTTTATGTCTTTCTGTTCAATTTTAATTCCTTCATTTGTGTAAACAGTGTTGGTCATTTAGTTTCTGTGTACCTACATATCTTCTTTTATGTTCTGTGTGTTTTATGGGTGGTCTTTGAGATACGGGACCACCCACCCATTACCATTAAGGGATTCCCCTCATCCCTGCAAAGGCTGAGAAAGCCCATAGTCCCTTGTGGTTCATTGAATGCTCTGTTTCTTGTGATCTTTACATATTTACTTCAACATTATGTGTCTTTTTTGGGTGGTCCTTATGAGATGGGGCCACCCACCCATCACCATTAAGGGACTACCCTCATCCCTGTAAAGGTTGAAAAAGCCCACAGTCCCTTAAGATTCATTGAATACTCTGTTTTCCCTGATCTTTATGTATCTTCTTATATGTTGTGTGTGTTTTGTGGGTGGTCCTCGGGAGGCGGGGCCACCTTCCCATCACCGTAAAGGGACTGCCCTCATCCCTGTAAAGGAGGAGAAAAGCCCACAGTCCCAAGCGGTTCTTTGAATGTTTTGCTTCTTGTGGTCTTTACATATCTTCTTTTACGTTCTGTGTGTTTTGTAGGTAGTCCTCAAGAGATGGGGCCACCTACCAATCACCATCAAACAACTGCCCTCATCTCTATAAAGGCTGAGAAAGCCCATAGTCCCTTGCGGTTCATTGAATACTCTGTTTCTCATGATCACTGTGCTTGTTGTGAATTTACAGGATTTTTGCCCAGTTTTGCTCAGTTTTTTGACTTCTCTTGGACTGTGTTTGCTTTCGTGATTGCCTCTTTTGAAGGCATTGCATTCTATGCCTTTTGTCTTGTGCTCCTCGGAGCTTATTTTTGTCCTACAGAACATTTTAGTATAAATAAACTATCTTATTCTGCCTCGCAGCGAGAAGACCATGGGTTTGTGTTCCAGGTTATCTCTGTGTGGTAGTGCTTTGAGTAGTGAGAAAAAGCACACTATATATATATATATATATATATATATATATATATATATATATATATTTGAGGAAGTATTATTATTTATAAAGATACCACTTTTCATTTCTAGCTGGCGGTTGAAGGTATTCCTCCCACTTGAGAGCATTTTTGTGATTCTCTTGGGATTTTTGCACTTAGGAACTGTCACACACGTGCGAGTAGAAGGCAGTTAAAGGACCTGAGTAATAATAATTCCACGCCAGACCAGGGGTGGTGGGGTGCACTGACTGTATCTCTCAGTTCCTTACAGACCTTTCTCGGTAAATCCCGCCCGCTTCTGGTGCCTCTGATGACATCACTTTCCAGTTGTTTAATTTGTGCCGATGATGATGTCACTTCCAATTTTGGTGCCATCGATGCCATTACTTCTGGTTTTGGTGCCGATGACGTAATTTCCTGCACTGGCTAATAAAGACACAATCTTTGATATCATACCCTCAGTTCGGTTTTGAATTCAGATGTGTGAACCCTACTTTGCAGCCTTGGAACAATATACGGATGGCTGCCCCAAACCTTCATGGCGTCTTTGACTTGTTTTTGTGACAACTCTCTAGTTTACAACAAAGAGAACATAAAGCCTAAACTCCAACAATCGCGGCCTCTCCAATCCACTTGTCGATCTCACAATCCCTTTTGGCATCATTCATGAACATGATGTCGAGATACTTGCACTCCACCATGAAGGCCCATCCACTCTTTTCCGAGAGGAATCCATGAGCTCAGATTTGGAGGTGCTGATCGTCAAATCGGCCACTTCATTCTCGGCAAAGTTCACAATCAGATGAGGCAAAGGGGACATCATCATCTGCATAAATGCTACACCTGTTCTAAAAAGACGTACAGTAGATCCAGCAACGTTCTTTTGGTTTAAGGGTGAATCACATACTTGAGGACACCAGCAGAAATTAAGGAGAAATGAATTTAAAATTGAAGAAAGGAAGAACTTCTTTATGCAATGAGTTGTGGGTCTCTGGAACAAACTACCGGGTCATGGAGTTAAGCAGAAATCTGGAAAACCTTTAAGAAGAATCTGGATGAGATGCTGGGCCAGCTTATCTATTAGCTAAAGAAATGAGCCTGATGGACTGAGTGGTCTCCTCTCGTTTGTCAAATTTAATATGTTCTGAAGACGCCTAGAGTAACCGTTAAAAGTTTGAAGGTTCATAAGTCTACCAAACACAAAACATTCAACTGGCATGGTGTCCATGACAGGACACCAACTATAAAGCTGAATTGGTTGATGGTTGAATTGTTCAGGGAGAATATGCAGTTCTACAAATCATGCAAAAACATGAAAACATCACCTCAGTGACCTGGTGTGGTGGACAGAGCATCGAGATTTGCGGTTGCTTTAGAAGTCTGAACAGCTGGCCATCATTGAGTGGAAAATGAATGAGCAAGTTTCTCAAGGTATCCTACAGGATAATGTCAGGGTGGAGGTCTTCCAGCTTACGCTCAGTAGGTGTTGGGAGATACAGCTGAACAAGGACCCTAACTGTCAAAGTGAATCTACTACAAAATAGCTTCCTAAAAAGAACTTCTGCCTTTTGCAGTGTCCCAGTCACAGCCCAGACCTTAACACAATGGAGATGCTGCAGAATGACCTCAAGAGAGCCATTCACACCAGACACCCTAAGAATATGGCTCAGCTCAAGCAGTTCTCTAAGAAAGAATCGTCCAGAATTTCTTCTGAATGTTGTGCATGTCTGATCTGTAGCTACCAGAAGCTCTTCTTAGAGGTCATTGTTGCCAAAGAAGGTACTACCAGATATGAAATCCAAGGGTTCACTTACTTTGCTGTGGTCCAGCAGAGCCCAGACTTCAACCCAACAGAGATTATGCAGCCGTTCACACCAGATATCCCAAAAATATGGCTGGGCTCAAGCAGTCCAGTAAGGAAGGATGGCCCAGAATTCCTCCTGAACGTTGTGCAGGTCTGATCTGCAGCTACCAGAAGCTTTTCTTAGATGGAAATTGCTGTCAAAGAAAGTTCAACCAGATCTTAAATCCAAGGGGTCACTTACTTTGCAGGGTCCCAGTCAGAGCCCAGACATTAAACCAATGGAGATGGTGTGGAAGGACCTCCAAAGAACCATTCACACCAGACACCCTAAGAATATGGCTGACCTGAAGCAGTTCTCTAAGGAAGAATGCTCCAAAATGTCTTCTGAAGGTTGTGCAGGTCTGATCTGCAGCTACCAGAAGCTCTTCTTAGAGGTCATTGTTACCAAAGAAGGTTGAACCAGATCTCAAATCCATCGGTTCACTTACTTTGCGGTGGCTCAGTCAGAGTCCAGATGTTAAACGAATGGAGATGCTGTGGAAGAACATCCATTCACACCAGACATCCTAAAAATATGGCTGAGCTCAAGCAGTCTTGTAAGGAATGATGGCCCAGAATTCCTCCTGAACTTTGTGCAGGTCTGATCTGCAGCTACCAGAAGCTCTCGTTAGAGTCAATGCTGCCAACGGTGGTCTATCCAGATCTTAAATCTCAGGGTTTACTTACTTTTTCCACAGCACACTGTGGATGCTTGATGAGTATGATCAATAAAAACATGAAAGATTATAAATATTGGTGTGTTCTTCACGTTAGCCCATTGTGTTTGCCCATAGTTGTGACTTAAGATGAACATTAGATCACATTTTCTAACCAAATAACAATAAAGAAAAGGTCCTTCCAAGGGACTTTTTCTTGCCACTATGTCACTATGATAGAAACACTCAAATGGTGCTGATCTCAAGCTGATATACTGTCCCTTTGTCATGTGAGTTGGGCAGCAGACATCAAATCCACAATTTTTCACCTCAGGTTTGTAGAAGGCATCACCCCGGGAACTTGAACCCTGGACCTTGGGGGGTGGGGGTCAAGGGGAAAAAAACAAGCATCTTAACTTGACGATCTACAGGAGTGGTCCTCTCGGCTGATAGGCGACTATCGCTCGGCTCCTTTTATTTCCACTTAGTTATTATTAGAATTTTTGATTTTTCTGTTGGTTGATTGCCAGTTTACAAACATGGATGTGTTTTTTTTCCAGTTAGTTTTCAATTATCTGGCTCCCTATTTTTTTTTTATTATTTTGTGGATAAGGCTATGTCACATATAAATGGCCTCAGTTGAAGTGCCTGGGGCAGGCCTACCAGTAAAGTATATTTATTCATCAAAGAAATTAAAGGCTTTCAATTATTACGAGGATTCAGAACGCGCCACTGGTTTCCACTTTGTCAAGTTTATCTCCCGTCTTCAACGAGGCCGGAATTTGCAGCGAGCACTTTGTCAAGCAAATGCATCCAGTGTGGATAAATGCACTTTGCGGGCCTCGTTATCACACGCATAGGGGTTGGGGAGGAGAGGGTGGCTCGCACGGAAGTGAGTGAGTGTCGCCTTAAGCTCGGCTCGTGTCGATGACGGCAGCAAGGTCAAATGTCTCCTTGTCCTTGAAAGTTTGAAAAAAAGAAAGAAAAAAAAACATCGGCAATTCAACTCCAACCTTGCCAGAATCACACAAAGAGTTTGTTATCCTCTTGAATAATTTAGGACGTTTTGATCACCGAGTCACGTTTCTTTGATCGCAGCGCGTCCCCGAGATGAGATGCAATCAGCCAGTGGAAAAGACTCGACTCTGCGGCCGGAGGGTAAGGACTCAGGATCAGCTTCAGAGCGGGCATAGAAAACAAAATGCCACAGCTTTGTTCGCTTTGCAACTTTTAATCTCCTCGGCACGTGGCAGCTGCAATGCAGTGTTGGCTGAAGTGTGGAAAAAATGGCTCATGCTGCTAAAGAGGACCCCGAAGAAGGGGAGAAGGACACAGAATAAATTATGCCAGGCTGAGCATGGCAAGAAGGGTCTAACTGCAGCCCGCAATACCTATGACACTAATGCCTGCAATGTCAGCCACGAAACACCCATTGAGTCAGACAACCCTGCAAAAACACAACCCTAATCTTAACCACCATGTAACGGGGCCCTAATGTTAACCACAGTCTAAAGCGATGGGTGATATGTGACTGACGTTGGGGGCATTTTGTGATGTTGGGGCATTACATGACTGACCTCATAGGTACTGGGGTCTGCAATTACACTCTTGAGCATGGCGCCAATCAGGGCGTTACAGGCCTCCCTTTAGAACAGGGGTTCTTAACTTGAGGTCCGTGGACTCCTATGGGGGGTTTCAGGAGGGGTCTGTGAGGGTCAGATAAAAATGAACACTTATATTTAATATACAGCCCGGTACTGTTGATTTTTCTTGTGTGAACTTTCTCAAGCACTACACCTCATGACATTATTTTTCTCGCAAGTATTGATCTCCCCTAAGCCTAATTGCGTGAGTTACATACTCGTGACAGAAATAACGGGCAAGAAAAATATAAAAATGTCACACAAGAAAAATGTCAGTCGATAAATAAAGTACACTATATTCATTGCATGCAAAGATGCATTTATGTGAATATTTCCGGTCCATAGCTTTCATCAGATTCTTAAAAGGGTCCGTGACTCAAAAAAGTTTAAAAATCACTGGTTTAGAAGGATATTTTGCTCTTGATTAAGTTAACTTGCTAATAAATGTTAACATTACGAATGTCGTGAGAATTAGCAAGATTACATTAACTTGCTTAGCAGAGGCTTTGATCCAAAGCAACTTACAAGAGAGGTCAGCATTATCGAGTCTGTGGGACAGTTTGGGGACAAGATGACAAAATTGATCATTACAAGTGGAGAGCTCAGAACAAAACGCAAGCGAGTTACAATTCCTTGGCTACGGTTAGATAGAAATTCACCAGACAGGACAGGCCTCAAGCATTTCCTAATCACATTGAAAGAGTCAGAAAGTCTGAATGGAAGTGGGCAGCCTGTTGTACCAGCAGAGAGTTTGGATTGAGATCTAATGTGTCACCAGATGTCCACTTGTCATAGGAGATGTCACAAGTGTCTCCATATCTGTCGGTGCTGACCCATTGACTACTATGTAAAGCAAGCATCAACGATTCTCCAGGGAGCCAGTGTGGTGATCTGATCACGAGGAGTAACATGTGCCCACCTTGGTTGGTTGAACACCAGAGGTGCTGCAGCATTTTGAATCATCATCATGCCAGTAGAAAGCTGATGGTAGTCCAGCAAAGCCTGGACCAAGTTAGACAATTGAGATCAGGCATTGGACCATGAGCCACGTGGGGGGCATTTCAGTTAAATGACAAGGTTAGGTGCACATAATCCGCCAGACTAGCTATGGCACACAAGAGGTGGTCACCCTGGCAAACACTGATGCCCTCAGAGAGCTTCACAGTGCAGTTAACACTACAATGGACATTAGTAAAATGACATTATTAAATTATTATTATTAAATTTATAAATTAATCTTATAAATTATTATTATAAAAAGACATTATTACAGTGCCATTGGACACTACTGCTGCCCAGTGTTCCTTGTCAAGCCACATTTGAAAAGCCCACAGTAACTCACAGATCAAACCCATTTCTAAATGAAGGGGGGCCATCACCCTAATCCAAACCTGAAGCCCCTCACCGGCCTTCACCATCCCCTCAAAACGCCTCCACTTCAGCAGATGAGCCGACTGTGCCGCTCTCAATAATCAGATCCTGCTGGCCGCTGCAAATTGACCTGAAACTAATTTCTGCACAATATCTCCGAGGAACAAAAAAGTGCTAACAACGGGGGGATACAAATGGCTTTAAAATGGGCAAGTGTAGAAACATAATTAAATGTGCTGATAGCATCGTCCTTCTATTCACTGGGATTTAAGCTTCCTCTCCGCAATAAAGTATTCGCTCCATCTATTAAAGCGCTCCAGCAATCAGGCTCGCGTACGGGCGACGTACGGCAATCTGAAATCATTGTCCGCCCCAACATAATAATGTCTTTTTTGTCTTTCATCCATTTTTCTAGATGGCAATGACACAATAAAACATAAATGCTGACCGGCAAAATGCAGCGCAGCTCATCACCAGCCATCCTACAGAGTGAAACGATAGGAGGTGGGCTCCGTGGCAGCGCTTCTGATGCCAGCCTGCTGGGCGAATGTCACTTTGATCTCAGAAAAAATGAAGTGGGTGGGGCCAGGAGAGCCAGCTTGGGTCACTTACAGCTGATTCAGGGCACTAGAAGTTAGGGTATTAGACCAGGAACTACAAGGACACCAGCTCAAACTGGCATATAGAATTGATGTGTGGCCCTCAGCAAGTCACTTAACTTATTCGTGATCTGACTGTAAAAAAATGAAAGTCACCATAGATAGACAGGAAGTAAAAAATGGACGTCACCTTAGATAGTGAGGAAGTACAAAATGGAAGTTATTGTAGATAGACTGGAAGTAAATAATGGAAGTCACCTTAAATAGTCAGGTAGTAAAAAATGGACGTCACCTTGGACAGTGAGGCAGTACAAAATGGAAGTCACTGTAGATAGCAATGCACACAATAATAACACATATTTTAGACCCACTGTCATACCCCTTAAAATGGGAATCAACTCCAAATCTACACTCTGAACATCTTGCATTTCAGGACCAAGCAGACCAGGCTGGGAAACTGAGACATGTACAAAAATATTGTGCATAAACATCAGTTTGCAAGTGCCAGGTTAAAGGTTTTATGTGTTGGGGGACTGGGCAATTGAAACCACCCATCCATGCATTACCTCTTCGTCCTCTTCATCTTTTCCCATTTTTATGCAGAACTAGCTGTCCCCTGTGGCCCTTGTAAGAGTTAAATTTGAACCCTGGTCCAATGTGCACCTGGCATGTGCCCGTTTCATATCCTTCTGAGCGTATGCTTAAAAGCTGATGCTGTTATTTTATTATTCACTATGATAAATGTATTTCTTGTTATCTATACTAATAAAAGGAAAAGCCCTCACTCACTCACTCACTCACTCACTCATCACTAATTCTCCAACTTCCCGTGTAGGTAGAAGGCTGAAATTTGGCAGGCTCGTTCCTTACAGCTTACTTACAAAAGTTAAGCAGGTTTCATTTCGAAATTCTATGCATAACGATCATAACTGAATCCTACTTACGTACATATATACGGCCATAGCCTGCAGCTCGGTCGCTGTGTAAGGCGGAGTTGCGTCCCCCATCACCACGCCTCCCACGTAATTGACTGCCTGCCTATATTGCGTTCCCCATACCCACGCCTCTCACGTAATTGACTGCCTGCCTATATTGCGTTCCCCATACCCACGCCTCTCACGTAATTGACTGCCTGCCCATATAAGGCCGACCATCAGCAGCAATCCAATAGACACGCTGCCGTACTCCTGTGGACTGGGGAAAAAGGAAGAGACATTTTTAACACATGGACTCTCACCCAGGAGGAAGCCAAGGTACTGAAAACTTACTATGACCGTTTTGAGGCATTTGTCATGCCTAAGACGAATACGATATTCGCGAGATACAAGTTTAATGAGAAGACGCAGGGTATAAACGAGACTTCTGATCACTTTGTAACGGAGTTAAAATTGCTGGTGAAGGACTGTGATTATGCAAATGAAGATGAGATGGTCAGGGATAGAATAGTGTTTGGCACAAACTCAGCGAAAGTGCGAGAGAAACTTTAGAGTGCCGGGTCTGAGCTAACATTAAATAAAGCCATGGACATTGCAAGATCGCACGAGATAGCACAAGCACAGCTGAGAACCTTCGATGCATGTACTTCGAGTGTCTCACGTGAACTGACTGTGAACGCAGTACGCAGAGAACAAGCAAGAGCTCAAAAGAGCGCTGAACAAAAAACACATTACACAATTGAGAAGGCAGCAAAAAAATTTATGACACGAGTGACGCATACAAGCATATTCATAAGTGCAGCTACTGCAGAAACAAAGCACACGGTGGAAAAAGTCAATGTCCAGCTAAAGGAAGACAGTGTTAAAAAATGTGGTAAATTGAACCACTTCGCTAAAGTTGGCAGGAATGGGAAAGGTAAACCCGTGCATGCAGTGTGTGATGTCTCAGATAAAGAGGAAGACGAACTGTTTATTGATGCAGTAGGAGAGGAACAACCCTCTGAAGCTGAACAAGCCTTTGTAGACATATCAATAGGAAAGCAAGGTGTAAAGCTTAAGTTTAAATTACGTTCATAGACACGCTGCCACCAAGTATTCGCAGGCAAATCCACAACTTAGTACTAGGAATGCCTGTTAAACATCTTAGATTTGGGTAGTGAACACTTCGATGAATGAATCCTGTTATCTTTACAACGGTTGAAAAACACGGAATGTAATTTGAACACAACACATCCTCCAAATACGAACCTGATTGAAAGAAATAATGATAATCAAATCCTCGATGATAGCAACACTCATAACTGTCACAAAACGATTACATTGACAATCAGGTTACGTTATTTTTAAAATGTTTCCTTTTCTTTTTCAAAGCGCGGGTATTTTGCTAGTTTTATATAAACCCTTAAGAGAAAATGTTATATTTATGGCATAACCGTTCTTCTATAATACTAAGTTTCCTGTTTGTGCACCTAGCTGGATCATAATATATATAGGCCATTGTTCTTTATTTTAAACTATGAGAAACGGGGGGTATCTCCTAAAATAAGAATAAAAATAATACATTTCACATGTCATGTACATCCTAAGCTAACAGGACTATCAATCAAATTGTGGTCATCTAAGGTATCACCATCTGCCATGTCCCATTAGCAACTCGGTGTAACCAATAATGTTAAAAGTTTTCTGAATTTGTAATGAATTCCTTTTAAAGAATAGTGACTTACTCAATGGATTGTATAAATAGGGCGCAGAAGACACATTTTCTTTGCAAAAAACACTATATATGATGCTTTTTGCCTATTCTGAGATTCTGATAAATTTTAATGATTGACGCTTTCTCCTGCCTGTGGGGATGCCTGTATTCATAATTTTCTTCCACACTCTGTATGCGTAGCAGAGAAACCAGACAAACTTTAAAAATCAATAAACAAGCAGGTATCGCTAGCTAAGCGGAGGCAAGGTCCACTCCAACACGTGGCGCCAGGTACACAGCTGGTGCGTGAGTGAGCCCTGCCAGGCTCCCCACCCAGGACATCACGTTTCCCACTCCCCTCAGCCTGAAGCCGCTCTCTCGGATTTGCACGAATAAATCAGTGTCACAAGCGAACTGTGATACTTAGCACGATGAAAGAAGTTGGAAAATCAACCGGAATATTCAAGCAAATTATAGAAGAAATCTGTTAAGTAGTTCTCTCGTGAAAAGCGGACAGACAGACAGACATTGGATTATATATATATAGAGAGAGAGACTGATGTGCCTGATCACCCTTCTCCAAACAGCTCGGCCCTACTCTTCCTTGCCAGTCTTCTTTTACTTTATCCGTCCACCTCCACTTTGTCCTCCCTCGCTTTCTCTTCCCCCATTCCCATCATTCTTCTGCCCACATCTTCATTGTCTCTCCACATTACATGTCCACACCACTTCAACCTACTTTCTGGTACTTTCTTAGAGCTCTCTCCCACCTTTGCTGTACCTCTGATGGTCTCATTTCTTATTCTGTCCTTCTCTGTAACTCCACATGGCCATCTCAGCATCCTCATCTCTGCCATGCCTAACTTCTTCTCCTGCACTCCCTTCACTGCCCGTGTCTCAGCTCAATACATCATGGCTGCTCTTAAAACTCTCTTATACCCTTGACCTTAAGTCCTCGATCACTAAATACTCCTCATACCTTCTTCCAATTGTTCCATCCATACTGCACTCTTTTGAGTTATCTCTGCACCTAATTCTCCATCTTGGGCTACCACTGATTGTATATATTAAAATGTCTCCGCTCTTTTCAGTTAATATTCCCGTGGGTTAACTTCTGAATCCCAATCATCGTTAAACCTCAGATTTTCTGTATTCTTCCTATTTATCTTCAGTCCTCTACCTCCAAAGCCCTTCCCCATTCTTCTAAATTCCTCTTTTCTGGTGCTTCACAACACAGTATCATCAGCACCAAGGGGACTGGTGCTTTTATCCCACATATGCAGATCAAAGAGGTGAGGACTTACAGAAGACCCCTAGTGCAGACCTACCCTAACTGGAGTCTTGTCTGTTACCCCAGCGCTGCTTTTAACCTGAGTCCTCACTCCCTCATGCATATCCGGGACAATCTCTGTTGCTCCTTCCTCTCTCATGCACCTCCAGACTTCTTGACGTGGCGCTCTATCATAGACCTTCTCCAAATCAATGACCGGTATATGCAGACCTTTCTTTTCAATGATCTGTCTCAAAAACCAAACTGCTCCTCCCCTAAGGTGGTCTTTCCTCTAAGCCCCTATAACCTATTCTCGACATTTCATTGTGTGTGACATCAGCTTTATCTCTCTATAGTTTCCACAATCTTTAAACTCTCCCTTCTCCTGATAGATTGTACAATAAAAATGGTGCAATGTACTGTATGTACAAAAAGTGCCATGCGATTCTTGTCTTTATATATTTTTATTGATTTTAATTAGAAACAGATAACATCCATTACGGTCAAGTCAAGTTTAACAAATCATTGCAAAATTCAACCCCCCACCCAACAGAAAGGAGCCTACAACTGCAGCTACTCTATGAAAAGAGCAAGAAAACAAGGGTATTCTCTTACCTAAAATGTTATTAATTCTATATTTTAAAAAAAGTTTTGAACAGATTCTCTATGTGAGAATTTGATTTTTTCCAATTTCAAGTAGCAAAGAACATCGGTTACCCACCGACTTAAGAGCGAGGAGGTGGGATTCATGCATGCAGTTCTAAGAACGCAGCTCTCACGTGCAACGGAAAAACCTGGTAACTGCCATTTATTTCAAATTTTTACGTCTTTGGAGTTACGAGGTCTTTACTGATGTTGTAAGGTAGTGGTGACGGCCAAATATGTCTTCATTCCGGTCACAGCACGATGGAAGAAGCTCGTACATACACAGTATTATAAATACTTAGCAATAAGTAAAGACCGCCTACCAATGAAAACGATTACGATCATGTGATTTAAAGGCTGCGACTGTATGATTTAAATGGCAGGTGTTGTTGAATTGTTAAAAAAAAAAACAATATTGTGTAAGTCGGCGGTTCTCAAACTTTTGTATTTCGCGCCCCCCAACCCCCTTTTCCACCTGAATAATTCTGCGCCCCCCCTGCATCATATAAAATAGATGAGAATAACCCATGATACAATTAACAAAGGTATAATACTCGTGCGGTGTCGCGGTATCCTATCATTTTTACTTCCATAAGATTTGCATGTATTTGGCTAACTTCGATGAAATATTTGCAATTTATTTTTTTTTAAGTGCTTTAATAATAAAATGCCTTGTGTATTTTTTGGTTGTAATTCTAATTCCAGAAACAAGGAATACATTATTTGTTCTATGTAAGGAAATGATTAAATATGTTTTAATTTTTAAAAATCTCGTAAACGAGGACACCAATGAAGTCAATCTGCGTGACACGAACGTATTTTCGTCTGACAAATATTATACCGCTGTTAGTTGTATCATGAAAATAACCCAATACGCAGTAAAGTATTTAACTCAATTTGGCAATATTGGCTACGCTGCCAATGTGGTGCAGTCGCGCCGCATTATCACCTGATCTACTGTTACCCGAATATTCGTGACAGATACCGATGCATCTCGAACTTTCTGGATTGAAAATACGCGACTATAAAAGCAGCAGCAGCGGCTTCGCTCGTCATAGAAACAAACTTCAAATAGAAAAGGAGCTCAGAGTGTCTCGATATCTCGAATATCAAACCAAACATGGACAGGCTGTGCACTTTAAAGCAGGCACATATTAGTCATTAGATCTATGCCTTAGAAATGTTTTATTTTAATTTTAGTTATAATGAATTCGTTGTGATTATATGCTTGCAAATTTAAAATTGAAATAAAAATGTACAAATAAATTTTGATGTCTTGTTTCCACGGCCCACAGTTTGAGAACCACTGGTGTAAGTGAAGCTCAGGAAGAATGAAATCTACAGACCGTCAATTATAGGGGCGACATAATTTTCTCAACTTGCCGAAAACTTGAAAGATGTGACCTACGAGGTGTTTCCATACTTGGTGAGAGTTCTTCTGCAATGACACACAAAGAAGGAAAAAAAGGCAAAAATCAAAAATAGCGACTATGGGGGAAACTTTCAGTGCAGTCTCCAAAATCCAAATAAATGTGTAAAGAAACACAAAGGCAACCCCTCTATAGATGATACAGTTCAGGAGAAGATTTCCTTTAAATAGAAATGATGTAAAAATATCCACCCATCCATTATCCAACCCGCTATATCCTAACTACAGGGTCACGGTGGTCAATCCCAATCAACACAGGGCGCAAGGCAAGAAACAAACCCCGGGCAGGGCGCCAGCCTACCGCAGGACACACACACCCACACACCAAGCACACACTAGGGACAATTTAGGATCGCCAATGCACCTAACCTACATGTATTTGGAGTGTGGGAGGAAACCCACACAGACACAGGGAGAACATGCAAACTCCATACAGAGAAGCAAACCCAGGTCTCCTTAATGTGAGGCAGCAGCGCTACCCACTGCACCAATGTGCCACCCATGTAAAAATATTCAAAATGAAAAAGTGCATAAACAAACACAGAGCACCACTAAAAACAAAATCTCGAGAACATCTCCACTAAAATGAATCCTCGGAGGGTTATACAGTATATAATTTACAGAAAACCAGCACAGGCCAATGCAAAATACTACTCTACGTCGGGTCCTTTCATCGGATTGGCTGGCCCAGCACTGGCCAATAGGGGGAGGCAGCTTGATGGCCGTGGTCTCCAGGACTCTGAACAAATCCAAATCCCATTATGTGATATCGTGATATCATCTACTATTGAATTCTGCTCTGTCCTTGTAATATTTCTATTGTACTATTGTATTGTATTGAGGATTACTTGCGTTCTGTTCTTGTATTGTATTGTATCCCCCTTATTTGACACCCACTGCACACCCAACCTGCTTGGAAAGGGGTCTCTCTTTGAATTGCCTTTCCCAAAGTTTCCTCCACTTTTTTCCCCTACAAGGGTTTTTTAGAGTCAAGGCTTGTGGGGGTCTGGGGGGGTGGGGGCGGCAGCTGTCAAAAGACAAGACCTGTTAAAGCCCATTGTGGCACTCCAATACAAAAATCAAATGTCTTGTATTGTATTGTACTCTCAGAAATTCGTAGTAGTTCACACAGTCAAAAGATGGACCACTATTGAACATGAACCCAAGTTGGGAATTATCAAGTCAACATCTACCTCCATCTCATCCCCCCCGACCAGTTAAGTCTGATGTATACTGGCACAAGGACCGCGCAGCAACTATCACACCAGGCAAGGAAGCTCACCTCCGCATGCAGCTGGCTTGCTTTCGGGTTTTTGTTTTGCACTGCGCAAGGAATGCAGAGACACGGCCAAGCCGCAATGTATCCAAAGTGGTGAAGTTTGAGGAGAGGCTGGTTATATGGGGGCCAGAATGACGAACAAAGGGCTGAATGTGAAGAAAGAGGTCATCAAAGTGAAAGATAGACATGGAAGAATATCTGAAGTACCCCTGTTCATCACGTAACTCAGCGTTTCTCAACTTTTATGTATTTGCGACCCGAGTTTTCATAACAGTTTTAATCTCACCCCCCTAACTTTTTTTGAAAGGAGCCCACTAATACCAATTTGTTCTTTTTTAATTAATGATATATCATAGATGCATATTTTATTATACCTACTTAACTTTTATCGACATTTATCTAACTCTATATTTATTGTTCTAGTATCAGAATGTAGTTTAAGTTCATTTGTTTTGGTTTCAATAGATGTCTTTTTCATATTCTTGATTCTTGTTTTCTTTTTTTCACATCTTCGAGCCCCCCTTTTTGTTACTTTGTGCCCACCTAGCAGGGCCCGCCCCACAGTTTGAGAACCACTGACGTAACTGAAGGAGAAACTTTGAGAACTTTTAAAAAGTATCTGGATGAGGTATTGGGACAGGTTAGCTATTAGGTTATAGCGATTCGATGATTCACACCGTTGATAGGACGGTGATTTATTTATTTTTTTGGTGGAACGTACCCAGCCTTAGCCCAACCTGCATATGCTCATAGACAGAGACACGAATCAAACCAATGTGTGAAATATATTCGCTCTATCAGGGCAGATGTCGACTTTTGTCAAGAAGAAGGGCTGACGGAGGTAATCAATGGTGACAAACCTTGCTGTCATGTTTTTGTTCCTCTCTGTTTGCTAGAAGGAACGTTAAGCTGTGTTGGTTTGACCGAGATTCCCTGTACTTGCATGAGTAGTGAGGAGCAATCGAGAGATTGAAGTGAATGTGCAAAGCAAAATACTCCGTGGACGACATTTTGCATATTATGGCTGAATTGGACTCTGACTTGTCGGACTCCGGTGTTGATACCAGTGATCGAAAGTGAAGGTGAGGTACCGGCATCAGATGATCGACTGTGGTGCTAAACAGGTTAGTGCAGTTGATGCGCCTACAGCAATGGGAGGACGGCCACTTACAATGACAAGAGGTACAAACCAGACCACATTGCACCGTGACTGCCGCTGTTGCCCCACCCACCCCCCGCCATGTAAAGACCGCCACAAGAGATGGTGAATTTTAGTCCACCGCATGAAGCAACAGATGTTTTATGTTGATTTATGTGTGAAACCATGGCTTTGTGTGCGTTTCAAAAAGCTGCGTTTTTTGGAAGAAAATATTCAGCCCTTGAAGAGTTAAGTGGAGAATCAATTAACAGCAACAAATATCAGACAACCCTCCCCTTCCCCTTTGGCGCTACAAATATTACACACAACAATCAACCCGGACAATAAACACTCACGACAATGTCCTTATCAACAGAAACGGATGAAATGGTATGGAGTGAAGATGATGATGATGATGATCCCAGGATGAAATGAATTAAGCAGTCCTATCGGTAGTCCTGAGCGGGGGGAGTGAGATATGTGGAAGCTCTCCGTCCGAAGATGCACAACGACAAATCCACTACTATTCACACGACAGGCAGGTGCGAGACATCCTTGCGAGAAATGATCCAAGGGTACAAATGACTTCACGGAGGTTACGTTGGACGGGACACACGGGGATACACAGAAACACTACCTTTTTTTACTTGCAGTTTCGCCGGCCCCCTTTTCAACTTTTGCACTGGCCCTTCTTGTTCCCAGCAGCCCCTGCGCCTGTTTCAGACATCCAATGAGGGCTGATGGGAAATGGAGTCCTTCTAATGGCAGCACTGCTACAAGCTAAACAAACATGCTTGATGGCCTGAATGGTCTCCTCTCGTTTCCCTAAATTTTTATGTCTTGTAACGTGGCTTCAGTGCTTGCAGCTCAGTCTGGGGTCCTATTGAGGTTCACCACAGGTCTTCTGATCGACTTTCCGTCAGGCAAACCTTACTTTTCTTTAAGTCTCCAACCTCACCCACCGCTTGAAGGGTTGTGAAATGTACCCTTACTGTATTTAGGAATGGGGTCACTCCCACCAGACCAGGGAGTCGTGAGCTGTGAAGATGGCACTCTATCAGTTTAGGTGAACGAAACTGGCATGGAGGCAGACCACGCCCAGAACAACCCCATGTGACTGCCAGTTAAAGTTCATTTGCATGTGCTTATTTAAATTAAATCACAACATTTTCAGATATCCACCACTGAAGGCCTGACCTGTTCAATCACTTGCTCGGGGAAACAGTGTGTGAGAGGGGCTAATCTGACCAACCACTAGGCCATATTGCCATGTCATTTAATCGTGACAGGTTTGTCAGGTTTAACCACACATGTGTTGTGATAAAAGAACTGAAGACATGAACTGAAGTCCATTACCTCAATATTTAATGGTTGGTCACCCATTCTATGTCCAGGGCTCGTTTATTGGCTTCTAGCGGTCTTCTTTTAAAGAAACAAGTCACGTAATAGGGGTCTGCATGCAGAGAAATGTCCAAGAATCCAAGCTGGTGCCCGATTTGCTCAAGCCACCCGTCTGCCCGATTTTAGTACCACCGTGTTGGTGTGCTGCCTTGGAGATGGCGTCCGTTTGTTTAATTCCTGTAAAGTGCCTTCAGACACTATTTGCTGTAACTGGGGCACTATACTAATAAAGTCGGATTTAATTGAAAAGGCCGACTCGAGTACATTTCCTCGCCTAGCCGAAAAGCCGCTAATGTGGAAACAATAACGGCATCTCGGAAAACACAAAAGGATTGCCGACCAGTCGTGCGTGGCCTATCTGGGCAATTAAAGCAGTCAAAATAATGAATGCAGAGATTTTACACCTTAAAAGGCTGATGGCATTACACGTTCCGCGGGATCAACCATTTCGGCAGCATGCAGGCGGGCAGACGAGCTCTCGAGCCGCCTCTTTTTTTTTGTCTTCAGGCAGTTGTTTTCATCATTTCAATTCTAAAAGAGTCGAGTTTGGCGTTCACTTCACTTGAAAGCGTGACTGACAATATAAATAAACGCTAAAAGTGTGTTTTATTAAGTGTTTAAAAAAAATGGAGGGACAAAAAAAACGCCCGAAAGCCGCCACATAGGGAACTGACCGTTTACAGAGCCGTCTGAAGACTGCAATAAAAACAGGAGACGCTTGAGCTGTGCAATTAAAAATGACATTAACGAACACATATTGGCAATTATGCAGAAAAGTGAGCATTTGGGTGTTAACGGGATAAAGAGCAACAAATATTAACAACGCCTCTCTGTCATAATGTCTGTGCGGAAAGGAAAAAAAACTTCCAAATGGACCAACAAATGGCATATGAGCCACACGCGTGGACATTAGCAGCACATGGACAGCAGAATGGCCACCTTAAGACAGACTGGCATTACCAGCTTTGCTATGCCTGGAGCACAAGTCCTTGGGTTAGCAAGCTGCTGCCAGACACTCAGCTTCTTATGGAGTGGACCACCCGTTGGAATGCAACCTCTGTGTCTCACCTGATAAAATGATCTGAATACTCGCTCTAAGACAAAGGATCATAACCATGATGAAAAAAACTTCACGACAATAGTCAACCAAAAAGGATGGGCTTATGTGAACCTAATGAACCAATGACAAGACCTCTCTTCCTTCCTTTAAAAACTTGTCCACACCTCAAATCTGAGCTTACTCTATCAGCTCATTGCTCTCAACATGGCTATAATGTCTACTTGATAGCAGAGGTGCCAGCGCTTATTGGGTGTAGCCATAGCAACGGTTGGAGCAATGGCTTCTACTCTCTCATATTGAAAAATGGAAGACCATCCATAAGAGGAGAAGGACAAGGGGTGCCAGTAGCCCAAAACTTGCTAAGATAGCAAATGGCTGAGCAGAGGAGGACCATATGTAGATCCACATGTTCGCCTTGCTAATGACGGAAGCTGACAGATCACCAGCTGACCCAGCAGTCGTAACTTTACTAACAAATTAAGACTATGTGTGTGCAGAAAATCTTAAACAGAAAACGACAGTATGGCTTGTGACCAACACAATTATGGTGAAGAGGCCCTGAACAAAATTAAAGAAAAGCATGATGGAGATCCTTACCATGTGTGCTGGAAAAAGCTGGCCGGGAAAGGTTCAAAGCAACACTTACATCAAACCATTAGTACAACTGCCTTGATTGTGAGAGTTATTCATTGCAACTTACTAGTTAGGATAAAGTGAACTAATGTATTACCATGTTGGTATCACTGTAGCTGAAAAGTCAGAACCTTTGTGAAGGACAAGTTATACGTTTCTCGTGCTGAATCCAATAAGGGAGTGCACAGCAGCATCTCGCAATACATGCACACCGAGAAACTCAGTGTAGAGAGTAGCTGTGAGTAAATCAATGCCATGGCGCGACATGAGAAACTCAATACCTCATTAAATAACTTTTACCCAGATGAAGTGCAAGATCAGAATTCATAAGTTGTGTGTCTTTTTCTATAGGAAAGAAAAAGGTCTAGGGAAACCAAGACATAGAATTCATAAGTAATGTGCCTTTATCTATAGGAAAGGAAAAGTTCATCAAAGCTATTGTAATTGTATGTTTTGTGTTGTTTGTTATTGTCCTATATATGTCCTTTACTATATATATATATATATATATATATATAGTAAAAGGCAAGAGAAGGACATTTGTGCTTTCATTTTTGGAGTTGTGACCTCGGAATTACGTCTACAAAATTCTTAATATTGTCAGTCAGAACAATAAATGGTTCTGAACCCTCCCCAGTATATTCTATATATATATATATATATATATATATATATATATATATATATATATATATATATATATATATATATATATACATGCACTTGAGAGGCAATCTAAGGGCTTAACTGGGAGTAAGAAACATGGACTGTGGTTGTCAAATGGTGCTAATTCATTTTCTCCCTCTTCTACAGACCAGCAGAAGGAAAGCCTGCCCAAGACTCCACCTACTTCCTCTACTTCAACATACCTTGCCATGAGACCTCACTTCCTGCCATCATCCCACCCCTTCCTGTCTCTTTTCTATATAACCAGAAGTTTTAATCCTCTTGTTTAATCTTGAATTGAGTCAGTCTTGGATGACTACTCATTGTTGTTCCTTTGTGTTACAGTATACGAGGTGGAATCCCCAAATCTTCATATTGTATGCGTGTGCTTTTTCACTATATATATATATATATATATATATATATATATATATATATATATATATATATATATATATATATATATATATATATATATATATATACTGTATATATACTGTATATATGTATATAAGTAGAAGCAGATCATAGAATGTTACATAGTTTACTGTCAAATAATGCAAAGAGTACGCAACATATGTTTAGCCCTTATTTGGGCTCATCAGGCGTACACACTCACTGCACCCCTTGCGGGGATCGAACCTCGGACGTCAGAGACGAAGTCCCTTTACGCTGCACCACAGCGTGTGGTTCGTTTATTTGACAGCATGGAGATCGGAGTAATTACATTCATAGCATCCATAGTCTGAGTCTCGATCTTATTGTATGGGTGGTTACCTACCAGGTAAACTGTGTAACAGTCTATGATCTGCTTCTTGCAAATGAGAGGGCCCGTGGTGGATGTTTGCAGACTGGCAGACCAACCACATGCATTACCTGGTAGGTTGCCACCCATACAATCAGATCGGGAAGAGAGAGAGAGTATATGAAAATATACTTGCAAAATCCTTGCAAATGTTCCTTGATTATGTTTGCCTATTTTGTAAGTTGCTTTGGTTAGGTTTAAAGCATTTGCCAAGCAAATAAATGTAAATGTACATGTAAATTTCCATCTTCTACTATTGTTATGATATAAATAAATTGTATGACTTTGTTTTTTGCAACAAGCATGTTTTGGGTTATTTGATAGAACATAAGTGTATTCCCACATCCAGATAACAACAGAGAATGTGAAAGTATTTAATGCAGACTTTCCCCAATTTACGGACCTTGTTCCTAACTTGTACAGACCTCTTCATATTTCTGGCATCCCAACTGGAAAGTGCTGCAGAGATTTCTTCAATCAATCAACATTAATATGGCGTCCCTGGTGTGGTCATCTTGTTAATTGTTTTCCAATTAATTACCAGTGTTGCTGAAGACAAGCCTGATAATGAATTAGCCGAGTGATCACACAACCTCTCTTCCTTCATCGTTTCATTGAGGTTCCGGCCTTTTCTCATAGAGCGCCCCTCCAAGTGCTCAAGCTCACTCAGGTGTGTAATGGGAGCAGAAGACACCAACGGGGGGCACATCTTCTCCTCACCTAATCTGGGGGGTGCCAGGAGGTTACAGTTAGTATCCTGCTCCAATATGTTTTGGGGCCAATGTTAAGCTTCCCAAGCACAAAAGTTCAAAAGAAATATCCCAGAAATGCCCAGTAGAGGGGTTAATACCATCAAACCCTGGTAGCCACAAAAGGGGATAATGAAGATCCTTTATAAATTAAAAAAAAAATAGCTTCGTTAAATAAAAATAAGCTCAGTGGAGTACCACAGCACAGAAAGCAATGTCTTCAAAATAGGCACACCAGAGGCAAACAATGTCCAAAAACACAATGTAGAAAGCAAAGTCAGAAAAAAAAGAGCAAGGGTTCAAAATATCAACAGACCACAAAAAAAGCACAGTAGTAACTCAAGAGAACTCATCACACAAGTACCTTCACAATGAACCGCAAGGGACTGTGGGCTTCCCTAAATATTTATATATTATGGTGGCCCTGAAGGGGACGGCACGGTGGCACAGTGGGTAGGGCTGCTGCCTCACAGTTAGGAGACCTGGGTTCGCTTCCTGGGTCCTCCCTGAGTGGAGTTTGTATGTTCTCCCAGTGTCTGCATGGGTTTCCTCCCACAGTCCAAAGACATGCAGGTTAGGTGCTTTGGCGATTCTAAATTGTCCCTAGTGTGTGCCTGGTGTGTGTGTGTGCGTGCCCTGCGGTGGGCTGGCACCCTGCCCAGGGTTTGCTTCCTACCTTGCGCCCTATGCTGGCTGGGATTGGCTCCAGCAGACCCCCGTGACCCTGTAGTTAGGTTGGACAATGGATGGATGGATGGATAGGTGGCCTTGAAGGGTAAGTGACAAAAAAATTTAAAGGTGTTATGTGCACAATTAACAAAGTTTTTTTTTTTTGTTTTTGTTATAAGTTTTGCATGTGAAAAAAAAAAGAAATGGATGTCCGCCTGTTAATGTACACCATCATGTACATACATAGAGATTTGTGATCACCAAAAATTTAACTGAAAAAAGAATGCTATATTAACTCAGCACACCACTTAACCGGAAGGTTCCCCTGTGGACTGACAGACAAACCTTTCCACCAATCAGTGTTTTCCTTTCACTTTGCCAAGGTGACTACCCATTCCGCACACTTTGACAGCACTCTTAACATATAAGACATTCAGATAGACCCAAATAAATAAAAATGTAGGTGTAACACACAATAGTTAAAATAATAAATACAAAAATATCAAGACAAGAGTTCATCTGGCACAACAAGTGGGCAGGGGTGAAGATGTCAAAAGCCATCGCCTGAAGACGACTCTGAGAGCTGAAATATGGAGATCATACCAAAAGATGCAAACCGTTCCTCAGTAGCAAGAATTGACAAGCCAGAACGGAATATCATGAAAAGTACATTGATGAGCGATAAAAGTTGTGGAACAAAGTTGTTTATGGGGTGATGAGACCAAGATTGACCTCTGCCAAAGTGACAGAAAGGACAAAGTGTGAAGAAAACAGAATATGCTTGTGGTCCACGGCATACACGGCTCATTGGTCAAGTATGGAGTGTCATGGCTAGGAACAGACCCTCTCATCTTGACAATGTAGCTTGTCACATACGTGCGTTTGGGAGACAGTTTATGGGCTCAAAATGATGCAGTTACCCGCCAAACCAAAGGTTGGCACTGCCCTCTAGCTCTTTTTTCCTCTCTCACAGCAGAACATCTGAAGAATCCACACAGTAACATCACTTCCAGTTTCCAACCCTCAAGATCCCACCTCTTCATAATGTCACTTCCATTTCCAACCCTGTGTCCAGCAGCGGGCGTTAGCTCCCTGGGAATGAGTTCTTTTGTAACTGTGGCGCATTACATAACCAGAAACTCTATAGATATGATATAAAAAGGTGGCACCCCTCCCCTAGTGATATGGTGGTAAGAAATAACATAGGAGAAATAACTTAGCTTTGTTTAATGTTGGCTTCTGCTACATAACAGGCGAAGGAAGCCACGACAAGAACTCAGTTGGGGAGTGGTTGTTTTTGTTATATATGATACATTATAAATATGAGGCGGTTAGTAATTTAGCCACAATCCTGCCGACTATGCCATTTTGTGTCCAGCTGTTATGCAGCATAAGCCGACATTAAACAAAGCTAAGTTATTTCTCCTATGTGATTTCTTACCGCCGTATCACTAAGGGAGGGGGTGCCACCTTTTAATATGTAACACGCCGCATTTACAAAAGAACTCATTCCCAGGGAGCTAACGGCCCCTGCTGGACACAAACTCTCAAGATCCCACCTCTTCATGACATCACTTTCAGTCCTAACCCTCAAGATCCCACCTCTGGATGATGTCACTTCTGGTCCCAACCCTCAAGACCCCACTTCTGCATGACGTCACTTCCAATCCCAACTCTCAGAATCCCACCTCTTCCTGACGTTACTTACGGTTCCAACCCTCCAGACCCCATCTCTCCATGATGTCACTTCAAGTCCCAACCCTCATCATCCCACCTCTTCCTGACGTTACTTACGGTTTCAACCCTCCAGACTCCACCTCTCCATGATGTCACTTATGGTTCCAAGCCTCAAGACCCCACCTCTTCATGACATCACTTCTGGTTTTCAACCCTCATGACCCCGCCACCTCATGTCGTCCCTTCAGTTCCAGTTTTCCTTTCTTTGTGCTACAGTATATGGGGACACCCCCAACCTTTTGAGGGTGTTTGTGTCCTTAGTTTAGATGCTCAAGATGGCAGCAGCAGAATGAATCCAGGAGTCTACAAGAACTTTGTGTCTGCCCATTTACAGAGAAATATGCTCTAACTAATCAAAGACAAACTGCCAGATGAACCAAGGATGTTATCAGGTGGGGGGAAATGTGGAAGGTTGTAGCCTGGCCAAGTCAATCAGCAGACATGAACATGAAGACAAGGCTGAGTGGAGAAAGCAACTGAACTGGCCAGCGGTAACAGTAAAGAAAAGCAAAACTGAAGAAGAAACTGACCATTCGGCGATGCTGAGGAGACGCCGGCTTCCTGCAGTTATTGCAAGCAAGGGACACACCACCCAAAGTCACGTGACATAATCTGGTCTCTGACACGTTTGCTTGCCTCAATAGCTGGGTGGTCTGCTACACAAGATGAATGTAAGGTCTTCTGTATTATTTAACACATCCAGAGGTCAACCCCAGGAAGTAACAGCTGACAACTTTCGCCTTGTATTCATCTGCTAATCTCAAACCCAAACGCCCAAACATGTGAAGTGGTCTTGTCGTTCTAGCAGTGGGCTACGTGAATGCAGCTGTCTTGTGATTGGCTAAACCGACCCTCACTATGGCCCTGTCTCTTCACTATGGCCCCCATATCCCCTTTGCTGAAGACATTGTGTTTTCTGTGCCGATTCCCTCTAATTAATACCATTAATACTTTATTTATCGAGAGATCTAAACTGTAATTATTTCCAGCAGCACATGATGTTCGTCGACGTGAAGCTACCTCATTATGCCGTGTAATTAGATGTGGATATTATTTTGAGTAATTAACGCATGCAATCTACGCTTAGAGTAAAGCAAAAATATATCATTAAAAATTAATGCTTACTCTTTGGAAGGCCGGATTTTAAACACGCTCCTCCGAAAAGTGTCAATCTAACACGATGCCATATTGACATCTAATTTTTATTTTGTGTTTCTTTTTTTTTTAAAGGTTACAACAGGCTGTGCACACTTTGACCCTTTATAGCACTCGGTTTTGGGGGTCTGCACCGATGCCTCAAACGAACGTTTTCACAACGGAGGGGCCTCACCTTCTGCATGCCCCTCCAAGGCGCCATCGCTCTCAATTCATTTTTTTGGGATTCTTATTACTTTGCTGCTCTCCGTGAGTTTTTAGCTTTGGCCGTTTTTATGGATTTTGATTATTACATTCACAGTTGGGGTTTTTTAACATGACTGGATTTAGTGGTTCTTTCAGGTGGGGGTCTTTCCTCAGTTGTTCTTGTTTGTTTAAGGTTCAAGATTTTAATTTGGGGCAACTTACACAAGAAAACATGACATTTGCCATCTCAGTTGTCCAAAAGCATGGAGCCCCCCAAAAACAACTACTTGGGGGATTTCCCGTCAAACTCCTGCTACGCATAGAGGCCGATGTGGTGTCTTTATAAAATTAAAAAGTTTTCTTGTCACAAAATGCTCTGTTATTACACTGTGAAGCTCCAAAGAGCACAAAAGGCATAAAGGGGTTGCCAGCAAAAGCAATCCAAAGGGTATAAAAGTCCAGATACGGTAATCCAAGGCAGGATCAAAAATCAGAGCAGATGGTCAAAAATCCAGAAAAGCACAACAAAAAAACAAAAAAGCAAATACCAGCAGACCCCTGTGACCCTGTGTTAGGATACAGCGGGTTGGAAAATGACTGACTGACTGACTAAATACACAAGTCAACTCAGCGATACATGGCATATCTGAATGAACTGCCAGGAACTGTGAGAGTCCCTCACCTTTAAAGGGCTGAGGGCGGGCCCTGGTGCTGATGGGCAGGTGGCTCCGCCTCTTTGAGAGGGAACCACCCACAAAATTCAAGGTACATGACAATGGCAGCTTATATACACAGAAACCAAGCAATACCTCAGACTCATAAAATACATGAGTAATATCACAAATCAAACTTAATTCACAATATAAACACAAAAGAATCAAACATGAAGACATAAAACAAAGATTTGAACCCCAGCGAGGCTGAAATATGACAAGATGTATCTGATAACAGACAGAAAAAGAATACAATGAACCAATCAAATAGAGACGAGATGGGTTCAAACTGACACAGAGATTCTAAAATATTTGCTTCATTTGTAAATCGGATTAACTGTTAACAACTTCTAGCAGGTTACCTGGAATTATCTCCAAAATTCCTTATCAAGCAACACCTGGCACTGGGAAGAAAGGGATTGCTGGAGGAATTTGTGGGGGAATTTACAGCGACTCTCCTCCTCGATGAGTGAGGAGTTCTACCATAAGTGCTGCTTGTAATGGGGAGCTGGACATCAGTTGAGATGACTTCTTCAACCATCCCCTCTGACGCTCACTTACCAAAATCTGCATCAACCCTAAAAACTTCAGCTGCTTGTTGAGTTATCTGCCGGAGCTTTTCACAAATTTTGATTTGTCAGACCACTAAACTGGGCAATGAGGCCAAAAGTGAAGGCAGACGGGATCAGACTGCGATAGTTAAAGGACAACATGAGGTCCTGATCCATTTAAAACTGTTTGAGTTCACCGAGGAGAAATAAGCGCTGACTGCATTTACAGGAAATGTTTTGTGTATTTGAATTCCACTCAAGATTATTATTAAGTGTAGTATTTCTAAGGATTTCAATTCAATTATTATTTCTATCTTCACTCCAAAGAGGGAACTCAAGGCACTGTGGGACCTCTCTGGGTTCATGATCCAGGAGGTCTTGATGACCCCCAGAGTTATATATAAGTTAGTTTACCACCATGATGGTGACAGCTGCTCTTAAAGTCTCCCTGGCACTCTCAACATCCACCACCAACTCCTCACCTTAAAGTTCATTCTATCTATCTATCTATCTATCTATCTATCTATCTATCTATCTATCTATCTATCTATCTATCTATCTATCTATCTATCTATCTATCTATCTATCTATCTATCTAGCTATCTATCTATCTATCTATCTATCTATCTATCTATCTATCTATCTATCTATCTATCTATCTATCTATCTATCTATGTCTATGGAGCTGTGAGTAAGCAGTGCCAGCCATTGTGCCAGCATACCACTCCATTCTAAACATTAGGGTTAACACCCTTCTAAATAGGACCAATCTCAGAGTTATGTACAGTAGGTCTCTATCTATCTATCTATCTATCTATCTATCTATCTATCTATCTATCTATCTATCTATCTATCTATCATATAGTACCTTTCCTATCTATCTATCTATCTATCTATCTTGGTACCGTTCTGCTCCAAGTGGTCCAACACCTAATGACGCAGCCCTCCACCAACCCTCTAGCCTTGCCCTCATCTCCCTGGCTCATTAAGTGTTAATGGTCAAACTCCACTCCGTGACATGGTGAGGCACTCCGAGTAGATCCCTTTAAGCTGGTAAGTGCCAGTCCATGCCCCCCTTACTCACACAAAGCCAGTTTGGAGTTGCTGTGTAACTCAATACATGTCTGTGATGTGGAGGACATGCAGACTCCACCTTGCCAATGACTGGTATGGGATTCCTACCTGAGATGTTAGGTTATTGACGCAGCAGTGCCAGCTTTGCCAGCACATAGCCATTCTAAGGCCAGTTATTATATTCCAGTGATCAAACAGACAAGCACAGCTCCTATATATGATTTTACTATTCACTGTTCCATGATTACCAATCTCCATAGCCTTTACAGAAGAGACCGTCCACCATCACCGACAATGACAAGTGACAGCTACATCCCTCCAAAGTGCTGCACACTCTGCGCTCTCCAACAGGGAATCTTACCAGCCAAGAAAATGGCCATTTGTCAGCACAGAGATGTGGGCATCAATCAGAGCTGACACGTCCCAGCTGGCTGGTGTGCACCACGCAGATTACCAAAGGGTGAAGCCTCACGTATTGGCCCGCCAAGCCCCCTTTGCTCGTGAAGCTGGGCTTCAGCGCCCACTGCCTCCCCGCTGGCGAGATCGTTTATTAATATGGATCCTTCGAGGACTCGATGTGATTGGGTTTTCCACTTAAACAGATTGAAGGCTGGGCTGAGCAGCCAGCGACACTGACCTGCCGTAATCAAGTCATACGGTGGAGGGCTGTTATCAAGCCTGATGATTAATCTGCCTTACACGCAGCCATGTAAACATTTATCATTTTTAAACTGTGAGCCACTTTAGCAAAAAAAACAAAAAAAAAGCACAGATCTGCCCAGCATGTGTGCTGTGCCCCCACAGAAGGGGGGCCGCCTCTAAGTAGCATTTTGAGAGAAACTGAGATCCTACCTGAAATTTCACCCATGAGTTTTAGCTGCTCACCTTTCACTTTCATGTGAGTGCATGTGCCATGTCAATCTGATGCCAACGCAGATCTGCCCGTGTACACTGCACACCCCCCACTCAGCATTCTGATTTGATACATTTGTTAATTGCTTACTTTGACTTTGGTACAAAATATCTTTGTGATTTTCACATTGTCAAAGGCGCTATATAAAACGGTTCTCTGCTCACTCGCATCTGCTAGCAGGAATCAGTAACTGCCATGCGATAAAGATCTGACTCCAAATCTGTGATGGACTGGCACTGAAGTCCAGATTTGGTGACAGTCATGCAGGGTCAAATCTGACTCTCCGTAGACGTAAAAAATAAATTTAAAAATTTCACAAAATTAACACTTTGAGCAATACGACATTGGCACTGACCGCCAAACAAAAGTTGTGTGTGGCACTACCAAACCGATGTCACAGCCTTTCAAATGCTCACACAAGAAGCTCCAGTCCGCCCGTGACAATACACTCTACCTGCTTACAGAAGGTGGCATCTACAGTGGAAGTGATATGGTATTAGTGGTATGGTGCTGGAAGGGTGGCGATTGATAGACTGGTATGATAGGTGATTAATGGGGCTGGCATCTGAACTGCAGGCCCACTAGATTTAGAACATCAGCCTCCATTGGGAGACCACAGGAACACAGCATGGAGACTCAAGAAGACAAACATATACAACATGGGGAAAAAGTGTGAAATGCGGAGAGAGTGTGGGCTGCCAGCTCCGAAGATTTGGGATTTATGTATGCAAGAAGCAAAAATGTGTGGCACGATCAGATTGTGTTGTTCAGGTCAGCACACACAAGTTGGCAAGATGTGCCTCCTGAGCTTTTAATCAGCCCTTAAATTGGCAGAATAAAGGACCCAAATAGCGGGCTGTCACAGGTGAGGAGTGTCCTAGCAGTCTATTTAGATAGATAGATAGATAGATAGATAGATAGACAGACAGACAGACAGACAGACAGACAGACAGACAGACAGATAGATAGATAGATAGATAGATAGATAGATAGATAGATAGATGTGAAAGGCACTATATAATAGATAGATAGATAGATAGATAGATAGATAGATAGATAGATAGATAGATAGATAGATAGATGTGAAAGGCACTATATAAGACTGACAGGTAGGCACTGTATACCAATACACAATTGATAATTGTGTTCATTTCTCTGTTCATTTAAGGGCTGATTTAAAAGCTGAGGAAGCACATCTTGCCAGCTCATGTGGCACTCAGAAAGTGAGTTGTTCCCAAAGATAAACTGGCATCCAGTCTGGATTGGTTCCCTTCCTACCCCTGCTGCTGCTCAGGTAGATATTTCTTGTAGGTGACGCTTGCCTCCTCTGACAAGTAGAATTTCGATAAAGTGCCCCCAGCTGGTGGTCGCGTCCGCTGAAGGAGCGTCTTACTGCTAGTGGGCACATTCAAACATTTCTGTGGTATTTGCTGACTGATCTTGGCCCATGCAGGCACATGCGGTAGGTATGCTTTGGAGTATGGACCTGTGTGTGATTTCATCACCAGGTGGCACCCCAAAGCTCATGCAGGAACGAGGCCGGAGTGCCACAGGTGTGCATTAATCATTTGGGCTTCCTTCCCATTCCCCTTAGTTTGGCTTTATTGAATTCCGGCTATAAAGATCATGCAAATCGCCTGTTATACGGCCATTAAATGATCTGCTGCCGGAGTGTTTCAGGCGAGTTCGGATGTAATGAGCTGTAGATTTACGGGCTTTTGATATGTGTTTATGAACCCCCTCCGCGCCTCCCCTTCTTCCATCTATCCCTGGAGAGAAAGCGCAGCTCCATCTCGAGCCGTGCGCTGGAGTAAATGTCAGCCGGCGTCGCCGCACTGCTTCAGGCTCTCCGCTCCTTCACTTGAGTTTTTCACGGGTCTGAAAAAAAGCCTCCCCGTGAATACTTAAATGGAATGCCAGGTATTCGAGAGAGGGAGAGAGAGAGGCCGTCTGAGTCCTCCGTACGCCGTAGACAGGGTGGGCAGCACCGGCAGCACTGGTCTCCAGAGAGTCCAGGGTTAGTCCTCCTGGTCAGTTCATTCGGGTGTGAGCGCAGGACACCGCCGGCTCCGAGCGGGTACAACAAACAAAAAGAAAAGTCCGCGCTGGCCATTTTCTGCATCAGGTCAGTGTTGTTCACTCAATGCGAACCGACATTCTGATGGACCTTCAGGTGTCTGTAAGCCTCCAGACTACACTTAGAGACACTCGGGAGGTCCTCTTTCCTCACACGTCCTCATCGTCATTGTCAAGTAACTGTTACTGATCAAACCACACAGCCACATGAGCTGTCTTGATAGATAGATAGATAGATAGATAGATAGATAGATAGATAGATAGATAGATAGATAGATAGATAGATAGATAGATAGATAGATAGATAGATATGAAATGCACTATTTTAGACAGAAATGTATAACATAAGACTTACATATAAAAGGCTAATAGTTTGACAGATCTGAAATCCACCATATAGATCTGACAGGCGCTATATTAGACAGATATGAAATGAAAGATCTTATATCATAGATATAAAAGGCTCTCTAAGATATTGGGATAAATGTGAAATGTACCAAATTACACAGGTAGATATGAAATGAAAGATATTGTGCAGGACATACAGTACATATAAAAGGCTCTAGATAATAGTTGGACAGATAGGAAAGAGATGACATAATTGCTAGATTAGAAAGGCACTATACTAGGCAGTTAGATATGAAATTAAAGATATATAATAGATAGATATAGAAGGCTGTATAAGATAGACAGATATATATGAAAGGCACTATATTATATAGATAGATATGAACCACATAACATCATTCAAAAAAAGAGAAAAATTACTCTATAAAAAACAAATTGGAAAGGCACTATAATAGATCGGGGAGCATGGTGGCGCAGTGGTAGCACTGCTGCCTCGCAGTTAGGGGACCCGAGTTCGCTTCCTGGGTCCTCCCTGCGGGGAGATTACATGTTCTCTCTGTGTCTGTGTGTGTTTCATCCGGATGCTTCCGTTTCCTCCCACAGTCCAAAGGCATGCAGATTAGGTGCACTGGCGATCCTAAATTGTCCCTAGTGTGTACTTGGTGTGTGTGTCCTGTGGTGGGTTCACCCTAACCGGGATTTGTTCCTGCCTTACGCCCTGTATTGGCTAGGATTGGCTCCAGCAGACCCCCGTGACCCTGTGTTAGGATATAGCGGATTGAATAATGACTGACTATAATAGATCCCTCCTAATAAAAGCATAACTCTCTGTGTGCCTGTCTATGTGTCCATCCAGTTGCTGTATGCCTGATATCAAACAGATGGCGCATCACATACAGCAACAGCAACAAGTTGGATACGCCCAACAGAGAGTAACTGCCTAACAGACAGAAATCAGGTTATCTGCCTTAATAAAAGGATAAGTGTCTGTATGGCCCTCCTGTTGCTAAGCCCCTGTCATTTCATCAGATGGTGCATCACAAACATTTGTAGTAATGAAAGGCATTGCATGTTATTACTACAAATGTTTGAGATGCACCATCTGTTGGAATGACACATGCAATGCACTTTCTTACTACATGCATTGCAAAAATACATTCCAATAGATGGTGCACTGCAAACATTATCACTGAGGTCTATGTTGATTATTTAGATTTCAACTCATCTCAGATGGGCAGCACAATGAGTAGATAAATAAATAGATAGGAAGGGCACTATGTGATAGAAATAGATATAGTCACTTTAAAAGACAGACAGATATAAAATAAAATGAACTATATAATAGATTATAAAGGCACTGTATTAGATATCTAGATATGAAAGGCAATACGTAATATGTTCACAGAGAGAAAAAGCAACATATTAAATTAATAATAATAAGTGATACATGTTAAAGGTTCTATAAAAGCAATACCAATGGCACTATATTACACAGTTAGATGTGAAAGTAAGTACATAATTCATCCCTTAACAGAAAAGTACATTATAATAAATAGAATGGAAGGGCATTATTAGATAGATAGATAGACAGACAGATAGATAGATAGATAGATAGATAGATTTATCTAGTGCCTTTCCTCCCTATCTCTCTATAGCACATATTCTTTAGTCTTATCTATTGTACTCTTCGTTGTATGCAGACCCTTCACTATCAAATATTCATTTTTTATATAGTGCCTTTAATGGTAGACAGAATCCTCTAATGTTCATTCTTTATTTTATATAGTATTGTCTTGTATTTAGTCTTTATTTTTTTGAAACACAGACAGAATTGTGTACTATTCCGTCTTCAGTTTATATTGCCCCTTTAATGGTAGATGGGATTCTCTAGTATTCAGGCTTTGCTTTTAATGGTAGAAGTGTCTTGTGTTCAATCTCCATTTTCTGTAGCACTTTCAAAGACAAACAGAATATTCTGATTTTAGTCTTGTGTGTATTTAGTATTCACTTTCTTTTTTCTTTATAGTGCCTTTAATGGTAGACAGAATCCCTGTTGTTTTCCATCACTCTACTGTGATGCAGAATGCAGTGACCTGAAACTGAAACATGCAGCTTTGGAGTTTCAATGAGTCACCCTGCGCCTGCATGCTTCTGGACCCCCAGATCAGACCACAACTTATCTATTTCAGTCCAGACCCCCCAAGACAGCAGTTAGAGGGTCTCATCCTCCCAGAAATAGTTTCTATATAAGAGCAGCACAACACCTGGCCGTGCCAAGGAGCAGCTGAAGGGTGCAATTTAAATGGGCAGAGAATTCCAGAAAGAGACACACATAGAATAAGAAAGGTCAAAGGCGGGTACAGCCTCCCAAACATTGTCCCCCTGATGCTCTCACTGGTGTTAATCTGTTCTAGCCGGGCCGAGGGCCAGGGCCTCCTGGGGCGCCTAACACACGTAAAGGTCAGGCGAGGGATGACAGGCGCTAACAAGCTGCCGTTCGTCTCCTTGGCATGTCATCTTTCCTAATTGACCTCACCTATTGATTCCAGTTATTGTCCACCCCCACCATTTTCCGTCATCATTTCTAAAAGCAAACTGGCAGTCATTACTGGGAGTCTTAACTCTCAGCCGAGTGTAAGTATATAAGTGGACCAAGAGTCCTGCTCTGCAAGCAGACATGTCACACCAGCCAGCAGCACTGGGGTGCCAGGCAGGAGGCTGAGCCCACTCACATACCCCTCCACTCAGGGCCAGCTGGCAGCCTTGATGATATGGAAGGAAAGCATACAATCAGACTGAGAGAACATGTAAACCTGACAGCACCTGCACATAGGATCTGAAGCATCATGAAGCTGCAGCAAGAACCCCTGAGCCACCATGCCATCCATAAAATATGAATAAACCTCCAACTTTCAATAATATATCAAGACCACAAGGCCTCAAGTGTGCAAGTTGGTAATGGTGCCAAAGTGCACGTATACTGCCTTGACTGTTTGCCCTCAGCAGTCCTGTTGCCCATTAGAAACTGATGAGCTCAGACTCAGATGATGGACCCAACATGTTGGGAGTTTCTTCAGGAGGTTTCCAGGGTTCTTTGATGGTCGAAATGGCTTGGTGGCTAAGCAGACTTTAAAAGCACTTTAAAACGGTGCCTAAGAGCTCCGTCTGGAAAGCAACCTGCCCATTTTCCCCTGCATTGAAAGAGGTGGCACAACATGCCAGGAGGCGTGAGCCAGCCACCGTTCCCCTAGCAGGTAGGGCCGACAACCATCCACCACTTGCCAATGTCAAAGATCCTCTTTAAAATCAGTCTGGCACAGTGAGTCAGAAGTGAAATTCCATCCTGTGCCCGTGAGCTTTGCTAGCCTGGCTAACACACTTACTAATCCAACGGTGGACATGGAGGCTATTAGAAGACCCCTTTTGCAACATGTCCACTTGTAGAGCAATACAACTCTGACCTCAGTGCTGGCATTGGCTAGGCTAAGAAATCTGTACCTGCCTGAAACCCAGCAAGACCCAGGGCTGCCTTCACTGGCACACATGTCACATGATGACGGGTGTCATCGCCACAGATCGATACTGGCACAGAGCCGGCTGGCACTTGTAATACCGAGACCGCAAGCCACCTGTTCAGTTAGGACTCGCCTTTCAATGAACAGATCGATAGCATTTGTTATGTGAATGAAAAGCTGGCGCATGGCATGCAAGATTTCAAACATGGAGGAGGGTGGAGAGGGTGGGCAGTGGAATATTTTAAAATAATCAATGAATAGGTCAAGGAAAGCATGAAGAAAAATGGCAGGTGCGCTGAAAGGAGAGTTACTTCATCTGTTTGTTTCCTAACCCACTCATCCTCTTTAGATGTCTCAGGGAGTTCAGTGCCCATCCAGGCAGCTCCAGACACAAGGTAGGTGCCAACCCTGCACACCATGCCAGTCTATTATGGGGTCCATGCACACAGAAACACACACTCACAATGGGCCAAGTGAAATGTAGGCTGAATGGCATGCTGGTCATGACTCTGGACTACCCTGAGGTTGTGGGTTCAAATCCTACTACTGACACCTTTGTGACCCTGAGCTGTCACTGCATCCCTCTGTGCCCAAATTAGAAAATACAAAAGAAATGGAACCAATTGTATCTCAGATGTTATAAGTTGGGTGGCATGGTGGTGCAGTGGTAGCACTGCTGCCTCGCAGTTAGGAGACCCGGGTTCGCTTCCCATGCAGGTTAACATGCAGGTTAGGTGCATTGGTGATCCGAAATTGTCCCTAGTGTGTGGTGGGTGTGTGTGTGCGTGCCCTGCAGTGGGCTGGCGTCCTGCCCAGGGTTTGTTTCCTGCCTTGCGCCCTGTGTTGGCTGGGATTGGATCAAGCAGACCCCCATGACCCTGTAGTTAGGATATAGCGGGTTGGATAATGGATGGATGTTATAAGTCACCTTGGATAAAGGAGTCAGCCCAATATATAAATGAAATATGGCAGTTAAAGTAGCAGGTATATCTGTAGAAGGGGTGGGGCAATGGGCACAAAGTGATACCAACTATGGATGGGATGCCAGTCTGTCACAGAGTCTACTCAAAGTAGCAGGTATATCTGTAGGATGTAGATAGGAAGCATATAGTGTGTTTTATCTATCTATCTATCAAATATAGTGCCTTTCAGTATCTATCTATCTATCTATCTATCTATCTATCTATCTATCTATCTATCTATCTATCTATCTATCTATCTATCTATCTATCATATAATGCCTTTTCTCTATCTATCTATCTATCTATCTATCTATCTATCTATCTATCTATCTATCTATCTATCTATCTATCTATCCAATAGCCATTTGTAGGATGATTCTGTGCTGATCCCAAGGGGAAATTCATAGGGCTGGAATTTGAAGCCAACGTCTTAGAGCTGTGAGAGGCCGGTCAATAAAAGACAACCAACCATACCAGTATAACAAAAGGAGGCCCGCATCGCTTGAAGGGATTTATTTAAAATGGTAAAAAAAAAAAAGCATCCACAAGCGGGTAGAAATAAAAAAGAAGCCCACCAGACTGTTGGCACTCTAAGTGTGTGCAAGTGAATTATTCATCCTGCTGGTTTTGATATCCTGAGGGCTACACTAATGATTTCTTATCATTTGACAGAAATGGAGTCAGAGGGGTTTCTCCAAACCGGCGGATGGCTTTGATTTCAAACTCTTTCATCATTTTCATCTTTGGAGAAGAGTGTTTTAAAAAGAAACGAGGATGATGACTTTCTTGAAAGTTACTTATTTTCAGGTCATTTTGGAAGAAAGAAAAAAGAACGCCATCACTGACATCAACTCACTTTACAATTCGATTTGGATAAAAAAAAGGCTTGTGAACCCGTAATGGGAAAATTAAAAATTAACATCCGCATATCCATCACAGCCAGGAAGCCATCCCCATCAGCGCCCGCATCAGTACAGTACATTAAAAAACAAAGTATCTGATAACAACGCCACCACAGCGCCAAGTCGGAGTCCGCGCCTGTTGAAGAGCAGACTCTTACAATGGCGTCTTTTAGATCCTTCCACCCAGTTCATGGCAGGTCATACTTACGCGTATCACGTCGTGACAATGGGCTGTGCGAGGAAATGGAAGTACAGATGCATAGACGTCTAAAACGAATTGGGCTTACATGTGGGCGGGAACAATTCGACTGTTCGCTGATGTGACGTTTCTAAACCAATCAAACGACTCGATAAGGCGGAGCTCAAAGTAGGGACGGGGATTTTAACAGTAAAGACCAAGGGCATTTATGTTAATGATAGCAAGTCCGTGGTTATGATGGACAAACCTTCCATGGCCGAGACGTCTCCTAAAAAGACCCTTGTTACAAAGTGGATTCAGTAACTATTTAGCGCTTTTTTCAAATTTTATGTTGAGGAATTGGGAGAAAATCATTTAAGTTAATTGTTTCCTCACATAAAGCAACAATCTATACCCAAGAATGATAAAGCGAAAATAGGATTTCAGAAATTTTTAGAAAATCATTTAAAAAAAGTCTCATTGACACAAGTACATAATAAATAAAATATATATATATATATATATATATATATATATATATAATATATATATATATATATATAATATATATATATAAACCACAACCAAACCATCTTTATCTGACACATTTTAAATAGTATACCCATATTTAATGTGAATACAGGGCTAGCATATGCAAGGACTTCATAAGGGGGATCTACAGGTGTGTGAAGAAGAACAATGACCTTTATTTTATATATTCAATGTCCACAGCAGGGGTCTCACACATACAGGATGAAAATAAAAAAAACACCAGACCATAAAATATACCCCACTATATCATACACAAACTACCAAATAAAACATACCATATCACAGTAAGCCATATCTTACCATATATCACAAAATAAAATATATCATATCATATCAAGCCATAATGAGCCAAGACATATCATATCACAAAAAACAACATATATTGCACCATACCATATCAAGCTACATGATACTATGCCATATCATATCATATCATTCTACCACAACACAAATATATATATATATAAATATCTACTGTATATATATATATATATATATATATATATATATATATATATATATATATCAAATTACAAAAGCCATACTGAGCAATATTATATCACAAAACAAAGAATACCATATTATATATATATCATATTCTACCAGAACACACCAAAATATATAAATAAATAAATAAATAAATATAGAATAATATATATATAATATATATATATATATATATATATATATATATATATATATATATATATATATATATATATATCAAATCACAAAATGCCATACTGAGCAATATTATATCACAAAACAAAGAACACCGTATCATATATCATATCATATCATATTCCACCACAACACACAAAAAAAAAATAAATATATATATATATATACAAATATATAAAATATATCTATTGTGCCCCAGCCAGGATGCCCCTGCATCATATCTTCTGGGTGAGCAAGGATTGGAAACCCAGCATCTCCCCCTGGACACTAGATGGCCGCCTCCTTTGGTTGCAGCGATGCCTCGGACTCCTCCAGGACTTCATCAGGTTGGAGTGTTGTGCAGCCCTGTTGGGTTCCGCAAGCGACGCCAGCGGGTGCTGCAGCTGGAGCTGCTGGACCCTTCTGGGCACTGGTTTCTCCACACCTGGAAGTGCAGCTGGATGTTGGCAATCAAGCACCTGGAGCACTTCCGGGTGCCCAATGGCCAGCAACCACCACTTCCAGAGTCAGGTGGAGGAGAACGAGGCCTAGGAGGGAGGGGTTGTAGGTGGTGGTGGTGGAAGAAGGAGAGGAGTGTGGTGTTTTGTTGTTGTTTTTGGGACTGTGTTGTGGCTGGGGGACACGGGAAGACGTGCCCTCCAGCTGAAGAAAATATTAGTTTATTTATTTTATACGTTTGCCTCTAGTGTGAATCTGTGATGGGTCGGGCGCATATATAGTGCCTTATTACGCTATATGTCCATCCATCCATCCATCCATTTTCCAACCCGCTGAATCCGAACACAGGGTCACGGGGGTCTACTGGAGCCAATCCCAGCCAACACAGGACACAAGGCAGGAAACAAACCCTGGGCAGGGTGCCAACCCACCACAGGACACACACAAACACACCAAGCACACACTAGGGTCAATTTAGAATCGCTAATACACCTAACCTGCATGTCTTTGGACTGTGGGAGGAAACCCACGCAGACACGGGGAGAACATGCAAACTCCATTCACTCCATATATATACACTCACCTAAAGGATTATTAGGAACACCACACTAATATGGTGTTTGACCCCCTTTCGCCTTCAGAACTGCCTTAATTCTACGTGGCATTGATTCAACAAGGTGCTGAAAGCATTCTTTAGAAATGTTGGCCCATATTGATAGGATAGCATCTTGCAGTTGATGGAGATTTGTGGGATGCACATCCAGGGCACGAAGCTCCCGTTCCACCACATCCCAAAGATGTTCTATTGGGTTGAGATCTGGTGACTGTGGGGGCCATTTTAGTACAGTGAACTCATTGTCCTGTTCAAGAAACCAATTTGAAAAGATTCGAGCTTTGTGACATGGTGCAGTATCCTGCTGGAAGTAGCCATCAGAGGATGGGTACATGGTGGTCATGAAGGGATGGACATGGTCAGAAACAATGCTCAGGTAGCCCGTGGCATTTAAACGATGCCCAATTGGCACTAAGGGGCCTAAAGTGTGCCAAGAAAACATCCCCCACACCATTACACCACCACCACCAGCCTGCACAGTGGTAACAAGGCATGATGGATCCATGTTCTCATTCTGTTTACGCCAAATTCTGACTCTACCATTTGAATGTCTCAACAGAAATCGAGACTCATCAGACCAGGCAACATTTTTCCAGTCTTCAACTGTCCAATTTTGGTGAGCTTGTGCAAATTGTAGCCTCTTTTTCCTATTTGTAGTGGAGATGAGTGGTACCCGGTGGGGTCTTCTGCTGTTGTAGCCCATCTGTCTCAAGGTTGTGCGTGTTGTGGCTTCACAAATGCTTTGCTGCATACCTCGGTTGTAACGAGTGGTTATTTCAGTCAAAGTTGCTCTTCTATCAGCTTGAATCAGTCGGCCCATTCTCCTCTGACCTCTAGCATCAACAAGGCATTTTCGCCCACAGGACTGCCGCATACTGGATGTTTTTCCCTTTTCACACCATTCTTTGTAAACCCTAGAAATGGTTGTGCGTGAAAATCCCAGTAACTGAGCAGATTGTGAAATACTCAGACCGCCCGCCTGGCACCAACAACCATGCCACGCTCAAAATTGCTTAAATCACCTTTCTTTCCCATTCTGACATTCAGTTTGGAGTTCAGGAGATTGTCTTGACCAGGACCACACCCCTAAATGCATTGAAGCAACTGCCATGTGATTGGTTGATTAGATAATTGCATTAATGAGAAATTGAACAGGTGTTCCTAATAATCCTTTAGGTGTGTGTATATATATATCCAAAAACAAAGAATATTATATCATATCAAATTATGCCATACTGAGCCGAAACATATCACAAAAAAAATCATATCATACTGTACCATATTATCATACTATAAAATACAATGCTACAAAATATCAAATCATATCATACGACAAAACAAAATATATCATATATATCAGTTGGGTGAGTGTGGGGGTGCGAGTCGACATGCCCGTGGTGGACCCCACACTTTGTAGTCTTTAGAGTAGCCCCTTCACTCCCCGAGCTAAACTGGGTTGAGCCAGGCCTAACCATTGATTCGGGTTAATGTCTGAACCTGAGAAGGCCTGACTATTGAGAAAACGCATCATCAGAAGGGAGGAAACTGAGCGGCCTCACTGACAACAAACTCCTTAAACAACACAGGACGACATTCCATTCAACCGCAGGTCGATGGCTGGGCCTTGTGACGCGAGCGCAGCCGGGCACTTTTAGTGTCGACTTACTTGCAGCAGAAACATTCTATTTTTGTCATTTTATCCACTGAGTCATTTCCTTGTCTTCACTTAAATGTAATTCCTTTTTTAAAAAAAAAAAAAAAAAAAACAGAGCACAAATGACAATAGCATAGCGAGTACAACAGTTTGGTTGTTTAATTTGAGATCACGCACGTCTCTTTTGCATGAGCTACAGATGGTGGATTGGGCTTCTTCAAATTGTGCATCATTGTGCAAGTAGTGTGGACATTGCAAACATTATTTTTATATCACTGGTGTTGTTTCAAAAGCTGGGGTCCACAAACAGACTCTTAATTACAGGTAGACATCTCCTGTAGCAGTCATTTTATAAAGATCATTCAAAGTTAGTTTATAATTGTTAGGAGTCGCAACTCTATATGGGCATCAAAACCTTAAAATTACACCTGACAAATGCAAAGATTTCATTACTACGAACGTTTGTGATGCGCCACCTGCTGGAATGACAAATGCAACGATTTTATTATTACGAACGTTTGCGATGCACCTGCTGGAATGATAAATGCAATGGTTTTATTACTACGAATGTCTGTGATGTCCTATTGCTGGAACGAAAAAAGGCAATTATTTTATTACTACGAATGTTTGTGATGAACCACCTTCTGGAATGACAAAAGCAATGCATTTTATTACTACACTAGCAAAATACCCGCGCTTCACAGCGGCGAAGTACTGCCTTAAAATTTTTACTAAGAAGAAAATTAAACCTTTTTAAACTGAGGGAAAATATACCAATAATTATTTGTTAAAGATCTCTTTGTATACCACATTGTGAGTTCGGCCCTCCGGTTGTAATATGACCAAGCTGTGCGCTGACCTTACTCTTGAGCATGCAACGTACAGTTGGCCATGTGAACAGTAATCTTGTTTCAGATCTCACAGCTTGGATTGCTGCTGTCATAATCGGTTTGAGTTTCATGGTTTGTTTCAATTACGACAGTATTTGTAGGACTTGTTGTGTTGAAGTGACATTCGGCATCTGTCAAGCGTTGTAAGTATACAACCAGTTTCATCAATAACTTCACATCCAGCTTTTAAGAGTTTAAACATTCAGAAACATAAAAGTGTCCACTACTGAAATCGTCACCTGTGAATCTAAGAAGTTTAAGAGGCATTAGCGGTTGTTGAAAGGTGTAAAATATTTGGCCATTTCGGTACACTTGAAAGCGACAACCGAACAATTCAGCGGCAGCCATCAACTCACATGCAGAACCATAGGTGAAGGGCTTAAGCATTTCACTCTTCTAGTGCTCCTGTGTAGTATAATTATCTCCTGTACCGTCATCAGTCCACACCTTGAACCTGTCCCAGTCATTCAATACATAAGACACAATGTTCCTCCGGATATCAAGAGTGAGCCTGATATGGCCGTGCAATATGTAACAAAGAGAATGGAAAAGGTAGGTGCCATCTCCGGGCATGGAAACCACTCGATAAGTGACAGTTCTTTGATCGATGGTGATCACCTCGATAGACATGATAATAACGGTTGGAATGATAAAGGAAATGGGTACCTGAACAATGTAAAGTAAGTCTAAAATACCTACACAATAACTATAATCGTAATAAATGAACAATAAAACAGAGGAGAAGCCGTGGATTAAATAAAAAGGCTGTAGTTATCAGCAGGGAGACGTGAATCCCGTGGTGAAGCAAGGAAGGGAATGTAGAGACTGGAACGACGGACGGCCTTATATAGGCAGGCAGCCAACAACGTGGGAGGCATTGGGATGGGGGGACCCAACGGCGCCTCACACGGTGACCGAGCTGTAGGCTATGGACGTATATATGTAAGTAAGTAGGATTCAGTTAGCGTTGGGAACCCGCGTACCTAATTTCTTGAAGATGGGCCCCTAGGTAACAAAGACCGTTGAAAAGTTCAATATGGCGGCCGACAGTGGCATCATACCACCGAAATAAGTACCAAATTTCAGCCTTCTACCTACACAGGAAGTTGGAGAATTAGTGACGTTGGAAAGTTCAATATGGCGGCTGACAGTGGCGTCATACCACTGAAATAAGTACGTACAGCGGTTTCGGTTAGCGCAGGGAAGCCGCCTACCAAATTTCGTGAAGATGGGGCCATGAATAAGAAAGTTCAACATGGCGGATGTTGTTGACCGTTATGACCATTACGCATAGAATTTTGAAATGAAACCTGCTTAACTTTTGTAAGTAAGCTGTAAGGAATGAGCCTGACAAATGTCAGCCTTCTACCTACACGGGAAGTTGGAGAATTAGTGATGAGTCAGTGAGTCAGTCAGTCAGTGAGTGAGTGAGTGAGTGAGTGAGGGCTTTGCTTTTTATTAGTATAGATGCATTACAGAATACATTCTAACAGATGGTGCACTACAAATGTTAACACTGAGGTCTGCTTAGATTTCAACCTTTTTCAATAAAACAATTATTTTATTTTAAACTGGTTTAGTCTCCAAAACCCCAAGTTCTCCTTGCTCTGTTTGAGCCACCACAAATAATAAAATACAAGATAACATCTGAAAGAAGTAACTCTTTGGAAACATAAGGAGTGTCAACAGCTCCTTATCTTACACTTGGTGTCTATTTGCATTTTATTTTAATACTGTTTTCAATAATAATCAAAATAATACGAATTCCTTTCCTTTTAATGGTGCCTTTTGTATTTCTTAAAGGTGTCAATATCACGCTTGGCTGAAGTGTATCAGACATGTTAAACTTGGCATACCTGACAGCTAAAATGCGGGGGAGTATGTAAAAAAATAAATGATAATATTGATCAGAAAAACAAGAACTGGAGCGACTACAAGGGCCGTACGCTCCAGTGAGCACCTTAAACACGAATCAGGAGAGCGAAGACAAAAGGCGACATTTAATCCGCCACTTTTCTAATCCGTGATTCAAGTTCACAGCTCGGCTTGGGATTTTCCACCCGGAAGCCTGCTGTAAACGGTAATCTCTGCGTCTGCTCGGCACAGCCATGCAAACCGAATCGGGCAGCCGATCAAAACCCAGGCAAGGTGATTCATTAGGCTGCCAAGAAGCCAACAGCTCAGAATTAGATCAAGCGACCAAAACCACATACAAGCTGAGGCTTCAATCCAAGGATAAATAAATTCATTAATAAATAAATAAAACGGCCGCCTTCAGCAGACAAATGAAATAACGGCGGCACAAAATGGTCATAAGCACATTGTAATGAAACACATAAAGCAAAAAAAAAAAAAAAAAAAATTGGAATGAAGAATTGAGGGGAAAAGAGGCCTGTGGAGAAAAAAAAAACTGATTTAATTGAATCTTTAAATCTAATGTGAAAAACAGCCCTTTATAATTAGGGAACAGCATTAAGTGGCGCTATAATCAATGTGACAAATGGCATGCAGTGCCTTGCTGCGGCTGAACGATGGCACATTAGGAGACACTCGCAGCCGATGCCCTCGGAGGTAATCAGCCCTGCTGGTCCGGAGACAACGTAGGGATGGCTTATATACTGTAATTCGACCGGTGCTGTGAATGAGGGAACCCAAAGCAGCCAGCTGTCTGCCTGGCATGTTGGCATTTTGCTGGGCCCCTCTATCTGGTCATTAGATGCTGCTCCCTGGGCTCAGATATGACACATGCATCCTTCTTATCTTAATGACTGCCACCCTTCCATATCCAGTTTCAAGGTTCCAGGGGGTCCTGCTCTTATTCTGGCAACATTAGGCTGGGGAAACTGCCTTTTTCGGGGCCACAATCACACACACAGGGACACTCATGTTGGGCCAATTAAGAGTTTGGGACGCATGAGGAAAAGCGGAGTACACCAAAGTAAAGCCACCCTGATGTATGGGCAAAGTCCTTGGTAATGGAATTGGGACCCTCCCTGCCAGGATCTGAAAGTGGGCATCCTGATCCAGACGGGCATGAACCATTCAGCTGTAAAAGAAGAAGAGGGACAAGGGCACAAAGGATCAGACACATCCTAATATCGAAGTTGCGCTCATCATATTTGTATTTAATGTAATTATTGACTAGCTATGCTACCCGTCAACACGTAATAGGGTCATTTTAAAAAAGATTTGCTATCCCATTGCCCTACGTGTCCCTTCAGCGCCTTTCGTCAGAACTTCCCTTCACCGGCGCTCCCTCTCACGAGCTCGTTCCCATAAAGCCAGCTCATTTTCAGACGCTGCCATTATTTTCGACGCGCCTTTCCCGCCTCCCGTCTTTGCAGGTGACTCTCTCAGCGTTCCTCCTGTGCCTTTTCAATTCCTCGGGTAGCAGTCGCCGACACTTGCACTTCCTCTTTCTATAACGTCGCCAAAGCCAAACTGACCAATCGGTTCACTCGTACGGACTGGCCATACCCACACACTCAGCAACACTCACAACTGCGGTCTACAAAGAAGTGCGATCGCGGGTATAAATGGTGCGCACGCGCATTTCCACCTTTGTCCGTTGGTCATGTTTTAGTGTGGATTGTACGCACGCAGTAACACGTGAGGTCAACCCCCCAGTCTGGATGGAATGTCAGTACATGTTTTAAAAACCTGTGGTGACCAATTAGCTAACGTCTTTAATGACATCTTTATTACAAATACAACGAGGCAATTAGCTAACGTCTTTAATGACATCTTTATTACAAATACAACGAGGCAATCTGTGGCCCCCCGCATCTTTAGAAAATACAATTACCACCATGCCTAGAAAAAAAAAAAAAAACAAAACAAAAGTGGACTCTGAATAACTACAGACTGGTGGTCTTCGCTCCAGTTGTGATGAAGTGCATTGAGAGACACTTTAAACAGGGAAAATATTCCAGATTCCTCCAGTTTGCATATCACCACCACTGGTCCTCAGAGGATGCGACGTCATTTGTGCTTACAGCATTATCCTGGTACATCTGGAGAGTAAAAGCTGCTCTCCCACAAGCAGCTCAAAATTTGCCGTACCATCAAAGCTGATCCCCCCAACTCCCCAACCCAGCACTTTGAAATGTGGACGTCTTAACCAGCAGACCCTCCCAAAGTCCAAAGACATGCAGGTTAGGTGCATCGGCGATCCTAAATTGTCCCTAGTGTGTACTTGGTGTGTATGTGTCCTGCGGTGGGCTGGCACCCTGCCCGGGATTTGTTCCTGCCTTGTGCCTTGTGTTGGCTGGGATTGGCTCCAGCAGACCCCCTTGACCCGGTAGTTAGGATATAGCAGGTTGGATTATGGATGGGGCATTGGGACCCCTGCAGATTTTATTTTTTCTCCAGCCATCTGGAGTTTTTTTATTTATTTTTTCTGTCCTCCCTGGCCATCGGACCTTACTCTTATTCTATGTTAATCAGTGTTGTCTTATTCTAATTCTTACTTTGTTTTCTTTACTTTTTTCTCTTTCTTCATCATGTAAAGCACTTTGAGCTACATTATTTGTATGAAAATGTGCTATAGAAATAAATGTTGTTGTTGCTGTCTCATGTACGTCTATTGCAAAACCTTATTAGAGACAACTAGTGAATTCTGTCCTTCTCATGTAGCCCGTTTCCTGTCTATTTTTATATAATTTAGTAGAGTGTCCACTTCGCATATCTATTTGTCAACAGTTTCTCATACACAGCCATTCAATTGTATGTCTCTGTTATAAAGCGCCTTTCACTCCTATCAGTGTCAAAGGCTTATGAGAGACAAGCAGTGAGTTCTGTCTGTTATATACTTCCTTCCCTATTGATCTCTCAGTCAGTGCCCGCTCTTCCACTTGTTACCCTATAATGTAAACTCTTCATGATTAGCTGATCATATTTAGTTCTTCTTCCTATATGGAGCCCTCTGTCGAGTGCAGGCTCAACGTCTACCCCTGCAGTCCTCCTTACCACCCACCTTAACAGATGGTGACTGTGCTCCTCCGCCCCTTCGCCCCCCCTGCCACAAGTCCACAGGTCTTCCATTTATTCCAGTTTGTAGAAGTTGTCCTGAACAATTATCCTACGTTTCTCTTTTAATGTGGCGGCCTGCTCGGATCTTAATGACAAAGTTGTCGAGCGTTTTATTTTTCAACTCTCTGTTGTCTTTCCATACAACAAGATTATAATTGCCGGCAATTACACACCTCAGTCCCAAGGCAGGTATTGCTAAATCAAGAGCCTTTTGTTTGCTATTAAGTATGTTCAGAATTAAAGTACACAAGCAGGCGCCGCTGAAAGTGATAATTAAATGAAACACGTTTCACGCTTTCCACAATATTACTATAATTAGGGTCAAAGTTGTGTTGCGCTGCAAGAGAACCTCAGTGCTAACGGGCGCGCTTCAGGAGGCGAAGCGAATCCATTAAGAGCCTCTCGCCATTTTGTCTTCTGAATTGTGCACTTTGGGGGCTCATTACTTATGTGCAGGCTGGGGGCTCATGTAGCGTGGTCATTTTGGGTGGGCTGGTCACTTGTGGTCACAGCCTTAGCCTCCATAAACACCCATTACTGTGTTTCAAGTATCAGAAAGATAATAAAAACACAATCGCCAGATTTGTTCATTTTGTCTTATTTTTACTTCTTCTTTATGGTTGACGTTATGCCAGGTCATAGGGAGCCCAAGCCCGCACAGAAAGCAAGGCAGGAAGTAACCCAGAAGAGAATGCCCGTCCACCACTTGGCACACATGCTCTTATACCAGCTACCACTGCACCTCACCCACATGCCACCCAGAAAGTGGCCAGGCTTGAAATCTACCTGGGCACTATAAGGCAGCGGTGCCACTTATCCACAATACATTGTGGGCATCAATCTTCAACTCGGTGTTTATTATTCAGTGCTCTGAAAGCTGACTTCATTCATCATATTATATTTTGGGCATCAACAACAATGCCCTTATGACAGTGAAGTGGCAACCACTGCCTGACTTAGTGGGTTTTTTCAGGGTCAACACGGATGCTATGATTTCCTTAACTGGCGACTCTCACCTTGCCCATTCTGATGGATTGTGTGCTGTGATGCTCTGCCAGCCCATCTGTTGCTTCCTACCTTGTGCCCGAAGCTGCCAGGCCCCTGTGACCCTGAATTGCATTAAACTGGTTTCAGAATGTATGCACATATGGTATTTAGGCTGCGTCTCCTGTGGCACCCCCCCTTAGTGCTGGATCACTCACGGCATCTTCAGGTGGCAAGCGGTTTGGGTTATTACAGGCTCAAATGTGCCCTCGTGCAGTAGACATGGACAGGACTGCAGAGCTGGCACTAGACGACACCATTATGCTGCTCTGTGAGATCTTAATAAGACTAATTAGGTGGGGTGGCAGAGGGGACAGCCCCGACAATGAAGAGGGCTGGCCAGCCGTCAGCGGACCTCCACTGAGCCGCTAAGTAAGGCCTAATACTGTAGAACAATAATAAGGAAATGGCATAAAACGGCCCAGGCAGGAATAATTGTTATAAATCCTGACCGCATGCTGCTGGCGCTTACAGTAGGTGAACACAATGTGTCTGCTGCTGCGGCGGTGGCGGCAGCATAATAAAAGCACACAGCGTGGGCGGCAGTGGGGCCAGCGCTTGGAACTGAGTAAGTCGGAGCTTTCTGCATTCCATCATGTCTTAAACGTAACACACACTCCTGTGGAACAGACGATGATGCCGGACCCCCTGGGATCTTCCCAAGACCGCCAGTCCTCTTTCTATAAGAGATGATCTCCTCAAGGCTCGATGTCAGACTTCAGTTGGGATTAAATGAGTTCACTTTCTTTGAATGAAACGTAACATCACGTAACATAACATTCAAGACCACTTAACACAATTTGGGGGGCATTGAGGAAAGGGACGCTTATCCTGGCAGCACTGGGCATCGGGCCAGAGTCAGCACTTGACAGAATGGGTGTCAGTCTGTCCCACCAGCAGAGAAGAATTGAAGGAGTGTGTTGTGTAGCGGGCTTGAACCCTGGCCAGGTCGGGTCCCTGATTTGTGCCTGGTGCAGATGACAAAAGACCTGGCCTTGGTGACCCTGAAGGGGTTAAATAATCGATGGATGGGAGTGACTGAAATTATGGAGGGCACACAGATATTATTGATATTTTATAGAAATTGTATTATTATTATTATTATTATTATATATGATAGATATTATTAACATTATAGAGGGCACACAGATATTATTGATATTTTTAAAGACAATTTTATTATTATTATTATTATTATTATTATTATTATTATATGATACATATTAATATTATACAGGGTACACATATATTATTACACTGTATATGAAGGATATTATTGGTATTATATACATAACTGAATTTATATTTCATAAACATTGATAATACACAGGATGGGCATTATTGCTGCTATACAGATCATATTTATTGCATAGTGATATTATATTGACCATTTACATTATGTAGGATTGATGTACTTGGTATTATATAATCCATCCATCCATTTCCCAACCCGCTGAATCCGAACACAGGGTCACGGGGGTCTGCTGGAGCCAATCCCAGCCAACACAGGGCACAAGGCAGGAACCAATCCTGGGCAGGGTGCCAACCCACCGCAGGACTGGTATTATATAAGCCAATTTTTATTATATACGATTGAGGTTATTTGTATTATATAGGACTAGCTGTCCCCCGTGGCTTGCCTGCGTAGTACTGAAATAGGACAACCTTTAAAATCAATAAACAAACAGGTATCACCAGCTAAGCAGAGACAAGGTACGTTCCAACACATGGTGTGAGGTAGACCAACTCAAACAGAGGCTGGTGTGTGAGTGAGGAAAGCCCCCCACTCCTGAGGCCCCGCCACCCACTTTGGCCCGCTGCCTCTGTCTCGGATTTGCGTAAATATATCGGTGACGCAAGTGAACTATGATACTTAGTGGGATGAGAGAAGTCGCAAGATCAACTGGAATGTTATAGCAAATTCTAGAAAAAAACCCAATCTAAATCTTTTAAGTAGTTCTGTCAAAAAAAGTGGAAAGACAGACAGGCAGATGCTAGATTTTATATATACAGAGATGAATATTATTTATATCACATAGAACATTTATGTTTATTGATTTTATTAATTTTACAGAAACATCTATATTACAAATATGGATATTGTTAATATCATGGAGATCATCTGTATTATATGTAATAGACATAACATATCATATAAAACATGCATATTATAAAGGATGAATATTATTTATATTACATGGAATAATTATGTTATATAGAATGGGCATAATTGACTTTATATGAAATGTTTACATTATAGGATGGATATTACTAATGCTGAAGTAGAACATTTTTGTTATATATGATAGATATTATTGATATTATGTCGGCAGTTTATATTACATATGATGGATATACTGTAGTTGAAATCATAGAGACCATTTATATGATACAAGATGGATATTACTGAAATTATACAGATCATACATCATGTATTATTAATGCTATTCATTTCCATTATTCAGGATGAATATTACAGAATATGTATATTGTACAGAATGTATCATCAATGATAAGATATGGACCTTTCATATTATACAGGATGGGTGTTATTGATATTACAGTATATTGTATGAACATTGTTGACTTTTTATATAAGGGATTTTATTGTTTGTTTTATTATACAACATTCATGTTATAGTATAGATATACTAATATCAGATACAGTATTTGTATTATGGCGGAAATCTTCTGAATATTGTATAGTCCATTTTTATTCAATTAATATTATAAAAAAAAACATATATATTATAAAGGATGAAAATTATTGCTATTCTAAGCAACATTTAGATTGTATAGATCAAATCTCACTTACTGTAATTACCTTTGTATTATACGATGTCATAGAGTCCATTTCTATTGTGTACTGTAGGGTGGATGTTCTTTATTATATAGGATGGATTTTATTGATATCTACTGTAAAAGTTGCATGTCGTTGATATTTTCAACCATACTAAGAGTATTAATGAGCCACGGTGGGTTCAAGTCCCATGGCCAGTTGTCCTCTATGGTGGGCTGTCTGCACGCCCAGCCAACCTGCCCCCTTTGGGGCCACCATTCTGGTTTTCCTCTCATGTCCAAACAGGGTCTTTGTGACTGCGACTATGGGGGGGTGTGCAGGTGGGCTGATGTCGTATGAAACATTTATGGCTGGTGCTAGCTTGCTGTCCGTGTATCGTGCCCGTGTCTCCATGGGTCCTTCTCCTCCTACACCCCCATAAGACCCCCAGCACATGTCGACACTGTGGCCGGGAGTGCAGGTGAGCATGGGTGGGCCCCGGCCATGGTGGTCCCAGACCGGTGACCCCGCGGGTCTGAGAACCTTGGGTTGTGTTGTGATATTAATGTCAAGAGGCAGGCGGGTGCACAGAATAAAGAACTCACAAAGGCAGCGTGAGTATGAAGAACGCGTGTCGATGATGGAGCTGAAATGGGCTGCCGTCTCATAATCCTGTTAGCACAAAGAGCAGCAATCATAATTCTACCGGTGGCAGGGGATACGGCGCGGCATGTTTTATTTTCCATTCAACTGAATGGTCCTTGCGAGAGACAAGAATATTCATTATTTAAATGTTATAAATGTATTTTAGGGCTCATTTTTAATTCATGACCCATCCTGCTTTTCCCTATTTAAACAGGATATGGAAATATGACACAGTAGTCGAGTATCCCCCACGACCACAGAATGATACGACAATGTTGTCTGAAGGTTAAAGACGACTTATTATTAGCAGAGGTCATCTGCGTTTTTCTGCTGAATGAAGGATTTTTTTCTTCAAGAAGTCTGAAGCGGCTCAACAAAACATTTCTGAGAAACGAAAAGACGGGCGACGACGTTACGCAACAGGCCATCCCAGCAACACAGGAGCCAACCATGGAGGGAGGCGCCAGACCATAGGAGAGACCACTCACCCTCTGGACCTTCTTGACCTAATCTGAAGGTCTTGAAGCACCAGACCACCCTAAGATGAAACTCCAAAAAGATAACGACAGATTTGAACAGCAGCAGCACTAACCTTCACACCTGCTCATTTTGGACGCCCCTCTTCTAACTCGGTGGGCTTTACCTGACATCTCTCGTGTTCTATAGGGTGGGCAGAGAGAGCCTCACCCCTGAGTAAACGGTGCAAGGTGGGTCACCACACAATATCACGTTTTCATTGATTCAGCACCTTGAAAACACAATAATGAAAACGGGAGGCACCCAAGTTCACCTCTCCTCTTAAGAGGAAGCAGTACAGACTATAAGGGCATGGCGTCCACCAAGAAACGGGTAGGTTGTCTTCATCCAGAGTTGACCGTACATCCAAATCTGATGTTTCTCAAGGCTACAGCTCTGCCACTAAACGACATTAAACAAAGCAAATGGACTCCAGTGCAGAGCTGCCAACTAAGCAACCCAAGCTCTGCTCGTGGCTTCTTGGTAACAAGTGAGTGGGCACAAAGTTCTAGAAAAAGCAACCGAGCCAGTCAGGAAAGAGCTGGCACTTGCAGGGTGCCAGGGGCTATGATGAAGAGGAGCCAAGCTTTACACATCACCCATCAGCTCTTCAGCCATCAGCCTCACTCAAGTATGTACCTCTCTGCAGCCAGGAGCTGAGTGTCGAGTAGGTGGGACAATCTCGAATGGGTGGGGACATACGCTCATTGCATGGCCCAGAAAGACTGGTTAAGATTAGGGTTGTGGGAGAGTCAGATGTTAATAAAACATGAACCCCTCCCACTGGACACTGTGGACCCTCCCACTTGAAAGTGCCCCTCCTCTTCAAAGTGTCTAGTAGGTGGGGCAATCTCGAATGGGTGGGAACATATGCAAATTGCATGGCACAGTTACACTGTAGTTAGGATTAGGGTTGTGGAAGGGTCAGATGTTAACAAGCCATAAACCCCTCCCACTCGACAATGTAGACCCTCCCACTTGAAAATGCCTCTCCTACTCAAAGTGTCAAGTAGGTGGGGCAATCTCGAATGGGAGGGGACATACGGCCATTGCATGCCCCTGTTACACTGTAGTTAAGATTAGGGTTGTGGAAGGGTCAGATGTTAACAAGCCATAAACCCCTCCCACTCAACACAGTAGCCCCTCCTACTCAGCACTGTAGTTCCTCCCACAAACCTTCAAGAATTTTTGTGTAATAGCACCAGACTCCAAACACAATGTGCACCGGTGTGGGGAATAACACAAATCATACTTGAGGGGCCACCAACATAATGACGTGCATAATAACACCACTGGGGACACAGTCATTGACTTTAGTGTAATAACACCAGTCACCCTACAGATGGCGCCATCAACAAGTTTTGTGTAATTACTTCAAACACCTTGTAAGGGGGCACAGAATGGAGTTTTTTGAAGTAATAATAAAAGAAACGTACAACAAAGCAAGTCATCATCCAGGGGTACTGGCACAGAGTTTTGTGTAACAACAACAACATTTATTTATATAGCACATTTTCATACAAACAGTAGCTCAAAGTGCTTTATAATAATGTATAATAATAATGTGTAATAATACCAATTGCCCCAGAGGGTCATCAATAGGGGTTTGTGTATAATAACACCAAATAACACACTACCAACAGAGGGATTATTTGTGTAATGGCACCACAAAAGAGTTTTGAATAAGGTTTGCGTAAAATAAACACAATACCCCACAGTTTTTTAAAAGAAGCTCTCATGATATATAGAACATGGGATCATACAATTTGGCACCTGTGCTACGTCATTTCACAAGATGACCACGTCATCTTGTTAAAGCTAAACAGCACACCCCATATGTGATGGGTGGCCACACTCCACCAAGTGAGCCCCCTGAAGTCACCTCCCCGAGACGTCTCGCTTTACCCCCCACTCCACCCCCCCAAGTGTCTCCAGCAGTGCATCCAATGCCATTAATGACACGTCATGCCGGAGTTTTGGTCAATCGACTTTTTTATAAAAAATGTGTTAACTTGGGAGTACATTTTGGTGTTAAGCAGCCACAAATAATTGAACTCCTTGTCTTGGACATGTGATAAACAGTAATTTAGCTGAGCTGACCTTTCATGAAGGTATAGCGATGTACTTGTGCCATTTTTAGACGCGACCTTTTACTGAAGCGCTGGCAGTGTGCGGCACAGCTTCAGTACATTTCCTCTTCTTCGCCTTCTCCTGCCTTTTTTATCAGCAGCCACAGCTGGAACGCATCAGTAAATCCAAAGCATGGCGAAGATATGCCAGGTCCGCACGGCCCGCTGTACTGTGCTGTATAGCAAATAACTCTGCACGGGGCGGCCAGTGTGATTGGTTGGCTGGCTGATTGACAGCTGAGGATAACAAGAAGAGACCATCTCACCTTTTTGCGTCCACCAATTAACTGCTTGGGTTTGCAAGCAATAAGCACAGCAATTCAGTGCTGGACTGCGAATCACAAGGATGGTGGGACCACTCCTGAGTGGTCCCACTGTGCCAGGCTGGGCAAGTCTCATCCAGAGTGAATTCACAAATTTTATACAGAAGTAAAGCGGGAGTAAATAAAGTTAGGGCTTTTTTTTTAATAAGTAAAGGTGCTATATAAGATAAAAGTCCAGTCTCCCCCATCTTTAACCTGCCAGGGTGCCAACAACCAAAATATGACAGTAATTGGGCTTTGGATAAAAGTGCCCACTAAATAAAGTTAACATGATTGCACCCAACTGGCTCTCTTTCTACCTGGCATCGTGATGCCATGACAGTCTATAGCTCTCCACAACCCAGAAACAGAAGAAGTGGGTTTGAAAATCTTAAGTTGTGTCATGAAGTCAAGACAAGAGAGCAGCACACAATGCCCCAAGCCCCCGGCCACTTATATGCCCAGTCAGGGAATCCATGACACCAGAAGAGAGAACTGTAGTCATCCAACAAAAAAGCTAATACAGGCTAAGCAAGATGCAGAGGTGGGCTTCCTGAATAGGTGGGATCTCACATTCAGGACAATCAAAGGCTCCCAGTGTGAGCACAGGGTCTCTCCTCGGTCAACTCTTGTATTTAACACACTTGAAGTTAAGTCCTCGTCACGTGGAGAGGTTGGCCATACACCCTGGAACTACGAGTTGGTGAGCATCAGCTTGTCTGGTTGAGATGAAGGGAAACCCCCTCTGCTCAGCAAGCAAGAGGGCCGCCCATATTACAAAGCAGCAGGCTCTCGTTAGCCTTGGTGCCCCCCGCAAAATGTTTTCTGTCTCTCTGAGCACCACACAACTTAATGGTATTCATGCAGACAGTGCCCTTTCAAAGCCTCAACTCGATGTCACTTCTAATGTCCCCTTCAAACTTCACGCGATCACAACACTCTCTGATGACATCTAGTGTCCATTACTGGGATGCCAATCTCTCTCATTCGAGGCACTGGTCTACCTGTGCCAGGTGAAGCAACTCTGCTGGCCTTTCTGCTTGTTTCCAAGGTGTCGTGCAAATGCCCAGATACCAAAAACACTTCCAAAGTTGCCCACTAGAGGGGGAAAACACTGTCAAAACACCCCGACTAAAACTCCCAAGGGGTGAGACGATTCTTGACAAAAAAAAAAAATTAAAGGTTTATTTTCTTTAAACAGCTCTGCACAAGGAGATGCCTGAAACTGCAAGGTGATAAACAAAATCCCAATACGGGATCCAAATAATGCAGTCGGAGAACAGAGCAGAGGTTCAAAAATATAAGTGAGTGCAGTAACAAAAAAAGTCAACAGCGGACCACAGGATCGAAAATTCCAGAAAGCACAAAGCAAAGCAAAGGTGCGTAAACTCATCGAAACACACTGCACTCCCAGCACATTCAATGAACTGCCGGGAACCATGGGAGGCCCTGCCTTAAATAGGGTGGTGATGGGCAGCTGGCCCCGCCCCTTGTGGGATCGCCCACAAAGCACAAGGGATGTAATGAAGGCCCTTCCCCTTTTCCAACATGCAAACAGAAAAACATACACGATAAAGAAAAATAACAAATACAAATAACTGACATACAATTAGAGTGACAGAAGCCCTGGTATTTGAAGCCAGGATGTCAGGTCAGACTTCTTCTTCTTCTTCATCATTTCCTTCTTCATTGTGCGGTCAATGTTTATGATTTTTGTGGTCTTTCCTGTCACGAATGTGGTAACTATTACAGTTAAATTGATTGAGCTAGTTTGTGTGTGTGTGTGTGTGTGTGTGCAGTTCCTTCCAAAAGTGCTGGAATGTAACTAAAAAATTTGTGTTTGACACGAGACGAGTGTTCAGAACTTCAGCTTTCATTTCCTGGTATTGAACATCTTCAACAGAGACAATTGCCCCCTTTTGTAGCAGACTCTCACCCCCCCCACCCATTTTTGTTCCTGCCAGGTGGGCCGCATTGGATGGTCCTGTCCAAATAATAAATAACTCAGAATGTCAACTCTAGCCTTTGGCCTTGGGTTTCACCCTCACCCTAAGCCTATTCCTAACCCTAACCCTAAACCAACAAGAAGACCAAAAGGGGTGGTTATGGGAGAAACGCAAGAGAAAAGAGGAGAGATCAATCTGAGGTGTTGCATCAACCATTGGACGTGGCCGATGCCACAGTCTGGAAGGTTCTGAAAAAAAAGGAAAGCACCAATGTACTGCGCCACAGACATCAAACAGCTCAGCCAAGGGACAACTTCAAAGGGTGATGTCCCAAAACAACAGTCTGGTAGGTGACATCACTGAGACTCTCGTCAGCGCAAGGGAGATGGAATCATCATCCAACGTCTGAAGAAAACCCTGAGAACAGAAGAACATAGTGGCCATAGCACAAGATACAAGCCACACATCCACAGTAAGAATCGGAATGCCAAGTGGGAGTACGCTGACCAGAGCAGAGATGAGCCACAGAAGTTCTGGATAGGTGAGTCCAAGACACACCTCTGCAAGCATGATGGAGAAAGAAGAGAAATTGCCAATGAACTCCTCTGTCAAATACGGTGGAGGTAGTGTCATGGCTTGAGCTGAACAGGCCCACTCATCTATTGGTGATATCAACTCAAGATGGTAGCCCCCAACCCTGGCATGGGTGTCAATCCACTGCAGAGTACACTCCCAAACACAAGGCCAGTTTTGACTCTTTCAGTTACCCAACTGGCACATGTATAGGATATGAAAGAAAGGGAGCCTCAGGGGAACCTTACAAAGACGCGAGGAGGGCATCGAGCAGGGGGCCATCTGGCACAGGGTTGGTTCCTACCTTGTGAATTAGACCCCCAGGATGATCAAGTTTCAGAGGGCGTGGATGTGTGTGTGCTTCTTCTGAGTGTGGTTACGCTGTAATACGCTGCTAGCGTGTCTGCTGATTCGTACCTTGTGCCCGATGCTGCCTGGCATCTCCTAGGACCCTGAAATGCTTTCAACAGAATGTACGCATGTACAGTTGTTACTCCTAAGGCAAGGTGCTGGATGAGGTTTGGCATCTACAAAGGGGCGAGTGGTTTGGGTTCACATGCGCCCTTGCCCAGTATGGTACAGAGCTGCAGAGCTGGCACCAGATGACTGGTGCTGTCTAAGATCTTAATGAGAATAATTAAGCGAAGCAGCAGAAGGGATGGCACAGAGTTAAGGAAGGTTGGCCAGCCATCAGCAGACCACCACTGATCTGCTAAGTAATAGTATATAATGGTAATAAAGAAATGGTGTAAAAGTGTGTGTGTGTGGCTGAGGTGGGCAAGGCGCTTTAAGGGAAAAAGTATGGCTGCCATATACAAGAAAAAAAACTGAAAAGAAATGAAAGGAAGTGGGTGGCAAGTCGGCCTTCTTTTTGTTTTATTGCCTTCACTTAAATTGATTGAGGACAGTATGCAATTTCCATTCAGCGACGTTCACCTCCTGCCATCATCTCAGGCACGGGAATGAAAACGGCGCGGGCCGAGCAACATCTGGTAATTCTGAAGAGATAGTGTCACTTGGACAAGATTAAATAGACCATATTTAATAACATTTTACTGAGAATGACTAATGTTTCCTTTCTCACGCATTAGCATTTTGATAACCAGTTGTAGCAAAAGTGTACAGAAAGCCCCCCCGCCGCCCAACACCACCACCACTGCCACCACCCAGCCCACCTCAGTGCCCCCATCCACCTTAGCAGAACTGAGATAAGGAAAACAAAGTGGAAAGTGGCACAGCAGCTTGAGAGCTCTTTGTTCAGCGATACTCAGGCCTATCTATGGGGGTCCAGTCTACCTCAGTGGTGACCTCTGGGGACCCCCAAATCATTAAAGACTCAGTAATTTTTTGGATTCTATGCTTCAAGACATGCAGAAGGCAGAGGCAGCCTGTGTTTCAGGACAACTGAGGGGGAATGATCCTTGTTTTAGCCAACTGTGCCAGTTCTGGGTCAGGGTAAGTTGGTATCGGTCTTGGCGCATTCAGTGCATTGAGGGACCCAACTCTGGCATGGGTGCCAGTACAATCCCTAACACGAGGCCAGTTTAGACTCTTTCAGTTACCCAATTGGCACATCAATAGGATGGAGAAGAAAGGGAGCCTCAGAGAAACCATAGGAGGGTACCAAGGAGGGGACCAAGCAGGGATTTGGGGCACTTTGTATGCCTGGTACTTAATTACAAGTGAGAAGTGGAACCAAATTACTGATGGCATTCAATACAGTTACATTCAACCAAAGAGTTAACCCGTGAAGCTTTGAGCGCGGTGGTACACCACATTCAACTGAACAGCACTGGGGGGGTCTGCCCCCATGACGACTCATAAAAAGGGGGAGCAACACACCAGCATACCACTAAAAGGTGCCAGTGAGATGAAACTTTGATCATCATGACACAGTGAAAGATGACCGAAGAGGATGTTGTCACTTGTGATACATCAAGATACAGCAACATTCGATCAAAGAGCATTATGGGGGTGAAGACTTGCAAAGAATGTGCTGGAACTCACCATTTGTCTGAGAAAAGGTGCCAGTAAAGTGATCGTAGTGACACAGTTGACAGATGAACACAGAGGACGTTGTCAGTCATGATATGATGCATCAACATTCGATGAAAGAGCATTGGGGTGGGGGGTCCGAGTCAAGATTTGTGAAAAGGGGCCATCACTCCCCATTACACTAAGTGGCAGCACAATAAAAATGTGATCCTTGTGATACACGTGAGCACGTTGTCCCCTGTGAAGCTTCGAGAATTGGGATGCATCGAATGAACATTCAAATGAAGAACGTGGTGGGGAATTGCCCCTGGATAGATTCCCGAAAGGGTGGGCACCTGCCTATTTCAAGTTCTGCACTGAACATCAACTTTTTGGATAATGCTGCCCACTTTGAGCTACATGTTGGGATATTGTGGGGTAGTCGTGAGGTTTGCCACCACAAAGATCACCCATTTCCTATCAAACTGGCTTAATCAGGTTGAGAGCTGCAGAAAGCCAGTCCTGGTAGCATCAAGGTCATGGCAGGAGCCCAAAACTGGGGCGTCAGTGCATGGCATTGCCTAGTCACTCAAGCCCACGCCAGCTGGGGGCCGTCAGTGAACCTCACCTACCCAGCTTTATGATTTGGGTGGAAAGCTGGAAGGGCCGGTGTTGAATCCGCAGTGACACAAGGAGAACATGCGAACTCCGTACAAAAACACTGAATGTGGGTTACCCCTTGCACAACTGTGACCCCTTAAAAACAAATTGTATAATAACAATACACACCAGAACATGCACAGGGAGAACATACAAACTGCACACAGACAGCAAATGGGCTGAAATTTGAACCCAGGGGCCCTGGGTGTGCTGAGACCCCCATTTGAATGCAGTCTCAGAGAGCTGTGAAGCTGTGCTAGGGATAAAGAAAAAGATTCCTAATCCAAAATTTACACCAACATGAACGGCAGAAGGAAAAAAAAAAATGAAACGAAGCTGAGCCGGGTGCCGTGATGGCATTAAGAAGCATTTCACAATGGAGACCAAGGCGCCCTTTATGTCTTGCAGCCAGAGAGAATAATTCCCATCTCTGCTAGTTTTAATTTCAAAAGGCTAAACGTGCAGAACAAATCATTCCGCCCAAGGAAGTTAATCTAAACAAACTGCATTATGGCGACTTATTACATCTGCTAATGGGAGGCCCACTGTGAAGCCTTTTGTCTTGCGGCTCCTGGGGACGCTCGCTGCCCGCCAGGTGGCTAACCTTTCGACGCTCTCGTCACCCTCTTTAAGGAGGCATGAGAGCAACAGCGGTCTTTACAAGATCAATGCTCATTTCCTTGCACAAGACATTTCTCGTTCCTCTCCCAACTCGTACATCGTCCAGATATTAATGCAGTTGTTAAAATGAGTTGGCGTCGTCCAGCGGGTACAAGGCTGGGCTTGCCAATCAGATGCCTTGCACAGTAGACAGGAGGGTGAAAGGGCAAAGGGCTTGGACCCCGGTCTCCTTGAGTTATCGTGACTGGTTACATCAGTAAATTGGTGGGTGGGGGGTGTCCACTGTGAGTCTTGTGGGTCTCTGCACTGCCCTGCCACCCCATTACACCCATGCCAATCAAACCAATCCAGATGTTTCTGGAATATGGGAGGAAACCACAGTGACCGCTTACGGTACATCACACACAGGATGACAATACACAGTGAAGAACCAGCAAAAAGCCACACAGACTGAGACCAAACCAGCAGTCGTGTGAATAAGTAAGTGCACCCCAAGACATGGGGGCCACGTGCTCAACCGTGCTGTCTCACAGGAAACATCAGAAAAGTGGTGAATGGAGGGATGAAGAAGAACCGGCATGACAGCACTGTGTGATGACTATATTCAGTAGCTACTATTCATTTAATTCAGAATTAATAACTCAATAATTATGTATAGCATTAAAAACATTTTAAAATATATATTTTATAGTGGAGCAGGACGGGGACAGCAGTCTGTCTCTGAAGCTGCTCCTCTGTCTGGAGATGATCCTGTTCAGTGGATGCAGTAGATTTTCCATTATTGACAGGAGCCTGCTCAGCGCCCGTCGCTCTGCCAAATGGGGCAACCTAACTGGCACCACAACTAGTTTTTTGGGCTTCCTCATGTCTTAACTACACTATTAAAATCTTATCAAGTATACAAGCATCCGCAGCAATAATTCACTCCATTCACACAAAAAGGGAAAATTGTGTAGTAATTCTTAACAATAGTATGTCACACACATGCGCTTGGGAGGCAAGCTAAGGGCCTAAGCGAGGGCGGAAAACAAGGAAGGGGATTGGTGAAGTGCACTAACCTGTCTTCTTCCTCTTCTGCAGACCACCTGACTAGAAACCTGCCTAAAACTCCATCCAGTTCCTACAATCCCTCCTAGCAACGCCTCCTACCGACCTCACTTCCTCCTTGAGCACCCATGGACCCGCTCCTTTTCTTCCTCCCCCACGACTGTAAAAGCTCAGCACCTTCCCTTCCTTTTTTGTCCCTATCTGGACGCTGAACCAGGCAGCTCCCTGGTGCTATTATTGTCTTGGCCTGGCAGTGTGTAGAATATACAGGGTGGATTCCCCAACTCTTTTTCTACCTTCTTTTCTCTTTTACATGTAATTATGTAGAAATGAGGGGTGGCACAGTGGTAGTGCTGCTACCTCGTGGTAACGAGACCCAGGCTCCTCCCTGTGTGGAGTTTGCATGTTCTCCCTGTCTCTGTGTGGGTTTCATACACATGCTAAGGTTTTCTCCTACAGTCCATAGGTGGAGCGATGACACTAAATTGTCCATAGACAGTGTGTGTGTGTGTTCACCCTGCGATAGACTGATGCCCTGTCCGGGGTTTGTTCCTGCCTTGTGATCTGTGCTAGCTGGGATAGACTCTGCCAACCCACAAAATGACATGACATATACCAGTGATACAAGGGTGGCAGGCTGGCTCAGTGGTTAGCTTTGCTGCTAACATCTACAAAGAGACAGAACAGCAGAATGTACAAGAAGCGACATAGCATAGACATATTTGTTACACTCATTTTTACTGAAAATAAATATAAATGACAAGAGGAAGTGACAGCAGGGCAGAGCTCAGCCCTCCAAGAAAAGTCACAATGGAGGAGCACCAGCAGGACGGTGCTGTGCTAGGATTATACACAGTAGTGATTATAGATGATCTGACTATTAATTCATTTAACAGCATTTCTCTTATAATCATGTCATACATTTGAAAATACAGGATTTAATTAGACATTCATTCCTGCTGTCAGTGGTTATCTTTGCTGTGAATGACTGAATGGAAAAAAGAAGAGACATGGAACCAGAATATTTGTTATATTGATCTTTAATGATAATAATAATGATAATAAATATGAGTTATATGAGAGAGTTATAGAGGTGTAGTGCTTAGCCCTGCTGGGTCATGGAAAAGTCCAATAAAGAGGAATGAAGAAGAACTGGCAGGTCTCTCCACGCTGTGTGATGATTACATACACAGCAGTAATTACAGTAATTAAAAATGAATTACTAAATAATTTATATATATATAAAACATTAATAATATGTATTCTGTAATTATATACTGTAGCATTTCTTAACAACACATAAATTATAGAAGGGTGGCAGGCTGGCTCAGTGGTTAGCTTTGCTGCCTCATATAACATCAAAAAGCAGACAGAATAGCTGAATATACATGAAGAGAAGTGGCACCCGCATATGTATTACAATCATTTTTATTAATAATAATAATAAAAATAATAATAAATATCAGTTACAGTGGGTATGGAAAGTATTCAGACCCCCTTCAATTTTTCACTCCTTGTTATATTGCAGCCATTTGCTAAAATCATTTAAATTATTTTTTCCTCATTAATGTACACACAGCACCCCATATTGACAGACAAAAAAAGAATTTTTGAAATTGTTGCAGATTTATTAAAAAAGAAAAACTGAAATATCACATGGTCCTAAGTATTCAGACCCTTTGCTGTGACACTCATATATTTAACTCAGGTGCTTTCCATTTCTTCTGATCATCCTTGAGATCACCTTCATTTGAGTCCAGCTGTGTTTGATTCTACTGATTGGACTTGATTAGGAAAGCCACACACCTGTCTGTCTATATAAGACCTTACAGCTCACAATGCATGTCAGAGCAAATGAGAATCATGAGGTCAAAGGAACTGCCTGAAGAGCTCAGAGACAGAATTGTGGCAAGGCACAGATCTGGCCAAGGTTACAAAAAAATTTCTGCTGCACTTAAGGTTCCCAAGAGCACAGTGGCCTCCATAATCCTTAAATGGAAGATGTTTGGGACGATCAGAACCCTTCCTAGAGCTGGCCATCTGGCCAAGCTGAGCTACCGGGGGTGAGAGAGGTAAAGAAGAACCCAAAGATCACTTTGGCTGAGCTCCAGAGATGCAGTCAGGAGATGGGAGAAAGTTGTAGAAAGTCAACCATCACTGCAGCCCTCCACCAGTCAGGGCTTTATGGCAGAGTGGCCTGTCGGAAGCCTCTCCTCAGTGCAAGACACATGACAGCCCGCATGGAGTTTGCTAAAAGACACCTGAAGGACTCTGAGATGGTGAGAAATAAGATTCTCTGGTCTGATGAGACCAAGATAGAACTTTTTGGCCTTAATTCTAAGCGGTATGTGTGGAGACAACCAGGCACTGCTCATCACTTGTCCAATACAGTCCCCACAGTGAAGCATGGCGGTGGCAGCATCATGCTGTGGGGTGTTTTTCAGCTGCAGGGACAGGACGACTGGTTGCAATGAGGGAAAGATGAATGCGGCCAAGTACAGGGATATCCTGGACAAAACCTCCTCCAGAGTGCTAAGGACCTCAGACTGGGCCGAAGGTTTAACTTCCAACAAGACAATGACCCTAAGCAAACAGCTAAAATAACGAAGGAGTGGCTTCACAACAACTCTGGACTGTTCTTGAATGGCCCAGCCAGAGCCCTGACTTAAACCCAATTGAGCATCTCTGGAGAGACCTAAAAATGGCTGTCCACCAACGTTTACCATCCAACCTGACAGAACTGGAGAGGATCTGCAAGGAGGAATGGCAGAGGATCCCCAAATCCAGGTGTGAAAACTTGTTGCATCTTTCCCAAGAAGACTCATGGCTGTATGAGCTCAAAAGGGTGCTTCTACTAAATACTGAGCAAAGGGTCTGAATACTTAGGACCATGTGATATTTCAGTTTTTCTTTTTTAATAAATCTGCAACAATTTCAAAAATTCTTTTTGTCTGTCAATATGGGGTGCTGTGTGTACATTAATGAGGGAAAAATTAATTTAAATGATTTTAGCAAATGGCTGCAATATAACAAAGAGTGAAAAATTGAAGGGGGTCTGAATACTTTCCATACTCACTGTAGGTAGTATATGAGAGAGTCCCCAAGGTGTAGCACTCAGCCCTGCTCTGTCACAGACAAGTTCTAAAAAGAGGAATAAAGAAGAGCTGGCAGGTCTCTCCGCACTGTGGGATGATCATATACACAGTAGTTAGCATATATTACCTATGTTATTAATAATTTAATCCATATAATGTATTTGTTAATCATTACAGAAATTTGAAACACAGTACATAGTAATTCTTAACAGTAATATTTATATGTATGAATTATATAATTGAGGCTGTCAGTGGCTATCTTTAATGTCTGAAAGAAAAAGAAGAGACATGGCATCATGATAATATTTGTTATACTGGTTTCTTTATAATTATATATATATATATATATATATATATATATATATATATATATGTGTGGGGGTTGATAATGCTAATAATATTAACTATATGATCTCTTAGTCCAATTGCCTTAAAAAAAGTCTAAGACTTAGTGAATGGGGGGCTAGCGCTGTATTCTCTAAACAAGTATACAATATAAGAGCCAACAGGACATTAAACACAGTGTGTATACTCATAGAGAAATTCACAACAATAATAATTATATGTATGAATTATACAACTGCAGCCCAGTTATCTTTACTGAATGACATATTGGGAAAGAAGAGCCATGGCGGCACCGATCTTTCTGTTATTTATTCATTTATTTATTATAGAATAATAATGATGCTAATAAATATTAAGTCTATTAGTGGTTAGGCCTGTTGCTTCAAAGAAAAGTGTCCAAATGAGTGAGGGGTGGGGTGAACAATCCTTGACATGCCAGCTCTGTATATAATTAGCAGTAATATCTACAGCATATTTTACATTGTAATTCCTAATTGTAATCATTCCGTGTCCGCGTTATACGAAGATGGCCGGCCGACTCGGCGGTCAGCTCTGTTGACCTACTCAACCAGAAGACGCATGGCACCAGTCCTTCGGTTGTATTAATTTTGAATAATAATGATGATGATGATTTTGATTAACTTTACATGAGGAAGGCAGGGTGGCACATTTGCTGCCTTACAGAAGACTGAATGAAGGAGCAGCGCACAACTTGCCTGCACTCTACACGTGACAACAAGACCCCGAGCGCTACTGTTTGATTCTCCATTATGCCCACTTTGGCTGACTCCTGGACCACAAGGAGCAGAGACCTCCCTACCGGGCCACACTGAGTTGCTTTAAAAGACACCTATAGGGGCGCCAGCTACCCACGGCTGAGTTGCCTTAAGAGATTGGGGCTGCCAGTCAGTCACCCACTGCCATTCGGTCTGCGGGCTCTTCCTCGTGCGCACAAGCCTAGCGTTCCGGTTTTTAAACAGGTGACGTGAATATATCTGAGCCGAGCTAAAAGGCGAACGCTTCCTCCTAAACTTTTAAGTGATCTCCTCGGCTCCTTTTTGTCGCATTAGATGGGCTAAACACTCTCTCCGCGTTAAATAGTCGTAAGTTCATTAGAGCCAATGTTTCTATGGTGATTCATCACGGCGCCCTTAGATGCTGTGCTTCCACTTCTTCCTTTTTTTCTTTTTTTTTTTTTTTTTGCTGTTGACAATCACAAAAGGATATGCGAATATATAGCAGGTTTAATGAGCTGGTAATAGCTTTTTATTTTGCTTAATTTAAAAGGCTGGGGACATTTACCCAGAAGCTGCATAAATATAATCCCCAGGTATCTGTCATTTTAATAACAAGCGAGTAAATTAGCTCTCAAGCATCTTTTAGGTTTTGCATTGTGCTTTTTTTTATTATTATTATTATTTCTTCTTCTTTCCCAGTTCAGGCTGAGCAGAATTCCGAGGCTCCTTTTTCCGATTTCACAGCGCACACCGAGTGACTTCGTCGGGGACGCCAGGGACTTGCCACGCACCCTGCGGTTTCTCTTTATCGCGCTCTTACAGATATTTTATCAGCAAATTCATAGAGTGGACAGCACCTCTCCGCTCCGCTGCACTCGCCGGCCGCCGTGTTTGTGCTGTGAGATAAAGGGCTGAGGAAATAAAGAAATAAATAAATAAAAACAAAGCTGGCGCCGGGCATCGAATGCTACCCAAGGCCTCTTCTCGCCAAAAAAAAGAAAAATCAACTGTAAGAATTCAACTGAACTGGACTGGGCGAGCTGTGCCACTCTGGAGGATGGCCAAGGCTGCCAGACTGTGCACGCTGCCCACAGAAGAGAAGGAGGAAGGACAGCAGTGGGTCAACTGGCCAAGAAGGACCTCTCATACAGCGTCCAACCAGCTAGAGTGGTACACTTGACAAGCCAGAAAATGGAGAACCTCAGCTTTGGGGTGTGTGAGGGGCTTCAGAACTCAAGAACTGTGGCTTACACAAGGTTAATGGGAGGTACTTGGTCTGAAACAGGATGGCAAAAGTGTAAATAATGGAAACCTACCAAGTGTGCCAGTCCCTCCATAAGAAAGCTAGCTAACAACAATGCAAATGGCACCACAAAGCGGACGGTCGGTTAGAAACAAGATGGCTATCAGGCGCTATTAATGTTAAAAAGTTCAGTTAAGTGGTGGTGGGCAGCAACAATGGCACAAGAGCACAGAACTGGCATCAAAGGGTCTCTCATGCAGTACCCACTCTGATTCATTACAGATAGTACACTTGAACAGTCAATCAAAAATGAATACCCACCAGCAACTGTAGGGTGTGCCAACTGCTCAGATAAAAAAAACTGGAGCTGAAACAAGGCCAATGACAACATAAAGTAGGCATACAATTTGAAAAAGGATGGCAAGTGGGCACCATTGACATTAACAAGCGTGTGAATGTGAACAACAAAACCATTGGGAGCCCAAGAAATGCAGGAAACGTCCATCGAAAATGGAAACCTACTAGTGGCTTTAGGCATGCCAGCTCTTCATTAGGAGCTGAGGCTAACAACAGTACGAATGGCACCACAAGGAGGACATTTGATTTAAAATAGGATGACAGTAAGGGACCATGAATTAATATTAACATATCTGTAGCTGGGAACAACTAAACCACTTCACCCTAGAGCTGGCATCAAAGAGCTTCTCAGGCATTGCCCACATTGACTCATCCCAGAACATGGTACACTTGGAAAATCACTCAAAAATGGATACCCATCATCAACTTTAGGGTGTGCCAACTCCTCAGATAAAAACACTGTGGCTGAAACAAGGCAAATGACAACATAAAGTAGGCGCACAATATGAAACTAGATGGCAAGCGGGTGCCATTGACATTAATAAGTCTGTGGGTTGTGAAGAACAAAACAACTAAGTGCCCACGAAATGCAGAAAATGTACAACAAAAACGGAAACCTCCTAAGTGCCTTAGGTGTGCCCTTACTCATTAAGTAGTGTGGCTAATAACAATGTAAATGTAGTGATAATGTGGATTTGAAAAGGCATGCCAAGCAGCCACCATAGATGATTTTAGGTGTGCCGACTGCTCACTAACAAATGTGGCTAATAACAACGTGAATGGCACCACAAGGTGGACACTCAGTCTGCAACAGGTTTATTAACAAGTCTGTGGCTGCGAACAACAAAATCACAAGGCACCCAGAGTTGGCGTCAAAGGGCCTCTCATGCAGTACCCACATTGATTCATCCCAGAACGTGGCACAATTGAAAAGTCAATCAAACATGGATACCTGCCTTCAGCTGTAGGGTGTGCCAACTCCTCAGATTAAAACTGTGGCTGAAAAAAGGCTAATGACAACATAAAGTAGGCACACGATTTGAAACAGAATGGTCAGCGGGCACCTTTGATATTAACAAGAAAACCACTAGGAGACCAAGAAATTCAGGAAACGTCCATCGAAAATGGAAACCTACTTATGGCTTTAGGTGTGCCAGTTCTTCATTAGGAGCTGCGGCTAACAACAGTGTGAATGGCATCACCATTAGGATATTTCACTTGAAGTAGGATGGCAGTAAGGGGCCATGCTTTAATATAAAAACCTGTGTAGCTGTAAACAACTAAACCACTTCACCCCAGAGCTGGCATCAAGTGCCCACATTGACTCAGCCCAGATCATGGCACACTTGCAAAGCCAAACAGAAACTTTAGAGGGTGCCAACTCCTCAGATAAACACCAGGCTAATGACAAGATGAGGTAGGCACACGATATGAAACAGAATGGCAAGCGGGTGCTATTGACATTAATAAGTCTGTAGCGGTTGACAACAAAAACACAAAGTGCCCATGAAATGCAGGAAAAGTCCACCAAACATGGACACCTCCTAAGTGCCTTAAGTGTGTCCATCCTCATTAAGAAGTGTGGTCAATAACAATGTAACTGGCACCATAGGATAGCAGGATGGCAAGCAGACAGGCATCATTAATATTAAGAAGTCTGTGGCTGTTAACAACAAAACCACAAACGTCCAGAGCTGGCATGAAAAGACCACTCGTGCAGCACCCACATTGATTCATCCCAGAAAGTGTCATGCTTGAAAAAGATGGCAGGCAGATATCACTGACATTAACAAGTCAGTGGTTGTAAACAACAAAACCACATAGCTGGCAGAGAAGGGCATCTCACGCAGCATCCATGATCCCTCACCCAGTGTACGGACATATTGAAAGGTGAATCAAAACTGGAAACCTGTCGCCAGCTTTAAGGTGAGCCAACCCCTTGGTTAAAAACGGTGGCTGAGACAAGGTTAATGACAACAGGATGGCACCATTTGCATTAATAACTCGGCGCTGTGAATGACAAGGCCGCATACAGCCCAAGAAATGCAAGAATGGTAACCCCCTAACGATTTAAGACATACCAGTTCTTCATTATGAAATGTGGCTAATAATCATATGAATGCTGTCATAAGGAGGGCACACGACAGGACAGCAAGCAGGCGTCATTAACATTAACAAGTCTGTGGCTGTCAGCAGCAAAATCACAGAGGCGTCAGAGAAGTGGCATCTACGTTCATTCACATACTTGAAAGGTCAATCAAAAATGGAAACCCATCGCCATCTTAAGGGGCACGCCAACTTGTAATGAGGATGGTATCATAATATAAAGATAAAAATATATACTAAGACACAAAAAATACTAATTTAAAAGTGGTAATGATCAAATGTCAGGAATGGACTGGTCAGCTAGCCTGGGGGAATACAGTTGGGCTGAGATGAAGGGACTTTAATAGGCCGCCGCAGCCTGGAATGGGAGGCACAGGTACAATTTATGATGCACCTTTCAATGTGAGAGGAAAGAATCGGAGCTGTGATTCAAGAGCCGTGTCAAGAAGTCACCGGCTTCCATTAAATTATGAGCATGGAGAGAAACGAAACGTCTGTCTGCCATTTTCCTTCCTGAGAAGAGGAGGAGAGGCTGTGCTGCTATTCTCTGCCACTCCATTCAAAGGGCAAGTGGGACCAGAGAGGAGTCCACCTGAAATAGAGAGCCACCTGGTGGTGGGTACGGGGGCACGGGGTTGGGAACTGCTGCTTATGCTGTAATTCTGTTCTTCTCACACTCTACAATACATGGTGTGAGAGATGGCCGGCAGCTCAACCCGGCCAGGACGCCCCGAGAATGAAAGGATGGGGGAAGGCAGCTACTTTTGGACACTGCTTCCCCCAAGACGCTAGATGGCAGCTTCCTTGGAGTTTAGCAGTGCCTCGGATTCCCGCAAGGCATCCTGGAACTTGGAGTTTGGTATTTATCAGCCCTTTTGGGTGCCATGGGTTCCACCAGGGGGAGCAGTTGAAAGACATGGGGAGTCACACTACCCCTATAGCCCAGAAGTACTAATGGATCACGGGAAGGGAGGCCCAATGCACCGATCAAATCAGAGGACTCGCTAGAGCCCACCCTCCCATTTGATGAGCCACAACTCTGTGTGCTTATTTGCAAAGACATCATCAGGTTAAGGTGAATAATTCGGTTAAAGTAAAAATCTGTTAACATAATCATCTGCGTTTACATGTGCAAGTAATCTGGAGTTCTCCTTTGCCAAAACGCTCCCACGTCATTAAACGGCGCGAAAAGGAGTTAAATGTCATCATCGACCACCATAAAGCAGAAAAGAAGCCTGCCGCCTGTGATCATTGTCTTGTGATTCATAAATATTGTAGGGACCCGTGGTTGAGTCTTAAAGTTTTCAGAGCCGAACTCTGCCGTGCACTTCTCCCAAGCTGTCAGCTAGCAGACTGCCAGCGTTATGCACGCAGCTGTACCCAGCTCTTTAAGTAGGGAGCACTCGTGTCCCATTCACCGCACGAGTGTCTCGCCAATAATTGTTTAGATGAAATCTTAGCAATACACAGCTCTGTCCTGCTGTATTTCTTTATTAGAGCAGAAAGTCAGAAAACAAAGCTCAATCTCATTGCAAAGCCATTGCCAAGGTCATTAACAAAACCATCTTCCTCATTTATGGTAACTATTTACAATTTAATAACCCCAGACGTCAATAACCCAAACCCACCCCACCAATTGAACACAAACACATACAACAATTACAACAGGAACAATAATTCGATTGCCTTGCTAATTTAACACAAAAGTAAACTTTACATAAATTACCCACAATGCATCATGCCGCCAGTGCTGACTGCCGGGTCACTACAATATGTTTAGTCAAATTATTTTTAGGATTGCCCGCATCAGGGCTGCGCGATTGAGCTTTGCAAAGGACCAGGAGCCTCATGCATAACGCCATGCGTAGAATTCGTACTATAACATGACGTAAGCACAAAAGCCGAAATGTGCTTACGCACAGAAAAATCTAGATGCAGGAATCTGTGCATACTCCAACTTCCACGTTCTTTCGCTCCATAAATCCCGGTCAGCGTGAAAAGTAATGCTCGTGCACACGCCCCCAACTCCTCCCAGAATTACGCCTCTATGAATATGCAAATAAATATAAATCGCCCTTAAGCTCACAACTTCTATGAAAAGACAATGGAAAAAGCAAGAGGGAAAATGGAAGAATTTCAGCGAATACCAAGTGAAGGCAAGGAAAAACGTACTATTTGTTGGTTTAAACAGTGGTATAAACAACAAAAGGAAGCTGATCGCCTGACATAGTAGCACAGTGCCCAAAATAAAAAAGAAGTTGTCACATATCAAAGTCGCTGTGAAAAAGCGAGCTGTAGCCTACTGTCTGAGTGTCATATGAAAGCTTATTGGGGTGCGGAGAAAAAAAAAGGCACACACCAGGAAAAACGCACGAAATGTCAACTTCAATCTCGAAATTTCCACTTTAATTACGTAGTTTATTTTGTCATTAAAGTAGAACATCATAAACTTCATCTTCAAATTGTTTAAATAATCAGTTTCTCAAATTACATCGTAATTAAAGTAGCACGTTAAATGCTTTGTATTTGATCTTTTGCTCTATGTGTGTGAATCACTACGTGCTTCCGCTTTCTCTTTCTCCGACAGGACACAGAATCCATTACATTCGTGATATTACAGCTCTCTGAATAATTAAAATGCTGAGATGTATACGTGATATCTTTTTCATGATGATAGGAGTTAAAGCATTTTATTAAACAGGGGAATACGGTGCGTGATTGTGCGCGACCTTCGATGAAATTATTGTAGCAGTACTGTCTCTTTCAAACGTACTAATCTCTAATTCCTGTCCTTACTTTTCTTTCTCCACATACCCAGTCGCAACACAATCTGCTCTGTAATAGACGTTAAGCCATCTGTAAGCTTACAACGACGATTCTTGAAAACTTTTAAGGAACATTGAAATATCGTTGTAGTACAAGTTTAATTATTCTATCCATCTCCTTCCAGTGTCGCGTCAGCCCATACAGCACAAGGTAGGATCAATCCGTGAACTAGCTAGCGCTGCAGAGCCGTGTCCTCACATGTTTAATTATTAACAATACAGATTATTTAAATGAAGTTAAATTTTATCTGTATAATATAATCAACATATTTTGCTGCATTTCATCTTAAAAATATCATCATATGTAAATATGCGCTTTATAAAGTGGCGCAGGTTGTGCAATATTATAACTGTAGTGCAAGTTTAAAGTGAGGTAATTGTAAGTACAAACAGTTCTACAAGGAGCACTTGATGGATTGATTGACTGTTTCTGAACTGCGAGGTCCGCACAGGAAAGGCTTTGAAACGTTTTCCGTGGCTGAGGCAGGGTGGGCTTGATGCTGTATACCGATATTTCTCTTTGGCTGGGTGCCGCCAGTATGCAAAACCGAGCGGAGAACTTGCGTACAACATGGTATGAGGTACCGTGGAAATGTGCGTGGCTTTACGCCAAGTGTAGGTTTTATACATCGCGATTTGAACGTGGAAAAGTTCTTACGCAACATTTCTGTGCGTACGCACCGTTTATGCATTTCTTGCCTTGAACACAGCGCTGCTATAATAATAATAATAATAATAATAATAATAACACAGGAATTTTTACTTTAATAAGATATACGTTATGCGATAGGTTACTTGTTCCTTTAAAAAGTAAACGGATTACGAAACGCATGTTACTTTTGACGTGTTACCCTACATGCTCTCCAGATTGTGTTGCTGCGCTTAACACTGTACGTTCACCTCATTAACATAATGTAGCAATTTCTAACATATTAAAAGATTATTTCTGCTAGTAGAAGTAATAAAACGATCGCCTGATCATTTGCCTCTGGAAATTTATTTTGTAGATGCTTAGGCTACTGGAAGCGTGTGGGAAACGAATGTACGCTCAGACTGACAAGAGTCCAACGGACATGCGCATAGGCTACAAAAATCATTAACTGTAACTCGGTTATGAGTTCACATGGCCACATAATCGGACTGTTCGCAGAGGAATCACCCGTTGTTAATCAGGGCTGCCCAGAGGCTAATAACCCGATTTCTATAATCGGAATAAAGGCTTACAGTACATGGCATTTTAGAAATCCCGGTTATTGGAGCGCATGGAAACGCGCTAATTGACACTTTCCACTTCGGGGCTTATTACATGCTGCGCGGTTAAAACTGAAATAAATTAGAAAATAAGTAAATAATAATGAAATGAGAAACGACCTATATATTTTGTAACGCATTTAAGATTTGTAGTTACATTCCGTGTATTTATTTATTTATTTATTTATTTATTGCCATACTTCACAGCATTTGTATTTATTTGCGGATGTGTTTACTTATTTTGTCCAAAAATAGTCTTCTATATCCCCTCGCGTCAATCACTTAGCACCAAAGAGAAACCGAAAGAGTGGAGCGCTGTTTTCTTTTAAGGAGGTGCAATTCATGTGCTTACACTAAAAATAATGATTCTTTAATGGCAGTTATAGGGTCCTTTTGTGTAGCTCTTCGAAAAAATATGGCTTGTCCGAGCAACATTTCATTCTGGGATGTTTTTTTTTTTTTGCATATCAATTTGTTTTTGTTTTGTTTTGTGCTTCAAAAAACTTCTTAATATTGTAGCGGTAAATAAGAACAGGAGCACCCGCAGTTGTCAGGGCCTCTTCTAGTTTATTTTGTTTACTCGGTCTTGTACAAATGGAGCACTATCGTTGACTCCGCTATTTCTTGGACACGGAGCGCACCTCTTCCTTCTTTAATCCTCCACTTCTGCCCCCCAAGGGGCGTCTCCGCCCCTTACAAATAGACACCTCCCCTACCCGAAGACACGGGACTGCCTGCACATTACAATATGTATAAGAAATTATTATTATTGCGGGCGGCACGGTGGCGCAGCGGTAGCGCTGCTGCCTCGCAGTTTGGAGACCTGGGTTTGCATGTTCTCCCCGTGTCTGTGTGGGTTTCCTCCGGGTGCTGTGTGTGTGTGTGCCCTGCCCTGGGTTTGTTCCCTGATGGCTGTATTATTATTATTTTAATTTTTGATAAGCATTAAGGAGAGGAGGGGGTAGAAGCGCTGATACCAGCACACGGCAAACCCCCTCAGGATCTCAAATTAGGACCCGAGTGCACCCAGGTAGCACCTCTGCACCATACAAGTCTGAATGGAATGGAATAACGGGAGTTTTTTTGTTATAGTGGCTGGTGTGCCAGTCCTGCCACCAACCCCCGAGTTTTTCCTGCAAGTTCCAAGTTAACGTCATTCCCATGACAGAACAATTGCAGTTTAAGGGCCGTTCTCAAGGGCCCACTGTAGTGGACTCGCAGATTATGAAGACTTAGTCTGTGTTATTGTATAATACAGCAAGAGTCCTTATACAATCAGGAGCTATCGGTATTTCATCAATCTGGTACCACCTATTCATGGTTATTTACTGGATGGATACTGTCGCGCCTCTTAATAAATGAACGTCCTTTCCAGAACCCTCACGTGGCTGTGTTTTTTGGGAGCCAAAATTGGCTCCCCCAAGGTGTCGCTCTGAAGAACCCCCTCTGGCATCTTAATTTTAAGAGGGTAAGATGGGGACCAGTACTTGATTAAAAATGGTCGAACAGGTGAAAAGAATACACGAGCGGCCAGAAGGTGAACGAGAACTCCAGCTCAACGACAGACGAATGGCGGTGGATGAAGTCAGGTTACGGCTGCTTTAGGTCGTCGATGTGAGGTGATGATGAGGAGGAGGAGGAGGTAAGAGCTCCTGCTTTGCCCTCTGGCAGATGTTGCAGACATTAAGTAACGTGTTAACAACTGTTTTGACGGAATGAATATGAAGTGCCGATTTTTTTTTTTTTTTTGGTTTTGTTTTTGTGAAATAAAGTTTCTCAAAGAATCTGAATTAGCATTAGGTACCTGAATTCGGGGGTGTATGTAACAAATGTAACAATTTACTTCATGAAATAGAAGCACATAATAAACCAGAATAGTTGCGTCAAATATTTGAAATATTAAAATGTGTGCCGCAGTTTAAATGTTTAAAGTCTAAATATTATCGACTGTAACAGCACAGTAAAGCAGCGGACCTCCAGAGCTCCACTTCATTGAGGAGGCTGTCGCTTTATATTATACGTCTGTGATAACTCCTTACAGCTAGGATTGTGGGCGGAATTATCTGACTCAGTCAAGTAAACCAAATCGCAAATCCTGCAATCTAATTGGCTGTGCAGCGGAGCGCCTGAATCGGGAGAGCTGCGGAGGTCTGCAGCTGGACCTACTGTATATTTATCACCCTCTGACAGAGGTCAAAATTCATAGGAAAGGATCAAAAGTCAAAAGTTACATCAAATTCGTAATCCTTGATCCTGAAATATAGTCTAAAACGATACTCCACATGCTAATTTTTGAAATGTGTCACTTGTAACCTTCTGGGAATGGCTTTTAAAGGGTTAGGACCACCGGTAAAGAATCAACCCTTAGAGAGCTAGGATCACCAGTAAGGAGTTAAATATCAAAAATATTATCGTATTCATGATCAGCAACCTCAATTAGCATAAAACGACACTTCTCATACTTATGTTTGATATTTGTTATTTTTAACACCTGGGAGTGGCTCATAGAGGGGGCTATAGGACTACTGGTAAATAATCAAATATAAAAAAGTTACAATTTTCGTGACGAGCAACCTTGAAATAGCATCAAACAACACTCTAAATGACTATATTACTAATTCTCCATTTTTAACAAGTGTTACAAAAAGGACTAACTTTGACCCCTCCTTTTATCCAATTAGGGGTCCATTAATGTGGCATGCACAACTTCAAGTCCTTCTGATGCAGAAGCATTTCTAGAAATCTGTTGGTGGGTGGGCAATGTGAAACTAAGTGGGCAAATAAAATAAAATAAGGCGGTTTATAAAAGTTGATCATTAACGGCCCAAACGAGGTAAAATTGAATTAGTAGGCGGGGCTCCAAGTGACCACGCCCATCAATTGATACGCTACTGTCCTGATCATTTTTGCTGACGACACCTATTGGTTCACACTTACAATTTTCTGCACCAAATATGGTTAAAAAAATATAACAATGAGGAGTTTTCGGGTGTAAAGGGATAAAAATTATGGGACTGGGCTTGAAATACTGCGTAACACATCAACACGAGTCGAATGATATGTGGAGTTTTCACCTATACCGATGAACCAGGAGGCGTCGAACAATACAGAACTGGAGTGATTTTAAAGCGTTCATAAATACTTTTTATGAACACAACATCCATATAAACGTGCATTTCTGTTCATTTATAGACTGCATTACGGTATTGGTAGTCATCTTTACTTAATGGGGCCGATGCGTCACGCGCTGTCTCTCATCCACAGTATAATAAAGCAGGCGCTCACGGATTTCGCTCTTATTAAGGGTATTGGTGTCCCGTTAAAGAGTAGTTACAGCTGCTTAAGCTCTTCGCCGATTTAGTTTTAATTAAGGTGGTCCTGTCCCCAGCAATCCATCATTTTAACAGTGCGCACGCACTTCAGAGCATTTCGAGCTGCCAGTTGCGACGCCCGCAGACAAATGCCGTCCTTTCCACTTTTCATTCCCACACCGGAATGTAATTCTTTTTCACCTGTAAGAGAGTCTGCACCTCCGTTTTGCTCTGCGTACAATGAAACGGTCTGCTTTTCGCCTTCAATAAACGCGTCTTCTGAAAGAGGTGATACACGCACTCCTTGGTATTTATTTAGCTGCTGAAACGAAGCCACCAGCCCCGGGAGCATCAATAATTACCCAGTGCTCCCAAAGAAAACCTGAGTGCCATCTCCCGGGTGAGAAATCCCATTAATCCTTTAAGCCTACCGACTATGTGCACAGTAGAATTTTAATACCGATATTAATATTGCGCGTTAAATAAACAAATAAATATAACGCAAAACGACAAACACGAAACAGATACTAAGCACGGACTCATGCTGGAAGATCTGAACCGTCCCAGTGCGTCTCCCGCTGGCCATGACGCCACGCTGGCTTTCGCAACAGCAGCAACATCAGCCGGGAACAGACAGCCACTGCTTCAAATGAAAAGGTATGTAGCAAGAGACCCCAGGGGGGCCCGTGGCTTTTCAGGACCCTTCACGTCTTTCCTCGGCGCAGTACTCGTCCCAGTCTCACCATCTCTCCTGTATCTCCAGAAAAAACCAATCCATCTGCCGCTTGACAGGGGAAAAGGCAATCAATAAAGAGTTCCCTTTCAAAACAACAGAATGATTTAAATAGCAGAATTATTCATAAATATTCAACAATTAGTGTGTGTAATGCTTGTAAGTGTTAAATCACACTCATTATACTTACAATTGACATAACGCACAAGGCTGACAAAGGTAATCAGTTAGTAAAGGGGAAAACATTTAGAGATGTCAATAAATAATAGGATGAGTGAGTGAGTGAGTGAGTGATGGGGGCAAAAGTGCAGACAAGGCAAGAAAAGCAAAGCGGTAAAGTAGCAAGCGAGGCTTTAGTCATCACAGAGGCCAGTCAACTCTTCATGGGAATCTTCAGGGCGCCTCATTAAGCAATTATCGATTGTCAGAGTGGCGCTTAGCACTGTGGCTTCTGCGTACTGCCTGCCATTGCCAGTGTGGACTTTGCATGTTCTCCCTGCGTCTGAGTAGAATTTCCTCCAGGTACATCTTTCTCTTTCCTTTCACATCTTTAAATATCTGTCCAGTGCTACAAAACGTAATAGATCAACCAGCTGTGCAAGTATCTACATCTACTATATAATAAACCACTAAGGTCTGTGTGTCCAGTCCTTCTGAGCGATCTGATTGGTCAGTGTTGTGATTGATCAGTTTGGTGACACAATGAAGGAGGAAGTGCGAATGTAAGACGCATGAGGAAGAGGAGTAAAGGCCCATCTTGAGGGAGTTGTCTTCAAAGACAGAAGTAAGTATAAAAAAGGGCAGGAGAGTGCTGGGGGGACCTCTCATAAATAATGACAGAGTCAGAGAAACACTCAAGGGAGGGACTGACCGGTGAACAGACGTCCACACACACATGCAGATACACAGAAGAGGTGCTGAAAATACATGTAGAACAAGAGATAGCAAATATTTTTAAAGTATTCTATTACCTGTTTTTGTCAGATACCATGGCTAGTGTACATATATATATATATATATGTATGTGTGTGTGTGTGTGTGTGTGTGTATATGTATGTGTATGTATGTATGTATATGTAGGGTGGTCCAGATCTAATTATGCAATTTTCATTATGCTATAACTTTTTAAGTTTGTTACATAGAAAATCACCCAAAAAATCTCGGACCATCGAGAAGTGTGTGAACTGACGACATGAAAAATGGTCTTTGTGCCGAACTGGAATCGTCCCTGCATAAATCATCCAGATGATCTGGATCTGCATAATTAGAATCTTACCACCCTGTATATATATTTATGTATAGATATTGTGTGTGTATATATATATATATATATATATATATATATATATATATATATATATATATATATATATATATTGTGAACATTGTCCCAGAAACAGACAGGCTGACACACTCATGTCACCAAACACACGTTTATTTTTCATTTTGTTTCACAGTTCTGTGCTCACTAATCCCCAATACCCCTCAGTGCAGGCCAATCCAATGCCTTTTCTTTCTCTTCTTCTCTTCTTCACGCCACCTCCTGCCTTCTCCAGACCTTGTCCAATCTTCCACCCGACTCTTGTCCCTTCTGCAGGGAGGTGGCCCCTTTAAATAAGCACCCGGATGTGCTCCAGGTGTGTTCCCAGCAATCTCCCAGTGACACGCCCCAGTGTGGCGGAAGTGCCGGCTGTCTACCCGGAAGCACTCCGGGTGCCCCCATTTTCTCTTCCCCCCAGCACTTCCGGGTGTGGTGGAAGTGCTGAGGTCTAGGGTCTTCCTGGTATTGGGGTCCCCAGGCGGTAACCCCAAGTCCCTACAGGGTCAAGCTTCCCAGTTCTTTACCCGAGGCCTCCAGGGCGGTTGCCCCCTCGAGGTCTGGAGGAGGCACCAGTCCTCCTCCTGTCTTCTCAGGCGTCTCGGCTGGGTACCACCTTCATTCGGTTGTGACACTATATATATATATATAGTATATATATACATGTTGGGTATTGTACTTCCAAGGACAATCCTGTTAGGTTCCATTGAGTCTGTAAAGGGGAGCTGTGGGGATTGGGTAATCCCTACTCCGTGGGGGTTCAGCCTCATCCAGAAGTGCTTCAGAGCCGCAGCTTCTTACCACCAGGAGCACTCCTGGGGCAGGATAAAAGGAGCAGCCTCACTTCAATCAAGGAGACAGAGGCGAGAGGAGGATGACGAAACTTGTCGTAGGAGTGGAGAAAGCTGAAAGAAGAAGTCAGAGGGTGCTGATTGTGGGAAACATTTACCTCTGTAAAGTATTCTGATTGAGGTAGTCGTACCTTGCAGTAACGAGTTTCACACAATATAACCCATTTCCTTACTGAGCTTGCGTCCAAGTCTTTTATGTCAGGAGTTTGACAAGCTGCAGTGCCCCCTGGTGACCTCTCTCTCTCTCTCTCTCTCTCTCTCTATATATATATATATATATATATATATAGATATATATATATATATATATATATATATATATATATATATAGATATATATATGGATATATATATATATATATATATATATATATATATAGATAGATATATAGATAGATATACAAATATAAATATACCATATCTATATCTATCTATCTATCTATCTATCTATCTATCTATCTATATATATCTATTGTGATATTTGGCTGGCTTATCATCCAGGCCAATACCCCCAGGCCGCCAGATGGAGCCCTCCCTGCAGTATGGAGGTGCCCCGAAGACCAGCAGGGTATCATGGACGATGTAGTTTTTATCCTCAGCCCTGCTGGATACCTCAGGGGCCGCAAGAGGGTGCTGCAGGGAGGACTGAGGACTCATTTGGGCCCTATGACTTCCGGGATGAAGAAAAGAACTTTACCTGACCCGGAAGTGATTGAGGATCACATGGACTGGGGATTGAGAACACTTCCGGGTCAGGGAATATAAAAGGACTGTGGGAGCTCCCAGACGGCGAGCTGAGCTGGGTGGAAGGGTGGCAACGCGTCTGGGAGCTGGAGGATTGGTTTATTGTGTTTATTATTGTAGTTATTGTTATTATATGAGTATTGTGGTGGAGAGTGTGCTTTGTGCACTGTGGCAACAAAATAAAGTCAACAATTGGACTTTTACCTGGTGTTTGGAGTCATGGACAGGGGTTCAAGGGAGCGAGAGCGCCCCTTATCTACCACACTATATATATATACACATAAATATATATACATATATATATATATATATATATATACACACAGTATATAGTCACGCACACATGCTTACAATGGGGACAAGTCCTCCAGACTCAAAGAACAACAGCAAGAAGACCCATGATGTCCCTTTCCAGTTCCGGCAGTCTGCCAAAACTCACATTAAGCCCAAGGTGGTGCCAGGGGCATTTCATTAACGTTACTCACGAATTCAGTAATCTTGTTAGATGTCTGGGATTTGGGGGAGTGTCCCTCTCGGCGTCTGCATAGTACACCCCATGTTACCAAAATGGCATCCCTTGATGTCCATAGCAAGGCCTGGGGATTTAGGATTCCAGAGTGTGCATTAACAATGCCCCTTGGTGTCCAGAGCATGCACTCCTTAACTTTCATGAATGGCAGCCCTCGAATGGTAGTGCAGAGGTGGCCACCAATGTTACCTAATGCATTTCGGACACTTGAATCCACCTCTTCCTGTTAAACTGGCTTCAACAAGCCACCATCAAGATGACAGGCAGTCTGGAAAAGGACTTGCATCTGAGAAGAAATCTCTTTGCGATTGCTGTCGTTATAATTTGAACCCGTTTTTGCAAATACCTTCAATGATATGGGATTCACCAGTGATGCCCCAACACTTTATTTTTGTTTTGTTCCTTTTTTATCTTGCATTATATATATATATAGGAGGACCGGAGGAGGGCTTGTACCTCCTCCAGACCGTGAGGGGGTGACCGCCCTGGTTACGTTGGGGGCCACGGGTAGAGGGCTTGGAAGCCCAGCTCTGTAGGGACCCGTGGCCACCGCCAGGTGGCGCCCTGGTGCCTGAACAACCCTGAGCCCAACACTTCCGCCACACCAGGAAGTGCTGGGGGGAAGAATACAGGGGACACCCGGAGGGCTTCTGGGTGTGCAGCCGGCACTTCCGCCACACTGGGGCGTGTCTGCAGAGGAGTGCCAGGAAGCAGCTGGAGCCCATCCGGGTTCCTATTTAAGGGGCCGCGTCCCTTCAGTCGAGAGCGGAAGTCGGGTGGAAGAGAGACGGAGCTGGAGAGAGGACTGGAGGCAGCCAGAAGGGCATAAAGGACTGTGTGAGAGTCCCGGACTTTGGGGGAATCGGTGCTGGAGGCACTGGCGTTGTGCACAGGAACTGTAAATATTGTAAATAAACGTGTGTGTTGGGTGAAACAATGATATCCGTCTGTCTGTGTCCGGGTTCAAGTTCACAATGTATATTATGTAAATGTATAAAGCTTAAAATCTGTGTGTGTATATGTCCAGTTTACAAGTCCACATCGTTGGTATATAAACATACACCCTCACTAAGCTAATTAGTACAAACCCTATAGTAATATTGGATAGGACCCTCATTTGCTCCCAGAACAACCTCCGTTCTTTGAGGCATGGATACCACAAGACATTGGAAAGGTCCCTTTGAGATTCTGGCTTCATCTTTTTGATCTTCATCTGTCCAGTTGTGGTAAGCAGCTTCAGTTTTGTGTCCTCGGCTGATGTAGCCCATCCACCATGACGTCTGAGGTGTCATTCATTCTGAGAGACTCTTCTGCTTGCCACTATTGTGCTTATCTCAGTTACCATAGCCTTTCCGTCAGCTCAAACCAGTCTGGCCATTCTCCTCTGAACTCTCTCATTAACAAGGGTTTCAGAAAGAATAGTGTGTCAATCCAATGGTGGATGGACTGCAACAGAAGAAGATACCATGTCAGACGAGAACAGAAAGCTGAGGCTGCAGTGGGTACCAAAAACTGGACAGAGGAAAACCAGAAAAAATGGAGCCTGAATCTCAAAGGAGTCTCTTCAACATCTTAGAGAATCCATGTCACAAAGAATTAAAACTCTTCTGGGAGCAAAAGGAGATCCTACCCTGTTGCACAGCTGCTGCTCATTTGGATGTTTTCTGCACCATTCTGAGTAAACTCTGGAGACTGTGGTGTGTGAACATCCCAGAAGATCAGCAGTTACTGGAAAATTCAAACTGGCCCATCTGGCACCAACAATCCTGCCCCTGTGGACATCACTGAGATCTCCTGTTTATACCCAGTCTGAATTGGATGTGAACAGTAACTGAAGCCCCTGACCTGTATTTGAAAGCAGGATTTAATGCATTGCATTGCTGCTACATGATTGGCCCATTGGGTAATAATTTGCATAGATAAGCAGGTATTCAGGTGTCCCTAAGAATCTGCTCTGTCTTTGCATTTGCTAAAAGCACACAATCCAGCCTTCCTCAAAGCCAAAAAAGGGCACCCCTTCCCACCTCCACTGAACTGCTAGGCACTGCATGGCATGGCAGCGATGACAAAGTGCCCTATAAGCGAGGCCTGGAAGGAAGTGTCACCCGTCAGTGCTAAGAGTCATCAGCGGGTCCCACGGTGCCAGAAACGCTCGGCAAAGCCCAAGAGCGAAAGTCCAAGTCGAGAAGGTAATAACATTTATTAAATAAAACTTTAGGACTCCATATTACTGTAATCCGCCGAGCAAACGCAGATTTCTGTAAATGATTAATGAGCGCTGGCATCCACACATGGGCTTGCTGCACTCTCATCTCTAGCTGCGGTTTGTACAAATGCTTAATGGGATTGAGGAGTGATTGATTGGCGAGGGTCCTCTGGGTCGCCCGCCACTGGAAAGTATGGCGCGATAAAAGCACTATAGAAAATGCAAACTGACTTGGGTTCAAGCAGGACAAAGCAATTGTTATGTAAATGTAAAGCAATAATCTGCACTGCCATCATAATACCTTAGTGAGTCGACGTGAGCAAATAAAAAAGGAAGGGAAAAAAAAAAGAAAAGCCGCATCGGTCACAGAATTAGAAAATTCAAGGTAAGATAATGTACTGCGTGTGTACATGAATATTACGTACAGCACACACGCCATGTATTTTAAACATTTTAAACTTCACCTCGCAAACCTCTCAATAACTATTTAATGCTGGAAAAAAAGAACAATCTCAAGTTTATACGACTATTACGCCCCCGGAACAATCAGCCGAGTGCAAACGCCTGAGACAGCAGCTGCCGTGTGTCTTCTGTCAGAGACGTAAAAGTCATTTTAGTTATCTTAATATTCTTTAAAGGACCGATCAGTCAGACATGGAAATGTCTCCAAAAGTGGGCAACGACAACAGCGTGCGGCCCTTCAGAAGAAGGCTTTTAATTGGAAGCACTGAACCTGCAAGCACGTTAGAGATGGGGTTCGGCTCTTCATTTTTTTCCGATCTCCAGTGTCACACACATGCGCATGGGTGACAGGTCACAGGCTCAAATCATGTTATTCGTCAGCCAGACCAGGGCTTGGCGCTCTCACCTGATCCTCTCTCTTCTTGTTCCTCTGCAGTTCAGCCGAACACCCCGCCTCTCAATGACATCACACCGGTCCACCCACTGCTGGCATCATTTCCCTGCCATCCCCAGATGATGTCATTTCTGGTACCCAGAATCATCAGTTCCTGTTCCTGACTCCTCCCCTTCCTCTCATCCACCGTATTTTAAGCCCAGACTCAACCTGTTAATCAGTTCAGTTGTGAACTCCACATTTGTAAATTTTGCTGATTTTTCAGATTATGAGGTGGCCAGCTCCAAACCCTTTTTTCCTGTCTGCTGCCTCATTTTTTTACCACACCACATAATGACATGTGGAAAAGCCACGCAGCTTGCCGGTCTGGGGGGGGGTACTAGCAAATTCCCGCCGACACCCACTCTCACCCAAACTGTTACAAACCTAACACAAACTTCTGGAAATCCCATAGGGGAACATTCATTTAGATAAATCACGGACAACACCTTACGAGTGGCTGGCCTCGAGTGGCTGGCCTAGAGTGGCATCCGCAAACTGTGCAGAGTGAAAGTCACTCCTAACAGTTCAACCATGAAGCACAATGACAGAAACTGGGTGGTGATGGTGAAGTGTGGGGAGCTGTGGTGTGGACTGGTGAGCTCTAGTACTGGGTTAAGAAGTGCACTGTCGTGAAGTGTGATGTGGTGTGTTGAGGCTGTGGAGTGTGATGGAACTGAGGTGTGGTCCAGTGACCTGTAGGCTGTGGTGTGGCAGGGGCGTGTGGTAGACCACAGTGTGGATTGACGAACTCTAGCCATTATGGTCAAGAAGTGCACTGCGGTGAAGTGTGATGTGGTGTATTGATGCTGTAAAATGTGATGGAGGCGTTGTGTGGTTCAATGAGTGGTAGGCTGTGGTGTGGAAAGGGTGGTGTGGTAGACCATAGTTTGGACTAATGAATATTAGCCATTGTGTCAAGAAGTGCAATGCGGTGTGTTGATGCTGCATAATGTGGTGGAGGTGAGGTTCAGTGAGCTCTAGGCTGTAGTGTGGAACAGGGCACTGTGGTAGACCACAATGTGGATTTGTGAGCTCTAGCATTGAATCAAGAAGTGCAATGTGGCGAAGTGTGATGTTGTGTGGTGAGGAGTTGTGCACTGAACTTTAGGCAATGGTGTGCCGTACAGGAGTATGGTAGACCACAGTGTGGGCCGGTGAGCTCTAACATTGTGTTACGAAGTGCCATCTGGTGTGTTGATACTGTAGAGCAAGAGTTCCCAAAGTGGTCAATATCGACCCCCTGGGGTCGATTTGAACTTTCTAGGGGTCAATAGTTTCAATAAAAAATATTTGGGGGTCGACGACAGCAAAAATAGACCCCCTGACTACTGCTATTTGTTCGTTACTTCAAAATATCTATGATTCCAATAGGTACCTAATTAAAAAGTAAAATAATTCAAAAAAACACTTTTTTGATAAAAACACATTACATACCAAACTTGCGAATGAAAAGGTAAAATGTGTCATTAAAAGAGTCACATGTAAGAATGCATGAAAATACCTGTAGCACAAACATGTCTGTGCATTGTCTTATCGAACGTTTCAAAGCAGGTGCAGACATGAAAAACCGCTGTATGTCCGCACTTGCTCACGGTGGGACGAGACAATGGATATTCGATATTAGCAGAATCTATCAGTCTTGTACGATCATGCTTTCAAAAAACACTATAAGTTGGTTCATTTGATGTGATATGTTCTTATTTGCGATTTGAACTTTGAATATAATTATTTATTGAGGAGCAGTACTACGAAAAAGAAAATCAGAGGACACAGTTTATTTATTCGAGTTTGAACAAAAATCTTCTGTTTCAAGTAAGTACATACATCATTGTTTTTTTTTTTTTTTGGTTTGTTTTAATCACAGGGGCTGTCAAAATTGTTTGTTAATAAAAGTTTTTATTTCTTCAGATAATAATATGACTGGACCAAAAAAGAAATGCAGACAGTACAGCTTGGACTATTTGCACTTATTTTGAATTTACATATTTATTTCTTAAATGTCATTAATGTAAAAAAACTCTGATCGTATTTTTTTTGCTTTAATTTTCATTAGTGCAGGTTTCGATATTAAATGTTGCACAAGATAATGCCATTTTCCGTAGTCCTTTTATCTTTTTCAATCATAATTACAAGCGATTAAAATGAAAAGTTTGATATCTAGTGAAATATTTAATATCGAGTACTGTACACATTTATTAATTTGAGTAAGTAAAGTAAATGACTAGGGGGTCGATGGTTTTAAGAGTTTTTGGTAAAGGGGTCTGTGGCTGAAAAAAGTTTGGGAACTCTTGCTGTAGAGTGTGGTGAAGGTGTTGTGTGGTTCAGTGGCCAGTAGGCTGTGCTGTGGAACAAGATGGTGTGGTAGACCACAATGTGGATTGTTGAGGTCTAACACTGAATCAAGAAGTGCACTGTGGTGTGTCGATGCTGTAGAGTGTCATGGAGGGTTAGTGTGGTTCATTGAGCAGTAGACTGTGCTGTGGCCCAGTGGAACAAGATGTGGTAGACCACAATGTGGATTGTTGAGGTCTAGTATTGAATCAAGAAGTGCAATGCGGTGAAGTGTGATGTGGTGTGGTCAGGAGTTGTGCACTGAACTTTAGGCAATGGTGTGCCGTACAGGAGTATGGTAGACCACAGTGTGGGCTGGGGAGCTATAAACATTGTGTTATGAAGTGCCATCTGGTGTGCTGATACTGTTGAGTGTGGTGAAGGTGTTGTGTGGTTCAGTGGCCAGTAGGCTGTGCTGTGGAACAAGATGGTGTGGTAGACCATAGTGTGGACTGGTGAGCTCTAACACTGAATCAAGAAGTGCACTGTGGTGTGTCGATGCTGTAGAGTGTCATGGAGGGTTAGTGTGGTTCATTGAGCAGTAGACTGTGCTGTGGCCCAGGGTGATGTGGTAGACCACAATGTGGATTTGTGAGCTCTAGCATTGAATCAAGAAGTGCAATGTGGCGAAGTGTGATGTTGTGTGGTGAGGAGTTGTGCACTGAACTTTAGGCAATGGTGTGCCATACAGGAGTATGGTAGACCACAGTGTGGGCTGGGGAGCTATAAACATTGTGTTATGAAGTGCCATCTGGTGTGCTGATACTGTTGAGTGTGGTGAAGGTGTTGTGTGGTTCAGTGGCCAGTAGGCTGTGCTGTGGAACAAGATGGTGTGGTAGACCATAGTGTGGACTGGTGAGCTCTAACACTGAATCAAGAAGTGCACTGTGGTGTGTCGATGCTGTAGAGTGTCATGGAGGGTTAGTGTGGTTCATTGAGCAGTAGGCTGTGCTGTGGCCCAAGGTGATGTGGTAGACCACAATGTGGATTGTTGAGGTCTAGTATTGAATCAAGAAGTGCAATGCGGTGAAGTGTGATGTGGTGTGGTCAGGAGTTGTGCACTGAACTTTAGGCAATGGTGTGCCGTACAGGAGTATGGTAGACCACAGTGTGGGCCGGTGAGCTATAAACATTGTGTTACGAAGTGCCATCTGGTGTGCTGATACTGTAGAGTGTGGTGGAGGTGAGGTGTGGTTCTTTGAGCAGTACGCTGTGCTGTGGCCCAGGGTGGTGTGGTAGACCACAATGTGGATTGTTGAGCTCTAGCAATGAATCAAGAAATGCACTGCGGCAAAGTAGATGTGGTGTGATGAGCTGAAACGTGTGAGATGGCGAGTGTGGCGAGGAATGAACTTTAGGCAATGGTGTGCCGTACAGGAGTATGGTAGACCACAGTGTGGGCCGGTGAGCTCTAACATTATGTTATGAAGTGCCATCTGGTGTGCTGATACTGTAGAGTGTGGTGGAGGTGTTGTGTGGTTCATTGGCCAGTAGGCTGTGCTGTGGAACAAGATGGTGTGGTAGACCATAGTGTGGATTGATAAACTCTAGCATTGTGTTAAGAATTTAATGTGATGTGGTATGAGGACGTGAGGAGGTGGGCAGTGCTGATCTGTACGATGTGGTGATGGTGAACCGTGGGAAGCTGTTGGTGTACTGAGCTGTACAGTGTGGTGTGACATAAGGCGATGTGGTAGGCCAGAGTTTAAAACGGAGAACTCTGGCGTTTTGTCAGGTAGTGCAATGTGGCGAACTGTAGGGTGGAATGGAGGTGAGGTGTGAAGGGTAATCTGTAGTGTGCCACAGGGCAGTGTGGTAGGCCACAGCGTGAATTGGTGAGCTCTAGCATTGTGTCAAGAAGTGCCCCGTGGTGAAGTGTAATGGGGGTGTTGATACTGCAGAGCACGGTAGAGCTGAGGTGTGTCAGGTAAGGTGTGGTACAGGGTGGTGTAGTAGATCATAGTGTGGAATGGTGCCCCCCTGTGTGGTGCAATGTGGTGAATTATGATGTGGTGCTGTAAATTGTAATGTGGGAGCCAGTTTGGGGGACTTGTGAGCACAAGTTTATTGCTGCGTAGTGCAATGTGGTGAATTATAACATGATGCCCTGAACTGTGCTGTTCCAGTCAGTGCTGTCCTTGCAGACATGGAAGCAACTTCAACACATCCATCTGGGCAATTTTGAACCTCCTTATCCCAATTCAGAGTCATGGGAGCTGGAGCCTATCCCAGAAGCATCAGACACAAGGTAGGAACCATTCCTGGATGTGAAACCAATCTATCGTAAGGTCCACTCACACATGCAGGGCCAATTCAGAGTCACCGGGGAGCAGATTGAAAAGCCATGCAGACACAGAGAGAACATGGCTGCTGCAGACAGAGAGTGACCACTATGAGGCAGCAGTGCTAACCCTTCTGCCACCACACCTCAATTTAGTTAAAGTAATAAGACCCCCCAACCCCTGCCCACGTCCTAGGCTTTCAAAGGAATAACACAACCCTGAATTGTATGAAGTTGTTCAGATGAAATAGAATGACGACAGGATGGGAAAATGACCCCTCTTTACACAAGTGTCCTACATGTTAAAACCATCCAAGGGTTAACTCTGAGTTTAATGTTCCTAACAATCACATCCTTGACATGGGGGCTTTTTAATGCACTTTTAGTGTTAAAGACTGAGAGTGAAGCCCACTTCAGCGCAGGTCACAACACCTCCATTACTGAAACCAACAAACACAACAGGCAATCAGAGCTAATTATGTATGTGACACTTCGGGACTGTCATGGAGAATACCTTGAAATGTTCTGCTTGGGCCTGGCAGGTGACTCAGTTTTGTCAAGCACTGTAGGCCGCCAAAGAGAGAGAATGTACAGTTGGCTTTGCCAGCCAGCAGCCTCCTCTTGTCAGTTCATTACGAGAGCTCACATCCACCTGCATGGGACCACTAACTGGATTTGTGCTTCTCCGGCAGCCGGCCCCCACGACACAAGGCACACAATGTGAACAGCTGGCCCCTTTGTTACGCGTGCCCCTCTAGCTGTTCTTCATGCTGAAGATCAAAGACGAAGTGAGTCAGATAGGGAGGTGAAGAGGCCAGAGCAGGTGGACAAGGGGCTTTAATTTGAAGGGGTCTTTGTAGTGAAGAAGATTTCAAACAAAATCAAATAAATAAATAAATTGTGGAATTTGTTATATATTTCAGTGACGCAGCATAAAACGTGACACGTGCCTTAACGTGAAAACTGTCTTTTTCGCTCGTCAAAGCTGAGGGGGTGGGCCCTAGCGAGTACTGTGTTTTGATTGGTGAATCGTCAGTAGCGTGCTGACGACTAGGGAGGAAGACGTGTCAGGTGCGGACTTCTCGTAATGATTTCGTAGTTTCTGTGATTAGAATCGTAGCTCCGGGTATTTTTTTCTTGCGCTCGTATCTGCTGTGAATGCGCAAAGTCACATCTTTGAGCATGCTATTTACGTGCTTTGGGAAAAAGTAATTATGGAGTAGGATTTAATGTCAAAATTCCATGTGTGAGTTCCAGGCGTTTTGGAAGCGTTTAGAGCGCGAGTGGTTCACAGTACAGGTGTTGTAACGAAACATCCTACCCATCGAAATGATCTACTCACTGATACTACGCATGCGCAGACCAAAATTACGCAACTTAGCCTTACTACATTAATGCATTTATTACAGTTTACTGCATAGGTATTTATTGTCAACATTTTATAAGTTGTATATTTTGCATGTGTGACTTTTAATCTTGTACAGGCCATTGTATCCATGCACGAGTAATGACCGTCTTGTGAAATCTTTGCATCAGGCTGTGTCTCTTTCGAGCATTAAATGGTGCATATATAATACATTGAGAAATGTTAACATTTCCATAAATTTGATAGACGACTTCTAAATACAACATGCTAAATGAGCACCAGCCGACTGTTCGGTAGCTGGTACGTGCGAATGGGTTTTCCTCACCTTATGATCCGCGCCCCAGGTGAATGTCAGATTCGCCTTAATGGTGGCGCCGGCCCTGATAGGACATTTTGAGGGCTAGTGTTACATTCTGCGTTCTACAAGCGCACGTAGCATAATTTAAATCGTCAGTGTCAAGTTTTGCAACATTTTCTGCAAACGATTATTTTTGCAAATGCACATTTTGATAGCGCTACACATGGGTTTCGTACAATTTTATGAAAACCATACTTTTGCAAACACGCTTTGGCCATTTTGAGCGTGAGCGTCACGTTTTGTTTGCTCACGACACGTTTTGCGAGTGTATGTAGCATATTTTGATCTCGCGTGACGCGGTTTTACATTTTTGTACGCAAGCAAAACGTTTCGCAAGACGCAGACGCTCGTAGGGCATGTTGAACGTGAGTGTCACAATTGGATCGTGCGCGACACGTTTTGCCAGTACACATTTAATATTTTGATCGCAAGCCACATGTTTAGTAATTCTGCAAAAGATACATTTTCTGTGCAACCTATATGGCAAACGTCTGTAGGACAATTCGAATGTGTCACATTTTGAATGAAACTATGTATTTTGTATGCAGATAGCATATTATGACCAAGCACTTTTTTTTGCAAATATCCCCATATTCCCCAACGTTAGTTTTGCATAATTCTATGCAATCGATAAGTTTCGTAAAAGTTGTGAGACATTTGGAGTGTAAGTGTCAAGCTTTGATTGCGCGCAACAACATATTTTGCAAGGGCACATAGCATCTTGTGATTGCGCACACCATTTTTTGATTTTTCTGCAGGCGATACTTTTTGCAAGCGCACGACACTCAAGATGGGCTTTGCATTATTTAATATAAACGGTGTGTTTGGCAAACACTCGTAGGATATTTTGAGTACAAATGTCAAACTTTGATCTCACATGACCCGTTTTATAAAATGTATTGTGCTCGATAAGTTTTACAAGCGGACGCGGGACATTTTAAACGGGAATGATAAGTCGTTTTTGTAGCCCCGATTTGCAGCGGTGGGCTCTTGTGCAGCGCTACGGCCAGAAGTGTGTGGACGAGCAAAGCGTATTCTGAAGCGCGAATTACATTTGGAGCATGCGCAACACATTTCAGTACAAAGTATTTCTATACTGTACAGTCAATGTGCTTAAATAAAATTTTTAAATTTGAACGCGCTATAAAATTGTTTTGAATAGATGACAGACACTTCATTAGATCCTCTTTTATGAATGCTAGATTGCAGGAGGAGACACGTGGCACAGCATTGGCGCAGGGTAGGAACCAACAGTGAATAGCAAAACAATTAATACCCTCACTAACTATTCACTCAAGTCGGGAGAAATTAAGAGTGGTGAGTCAGTCAGCGTCCAGACTCTGGACGTTTGATCCAAGCTGAGCATCCATACCCAGTATGCTGCAGTTCCTAACCCATCCATCCATCCATTATCCAACCCGCTATATCCTAACACAGGGTCACGTGCGCCAGTCCACCGCAGGACACTCGCACAGACACACCATTAGGGACAATTTAGGATCGCCAATGCATGTCTTTGGACTGTGGGAGAAAACCAACGCAGACACGGGGAGAACATGCAAACTCCACGCAGGGAGGATCCGGGAAGCGAACCCATGAGGGTCCTCAGCGCTACCACGGAGCCACCGTGCCGTCTGGTTCCTAACCCGATTTGTAAAATAATGTAGCTGTCATAAAGAGAAGATGTTTGGTTGTTTCAGTTTGACAGTGTACGCTCAGCATTTATTACCAATACAGAAATCCCTTTACACTTTTAAACATCATGTTGACAGTCATTCCATGTTTCCTTCTTGACTTGCTGCAGAGACCGGCTCCACCTGCACCCTTTTAAAAATGTCCCACATTTGGAATCTTCCTCTACAAGGACAATGACATTCGAACACAGATGCCTAATCTGTGAGTCATCAGCACTTGCCACCGTGCCACCTAATGCCACCTCATGCCAGTACGCTTAAACCTGCCTGTGTTTGGGTTGTGAGAGACAGAAACCACACGAGCACCTGAAGAACACGCACATTCCACATGTCCAGGGGTGGTAATCAAGCCAAAGACGCTCGATCCATAAGTCAGCAACACTAACTGCTGCACCACCATACACTTGCCAATTAACTTAACCTGCCTGTGTTTTATATTGACATGTACTTACTTGGCTGACACCTTTATTCAAAGTGCCTTACAACATTTACGATACAACTGCTTCCATTTCTTCTGCTTCAGGGACACACAGGTGTCAGTAGTGGGATCTGAACCCCTCCAAAAGCCTTAACTACTGCCCTCCCCTGGGTGCACATATGCCCAGCCCAGTGGCACACCCTGGCACGTTCTTTTTGTCTTTGAGCGGACAGCCATGGCTATTTTTGCTCCTTTTAACTCCAGAGACGGTTTTATCTTTTTTTTCTTTCGTTTCGCCTCGTGCAGGGAGGTCTCTAGTGACAGGCTGTGGTTACAGTAACGTAAGCCTCCCTCTAAGGGCAGCTCAATGTCGAGCCATTTTGTTCTCGTTAACGACTGCTTTGAACTTGGCACGTGTTCTCCTGGATCCTAATAGAATGGAAATGTTCTTTTTTTTTTTTAGTTCCCATCCAGGTCAGGCGTGTGTGTTTATTTATAACGTGGTGATAATCTTTGGCAAAGGTAACCTTTATCTGTCCAATGCCTGACATATTCACTTAGGCTCTACAATAAGGCCAATCGATTTGTGCGGACGCCCCTGAAGCCAGCCCAGCACCATCAGACCACCGTACCGTAGGACAAGATTCATTTTAAATCGCCAGGACTCCTGAGGTGCAGAACAGCTTTCCAGAAAAGATGACATGGGACGAGCAGAAGAAGCCACAGCATTGGGCGTCACTTTAAAGGCTAAGCTACTGTAGTGGCAGCCATGTGTTGTTTTCAAGGTCAACACGAGGATGGTGGGAGATCTAACCTGGTGTCTTGGGGGGGTCAACGGCCAGAAGTGATTAAGGGACCTCCACAATGGGGTTTAGAGCCACCTCGAATCTGGAGCTGGGAGGAACGTTTGGGGCAAAAGCTTAGCGGGCAGGAGGAAGAGCTGAGGAAGATGTGGGATGGGAGAGAAGGTTGGGGGTTTTAGTATTGGAGCAAGTGGATGAGCTGGAAGACGGGGGGTCCCGGGTCTGTTTAGGTAGGTCCAGGGAGGCAGCATGGTTTGGTTTGTCTTTCTTGTACTTTCCAAGTTTATTTTTCATGAAGTCACTATATATTTTTTTTTCTTGTTTGCCATAATTGGCCCCTTGCCCCTTTAATCACACCACATTCAGAAGAGCCATCTTAAAGGCATCACAGTAGTGTGCTGTGGCACAGTTTTGATAGCAAAAAGGAAACATACATAGGCATCAGAAACATTGTGGACCCCCTATGCTTACTGGGGCCCTCGGCCAATGCCCATTGTGCCCATAGGTTAAGGTGGCTCTGTTTGCCATAATTGCCCCCTTGCCCCTATAATCACATTTCATTCAGAAGGGCCATCTTAAACTCATCATAGTAATAAACACAGGCCCCAGTTTTGATAGCAAAACAGAAACATACATAGGGATTAGGAACATTGTGGACCCCCTATGCTCCTGGGGCCCTCGGCCAGTGCCCATTGTGCCCATACATCAAGACGGCTCTGCTTGTTTGCCATAATCACCCCTTTTTTCCCTATAATCACACCATGTTCGGCAGGGCCATCTTAACAGCATCATAAGCCCCTGGGCAAAGTACTGCACTGGGACCCTTGTTTTGATAGCAAAACAGAGACATGCATAGGCATCAGAAATGTCGTGGGCCCCTATGCACCAGGGACCCCCAGCCAGTGCCCATTGTGCCCATACATTAAGACAGCTTTGGGCCCTTTGGTACATGTAGGCTTATCTGTGTGGTGTGGGCCACCTTTGCCAGCTTATGCCTTCAGTGAAGAGGACTCAGCCCCTGCCATCTCCATGACCCTCAACCAGCATTTTCATTCTTCTTCTGCACTCCAAAAGTACACCCACAGGTAAAAGGGTCACCAGGCTCCAGATGGCTCAGTAAATCCACACAAAACTGGCAATACAAGAAGATGAAATGAGTGGCAAAATGTACCAGTTACCAAGCAGAAGTGTGTACCCATGTGCCAATAGAATGAGACAGCTTCATACGCATGATTAAAAGAAGAAGTGACAGCCACTCCGCGAACGCACGTTTATACCGACCGCATGGCAGCAGTGCACGCGCCCAGGCCTTAAATCAATAAAATGAAAAACTAGGCAGTTTACCAGCGCTCGCTCACGTCTTAGCAATCCTCGTCATTAAAAACGAGTGGATCGAGTTGGCAAGAAGCACCCTATAATAATAGAGGGGGCTTACGGGGAATTGCTCAGACAGCTGAATTGTTATCCCGACCAACAAACTTCACGTGGCTTCAACCAGCCGCACCCCCCGAGCACAAACCCCAAGCGCCTATTTAAACGCCGGCAATGACGAGCCTGTGGTTTTGTATTGGAAACGCTGGCAACCTCTGAACTGGAGCTGGAAATCAAAGGACCCCAAGAAGGGAGCAGCCGGACAATTCAGCGGAGTTCACAGGTAGGGCAGCGTGAAGCGCTTGTACTCAGACAGCCCTTGTCATGCGTTCAGAAGACAGGGTGTCTCTAAATTGTGTTCGTTACGTTGTTAGACACCCTGAAGTTGTGTACAGTACCTGCTTCTAAATCAAGCTGATTAACCAAGATATCTCAGTTAGGTTGCAAGGCACGTACATTTGTTGGAAATACATTAAATTGGGTGTTAGCATGTTAGCACAGTGCTTAACACTATACTGTCTATACTGTCTCACTTATGGGCTTCAATGCTTGGCCCAGTCCTTGTTTAAATGACTCACACATACAGTTCTCTGACTAACACAACTTGCTAAATAAGTTAATATATCATTAAGGGTATTAATAAGTATTAGCGGTGCTGACTCACTGCTCCAGGGGCCTGGGGTCAATTCCTGGCTTGGTCTTTGTGGATTGACTTGCGTATTTAATTCTGTCTAAATAAAAATAACAATACATAGGTCATACAATATGTCCATGAAAAACTAAAACTTTTAAAAATGTAAATTAAAATTATGATGCACAATAATAAAATAAGCAGTGTCAGTATGTCTGTGTATCTGTGTGTACATCCAGTTGCTATGTCTCTGTTATTTGCCATTCAGTGGGGGATTTGTAAAAGCAAGGTCAATGTTCGTGATGCAGCATCTGTTGGAATGGAAAATGCACTGCATATGTTTCTGTTATTAGCCATTTGGTGTAGGAATTGTAAAAGAAGTGTCAATGTTTGTGTTGCGCCATCTGTTGGAATGGTAAATGCAATGAATACATCTCTTTTATATGTCATTTGGTATAGGATTTGTAAAAAAAACTGTGTCAGTGTTTACTGTATAATATGCTATCTCCTTGGAATTAACAAAGTATCTATCTATCTATCTATCTATCTATCTATCTATCTATCTATCTATCTATCTATCTATCTATCTATCATATAGTCCCTTTCCTATCTATCTATCTATCTATCTATCTATCTATCTATCTATCTATCTATCATATAGTCCCTTTCCTATCTATCTATCTATCTATCTATCTATCTATCTATCTATCTATCTATCTATCTATCTGTCTATCATATAGTGCCTTTCAGATCTATCTATCTATCTATCTATCTATCTATCTATCTATCTATCTATCTATCTATCATATAGTCTCTTTCCTATCTATCTATCTATCTATCTATCTATCTATCTATCTATCTATCTATCTATCTATCATATAGTCTCTTTCCTATCTATCTATCTATCTATCTATCTATCTATCTATCTATCTATCTATCTATCTATCATATAGTCCCTTTCCTATCTATCTATCTATCTATCTATCTATCTATCTATCTATCTATCTATCATATATCTTTCAGATATCTATCTATCTATCTATCTATCTATCTATCTATCTATCTATCTATCATATAGTCTCTTTCCTATCTATCTATCTATCTATCTATCTATCTATCTATCTATCTATCTATCTATCTATCATATAGTCTCTCTATCTTCTATCTATCTATCTATCTATCTATCATATAGTCTCTATCTATCTATCTATCTATCTATCTATTGGAATATTGAATGCAATGCATTTTATTACTAGACATGTTTGTGATGCACCATCTTGACAAAATGTCAGGACAGACAGACACACAGACCCTTAACCTTTTATTAAGATGCATTTTGTAATGCATGTAGTAATAAAATGTGCTAATGTTTGTGAGGCATCATCTGTTGGAACATCTCTGTTATATGCCATTTGGTATGGGACTTGTAAAAGCAGTGTCAATGTTTGTGTTGCACCATCTGTTGGGATGACAAATACAATGCATTTTATTATTAAAAAATGTTTGTGATGTGCCATCTGTTGGAGTGACAAATGCAATGTATTTTATTTTTACAAACATTACAAATGACAGAAATACAATGATTGGTCATGCGTATCAACAGACACACTGACAGACACATACAGTATACTGTTATCCTTTTATTAAGGCGGATTCTGAAATGTATATAGCAATAAAATGTATTGTATTTGTCATTTTAACAAAGGGTGCATCACAAACAATGCATTCCTTTAAATGTTTGTGACGTGCCATCTGTTGGAGTGACAAATAGAAAGCATATGTCTCTACTATATGCCATTTAGTATGGGATTTGTAAAAGTAGTGTTAATGTTTGTGATGTGCCATCTGTTGGAATGACAAATATAATGCATTTTAATAGTACAAATGTTTATGATGTGCCACCTGTTGGAATGATAGGGACATACTAACCAGACAGACATACAGATACACAGACTCTTATCCTTCTATTATTGTCTAAATATTGCTCTGCGCCCATCGGAAACATAATTTCATACTATTGTATAAAGTACCACGGTATGTGTTTAGATGCAATGACAATAAAGCCCACCTCAGTTGACTTGCCTTGACCTCCCGATGACACTCCTCAGGATACAGCGGGTTTGGAAGGTGAATGGATGGATGGATGGATAAATAAACTGCATACCATGGAAATAATCAGAGGCCCACTGCACTAATCTTAGCTTTTACATGGAAAAGGAGGAGGGTGGGAGTGCAGAATGAGCTCAATAAATGTGCTATTTAAAGAACGGGATGAGGTTTCCATTTGATATGAAATGCTAGACCCCCGCCCCCTTCCCCTCCTTTTGAACCACCGGTATCGATTTCAACAGAAGGTTCTAATGACCTCTAACCGGATGAGCTGCCATGCGTGCCCCTGGCGTGTCTCCGAAGTTCACCCCTCAGATTGAACAATTCATCAACTGACCAAGCAGCCGTGTTTTCATCCGTTATCCAAAGTGTTTGTCCAATAATTAGACACCTTACTGAACACACGGCGCAATGAATTTCTATCGACTGTGTAATTATGGCCGTGCCCCCTTGTGTCATTTGGGTCCCAGTTGCTTTGCATATTGAAGAGACTTGAAGAACTGAATGAATAAACTAGCCAAGAAACGAAAAATGAAAGTTTGTTGATGGTTGAAACCCAAACGTCAAGAAGAGCTTGAAAAACACTAAAGGCTGCCACCCATGTTTTCAAAGCTGCTCACTCCATTAGAGGGCCATGAAAGGCTGGCGCCATACACACAAGACAAAGACAACAAAGGAGTGACTGAGGCACAACTCTGGGAATGTCCTTATGTGGACCAGCCAGAGCCCAGCTACTTGGACCCCCAGCAAACATTACAATAGCGGCCCACCGACGATCTCCTTCCAGCCTGACAAAGCTTAGAAAAATGTGCAGAGGAGAATGTTGAAGAATCCTCCAATCCAGGTGTGCAAAGGGACTCCAGCTAAGTACTGAATAAAGGGTCTGAGGACTTGTGTCAGTGGGAGATTTCAGTTATTATTATTTTTAATATAATATAATAAATAAATAAATAAAATTTTAATTAATTAATTAATATGATCCCTAAAAATTAAAAATAATACAAATTCCTTAACTCAACTGTTGTCGCTTGGTCATTCTGGGGTACTGAGTTTTCCCTGGTGAGGGAAAAAATAACAAAATAACATAACAAAATGTGTACAAAGTGAAGGTGTTGTAGTGTAACGATGTCCTCAGTGTCACTCCACTACTCAGTGGCATCAAGATACATGAAATCCCACTCCTTAACCAGCAGACCACCCTATCTGCCCACTTTTATCATTCAGTATTGCAGCACTCGGTGTCCTGGGGGTCCAAGTCCATGCACAAAGCTATAGCTGTTCCTGCTCCTGATGGCCTGACTGATTTGGTGTGGATGATATGTGAACGGGGTAACATTACGAGGGTCTCTCACGAGCGTTCCATTAACTCCCAGTCCTGCTAATGTGCTGCTCGACTTCCGCACTCCCCGCTTATTACAAGCCTTCATATTGATTCCAATGCAGGGCCTTAGTGACCTGGGACTGCAAGTCACCATTAATGGACAATTTCTTATTCCAAGCTGAAGTTACAGTGTGCCCTGCAAGATTGCAGCATAAATCACCTACCCAATCCGCTCGCTCGGGGCTCCTGGGTCAGCCACGACATACCTGAACATTAAAATAATGAGAGCTATGGACGCCGCACACCTTATCGATTTCACACCTAAATCATTCCAATTGCTTGGGATTACAAGTTATACCTGTGAAATCAGCAGCCACGCAGGAATCATCACACAAACTGGAGTGCCCCCCGCCGCGGACCAGTCTGTACGTGACGCCACTGAACAAAATATACCCCTGTCTGCTCAGACGCAGCGAACACATCTTAATGTTTCACTCAGAATCGATAAACATGAAAAAAATTAAAAAGACGAAATGGCAGCAGGACGCCCTGCAAAGACTCCAGGAGGAGTACAGGGGCTTGGGGTGCTACCTCACAGCTCCATGATACTGGGTTCAAATGACACCCACCCAGTCAGTCTATCTATCTATCTATCTATCTATCTATCTATCTATCTATCTATCTATCTATCTATCTATCTATCTATCTATCTATCTATCTATCTATCTATTATATAGTGCATTTCACATCTGTCTATCTATCTATCTATCTATCTATCTATCTATCTATCTATCTATCTATCTATCTATCTATTACATTGTGCCTTTCATCTATCTGGTAGCTTTCCTGGCACCTCTGGGCACAAGGCAGTACTGGAAGGGGTGCCAGTCTTTTGCAGGACACCCAATTGCATTACTAGTAAATTGTGTGATAATGCCGCTTTGGTTTATTAATGAATTTGTCACAAAGGGTGGTCAGCTACATTGACATATTGTCCATCTTGAGGCTCGATATCTCAGTTTCATTGGCTATGCCTTGCAGTCTCTTGTTTATTTATTTTATTTTTATTTGTTTGCTCCTACCTTAGACCCGATGCTTCCAGGATCGGTGCTGGCATCCCATAATCCTCGGTTGAACATTATGTTTTCCTTTTTGGTTTAAGCCAAGTGTCTGTGGTCACTTTCCATGTTCTTTCCGTGTCTGGTGACCCAGTGCTGCCACGGTGGTCTCCAGTGTGAGAACACTGGATTGAATTAAAAGGGTTACCAAATGGATGGAGGGATGTTTATGAGTCCAACCTGTAATGTTGGAGATAAACAGACAGTTCCCCACCATCATAACTAGTTAGAACTTCCCATAAAATGGAGACTAAAACAGTCTCTAATGTCTTAGAAGGAGACAGATATTTTATTGGACAAAATTTGAAGAGACTCAAAGGTCTAAGAAACCAATAAGCAAAGTAAATGGGCAAGATGAGCAGGGGTGCAACATTAAATGTCATCAACACCAATAATCAGAATGAGCCATGATGGGGCCATGATATCACACACATACACACACACACATAAGACACTCTCCTGGCAACCCATGGCATCTCAGCAACCACTGTCAAAATGGTGAAACTGAAAGTCATGCCCCTAGCAACATGAAGCACCTTAGCAACCACAGAGAAAATGGTGAAACTGAAAAACATGCCCCAAGCAACCCAAGGCATCTTAGCAAACAAAGTCAAAACGGTAAAACTGAAAGACACGCCCCTAGCAACATGAAGCATCTTAGCAACCATAGTTAAATGGTGGAACTGAAAGACACGCCCCTAGCAACATGAAGCATCTTAGCAACTACAGTCAAATGGTGAAAGTGATAGACACGCCCCTAGCAACATGAAGCATCTTAGCAACTAAAGTCAAAATGCTGGAACTGAAAAACATGCCCCCTAGCAACCCAAGGCATTTCAGCAACCACAGTCAAAATGGTGAAACTGAAAGACACACCCCTAGCAACATGAAGTATCATAACAGCCTTAGTCAAAATGGTAGAATTGAAGACATCAACATCATGTGATACCCAAAAAACGATGAATAAAGTTCAGAAGATAAAAGTGCAGTGATTGCGTCTCCCACCTAGACAGTTCAAGCGTGAATGTGCCTGACTGTTATGCACCCCTGAACTGTTGAAGTCACCTTGAGCTTGGCTCCACATTCCCTGCAAAGCAATGCCCCCCGCTGGCTCCTCAGGAGGGCCTTATGATTTGATAGCTCGGCTCACAAAGGCACTACGTGCACTTCCAGAGAGAGACCCAGATGTCTTCTCATTTCAGCTGAGAATGAGAAACTCGCGGTGGAAGCGTCCTTGAGCTGTTCTGCATCACAGAACATTAGCACTCGGTATAAAGGAGGAGAAACACACAAAAAACAAAAGCTGGCATTTGGCAGAATGGACCTTTAAAGCGGCAGCGTTGTGCCTCGAGGAGTCTGTGAAGCTCTTTAAAAGCGCTTTTCATCTAATAATAAGGGGGAAGAAATCAGCTGCCTTTTCTGCATGTGGCAGCGAGGGCTTCGATTCAGGCTGATCCGCTCTTCGTAAGCCATTGAATGGCATTACCAACAGCCAGTAGGCACCAGCCATTCAATAGACGATGATGAAGGTTCTGCTAGACCTTACACTGCTTCACAAACATATGCTGGCTTCACTCAGGATCCTCACTAAGTCACTTTTGTGACAACATAATGGCAGTTGGACAGCAGAGGCTTCTGGCATGAGGTGTGCCCCCTGCTTATCAGTCCTGGCACAACAACTCATCAGGCTCCACTCACTGCCATTGATCAGCTGTGAGGTCACCCCAGCAATGCAGGTTTTTGGGCTGTGGAGGTCTTTCAGAATGCACTCAATGGTGGGCTGATTTCTGACTCCACACGGGCCCAGCTCCAGAGGGTCATTTAGCTGGGCTATGCCCCCCAAAATATCACATCAAGCTCCTCCTATCTATGCTGTCGGATATCCTGTTACTTGTTGGATTTTAAGTGCTGTATCACATCACGACCCCTTTACTTATTTACTTCCTGTGGGATGTGGGAGGAAAATGGGAGCACCAGGGGAAGAAACACAAAGACACAGGAAAATCACCACAGAGATAATGACCAGGCATGAAATTTGAATGGAGGTTCCTAGATGTAAGGGTAGTGTCTCTGTACAAGTAATAATTCTAATAAGAATAACATTATTCATTTCATCTCATTTTCCAAACCGCTTTTACTGCTCAGGGTCATCTTACAACACTGTATCTAATATAATAGGCATGTTAACTGTCTGAGACGGGCTGAAATTAACAGACTGGGAGTAAGCAATAAAGTGCACCATCCACAGGAATGTATCTTGTTAAACACGTAGTAATGAAAATGCATTACAACAAAAGCGATGCACCATCTGTTGGAACGACAAATGCAATGTGCATATCCCTGTAATATGCCATTTGATATGGGATTCATAAAAGTAGTGTTAATGTTTGTGTTGCACCATCTGTTGAAATAACAAGTGAAATATTTAATTACTACAAATATGTGTGATGTGCCATCTGTTGGAATGACGGAGACACAGCAACTGGATGAAAACAAAGACAGAGACACTTATCTTTTTATTAAGGTGGATATCAAATGATTTGCTTAAAAAGGTGTGCAAAGTTAGAGGGGAAGAACTGCTTATGAAAAAAGACTTGTGTATTATTTAAAGCAGATGGTTAAGATGAATTTTTTTCCTTATATAACACATACGCATTGAGTATAAATTGTTTTAAATTTATATTATTTCATACAATATAGATATAGAAAAATAGTTAAGTAAGACACTATATAGATAAAGAACTATAGATAGATAGATGAATGGCTATACATGATAGATAGATGAAAGGCACTATATAGAATAGATAGATAGATAGATAGATAGATAGATATGAAAGGTGCTATATAATAGATAGATAGATAGATAGATAGATAGATAGATATGAAAGGTGCTATATAATCGAGAGATAGATAGATATGAAAGGCGCTATATAATCGAGAGATAGATAGATAGATAGATAGATAGATAGATAGATAGATAGATAGATAGATAGATAGATAGATAGATATGAAAGGCGCTATATAATCGAGAGATACATACAGTATTTCATTTATTTTTAGTGATCCCTAGCACACACACAGGCATTTTATGAAAACAACAATCATCTACAAACATTCTCGTATTCCATTTATTTCTTGTCAATCCCACCTAATCCAATTGTGTAGTGTCACTGGTAGACTGAGACCCATTCTGGGGTGCCAGCCCACTGCTAGTCTGAAGTAGCCCATCGAATTAACCTGCACATTTTTGACATACTTTGCTGTCTCTCCTAGATAGTCATGGCTATGTGACTATGGACCCGTGTGCTCAATTCACAGCTCCGATGTATCAGAAGTGTTTCAGTTCCATCACATATCCCACATATGACATTTTTAAAACCACTTAGCCCAGTGGGTGGTCTTTGGTGAGCAGAGGCTATCCTGGCCGGAGGGCAGAGGGCACCAGTCCATTGCAGGGTCCACCTCTGCGCACTCTTTATTTGAAATCTCCAGCCGGACGTCTCTGGCACTAAGACCAGGGAAAATGCACACACACACTCTGCAGTGACAAAGGCTGGCCCTGGGACTTGGGGCGCTAAGTACTGTGCCACTCCATGCCAAAGACAAAGATGTTCATTAATGATCTGCCTGTGCACCCTAACACGTATCGTTTACATTTCCTTACCTTGTTTGTCTGTTGATGACAGACACGTTCAGGGAATTTTTCAGGTTGGGGTGACAGAAGTCTCAAGGTGAGGGAGTTCTAGTGACTAATCATGGTGACATGATGCACATTTGATTAGCACATAAATGTGAATCTTTCACTGTATTCTGTAGCTGTGATTACACCTACAGTATAATTAGTGATTTCATTCATTCTCTGCTTAATCCAGTTCAGGGTAGTCAGAGCAGCTGGCACAAGCCCTGGATTGGGATGCCCGTCCACTACCACCCAGAGTGGTCAGTTCACCTACAGGCCCCTCCTCCAGTGAGTTATGGGCTTGGCGCCCCTCCTTGGACCAGCGCCCAGTACTGCTTTGCAAATCACTGGCCTTGAGACCCTCAACTGGATTTCGTGGTTTCAGTAACGGGTGGGCGGATGACACTAATGGAGAGAGGCTTGTTTGAAGGAGCCCTCGAGGTCTGAGTTTTCACAGCCCCAGCCGGCCCCGTCCCATTTATCCATTTAGCTTAATGATTTTGCTCGAGTCGTCGTTCCGTCATTACCTCCCCTGCTAATGTTTCTGCTTGCCGGTGCTCCAGAAAATTCAGCACTTTATGTACAAACAACGGCTTATCAAATTAACGCAGTCAGACTTGAAACTTCATTATCTGAAACGGCAGGCGAAGACCAGAAACTTCCCTTGGTGTTTAACTCTCGAGCTGCCGGGTCGATTATAATGTGAACTTATGGGGGGTGGTGGGAAGATTTTTGTCATCTTCCTTACACTGAGCCTATAAAGAGTGCTCCCCTCCTGGGAAGTTTTCACATTTTATCGTTATATAACATCAAATCCCAGTGGACTTATTAATGTTTGTCTTGCACCATCTGTTGGAATAACAAGTCAGTAATGTAATGCAATGATGTTTTTATGTTATGTTATCCATCCATTAGCCAACCTGCTATATGCTAACACAGGGTCATGGGGGGTCTGCTGGAGTCAATCTCAGCCAACACAGGGCGCAAGGCAGAAACAAATCCCTGGGCAGGGTGCCAGCTCACCACAGGCCATACACACACACACACCAAGCACTAGGGACAGTTTAAGATCGCCAATGCACCTAACCTGCATGTCTTTGGACTGTGGGAGTAAACCCGAGGAGACACGGGGAGAACATGCAAACTTCACGCAGGTCTCCTTACTGCGAGGCAGTAGCGCTACCACTGTGCCACCATGCCACCCAGAATAACAAGTGAACTGTTTTATTAATACAAATATGTGTGATGTGCCATCTGTTGGAATGACGGCGACACAGCAACTTGATGACAACCACATGACACCCACATAACACCTGGCTACGTTATTATTATTGCCTTATTATTATTGTCTATCCTGCTTTGACCTGAATGGTGTCACGAGGGTCTGCTGGAGCCTATCCCAGGTAGCACTGGGCACAAACCCTGGATGGGACGCCAGTCTATCGCAGGACACAGACACCCACCAACCACACACACTAATTGGCATGTCTTTGGATTCTGAGAGGAGACCCACTCAGACATGAGGAGAACATGCAGACTCCATACTGGGAGGACAGGGAGGCAAACCCAGGTCTCTTTACTGTGCCACCCCTCTCTACAAGGTGGTCTAAATTTATTACAAAATTAAGACGCAAAATACTCAACTTCATAGGTATTCACCCCCCTTTAACATGACACCCCCTAAATCATCACTGATATGGCCAACTGGGTGTAGAAATCACAGAATCGGTTCAACGGAGCTCACCTGGCCATTGGTGCCACGGCCCACCTGCCAAGTTGTTTTGCCTGCCTAAGGTAAAGTCATCCCTGATGGAGGATCACAGGAATCATGGGAAAGAGGGGTCCTTTCATCGAGCAACGCGTTTCAGCCGTGGCATGGCCAAATGGGGAGGCAGCTAGATGGATGAGGTCTCCAGGACTCTAAAAATATCCAAACCTAATTATGTCATATCATCTACTGTTAAACCGTAATTCTAAAATTTTTATTATTATGCTGTCTTAAGGAATTGTTCTGTTCTGTATATTGTATTGTATTGACCCCCTACTTTTGACACCTACTGCACGCCCAACCTACCTGGAAAGGGTCTCTCTTTGAACTGCCTTTCCCGAAGTTTCTTCCATTTTTCCCTACAAGGTTTTATTGGGAGTTTTTCCTTGTCTTCTCAGAGAGTCAAGGCTGGGGGGCTGTCAAGAGGCAGGGCCTGTTAAAGCCCATTGCGGCACTTCCTGTGTGATTTTGGGCTATACAAAAATAAACTGTATTGTATTGTATTGTACCTGTCCATTGAGTTAAAATGCACCTGAACGTTGGGCGGGCCATCTTGTGGTGAGTCACTATGGTGGTCTGGCCTACACAATGAAGACAAAAGAGCACGCCAAGCAACTCCTTGAAAAGTACAGGTCAGGGGATGGAGACCAGAAAACATCGAAGTCACTGAATATCCAGTTAAGTCACTTGTGAAGGCATGGAAGGAGTAGGGCAGAGCTGTAAATGTGCTAAAGTGGGCCAATCAGGTGGGCCTCCCAGTAAAGTCTGAGCAAACCAAACCAAAGGAAGTGGGTGGAGGTCATCGTCCGGAACAGAGAAAGGTAAAGAAGCAGAAGAAGAAACTTGGCAAGGCGTTCAGAACCAGGAGTCACTTCTGCCCTTCATGGACACCTGAACAGGATCCCCCAAAAATCGAGCATTTAAACAACTGAGAGCTGACACGATGGAAGTCTTTCTAATTATGAAATTAAGATCAGCAGCCGTTACTTCAAAATAAATTACTCAACACGGACGCGACGGCGTGGTTAGAAACGTCCTGAGGGAAAATTTCACACAAAAGTCAGTAGAAGAACAACCACAGACAGTAGGACTTTAGGGACCTTCAGATCTCGACTCAAAAAGATTCATCCAATTTCAAAATGATGTATTCCACTTGTGAATCATTACAAAACAAGGCAGTAAAGTTGTAAATGGTTGAGGTGAGCGTAAAGTGTATTATGTAATTCCAGCAGTGCTCAGTATGGCCTCCTCCAGCTGTACAGACAACATCAATGCGACAGTCACATTCATCCCATGTCGACTGTCTCTGCACTCACAGATCTTTCAATGCAATTTCGGAGATCATCCAGTGTTGTTGGGAGTGGTGGCACCTAAACAGAACCCCCCCCCACACACAAAAAAAGTCACATGCGGTGAGATCTGCTGATCTTGGGGGGTCCTGAAGTGGAGTGGCAAATCGTGGGCTCGTTTACAGCCAATCCAGCAAGAAGGGAGCTCGTTGTTGAGAAATGCGCAGACTGAAGGGAGCTGCTCTTCCGGTGACAGCCAGAAACTCTACGACCCCCTCTTTCAGTTGACATGTGATTGGTTTCCTGGGTGCCTCACGGTTGTAGAAAATATGGCACTTTTTTGATATCGAATTAATTTTAGGGGGAGAGTTGGAGAGCTTTGTTAGACTGAATGGTCCGATCTCATCAAAGTTTCTCTACTATTCACAAAAAGGTGATCTGAAGAGCGCTACCTACACACACACACACACACACACACACACAAAAAGGCGTTTCCTTTGTTTATCCATAAACTCAGATGATGTGGTGCTGAAACTGTCACACTGGGGGCATCTAATGTGTGAGTTCCAGGATATGACTTAAAAGAGCAGAATCTTGTTATGTACTTGAGAATCCCAAAGCACACAAGTACCAAATAGTTTCAAGAAGACCCGCTAGAGGGGGAAACACCGTCAAAAAACCCTGGCTAGTAACTGAAATTGGATGAATCTTAGGGAGGAGAGATGGAAAGCTTTGTTGGGCTGAATGGTCTGCTCTCATCAAAGTTTCTCTACTATTCACAGAAAGTCAGAAATGCAGGTGATCTAAAGAGCACCAACTACACACACACAAACAACCACGCACACAAAGGTTTTTTCCTTTGTGTATCCGTAAACTCAGATGATGTGGTGCTGAAACTGTCACACTAGGAGCATCTAATGTGTGAATTTCAGGACATGCCTCAAAATAGAAGAATCCTGTTATGTACTTGAGAGTCCCAAAGCACACAAGAGCCAAACAATTCCAAGAAGGCCCACTAGAGGGGGAAACACCATCAAAAAACCCTGGCTAGTAACTGACATTGGATGAATCTTAATGGGGAGAGTTGGAGAGCTTTGTTAGACTGAATGGTCCGATCTCATCAAAGTTTCTCTACCATTCACAAAAGTCAAAAATCCAGGTGATCTAAAGAACGCTACCTACACACACACACACGCACACACAAAGGTGGTTCCTTTGTGTATCCATAAACTCAGATGATGTGGTGCTGAAACTGTCACACTGGGGGCATCTAATGTGTGATTTCCAGGACATGACTTAAAAGAGCAGAATCCTGTTATGTACTTGAGAATCCCAAAGCACACAAGTACCAAACAGTTCCGAAAAGGCCACACTAGAAGGGGAAACACCATCAAAAAACCCTGGCTAGTAACACAGGGGGCCTGATAGAATCTTTTTTTTTAATGTATTAATACCAAAATGATCTGTAATAAAAGAAAGCGCTGTAGGGTACAGAAGACAAAAGCACTTGCATGTAACAAAGACAGGAAATCTGATGGCAAACAAAATCCCAAAACAGAAATCCAACAGCAAAGTAAAACAAAAAAACAAAACAAAACAAAACAAAAACAAAGTAGAAGGTCAAAACTCCTTTAATCAGAATAAGGGCAAGCAAAAGACCAAATAAACACTTGCGGACCCCCTAGTGCATTCGTGTGAGCCACCAGGAACTGTGGAAAATCCTCCGCCATTCATAGGGCCGAGGGGGGATCCCTGGTAGTGATGGGCAGGTGGTCCACCGACTAAACACAAGATTGGCTTAGAGTTGATATCAAAAACAAAGAATAACGTAAATAATTAACAAAATTAGCATAACTGAAATAATCAAAAATGAACGAGACGGACATAAAACAACAACAACAAGAAAACGAGCATTGGAACATAGCACAAACCCCGGGAAGAAGCCAAATATTTTCTATTAATTTAAAGAGTGTGGAGAATAAATGCAAGAATCAATTTCAGCTGTCCAAAAACCTGTAATAGGGAGAAAATTTTATAAAAACGGACTAAAATAAAAAGCAAATATAAAGGCTATGAGACAACTGGACTCCATCACAGCAGGTAGAAATCGTAATCTTAAGAAGCCAAAAGCTCAAACGCTCAAAAACGCAAACAAAGGATAACAAGAAATGAAAGCTAAAGTGCAAACCCTAAAGGATCTGATGGCTGCTGGGAAACCGCCCACTGTTTGTATTTGGCCACGCCCCATGTACATGTAGCCACACCCCCACGACCTCGTAGGCAGCATCAGAAACCCAACATGGCAGCAGGGTGGATATCACCAATGGAATCTCTAGCAATACAGAGAACCTAAAAAAGGGAAAGCAATGCAATTCCTGCAAGTCGTGACTTTGAACCCAACAACAATCAAAAGTCCCGACCAGGACATCGGGGGGAACTTAAAGTGCACACTGCACTACCTGCAATAGGATGAGGCCCTCCACCCACACACGTATTACAATCCCATCCTTTTGTTCTTTCAATCTTTTTTTTTGTTGTTTTTCTTTGTCCTTTAATTTTGGATTGTTTGTATTTTATTTTATTTTTTTGTTTTAATGTGTCCCTGGTCCCCTACCCTCATGTGTATTCTCTGTCTACAGGGGCTCACAATTCTGCATTTAGTGAGTAGGGTGAGGCTGATCAGGAGAAAAGTTGTGGTCAGGACGTAGAGAAAAGATGCACAAGATGCAAAAAAAAAAAAAACAGGGGGCCGTTAGCACGAATGTTAAGTAAAAGTCGAAATATTCACAGCAAAAGTACACAAAACGAATAAGAATCACGACACAAAGTCACGTAAGAACACACATCAGGTGACTTTTTAAGATGGCACCAATTAGCTTTCAGGGTTTCAACCTTTGTAATTCCCCCCCAACCACAGGATGACAAAAAAAATACAATAATGAAAATAAAATGACAAAATTAAAAACAAGGTACAGAAACAGAATTCCATTACAAAAGACCTCAAAAACTCATGTGTAGACAGAATGTCTAATTTATAGGAATTCACCCCCTAAAAAAAAAAAAAAGATCCAAATGGCCCTTTTGATAACACAGGCCTTGTTTGGCATTAAGACTCTCAGGTGCTGCAGTGGCGAGGGCCGAGGTCACCAGAGAGGACCATTTAAGACTCTCAGTCTGCCAGGCCTTCCTGTCCTGACCTTCGCTTTGGTCTGAGATTGTTGTGTCCTCAATGTGCGAGGGAAATTCTTCGAGTTTTCATTTTCCTTTTCTATCCTTTAATAATTTAGATGTTTTCTGTTAATTTCATTTATGAATTGCCGTATATACTCGAGTGTAAGTTCTCCCACGTATAAGTCAGGCTTGATTTTACCGTATAATTTGCGGTATTTTATAATGTTGTTGTAAAATTCGAATGTGGAAAACTCCTGCTATTGGTCCAAGAGATTATAATCTGTTAATGCCCACGTGAGAGAGTAACCACCGAGCACACGGCCTTTTTTTTCTATGTATTGTGCCTGCGTGACCACACAGTAATACCCGCACTATTCCGAAGCGACGTTTGCACTGTTTTGTGTTTTTTGTATCTCACACCCTCATACATCTTTATCATAAGAGCATCCCTTATCTACAATCAGAAGAAAATATGAAGTTGGTTTTAAATTAAAAGTCGTTGAAGTGGCAAAAGAAATTGGTAACTGCGCTGCTGCAACAGAATTCAATGCGTCTGAGAAACTGGTGTGAGATTGGAGGAGGCAAGAAGATGTAAAAAAAAAATTATATGTAATTTTGACCGGGCGTATAAGATTTTATAATCGATTTTTCAGGTTTCAAGACCCGACTTATATGCGAGTATATACGGTAATAGACTTATTGAAGTCACCTTTTTGAGTGCATTCACGTGAAATGTGACAACGCCTCGTCATCACCGTGTCTGTCTGGTCACAGTGTGAATGTGAAGTTCTTCGGCGCTGAGATAAGATGAACAAGTCTTGTGTCGTTCCGTCTGTTTTAGAGCTCGTCACTTGTGAGGATCACTCTTGTACCCTTGTAGATGTAAACGAGCTCTGGGTGGACTGATCTTGGTGCATGCGAAAATGTAGTTTTCATGTAGATATCATAAAAGTCAGTCATTTTCTAACCCGCTTGGTCCTGAAGAAGGTCATGGGGGTCTGCTGGAGCCTATCTTTTTTTTGGTTCTTTATTTTGCCCTACAATTTCTTGTGTTAGGAATGTGTTCATTTCAGCATACTCCTCAGAGCACAGGGTCAGTAAAAATGCAGACGTGAAATGCATGCATATTTAGTACAGTGTGTGGACCACCAGGGGGTCTGGATTTGAACCCAGGATTAGGGAATCATCAGGCCTCAGTGCTAACCCCTTGGAACATCTGACCCTCCTCTACGCAGATGACACATCCCAGGTAAGCTACTTGAGCTGAGACCCCCAAAGTGCGGTTAGCCACCCAGCAGTCGGTTGGCATACTAATAAGCTTGGCATAGGGTGCAAAATAACCTGTGTCACAATGGAAGGCAGCTAAAGGGCCTGAAAGATGGCAATTCCATGCCGGACCAGGGGGTGGCAGAGTGTACTGATCCTTTCTCTCTTTCTTCTACAGACCAACTATGGGAAAATCAGCCTGGGTCCGATGACATCACTTTTTCCACATCTGGTCCCAATGATGTCACTCCCTGTTCTGGTCACATGACAGCATCACTTCCGCTTTCCAGGCCTGACATCATTTCCTTTAACCAGCTTTATAAATGGCATTTTTTGTGTCACTTCTGCATCCAGCCCCAATGACATCACTTCCGGTCACCGATGACATCACTTTCTGGCTCCTGATGACATATTCCTTTAACTGGCTTTATAAATGCAGTTTTTTGTGACACTTCTGCTTACGGTCATGATGATATCACTTCCTCTTTTCTGGGCCCAATAGAATCACTTTTGGTTCATTTGGGTATTGGGTGAGGGCTTCTGATGCCACTTCCAGTTCCAGTCCCAGATGACATCATTTTCTTTAACCAGCTTTATAAATGCCATTTTTTGTGTCACTTCCGCTTCCTGCTCCGATGACATCACTTGTGGTTCCAGTCCCCGATGACATCATTTCCTTTAACCAGCTTTATAAATGCCATTTTAGTGTTTTCTAATACATTCAGTTTTGGACTCAGATCTGTAAAGACCTATTGGGTGATTTTTATCGCCCAACTTTCAAGCATATGGGGCGGTGACCCCAAACCTTTTTGTGGTGTCTGTTGCACCATTTGACTCCTGCTAAGGAGTAGAATCCTAAATTCGAAAAATGAAAAAAAATCCTCTTACCCCTTCTTATAAGAGAAGTAAATCTGCGTCACTCTGAGTCAGTCAGGCCCGCTGTCCTCCTCAGGAATCGACTACAGAACTGGCCTGATCTGCTTCTGGGGTACGGAGATGCTGATGCTGTCCCTATTATTATTTTTTTTTTTTCACCATTTAATGCTTCCCAAATATTATTTTTACAATGAAGACTGCCAAAACAATACATATGTCACAAACCACATTTCCTTTATACTCAAGTGTGAAAAAATAAATAAAAAGCTCAAGAACGGCCTGCCCTAAGAAACTAGAGGCTGGCAAGGGTCTTTGACTTGTGAGCCCAATCTCACAGTTCATTTCCTGCACCTCACCCTAATTACTGCCCTAAGGCAGAATGCAGGGACAGGTGAGGGTGCCAGTCAGCCGCTGAGTCCTAACTGAGCACCATGACCCCTCGCCACTTCTGGGAGACGAGCGTCTTCATGTGAATTGTCTGCGAATGCCACATTCTCCTTCCCTTGCACCAGTGTCCTGTTTATGGCTGCAATGTGGTGCCATATGCTAGGACACCACAAGTCCACGAGGGATGCCAGCCATACTGTCCCCAGTTCCATTTCGCCTGTGATTGACGGCTGAGCGTGCTGATCAAAGCCCAAACTTAATTTAGACTAAGACTGCAGCCCCAAATTAAAAGCAAATTACAGTCAACTGGTGAACGTGAAATGCATGCATATTTAGTTAATTACACAATTTTAATTATATGTGTGACATTTACATTTATTTTAGAATGCTGTATTACTTTAAGCTATGGCATTTTAATAAGAAAAAAAAAAGAATGGTTGCAGAAGCATAAATGATTAGCCTCATTTTTGCTTCCATTTAGCCCAACAGAAGGCAGTTCTCAACAAATCTCAATCACCTCCATCCCGAGTGTTCCCTGTTTGGTCAGCAAGGGCCATTTATGGCTCATGTGAACCACCCGCTTATTGGGCATTCATATCCAGTGCTGGCCATGGCACTGAACTGAAATCCAGGACAGACCTCATCCTTCAAATGCCACAGTTGTAATGGACAAATTCATTTGAGAATACTAGTGTGCTGTAATTACCTCAATTGTGACACCCATTGCACACCCAGCATACCTGGAAGGAGGTCTCTCTCTGAATCTCCCATCCCAAGTAGTTATGGGGAGTTAGTGTCTTGGCAAGGCTGGGGTGCTGAGAAAAAACAGGGCCTGTTGAGTCTCACTGTGGCATTCCTTGTGTGATTGTAGGCTGTACAAGAAATCAAGTGTTGTTGCTGTTGTTATCATTTAACTTGCGTAAAGGATGGCACGTGTGGACTGGCATACCTGGTTGGGATCGGTCCCACTGGCCAGTATAACAGACCGATCAGGGGGAGGCTCCATTTCAAGGCTTTATGACTCCCCTGACCCACCAGATGGCAGTGAAACTGGGCTTTGGTGTCAATTCAGATGCCTGCAGGGAATGCTGGGAACTGTAGTCCAGCGGACACAGCCCTGCTTGGGTGCATGGGTGCCAAGATAAATAGATAGAAAAGGCACTATATGATAGATAGATAGATAGATAGATAGATAGATAGATAGATAGATAGATAGATAGATAGATAGATAGATAGATAGAATGGTGGTGCAGTGGTTGTGCTGCTGCCTCACAGTTAGGAGACCCGGGTTCGCTTCCCAGGTCCTCCCTGCGTGGAGCTTGCATGTTCTCCCCGTGTCTGCGTGGGTTTCCTCCGGGTGTGCTGGTTTCCTCCCACAGTCCAAAGACATGCAGGTTAGGTGCATTGACGATTCTAAGTTGTCCCTAGTGTGTGCTTGGTGTGTGGGTGTGTGTATGTGTGTGTGTGTGTATGTGCCCTACGGTGGGCTGGCACCCTGCCCGGGGTTTATTTCCTGCCTTGCACCCTGTGCTGGCTGGGATTGGCTCCAGCAGACCCCCGTGACCCTGTAGTTAGGATATAATGGGTTGGATAATAGATAGATAGATAGATAGATAGATAGATAGATAGATAGTTAGATAGATAGATAGATAGATAGATAGATGTGAAAGGCACTATATAATACTGTAGATAGATAGATAGATAGATAGATAGATAGATAGATAGATAGATAGATAGATAGATAGATAGATAGATAGATAGATAGATAGATAGATGAAAGGCACTATATAATAGACAATATAATAAAATGCCTTGCAACTGAACCCTGCTCACCATGGCACCCCCAACTCTCCGATGATGAAAAATGTCACAAAGTCTTTGACTCCACAAATCATGGCCATTGGGCTTTGTGTCAACTGAGCTGCCAGATGTGGGCACTGCAGACCACCTTGGCAAAGCTCAGAGTGGGCCAATAGCAAAACAACTCTGAGGAAGAAGCCAGCTTATCCAGCAGGTGCCTTCATTTTTAATGGCCGCCAGTTTGACAGAGATGTCCACTTCTGGTGCTTGAGAGCCACAATGGTGGCTGATACAAACCCCAAACTTTTGTGTAGCCCGAGTGTTTTGGTGTTTATATGAATTTGGGAATGTTTAACAAAAAATTCCAAGGTCTCCTCAGCCAGAAAAGCTTTTCTCTCCTGCTTTTCACTGTTGAAAATAATGGACACTCTTACACAAGAAGGAATATCCATCCATCCATTTTCTAACCCGCTGAAGCCGAATACAGGGTCACGGGGTTCTGCTGGAGCCAATCCCAGCCAACACAGGGCACAAGGCAGGAACCAATCCCAGGCAGGGTGCCAACGCACCGCAGAAGAAGGAATATGTGGAAATAAATTAAACAATCAAAAACAGAGAATACAAATCAGAATAAAAAAGAAAAGGGTAGATGAAGAGACGAGCCTCAGTCTGAGAGAAAGAATTGGTGGGAAAAAAATGAGTTGAGTTTTGACAAGGAGCTGAGCGTCAGGATCGAAGCTTTAAACACTGAGAAACGTGATATGAGGCCGAGGGTCCAGACGAGTGGGAGAAGACGATAGGCAAAATAAAACTCAAAGGCACATAAACAAGAAACAGTTAAGTTTTGGGCCAAACGAGAGAATTCAACTGTTAAGAGTGCAGGGTTGGCCTTTTCTTGTGTGTGCTGGTTGCAAACCTGCTTAAGAGTTTCAGGGTTCACATATCACAGCCTAAGTCTGTAAACGTAATCAGTGAGATGTGGCTGGCTGACCACAGAGAAGAGGAGAACAAACCTCCTTGAAGCCCTGGTAGGCCATCATACCCTGATGTTGCTGGGACAGACCCTGAACTGGATTAAGAGGCTTTTAGATGTCCTGTGTGTGATATGATGGCTGTAGCTTTTGTAACGGAAAGAAAAGAAAAGAAAAGAAAGGGGAATTGCACCCAGACGTCGATTATGTAGACGGAGTGCATGGCACACAAATTCTCAGGCTTTCAAAACTTCAAGTCTATTAGAAAAATAGGAAGTGATCACAAAGTGTATGAATGCCACCTCTCAGTTTTGCTAAATCTTAACTTCATATGAAGCCGCTTAGAAAGAGTTTTAGAGGGTTAGCAAGATTAAGATCTTAGATTTGACAAACACGAGCGGCACGACATCAGGAATACCAACACAAGCAGCACTGCTAGGGGAGGAGACCCGAGAAAATTCATCACAGAAGGAGACCCCACAAGTCTTGGGTGGAACTGTGATGGATAAAGTAACACGAGGAAGAGACGGAGAGCAAGCAGAGGATACAAAATACAAGTGTAGTGATAGAGAATGGAATGTGAAAGGATCTAAAGACACACAACAGTGGAAGGAAACTGAAGCAGACTGGGTCAGAAACATCAGCGTCCATGACCATCCACATAAAACAGAAACAGGCAGCAACAAAAGGAGATACACAAACCTGGAGCAGTTATGGCATAAAAATGGAACGGTGAAGAACAAGGTGATAAAACACACAGGTGTAGTGATGGAGAAAGCAATAGGAAGGGTTTAAAAGAAGGCAAACACTGGATAAAACTGAACCAGGAAGTATCAAAATGAACTGCTCAAATTCTGTAAAATGATGTGAAAATGGAACTGTGATGGACAAGGTAACATGAGGAAGGTATGGAGAGCAAGCACAGGATGAAACACACAAGTGTAGTGATGAAGAATGGAATGTGAGGGGATCCAAAGATACACAACAGTGGAAGGAAACTGAAACAGGAAGTGCCGAAAGGAACTCCGCAAATTCACAGACAGGGACGTAAAAATGGAATTGTAATGGATAAGGTGACATGAGGAAGGTATGGAGAGCAAGCACAGGATGAAACACACAAGTGTAGTGATGGAGAATGGAATGTGAGGGGATCCAATGACACACAACAGTGGAAGGAAACTGAAACTGACGATGTCGGAAACATCAGCGTCAGTGACCACCCACAAAAAACGGAAACAAGCAGCGTCAAAAGGAGCTCGGCAAATCCAAGACAGTGATGGTGTAAAAATGGAACTGTAAAGGACAAGGGGACACGAGGAAGATGGGAAGAACAAGCAAAACACACAAGTGTAGTACTGGAGAATGGAATATGAAGGGATTCAAAGACACACAAAACAGTGGAAGGAAACTGAACCAGGAAGTGTCAAAAGGAACTGCGCAAATTCTGTAAAATGATGTAAGAATGGAACAGTGAAGGACAAGGTAACATGAGGAAGACGTGGAGAGCAAGCATAGGATGAAACATACAAGTGTAGTGATGAAGGATGGACTGTGAAGGAATCCAAAAAACCCAAAAGTGGAGGGAAACTGAAACAGACTGTGTCAGAAACATCAGCGTCATTGATTACCCACAAAAAACAGAAACAGGCAGCATCAAAAAGAGATGCACAAACCCTGGGCAGTTATGGTGTAAAAATGAAACAGTGAAGGACAAGGTGACATGAGGAAGATGCGGAGTGCATGCATAAGATAAAACACACAAGTGAAGTGATGGAGAATGGAATGTGAAGGATCTGAAGAAACCAAACAGTGAAGGAAACTGAAACAGGAAGTGTCAACAGGAACTGCACAAATCCACGTCCAGGAACTAAAAAATAGAACTGTGATGGACAAGGTGACATGAGGAAGACAGTAAGAGCAAGCAAAACACACAAGTGTATTTATGGAGAATGGAATGTGAAGGGGTCCAAAGACACACAACAGTGGCAGAAAACTAAAGCGGACAGCTTTAGAAACCTCAGCGTCAGTGGCCACCCACAAAAAAATGGAAACAGGCAGCATCAAAAGGAGATGCACAAACCCTGGGTGGTTAGGAGTAAAAATGGAATGGCGAAGAACAAGGTGACATGAGGAAGATGTGGAGAGAAAGCACAGGATAAATCACACAAGTGTATGGAAGGAGAATGGAATGTGAAGGATGTGAAGAAACCAAACAGTGGAGGAAACTGAAGCAGGTGGTGTCAGAAACATCAGCGCCAGTTTCCACCCACATACAACAGAAATGGGCCACGTCCAAAGGATTTCCAAATCCAAGACGGTGATGGTGCATAAAGGAACACAAGGAAGACATGGAGATCAACCGCAGGATGAAACACTCAAGTTTAGTGATGGAGAACGCAAGGTAAGTCACCCAAAGAAATCAAACAGTGAAGAAAACTAAACCAGGTGACATCCAGGGCAGTGATGTAAAAATGGGACTGTGACGAATAAGGAAGACACGGACCACAAGTGTAGGGATGGAGAAGGAACTGAAGAAGCGGCCTGGTCTGAAGGGTCAGGTTTTCTTTTAGCTCATGTGAATGGCGGGTGTGTCTGCCTCATTCATTCATCTGGGGAAGAGATGGCAGCAGGATGCATTATGGGAAGAAGACAAGAGGCAGAGGCATCCATGTGGATGTTACTTTTAGACATACCACCTATACCTCAAGATTGCTGCAGACCACACATACCCCTTTCAAGATAATGGCAGTGGGCTCTTTCAGCAGGATAATGGGAGTCGCCACACTGCAAAATAAAATGACTCAGGAATGGTTTGGGTTGAAGGTGTTGACTTGGACTCCAAATTCCTCGGATCTCAATCAGTGGGATGTGCTGGAAAGACAAGTCTTATCCATGGAGGACCCACCTGGCAACTTGCAGGACTTCAAAGGGTCTGCTGCTAACGATTTGGCATCAGATACCATGGGACACCCTCAGGGGTCTTGAGGAGTCCATACCCCGACGGGTCAGAGCTGTTTTGGTGGACCTACGCAATATTAGGCATGCAGTTTTCATGTTGTGGCTGACTGGTGTGTAAATATACATAAAAATATATCCATCAGATTCTCACATGAAGTATACTAAAGTAGGCAGGAGAAAGTTACAAGGATGAAGTTTATCACAATGAAGTATCACAGATGTCAGACTCCAAATTTTGTAGAAACATGAATAACGTCGAGCACCCCATTCCTGCGTGAAGAGCGATTCGCGTTTCATTTCTATAACGTGTCATGGATCAGGCATCTTATGCAACGGCTATCTGAGACGCAGTTAGGAATGAGGCGTCCGTCATTCCAAAGGCTCGTCTTCGGCTTGTACCCCCCCCTTCCACCCAAGCGAGGCCCGCTCCACATCCACATCCTCATATTTATCTCCACCATGTGTATCTCTCTACCGGAGTCAGCGTTTTTCATACACTAATACAACTTGCCCTATCATTTCCATGACTACCAGGCGCCATCCTGTTTGTGGCATTAGTGCATTTGCATGTTGATAATTACAATCTCATTTAACATGGAAATACTCAGGAGAGGAAAAGCAGGGAAAAAAAAAGATCACAAAAGCAGGAAGGTTGTCCTTTGGTGCCACGCGGCCCCTCTGTGCTCAGTTCCTGTTAGTGGAATAAGGCATAACTACTTGTGTGTGTGTTTGATTTTCAATACCTTATGAGGTGGCATGGTGGCACAGTGTTAGCATTTCCACCCCCTAATAGTGACGAGACCCGGGTTCACTGCATGGAGTTGGCATGTTCCCCCCCAATGGGTATCCTCCCATATTGCAAAGACACAGTGGACTGGTGACACTAATTTGGCGCCCGGTGTCTGTGTGTTCAACCTATGAAGGTCTGGCACCCTTTCCTGGATTACTTGTGCCTTGCACCCTAAGCCTCCTGTGATAATATTAATTCTTTATATTTATATAGTGCTTTTCTCACTACTCAAAGCACTTCACACAGAGAGGGGGGAGTCATTTCAACCACCACCAATATGTAGCACCCAATGCAGCCATTTTTGTGCCACTAAGCTCACCACAGATTAGCTATTAGGTGATGAAGAGGAGGCAGAGAGGGACAGTCAATAAGAGACAGGAGATGATTAGGGGGCCAGAGTAACCAGGCTGAGGACAAAAATTCAGTCTGCACATCGGGGTATACCCCGCTCTTTACAAAGGATGCCCGGGGACCTTAAATGACCACAGAGAGTCAGGACCTCGGTTTTACATCTCATCAGAAGGATGGAGTCATGTTTACAGCACCCTGTACTGGGGCACTGAGATCCACATTCAGACCACAGGGTAAGCGCCCTCTGCTGGCCTCACCAGCCCCTCTTCCAGCAGCACCCCAAGCTTTTCCTAGATGGTCTCCCATCCAAGTACTGGCCAGGCCTGATCGTGCTGAGCTTCAGGTGGGTGACCTCTTCTGAGCTGCAGGTGGCATGGCCGCTGTGATAGACTCTCAATGTTAGGGCAAGTTTAGAAAATGGATGGCTGGAAGAATACAACTCATGATTTAAACTGGCAGATTTTTCAGTAGGTGCCATCAGTGCATAGAGTGGTGGCACCAGTGGCTAAGAACTGCACTGACATCTGGAAAGTTGCCAGTTCAAATCTTATTACTGGCAGAAGGGAGCAAGGCTCTTACAATTGCTCCAGGGGGGATTACCCTGCCCTCTGAGCCCCCCAGAGTTCATGCAGAATGACAATTTCCACTCAAAGATTAACAAATTATATCAAATCAAAATTTTAAAAAAGCAAAGGTAGTGAGGTGGGCATTTAAGGCAGAGACGTTGAAGGGTTTTAAAGTGGGTGCTATCACGTATCGAAACACAACAAACTTGTGCTGCTCAAGTAACCCTTGAAAGTGTGCGCATGAAAAGAGGGCTTCCATATACCCACCTGAATTTAACACACGGTGTGCTTAATCCAGATAAAGGTCATGGTTACCCAAACCAGTCCCGGCAGAATCAGATGGAAAGGGTCCCATTCGCTCACACACCACCACTCACACAGGTCCAAATTGGAGACCCCTAAGGTCAACGTCATATCACACGACTTGTCAAACTTGCTGATCTCATCGCCTAAGGATATCACATTACCTGACTAGCCATCGCTGAGGAAGTCAAATTAGATGACGGACCCCCTGACGACTGTCCAGCACCATTTCACATTTTCAAAATTCCATAAGTTCACCCCCGATTTCTGACTGCCGATGACGTCTGTCACAGAGTGTCTTGATGTGCTCACATATTTGTCTTAGCTGTCTTGTCATCTCAGCATTTCCGTATGTGATGTTTGTTGTCTGTGGATAATAAAATACAGGCAAATGGAGGCGGCAGCTAAAACATAACGTAATGTTCCGGGTTCTAGCCAAAGTTACTTGGGTTGCCTTGACAACGGCTCATCAAGACGGAGAATAAAACAAACTTGTGTGAGAAATCAACACGAAGGAAAAAAGGATAAACAGAAGGACGGAAGTCAGAAAAGCCACTCTGAGTGGGCACAGGGGCTTAATATAGGCCATGCCAATACTCTAGGTCAAGCTTATTAGTGAACCAACCTACTGTTCAGTAGATAACCCGTGTGGCCGGGCACCCCACTTATGATCTGCACCCAAGGAAAATGCCGAATTCACCTTAATGGTGGTGCCAGCCTTGAACACACGCCCAACTATTAATGTTCATATCACAGCTGGATTGTCAGATGGTGAGTGTGGCCACCTTGAAGATGGACAGTGTGATCTCGGCAGGTGCCAGCGAGCAAATCAACAGATGAAGAGGTGCGGCAGCGCTCAGAATCTGTATTTAAATGCGATGGCTGTCATTAAACTGATTTGGCTACAGACATTAGGATAGTAAAGCTACGCCAAATCCAGGGACTAGGAACGAGACGGCTGATTTCATATTCACACATCACCGTTGTGTAAAGGGGACTGGGACATTATGCCTTGGTTAATCTGTCTTAAGTTAATGCTTACATCTGATGCATTATATGTATTACCAGCTTTGCTACCCATCTAAGATGAATTGAAATCTAAGTAATGAATTCAGTGTATTCAGTGTTAAATTTGCAGTGCACCATCTATTAGAATGTCATTTGTAATGTATTCATTTGTCATTCTAACAGATGGCACATCACAAACATTTGTAGCGATAATATGGATTGCATTTCTCATTCCAACAGATGGCGCATCACAAATATTTCTAGTAATAAAATGCATTGATTTCATCATTCCCACAGAGGTCCCATCACAAACATTTCTAATAATAAAATGCATTGGATTTGTCACTCCAACAGATTGCACATCACAAGCATTTGAAGTAATAAAATGCATTACATTAGTCATTCCAACAGGCAACGCATCACAACATTTCTAGCAATAAAAAGCAATGCATTAGTCGTTCCAACAGATGGCACAACATCAACATTTTTTGATCTCATATACTTTATTAATCCCTGAGGGAAAATTATCTTTTTGCCCGTCCTTTGTACGGGAGAGCACAGGGTCAGCCTTTGTACAGTTCCCGTGGAGCAATTTTCAGGTTAAAGATCTAGCTCAAGGTCCCAATGGAGTATCCCTTCTACTAATAATGGGATTTGAAAACAGCAACCTCCCAGAACATAGTAATAAAATGCATTGCTTTTGGAATTCCAACAGATGGTGCATTACAAACATTTCTACTAATAAAATGTATTGGATTTGTCACTCCATCAGATAATGCAGCACAACTATTTGTAGTAATAAAATGCATTGCTTCAGCCATTCCAAAAGAAGGCCAATCACAAACATTTCTAGCAATAAAAAGCAATGCATTAGTCGTTCCAACAGATGGCACAACATTTTGCATTTTTTGATTTTTTTTTATTTGATCCCATATACTTTATTAATCCCTGAGGGAAAATGATCTTTTTGCACATCCTTTGGATGTGAGAGCACAGAGTCAGCCACTGTACAGTTCCCCTGAAGCAATTTTCAGGTTAAGGTCCTTGTTCAAGGCCCCAATGGAGTATTCATTCTACTAATAATGGGGTTTGGAACAGCAACCTCCCAGATACCAGCGCAGTTGCTAAGCCTCAGCATATAGTAATGAAATGCATTGCTTTTGTCATTCCGACTGATGGCACATCACAAACATTTCTAGTAATAAAATCCATCACTTTTCCCATTTCAAGAGATGGTGCATCTCAAATATTGGTAGTATTAAAATGCATTGCATTTGTCACTCCAACAGATGGCGCATCACAAACCTTAGCACTGCTTTTATGAATTGCATACCAAATGCCATATTAAAAGACAAAAAGGCACTTGACCTTTAATTAAGGTGGACTTTGATGGTTATGAAAATTATTTTTTCTCATGTTACTTTAAAATACATATCATAAATACCTATAAATGTCTGTGTGAGATTATGTCTAAAGCTTGGTAGTTAAATAGAAGTGCAGATCGCAGGTGTAGGTTGATAAATGTTACTTTAAACTCATGAATCTATTAACTAGTGGATTTTGCTGAAACTTCACTCTGACATTAGGGCGACTGTTACAACGTGCTGCTTGATAGTGCCGCTGCACATGCAAAGGGTTTACAGGTGGCGAATTAAGCCGCAATCTTGACCCCTTTATCTTCTTTATTTCCATTCTGTCGTGGTATGTAAAACGTGAGACACGAGATAGCCCAAAACAGCCGCATTTATTATTCCTTGTAGCTGTATTTATAAGCGTTGTACCTGCAGCTGAGCGCTCATTGGTTGTCAACTCTCACGTGCACCACACAAGCCCGCCTGGACGACTTTAAGGTTTGCCGGAGCGAGTCGCAGACTGGTTGGACTGATCTGTCAGACTACACAACCGAATCTGCATCCAGCTGACTAAGATTATGTAAGTGAAGGCTGTGACTGGAAATCAAAAAAAAAAAAAAAAGGAAAAATCCGGGAACGGTGACAAGGCCTTAACACATCTGTTTAAATATAATTAAAAAAACCCACTAAGCCTTGTATATTTGAACTTCATGGAACAACCGAGACATTAAAATCGACAAACGCGGGCTGAGATCCATTTTCCACTAGTCAGTCTCTCTCTCTCTCTGATCTCCAGTGAGGAATACGCGTGAAGGGGAAATGTGAATGACAGCGATTGGCTGCGTGTAGCACTATAAATATAGATCTCCTGAAGAAAATCTCTTAAATTCCTGCTGCCAGAAAGCATCATGTCATTGCGCGCAACACATTAAAACTCCAAGCTCATTAAATCACGGCGAACCGACTGTCGCCCAAACAAAACGCGGAGGAGCTGCGACAGCGCGACAATCGTTCTGCACATGGCCGAGGAGTTAAAGCCGAAGCTCGAGCTGGCACTCCGACTTTCTCAAGCACAGACCCCGGCAGCTGTGACCATGCCTTGCATGTGACCTCTGGGAAGACGAGCACGGCGGCCAGCCTACCACTGCAATGGCAATTGCTTTGTTTTTACTTTTCCGTGTTAGGTGAAACTGTAAAGACAAAAACTGAAAACTACTTCTTCAAAAGTAGTATCTGTCAAGACCGAGTTGCCTAGGGGTTCGCTTTCCGTTACAGCTGGCTCTATTTAAATAAATGATATAATGCAAAGATATTTTATTTAAAGAGACACACACACGGACACACACGCACGCGGCTAAATCACTAAGCAGGCCCCCGTCCAGAAGTGTCACGTCTGAATGAACTTGTGCGGCACACGCTGTACCGCGATGCTTAGTCACACGCCGCTATTAATGACACAGACCCTGGATGTCTGCCCATTTGCTTATGCGGCAGGATATTAGACTGTGGCCCCCATACTGGAGCACAAATATAAAACACAAGACTTGCTTTCTTCAACAACAGTTTGTTTAAAATGATCATTAAGACCTTAAACTGTCCAATTCCAATACAAGAACCTGATCGAAACGGCAGCTGTTTAAGACAGGCAGGGTGCGCTCTTTAAAGTAAAGGTGCCGGCCATTCCACACACAGGAAGGTTCCAGAAAGATCCATAAATAAACATGACTGGATGAGAATGGATTTGTAAAATTGAAATGGTCTTGTGATTTTCAAAGGAGATCAACACAGGCAGCGCTCAGGTTTTCCCGATCTACTATACTTGAATGGTTTCTTTTGTTTTCTCCACATTTAGAAACTTTTTCAAAGTCCAAAGAACCAACTTCATATGCAGAAATGCCTTCCCAGAACGAAAAAGAATCTAACGTACAATACGAGGACGCACATGAACCAGGACTGTGTCATTAAAGAACCGTTAGTTTTAAGAGTGTGGCTTAGATTTTAAAGGAACACTTACAAAAAAAATTAATTTTATATATACAGTCAGTGCCAGTGCTAGGTTATTTTGTGCCCTTTTGCAGGCATAGTAGTGTGCCAACTGACTGTTCGGTAGACGGTTAGGTGTGGGTGTCCCCCATTATGATCGGCGCCCTATGCAAATGTCTAATCCGCCTTAATGGTGGTGCAGGTCCTGTCTACAGTATATGTTATTTATATACCCACATACTGTGTAGTGCTGGCTCAGGAAAATCTGTAACCTCATGCCAACATGAAGAATGGTGACAAAAAAGTTAGTGACACAACAGAAGTCAATGGTGGCCTCTGTTGTACTCACTTGTCAGTCACTTTGGAACTAGAAGGCCTACCTTTGCCCCTCATTCATTGGTCCGGAGTCCTGCCTTCAGCTCAAGAAGTCTTTAGGTTTCCTGTTTATGTGCACACTGATCATTCCGTGAATATCTCTTTAACAATACTTTAGCCAAAAAAAAAGCACTTGTTTCGCACATCTTGAGCAAGCGACTGGACATCAGACATGTGGATCATGCGACACAAGTAACGTGAGATTTTTTTTTTTTCTTTTTTCCATGGATGTTTTTCACACTGTGTGCTGTTGTCCAGTGTTGGTCACTATTTCATGTTAGAAACTTCTTTAATATGGAATTTAAAAAAATTCTTAGCCACCACTACAAATAACATGGGGTAAGTAAAAAAGAAAAATATCAACTTTAAGTGGAATGTTCCTTTAAGGCTCTGGACTGCGGACTACAAACTCTGAGGTTCAAATCTCACCACTGACGCTCTGTGACCACAAGCGAGTCACATCACCTGCTTGTGATCCAATTGGAAAAACAAAAGAAATGGAACCAACTGTGTCTCAAATGTTGCAAGTCACCATGGATAATGGCATTGTCCTAATAATAATAATAATAATAATAATAAGAAGAAGAAGAAGAAGAAGAAGAAGAAGAAGAAGAAGAAGAAGATAATATTACAGGCAATGCAGTGTAGTAGTTAAGGCTTAGGACTTCAAACCCTGAGGTTCAGGTTCACTTCACATGCCTTTCCAACTGGAAAAACAAAAGAAATGGCAACCAGTTGTATCTCAGATGTTGTAAGCTACCTTGGATAGAAGTGTCAGTCAATAAGTAACAATAACAGGCAGTGAAGTGTAGTGGTTATGGCTTTGGATTTCTTCAAAACCCTGAGGCTGTGGGTTCAGGTCCTGCTAACGACACTGTGTGACCCTGAGCAAGTCATTTGACTTGTCTGTGCTCCAATTTGAAACAGTAAAGAAATGCAAGCAATTGTATCTGAAATGTTATTTGTAAGTCACCTTGGATAAAGGAGTCACCCAAATAATAATAATAATAATAAAAAAAAAGAAGAAGAACTGTAAGGAATACTAGGCAGTATGGTGTAGTGGTTAAGGCTTTGGTCTTCTTCAAAACCCCAAGGCTGTGGGTTCGGATGCTGTGACCTCGAACAAGTCAACTCACCTACCTGTGCTCCAGCTGGAAACACTAAAGAAATGCAAGCAAATGTCACATTGGATAAAAGCATCAGCAAAATAAATAATAAAATAATAATAATAATAATAATAATAATAATAATAATAATAATAATAATAATAATAATAATAATAGGCAGTGGAGTGGAGTGGTTTAAGATTTAGACTTCTTCCAAACCCTGAGGCTGTGGGTTCCCTTCCTGCTACTGCCACTGTGTCCCCCTGAGCGAGTCACTTCACCTGCCACTGCTCTAATTGGAAAAACAAAAGAAATGTAACCAACTATATCTCAAATGTTACAAGTCACCTTATTAATAAATAATAATAATAATAATAATAATAGTCCATCCATCCAGCTATATCCTAACTACAGGGTCACGGGGGTCTGCTGGAGCCAATCCCAGCCAGCACAGGGCGCAAGGCAGGAAACAAACCTTAGGCAGGGCACCAGCTCACCGCAGAGATCACACACACACACACACACACACACTAGGGACAATTTAGAATCGCCAGTGCACCTAACCTGCATGTCTTTGGACTGTGGGAGGAAACCCAGGCAGACACGGAGAGAGCATGCAAACTCCACGCAGGAGGACCCGGGAAGTGAGCTCAGGTCTCCTAACTACGAGGCAGCAGCGCTACCACTGTGCCACCATGCCACTCATAATATTATTATTATTAATAATCATAATAATAATAATAGGCAGTGGAGTGGAGTGGTTAAAGCTTTACACTTCTTCAAAACCCCAAGGCTGTGGGTTCGGATGCTGTGACCTCGAACAAGTCAACTCACCTACCTGTGCTCCAGCTGGAAACACTAAAGAAATGCAAGCAAATGTCACCTTGGATAAAGGCATCAGCAAAATAAATAATAATAATAATAATAATAATAATAATAATAATAATAGGCAGTGGAGTGGAGTGGTTTAAGATTTAGACTTCTTCCAAACCCTGAGGCTGTGGGTTCCCTTCCTGCTACTGCCACTGTGTCCCCCTGAGCGAGTCACTTCACCTGCCACTGCTCTAATTGGAAAAACAAAAGAAATGTAACCAACTATATCTCAAATGTTACAAGTCACCTTTGATAAAGGTATCGTCCAAATAATAATAATAAAAATAATAATAGTAAGAAATATTAGGCACTCTGGTGTAGTGGGTTAAAGCTTTGGACTTCAAACCCTGAGGCTGTGAGTTCTAACGCTGTGTGACCTTGAGCATGTCAATTCACTTGTCTTTGTTCCAATTGAAAAAAAAAACAAAACAAACAAAAAAAAATGTTACCAAATGTATCTCAGTTGTTTGAAGTCACCTTGGATAAAAGTGTCACTCAAATAACTAATAAAAATAACGAATGCGATTTCTTTGCTTCCCATCAGCATTTCACATTTGGGTTGAGTGGATATACCAGATACCACAATTTCACTAAATGTATAAATCTCAATAATAGGCAACTTTTTTTAAAAAATGCTTTTCTGAATGATGCACTCCCAAAGTTTGGGAATTTTTGGAATTTAAAAAGATGATTTGGAAATCCCACTGTCGACTCCCTCATTCCACTAATATTCCAAAGCAGATTTTGAGTTAAAAGAGGTGGCATGGTGGCGCAGTGCTAGAGCTGCTACTTTGTAGTGAAGGTTTGTGTTTAACTCTCTGTGTAGAGTTTGCATGTTCTCATTGTGTCTGCATGGCTTTCCTCCCACAATCTAAAAACCTGCAGGTTGGTTGGATTGGTGACACTATATTGATGTGTGTGTGCGTGTGTGTGTGTGTTCATCCTGCTCCCGTATGCATATGATTGTGTTCACCCAGAGATGGACTGGTACGCTTTTGTCAGGGGTAATGTGCCTACCTTGTGCCCAATGCTTGCTGCTCCAGAATAAATCCTGCTTTATTTTTTAAGTCCCCTTAGAAAACAGAATGGTATTTCCAGTTAAAAACTCTGAATAAGCTCACCATAAAGCCTGGAAGGTCCATGTCAAAAATATTTAGTTGGCCTCCCAATGTGAGGAATTTCTAATTTTGTACTCTTAATTACATGGCGTGCCAGTCAGCCCTGTGACAGGTATGGGGGACGACCACCTACTTCTCATTTCAGGCAATTCTCTCAAAGGTGGCCAGCTTTCACGCAAAGGCGCTCCTGAACACTGGCACACCATTCGGTGGGCGAGATGCACACGTTATCTTCCAAAGACAATACATGAAGCCCCTTAAAGCCAAATAGAGATCTTCTTACACAAATAAGGGGGGCGTGGGGGTGTTAGGAGGAGGTGGTCAGCTGCTAATCGCGATCATCCCTTCTTCTCGAGGAGACGGAAAAAGAAGGGGCAAGAGCAGCTCTCTCAGGAAAGGCAAAAAAACGAGAGGCGGAGAAAGAATCCAAAGTCAGGTAGAAAAATGAATAAAAGAGACGACAAAACTTCGGGAAGGCTTAGGCTGTTGAAATGAGTAAGCGGCCTATACGCGGACTCTGAGCTATCGTGGCAATCAAATCTGAACGAACCGCATCATCATCATCATCATATTGTACATTAAAGTCCTCAATTAAGTTTTCACATGGTGAACTCTCAAATAGCATGAAGCACTCGACACGTGCGCCAGGGCTATCGTGATCGATTCGCGCAGTGTCCACAAATTGTATTGTGTTAAATTTAAAAAGAGAGATAGATGTGAAAGGCGCTATATGATAGATAGATAGATAGATAGATAGATAGATAGATAGATAGATAGATAGATAGATAGATAGATCACTTTAAGAAGCCCTAGAATCATCATCAGAATTGACGGTGGGCTGAGGTCGGACAGTGACGCTAAAACTGGAATGCAAGTGACGCGCAGTCAACCCCCTCCTTACTTTACAGAACCAAGTGGTGCTGCATGGGGGACACCGGCATGTGACAGGAGGGTGGTCAGCGAGTCCCAGGCAGCCCTCAGTCGTGGTTAGATCGAGAGTGACGGTAGCTTCCTGAACCTCTCGCCTCGACTTGTAGTGGTATTCCATTCACGGTCCCCAGGTGCTGCCTCTCTTTATTATTAATCGACGCTCCATTCATTTGTCAGGTGCTGGACTTGGACATTAACGCGCTCTGCATTTCTCTGTAGTCTGTAATCGCAGCTCCCAGTGTGTGGAGAAAAGCACACCCGTGTTTAAGAATAAATAGTGGGTTCGATGTTTATTACACAGAAAGACCGAGAGACAGAGCGAAAGATCGTCATTTTTTTCAGTAACATCGATCAAACAGTCAAGCATTAGCAGCTGCAGACTCACTAATTGGGGCTCATCAGTTAAAGCGGAGCCACGTCTGCGCTGATGAGCCCCCCAGTTAAGGGGGCACAGCGATTTGCAGCTGCTAACTTGTATCGGCGCTCCTTCGTCCCCGAGTAGCTTCCAACATGTAAAATGAACGAATGGCATGCGCGATTTTAATGTCCCTCACAAATTCCTTCTCCCCGGACGGCGTACCACCCGCCTCAGCGCTATATGAAAGATAACAGGCAAACCTCCAAACCCAATCAAGAAGTCACATCTGGAGTACGAGTCATACAGTCCAGACATGACAACAGTTCAAAAAAGGAGACGAAAATAAACGAATAACACCAAAAAAAAAAAATCGATAAAAATAAAATGAAAGTGAACGATAGATTTTTTTTTTTCTGCTAGCGCACCTCGCGTCTTTAAGGTGAGAAGCTCCCATCTGACAGTTTAGTACTGAAAATGCAAAGCAATTGACTTCTCAATGCACGTTCACTGCACGTGCACGGGCTCTTATTCCACTGGGGGACCAAAAGCAAAGGACAGGCGATAAACAACGTTGTTGCATTTTGTGTTAATAGTAACATTAATGGCGCTTGCACGAGAATAACGGGGAGTAATATTATTGCTCTTATTATCATCATCTTTAACATTACGGACAATGTATGTAATGTGACAGGCGAAATTCTCTAGGCGTTGGACAAAGGCATAAAACAATAATAATAAATGCAACAAACTGTTAAATTAGGAATAAGGACGGGGACAGGGGTTAACAATTTTCAAAATCTTTTTACTGATATTATTTATCAACACAGCAGCAAAAAATAGTAACCTTGAGAGTGACGATATTAAGTACGCCCACCCACAACCCACAAAATCTTTCTTATATATAGACACACACACACACACACACACACACACACACAGAGTAAACCATTCATATCTAAAGCAAAGCAAAAGTAACACAACGGGATGCCCTAAAATAAGTCCAGCCGGACACTGGTGACGCGAGCCGAGAAACTCGTCTACTGACCTGCCCACTAACTTTCTCAAAAAATGGGTGGGTTTGGTTGGTGGGAGAAGACAGAAATAATTTGTACCGTCCAAAACCGCACAATCCCCCCGAAAACAAAAGCGACATCCCACTACCTCTCCGAAGCTCCCTACACGAGTTAGCGCACCGGCACTCAGAGGCGCCCCGGGGCTGCGCAAGAGTGGGGGGGTGGGGGTCGTGGGGGGGAATCTGGGGGCAAGATGCTTGAGGCACCGTTTCGGTAAAACGTACTGTTAAACCCGAGACAACCATAAAAAAAAGCTTCCTGTCTCACAAAAAAGAAGGCGAGCACCTCTCTCCGCTGCCGGTGCCGCTGCCTGAGCCGCCTATAGCCGCGACAGCTGGAGAGAGGTAGGACTACAGGCTGGTGGATTTCAAGAAAAGAGTTTCCAAAACGCGGCTGAGCTGACTTTCCATTTGAGCAGCATTCCTTGACACGCGCGCACACATACACACACGCAGACATGCCAACACACAGAAGCATGCAAAGCCCAGGCGTCCCCGCATATAAACACTAACCTTTTGAATGCAGTACGAAGGTGCAACCGAAAAAGAAGGAAAAATGCCAACCGCCGAATTAACACAGCAGCGCCTTGCAAACATCCCACGTTCCTTTTAAAAAAATCCTCCTCCTTTCAAAAGGCGTTTTATTATTTCCCTCTCTCTCTCTCTCCCTCTCTCTCCCGCGCTCTCTCTCTCTCTCTCTCTCTCTCTCTCTCTCTCTCTCTCTCCCTCTCTCTCGCTCAGCCTGCGTGTGTGTGTGCCTTACCTGAAGGGCATCTCCCACGACTGCAATTAGCTGCCAAGATTTCATTGTGGTCGGGCTGCAAAGAAGAAAAAAAAGAGAGAGAAGTGCCTCCTGTTTGCACGGCTGGGGCGTGATGGGGGGGTTGGATGCTGAGCGACGAGACACAGAGCGAGAGAGAGAGAGAAAGAGAGAGAGAGAGAGAGAAAATGGTACCCACGTGCTGCCAATATAAATGACTACAGACATCTGTCACTGTTCTTTGCGTGAGTCCATTTTCTTTCTACACTCCTGCGTTTTTTACCCATTCTCATCACAAACTCCTAACACCCCGGACCTAGATGGGGCTCGGGCACTGTCCTTTCCTTTGGCTCACCTTTCCATCACAGCGGGCCATTTTTAATTCCCTTGACTTGCTTGTAGTACACATACACTTATGATTCTCAAATTTTTACATTCTGAAGGGCTGCTGTTTTACTCGTTTCATTTTTTTTCTCCTAAATTTTGTGCCCACACACTTAAAAATATAGACACCCAAGCGGTTCTTCAGGAGGAACCATTTTTTGTTCCTACAGGAATCATCCATATGAAAGCTACAGAAAGAAATCTTCATTTATTCAGATCCAGTAAACAGGCCTTGAAAATATAGTCATGAATAGATTAGAACAAATTTGTGGAATACCAATGGGTCGCTACTTTTAGAAGGACTCCTGCTGTATGCAATAACCCAGGCTAAGATCAAGTTTCTTGATCTGTTGTGCCCTGGCAGGTAGCCTACTCTACATTAAAGATGGCTGTTTAGTTCAAATAACTATAGGAACCTTTTTAAAGGCCAAAGAATCGGCTTCACAGGATAAAGTGGTCTCCTTATACATGGACGCCGTCACAGTACGATATAGTTTTTTGGCAAGCAATGCCTCTGTTGATGAACCACACAACTCAGTAAAGTGCCATTGAAGAACTGTCATTTTTCAGACTGCAGCATTACTAGACGGCTTTCCATTTTGCGCTCGAGTCTTTTCAGTTTCAGCACCTCGGACAGCAGCTGCCTTCTCTGCGGTTAAGATGGGGACTAACCGTGAATGGGGATACCAAGACGGGAACTCATTTGTGGAAGTCTGATGGGCTTCCACTCTTAGAAAGACTCCTGTTGTATAATAACATGGGCTAAGTTCTGGTTTCTTCATCTTTTTTATCTTGCTACACTTAAAGATAAAGTTACCAAACTGATTCTTCAGGATTAAAGATTTTCGGTTCTCAAAATAACCATCAACGCGAAGGTTCCAGAAGGAACCTTACCTATAAATCCCTGACATGTACCATAAATATTGCTACTGTCTGCACATCCCTTGATATGACACCCATTTTTGAGCCCTGTTGTCACTGATGATAAAGACAGTTTCATATGCAGAGAAGCCTGTACAGAATGAAATGGATCTTTGTTGAATAATCCTTCAATGAGGGACCGCACAACCCATTAAAGTGCCATTGAAGAACTAATATTCTATTAATAGATGGCTTTCCAGGTTCAGGACCATGGAGAGCAGTTGTCTCATCTGTAGTGAAGGCAGTAATCAATGATAAATGGGACATTAACACACGGCTGGGCATCTCTTTGTGTGTCATATGTGAGTCATCACAGTGCACTTATGTGAGCTGACACCCTGTCCAGGGTTGGTACCTACCTTGCATCCAGTGCCACAAATGAACGGTTGTATTGATGTTTTTGAGAGCGTAACACCTTTCTCATAATTTACTAATTAATTATTTTTATGGAGAGCTTTTCTAACCTACTCAGTGCTTTATATAGACAGCGGGGAGCCACCACCAATGTGTAGAATCCACCTGGATGAGCCAACATCAGCCATTTTTATGCCAGTATACACACCACACCTGAGCTATTAGGTGGTGAAGTGGAGACACACAGAGAGAGAGAGAGAGAGAGGACAATTAGAGAGGGCCAGAATGAGCAGGCCATGGTAGGCAATTTAGCCAGGACATCAGGAGACACCCTACTCTTTTTCTGAAGATGCCCAGAGATCTTTAATAACCACAGAGAGTGTCAGGACTTCTGCCCATCTGAAGGACAGCACTATTTTTACAATACATTCAAGTCAGGTGAGGTTGGGGAACACGCAATGGTACAGCACATTGCCGCACCCACCACATGATGAAACAGTTCTGGATCCTGGTTGGCAAACAAGGGCAGACACATGGTCCAGTCCCACCCTCCAGAAATGACCATCTATCTGCCACAGCCAGGTGTTATGTGGGCATCCCTTTGGCCTGGTGCAGCCACTTGGTCCTCAACAATGAGGGTCCTGTGAGCTGTATCACCCTCAAAATGCAGGCAATGTACCTCATTCGGGACTCCATGACTAACCGCTCATTAGACACAAAGTCAAACCAGCGGTACCAAAGGATTCTCTGGGGAGACACAGTACCAAAGAAGTCCAGTCTTCATCTCAGGTCACTGGATAGCGTTTATGTTTCACAACCATATTGCAAGACAGGAAGCACCAGGGCTCTAAAGACTTGAACCTTTGTCCTTTTGTAAAGATATTGGGAGTGCCACACACCCCTTTCCAGCGACCTCATGAACTCCGATGCCCTCCCAATCTGCCTACTGACTTCATAGGAAGACTCACCAGAGACATGAATGACCTGGCAGTGCTTGTGTCATAAACAGCACATTCCTACTAATTCTTTATATTTATATAGTGCTTTTCTCACTACTCAAAGTGCACTGCCAACTCCATGCATGGAGGATACAGGACGAGAACACATGATCTCCTAAATGTGAGGCTGCAGTGCTACCATGGCACTACCTGCTCACATTGCTCCCATCACCCCACTGTAGCATTGGGATCGAAACAGATTTACAGGATATAGTGCCCCCTGCTGGCCTCACCCGCACCTCTTCCAGCAGCAACCCAAGCTTTTTCCTAGGTGGTCTCCCATCCAAGTCCTGGCCAGACCCAAACGTGCTTAGCTTCAGGTGGATGACCTGTTCTGGAGTGCAGGTGGCATGGCTATTGGTATTTCTGGAATACCTGATTTTAAATTTTAAAAGACTCCTGCTGCATGCAATTGCTTGAGCTACATTCAGGTTTCATGATCTGGACATAGACCTAGGTTCGCTTCCCGGGTCCTCCTTGCATGGAGTCTGTATATTCTCCCCGTGTCTGCATGGGTTTCCTCCAGGTACTCCAGTTTCCTCTCACAGTCCAAAGACATGCGGGTTAGGTGCATTGGCAATCCTAAATTGTCCCTAGAGTGTGCTTGGTGTGTGTGTGTGTGTAAGCGCCCTGCAGTGGGCTGGCACCCTGCCCAGGGTTTGTTTCCTGCCTTGTGCCCCGTGTTGGCTGGGATTGGCTCCAGCAGACCCCCGTAACCATGTTTTATGATACAATGGGTTGGATGATAGATGGATGGATGATCTGGACATATCCTACTAGGCAGCTGATTATACATTTTAAAGACTTCTGTTTTGTCCATATATTAGGAACCATTTTCAAAGACCAAAATAACCAACTTCATATGCAAGGAAGCCTTCACAGAATGAAATGTTGCTTGGTCAGGCAGTGGTTTTATGAGAATGACAGAACCCAGTGCCACTAAAGGACTGTCATTCTTGAGAGTGTATGATGGGCAGCTGCCTCCCAATCAGGGCTGCTTTGCATCTATGAAGAGGGATTAGGCAAGCCTCTGACCTGCCATTTTTGTAAATATTTGGTCTTTAGAGCCTAAAATGGTAGCTTAAGTGGAGGTCAGGGCAGTAATTTAAGTGACCAGCTGTGCTGTTCTTCAATGTTAAACTCAAGGGATGATATTCAGGAGGAAGGTCACTCAAGACTGACATTTTCTTTGATGTTAGACCATGGACAGTGAGAGGGGGAACCAATCCAGATCTTCAAAAGGATCAAAGGCAGTTGGTACAGTCAGTTCAGAACAGGACATATGTAAGGACACCAGAGAACATTAAGGGTGAGTGCATTCAGGACACAAACTCCTCTCTTAAATACAAAGGTGCCCAAGTTGTTCTTCAGAGCAAGCCATAGGGGAACCATTTTTGATTGTGTAAGGAACCCCCGACAGGAATAATCCAGAAAGAACTTGTATTTATTTAGACCCATAATAAGCTCCTTCAATAACCACAAATAGATAACAGATTTGTGATTTTCAAAGGTCTCTTACTGCATACAATGACACAAGGTAAGTTCAGGTTTTCTTGATCTGTCAGCATTGGTTTCTGTTTTGTCCACATATTAGGAGCCTTTCCAAAGTCCAAAGAATCAAAGTCACATTCAAAGATGAAGTGGTCCTTTGTCCAGCCCGAGGAACCACACAAGTCAGTAAAGTGTCATTAGCGGACTGTGATTTTTAGGAGTGTAGCATTCCATTTTGTGAGTCTTTTCCGGTTCAGCACCATGGAGAGCAGCTGCCTTATCGGCTGCCAAGACAGGGACCAGCTGTGAATGGGCATCTCTTTTTGAGTCATGAGGGATGTGAGTTGGCACCCTGTCTAGGGTTGGCACCTACCCTTGCACCCAGTACTAAAAAAAAAAAAAATAAAAAAATGAAGGGTTGTATTGATGTTCTTCAGAGTGCGGCCCCTCCACCTTCCTTCAATGAATTTTCTATTATGGTGTTACATTATGCAACATAAGTGAAGGAAGGTTTGGCTGGCAGTCATGTACTGATGGAACTGAGCTGAAGCAATTTGGACATTTTTATCTAATACCCCCCGGCAAAGATTATTATAGAAGACCCTGGATACACTAGGTGGTAATACTGTAAATCTCTTGGTGGGCATAGGGGGGTCTGAGAACTAACCAGGAGGAGATGGAGACTGTTAGGAGGAAATCTGTCCCATTATCTTCCACTCCACTCCTTCAAATTATTTATCCAACCATTATGAAGCCCGTTTAATCAAATTTAGGGTCACAGGGACAAAAGTTCACCCAGGCAGCCCTGGGTCTGCTTGGCCTCTGTCACCCTTTGTGTCTCATTAGTTCTGGAGTGTGGAGGTGCTGGCTGAACTGTAAGTGTTTTAAAATGTAGATGGAAATTGTTGGCATCTGCCATAGTGGCTGGCACTACAAGACCAGGTTTCAAATTCTGATGTAGTGGCTGCCCATATTCTTTTGTCTCTTTGTACTCCTGATTTCTGCCACATGCCAAATATATCTGTGGCCTGGCATAAGCGGGTGTCTGTTGTGATACAGTGGCATGCCATTCAAGGTCGATTCAGGTCTTACCAGGATGTTCTTCTGCTTCTGCATTCAGGATGAGATCAACACAGGTGTGCAAAATTAAAAAAAAAAAAAAATTCCATATTTTAAAGAAGCTCAATACACCGTTGAATGGAGAGCTGACACGGGTCTTATCTTCTGGTGGAAATTGTGATAAACTCCATACCAACACCAGAATTGCATTGGAAAGTCAAAAATCAATATTGCCAATGCCAAGTAGGGGCATCACATGGACACACACCCAACTCTTTTACACTTGGGTCTGCTCATCCTTAAAAGATAGATAGATAGATAGATAGATAGATAGATAGATAGATAGATAGATAGATAGATAGATAGATAGATAGATAGATAGATACTTTATTAATCCCAAGGGGAAATTCACAAGCTGTCAAGCAGCAGTAGCATTGCCATTGGTCTTCTGACCCAGAAGAAGGAAGAAGGTTCATTTTTGGTGTCTTTTAGTGGTAAAGAAAAGCACATCGGGCACTGAATTGTTACAAATTTACTGTCAGAATGACCTTTGAGAGGCACAGAGCATGCGCTGATATCATGTGTTGCCACACCCGCCACATGACAAACCAGCTCAAGATCCCAGATTAGGACAGCAGGTGACACCTCAGGACCACACCAATTCAGATGGAATGGAACAGCGTGAGGATTTGTTACGGAGTCTTATTGCCAATCCTGCTACCAACCCCCAAGTTTTCCCTGTAAACTGCAGATTAACGTCATACCCTGGATGAAGCAATTGCAGTTTAAGGGTCTTCCTCAAGGGCCCAACGGAGTAGAGTCACTTCTGCCATTTATGGGATTTGAACCGGCAGCCTTCCGATTGCCAGCCTCAGTGCAACCACTCCTCCCGCTTTTGAGAGGCACAACTGAATGGTCCGGAAGCAGAGAGGACCAACAAGTGAAGGGTCATTTGAAACACCTGAGCCTTCTCACAGATCAACCCTGGGTGCTGATCAACCATTTGCAGCTATGGTCAAAGTGAAGTGTGCAACCCCGTTGTCTGCTCATGCTAGTCTGTAGCCCACCATGAGATCCCCACTCAGAATTCACCACTTCTGATAATCCGGAGTCCTTCTTGTCCACCTCTAGGCTTGCCCCTGCTGAGATGTGGAGTGTATGCACTGCAATTTGCTTCTCGGTCTGCATGATTTTTCCAGGATTCCAACAGAAGACCAGCAGAGTGAGCCCCACCCCCACCCCCCATACACCCACACACACCCACCCCCACACACGCCAACCTGCTGAAGTGCTCCAGTAAGCTGGTAACACCAACAGCTTCACGACCTGTCAGGTTCTTCAGTCACCTCGTCTTCAGCCTCTGTCATGAGCCTGTCCCGCCATGTCAGGGGCGTCACATGTAGTCGTCACACTGCACTACCAATGTCTCCATTCCTTGAGACCCACTAGCTGCACTGCTTCGTCCCTCATTTTCCCCTCTCAAAGTCCATGTTGTAACACCCCACATGTTGCTCCATTGATATCTCTGCCATTTCTGCACTCCTTAAAACTGCTTCTCCATTACTTTGTTCCTGTTGTTACCCTCACTGATCCTTGGATTGTTAAGCCACTTACGCTCCACTAATAATAGAAGTGTGACGTCAGCTCTCGTGGGACAGCGATCTTCACACCCGTGCACTTCTCGTAATGTTTCGCCGATCCCTGTGGTGTGACTTTCCTCCCATTCTTCTTCTTCTGATCTCTGTAAAGTTTATCGTTCGTCATGCATGTCAGCAGAGCCACTCCATTTTTCTGAGGGCTCCACTATGTGTTCGGATCATGAAACTCCTCATTCTGCCCTGTTGAACCCCAGCCATGGCTTTCCTGCTTTAGTGTTGACTCTGGTGCTGTCACAGTCCTCATGCTAGACTATCACTGTCTGACTTGCATGATGAACGCTTACCTGGCCAGGACACTTTCATAATGGGGCTTGCACAGGGGGGATGACAGAGGGCACCCCCCCCACACACACACACACCCTTGGTGCCATGAAACCTCAACATTCTCAGGGCCCGTAACCACACACAGGGGGTGCATGGAGAATGGCTGACCCTTCCTCTGCAGTACGGAGACTGTGGAACACCTGGGGCACTTTCCGGGTGGTCTAGAAAAGGAGGCCAAATCACTCCATTATGGGGAGCCAGAGTCGGGAGGAAGAGGGATGAAGCTTTCCAGGAGGAGTGAAGCCAGAAGGAGACAGAGAGAAGAAAGACAAAGTACTGTGTGCTTGGGGCTGTGTTCTACTGGGCTGTGTATGGTGCACAGGAGGTGAGAAACATTTGAAAAGCCTTTCCCACTGAATTAATAAAAGCCTCGTATTGTGCTCCACTTGTGTCTGTGCTTGCTGCGTCGGGTGTTTGGGGAGCTGGGCGCCCCCTGGTGGTCACACTAGTGACAGTCTTCATACTCCACTAAAGTTACCTGAGCTGTGACTTGAATTATACTGCACTACTAATATCAGGACCAGGACGTATCTCGTATCACATTCCTGGTCCTGCACTACTGAAACTGGACCTGTCACATTCCTCGAACTCCATTACTGCTTTCAAGGATGTTATTGTTCATTCAGTTATTAAACTCCCTCTACTGCATCCCTAATATCGAACTTGTTGCATTCCTCATCCTGGACCACCGATGTCGAGTCAAACTGCGCTAGGATAGTCCTCATGCTTCACTACGGATATTCTGGTTGTTACACTTCTTTTTAGGAAGTCTCTGCGCACTGGAGAGATTCCGAAGGACTGGAAAATGGCAAATATCATCTCATTATAAAAAAGGGTGACAGGGCAGATCCAATTAACTATAGGCCAGTAAGCTTAACATGCATCACAGGAAAATTAATGGAAGGAATTATTAAGGATAAGATTGAGAAACAGATGGCAAGGACAGGAGTTATTAGGAACAGTCAGCATGGGTTCAGAAGAGGGAGGTCGTGTTTTACTAACATGCTGGAATTCTATGAGGAGGCAACAGAAGAATACGATCAAAGTGGAGCTTATGATATTATTTATCTGGACTTTCAGAAAGCATTTGATAAGGTGCCACATGAGAGGGTGGGCATCAAACTGAAAGAAGTGGGAGTTCAGAGTGTGGTGTGAAGATGGGGGCAGAATTGGCTCAGACACAGGAAGCAGAGGGTGATGGTGCGAGGAACCTCATCAGAACTGGCCGATGTTAAGAGTGGTGACCAGCAGGGGTCAGTGCTGGAGCTGCTGCTATTTTTAATATATATAAATGATTTAGATAGGAATATAAGTAACAAGCTGGTTAAGTTTGTAGATGATACCAAGATAGGTGGACTAGTAGATAATTTGGAATCTGTTTTATCATTACAGAAGGACTTGGATAGCATGCAGGCTTGGGCAGATTTGTGACAGATGAAATTTAATGTCAGTAAATGTAAAGTATTACACATAGGAAGTAAAAATGTTAGGTTTGAATACACAATGGGCAGTCAGAAAATCGAGAGTCCACCTTATGAGAAGGATTTAGGAGTCATAGTGGACTCTAAGCTATCAACTTCCCGACAGTGTTCAGAAGCCATTAAGTAGGCTAACAGACTGTCAGGTTATATAGCGCCTTGATGTGTGGAGTACAAGTCACAGGAGGTTCTGCTCAAACTTTATAACACACTGGTGAGGCTTCATCTTGAGTACTGGGGGCAGTTTTGGTCTCCAGGCTACAAAAAAGGACATAGCAGCGTTTGAAAAAGTCCAGAGAAGAGCGACTAGGCTGATTCCAGGACTTACAGGGGTTGAATTATGCGGAAAGATTAAAAGAGCTGAGCCTTTAGAGTTTAAGCAAAAGAGGATTAAGAGGTGACCTGATTGAAGTATTTAAAATTATGAAGGGAATTAGTCCAGTGGATCGAGACTTGTATTTTAAAATGAGTTCATCAAGAACACAGGGACACTGTTGGAAACTTGTTAAGGGTCAATTTTGCACAAATATTAGGACGTTTTTCTTTACACAAAGAACGATAGACACTTGGAATAAACTACCAAGTATTGTGGTAGGCAGTAAGACGTTAGGGACTTTCAAAACTCAACTTGATGTTTTCTTGGAGGAAATAAGTGGACAGGACTGGCAAGCTTTGTTGGGCTGAATGGCCTGTTCTCGTCAAGAGTGTCCTAATGTTCTTCTACTTCACTATGGATATCACAGTCAGCACACCCCTTGTACTTCATTATAGATATCATAGTTGTCACGTTCCTTATAATCTGTCGTGTATTCCTTGTGTTTCATTATGGTTATCAGGTTCATTTTAGCCCTCGGACCTCACTCTGGATATTCTGGTCATTAAATTCCTTGGGTCTTACTATGAATATCTTCATTCTGTCCTGCTGACAGAGACATTTCACAATCCTTTAATTGCATCTCTTGATACTCAACTTGTCCCAGTCCTCCTGCTTGACTATGGAGATCAGCAGCTTTATGTCCCTCGAAGAGCACAACTGAAATCGGAGTCGTTATATTCCTTACTTTCACTATGAATACTGTAGTCACTACATTTCTCATGTTTTACTATGGATATCGTACTTGTTACGTTCTTCTAATGGTACTTTACTATGGATATCAAAGTCGTTACGTGGCTCATATTTCACGATGCATAGTGCAGTTGTTAAATTCCTCTCACCCCTCTATGGATATTACGATCATTTCATTCTTAGTTCTGCACTTCTGACAGAGCCGTCACATCTCACATATAGGAGAGGCCCCGCTCCTCCGACTTGACTATTGATATCATAGCGGTTACATTCCTTCTGTTACACTCTTAATTTCAAACTCGTTCATTCCATTGACTACTGAAATCGTAGTCATTACATCCTTTGTACTTCGTTATGAATATTGTGATTGTTACATTCCTTGCACTTCACTATGGATGTCACGGCCATCACATTCCTCATTCTACACTCTTAATATCAAACTTTACTACAGACATTGGAGTCTTTTATAGGCCTTGGACTGCAGTACCAATACTAAACGTTATACTCCTCCTAGTTAACCACAGATACCGTAGTCATGACTTCCTGTTAGGGGATTTTACTATGGATATCATTGTCATTACATTGCTCGTGTTTCACTCTGGGTATTGTACTCCTCACACCTAACTATAGAATTACGTTCCTTGTAATGCACTCTTAATTTTGAAGTTGTCTTGGTGCTCTTACTTGGCTGTGGACGTTGGAGTCTTTATGTTCCTTGTACTGCATTGCCAACGTCGTATCACGGTCATTACATTCATTCTGTTTACTTACAGATATTGCATTTGTTACAGTCTTCTTACTTCACTATGGACAGCGCAGTCATTGCATTCCTCTTACTTCACTATAGATATCGTAATTGTTGCATTCCTCATAACTCCTTATGGATACCATGGTAGTTATATTCATCTTACTTCACTATCGATATCTTAGTTATTAAATTCCTCATAATTCACAATGGATAGCACTGTTGTTAAATTTTTCTTACTTCACTATAGATATCGTAATTGTTGCATTCCTCATAACTCATTATGGATACCACAGTCGTTATGTTCATCTTACTTCACTATCGATATCCTAGTCATTGTATTCCTTGTACTTCACTACAGATATTCTAGTTGTTACATTCCTCAGAATTCACAATGGCTATCATTGTCCAATTTCTCTGACTATCACTATAGATATCGTAGTCGTTACACTCCTCTAACTTTGTTGTGGATATCACAGTCATTACATTCCTCCTGTTTCACTATGGGCATTGTGGCCATGCTAGCCATTGCACTCCTTTTACTTCACTCATCATAAAGCACTCTATGATACTGTAGTCCTTAAATTCCACTTTACGAATATTAAAGTCATTTCATTTCCCTCATTTTGTCTTTGACATAATAGACATTACATTTCTCTTGCTTCATTATAGATATTACAATCATTAAATTCGTCACACTTTACTATGCACATCCGACTTGTTGTACTCCTTGTACTTCAACTGCAGATATCGTAGTCGTTAAATTCCTCATAACCTACTATGGATGCTGCTGTTTCATTCTTAGTGCATTACTGCTGATTTAGCCATTCCTACATTTTATGCACTGCACAAGTAATATCAAACTCCTTCCACTCCACCTACTTAGTTATGTATATCGGAGTCATTACATTTCTTATTTTCACTTATGGATATTGCAGTCATTACATTGCTTGTATTTCACTCTGTTAAATTCCACATAACTCACTATGGATATTGAGATCATTTCATTCTCAATTCTCTACTACTGATAGAGTCATTGCTACATTTCTTGTACTGCACTCTCAATGCTGAACTTGTCCCTCTCCAGTTACTTGACTATGGACATTGGAGTCGCTATATTCTTTTTCTTCTCATTCCATTGCTCATATTTTATAATGGATATCGTAGCTGTTACATTCTTCTCATGGTATTTTACTATGAATACCGTAGTCATTAAACTGCACACATTTCACTAAGGATATCATAGTTGTTGCATTCCTAGTACTTCACTATGGACATCGTAATTGTTGCATTCCTCTTATGGTATTTTACTATGAATGCTGTAGTCATTACATTTCTTGTATTTAATTATGGATATCATAGTTGTTGTATTCCTTGTACTTCACTATGGATATCATAGTCATTGCATTCCTCTTACGGTACTTGACTATGGATATACAGTAGTTGTATTCCTCTTACGGTAGTTTACTTTGGATATTGTAGTCATTATATTGTATATATTCCACTATGGATGTCGTAAGTTGTTTCATTCCTCTAATGGTATTTTACTATACTATTTTACATAGTCAGTAAATCCCTCATACCTCATTATGGATATTGTCATCATGGCCATCATAGTTCTGTTACTACATTTCTCATACTGCACTTTTAATATTGAACTTGTCCCACTACACCTACTTGACTAAGGATCTCGTAGTCATTATATTCCTCTTACGGTACTTGACTATGGATCTCGTAATCATGACATTTCTTATATACACTATGGATGTTGTAGTTGTTACATTCCTCTTACGGTAGTTTACTTTGGATATTGTACTCATTATATTGTGTGTATTCCACTATGGGCATTGTAGTTGTTACATTCCTCTTATGGTGCTTCACTATGGATATCATAGTTGATAAATCCATCATACCTCACTACGAATATTGCGATTACTGCCTTCTAAGTTCTGTTACTACATTTCTCGTATTACACTATTAATATTGAACTTGTCCCACCGTACCTACTTGACCATGGATAGTGTAGTCGTTACATTTCTTATATTCATTATGGATATCGTAGTCGTTGTATTCCTCTTACAGTACTTTACTATGGATATTGTAGTCGTTTCATTCCTTAAATTCACTATGGATGTTGTATTTGTTACATTCTTCTTACGGTCCTTCGCTATGGATATCATAGTCAGTAAATCCCTCATACCTCATTATGGATATTGTCATCATGGCCGTCTTAGTTCTGTTACTACATTTCTCATTCTGCACTCTTAATGTTGAACTTGTCCCACTCCACCTACTTGACTAAGGATCTCATAGTCATTATATTCCTCTTACGGTACTTGACTATGGATATCATAGTCGGTAAATCCATCATACCTCACTACAAATATTGTGATTACTGCCTTCTAAGTTCTGCTACTACATTTCTTGTATTACACTTTTAATGTTGAACTTGTCCCACCGTATACCTACTTGACCATGGATAGTGTAGTCATTACATTTCTTATATTCACTATGGATATCATAGTCATTGTATTCCTCTTACAGTACTTTACTATGGATATTGTAGTCGTTACCTTCCTTATATTCACTATGGACATCATAGTTGTTACATTCCTCTTATGGTCCTTCGCTATGGATATCATAGTCGGTAAATCCCTCATACCTCACTATGGATATCGTGATCATAGCCATCTTAGTTCTGTTACTACATTTCTCATTCTGCACTCTTAGTGTTGAACTTGTCCCACTCCACCTACTTGACTAAGAATCTCATAGTCGTTATATTCCTCTTACGGTACTTGACTATGGATCTCGTAATCATGACATTTCTTATATACACTATTGATGTCATAGTTGTTACGTTCCTCTTACAGTAGTTTACTATGGATATTGTACTCATCATATTGTGTGTATTCCACTATGGACGTTGTAGTTGTTACATTCCTCTTATGGTCCTTCGCTATGGATATCATAGTCGGTACATCTGTCATACCTCACTACAAATATTGCGATTACTGCCTTCTAAGTTCTGTTACTACATTTCTCGTATTACACTTTTAATGTTGAACTTGTCCTACTGTACCTACTTGACCATAGATAGTGTAGTCGTTACATTTCTTATATTCACTATGGATATCGTAGTCATTGTATTCCTCTTATAGTACTTTACTATGGATATTGTAGTCGTTACCTTATTTATATTCACTATGGACATCGTAGTCATTACATTCCTCTTACGGTACTTGACTATGGATGTCGTAGTTGTTACATTCCTTATATTCACTATGGATGTCGTAGTTGTTACATTCCTCTTATGGTCCTTCGCTATGGATATCATAGTCGGTAAATCCCTCATACCCCACTATGGATATTGTGATCATAGCCATCTTAGTTCTGTCAATACATTTCTCATACTGCACTCTTAATGTTGAACTCGTCCCACTCCACCTACTTGACTATGGATCTCATAGTCGTTACCTTTCTTGTCCTTCATTATGGATCTCATAGTCATTATAATCTTTGTACTGCTTTCGTAACACTGAAGACAGGCCTTCTACTATTGCAGTCACGGCAATTCTCTGCACTTTATTCAGAATCTCACAGTTGTTAAATTCCTTGTATTTCACTTTGGTTGTCATGGCCGTTACTTTTCTAGGTGTTGAACTTGTCTCTTTCCACGCACTCCACTTTGGATTTTGTGGCCACGCCATTCCTAACATTAGGACTTTGATCGCCGGACTCTTGAATGTCCATCGATGTCCAAGTCATGCAATTCTCAGCTGACCTCAGTGTCCTATGGTGGGACAAATGGGATAAAAAGGGAAATGCCTGACGTCAGGCTGACACCAACCCAACTCACTCCTGGCATGGCTTTGCACAGGCAGACGTAGTAAGAACCGGGATGCGTGTTCAGGCTCTTTCACGTGGCTCCTAAAACACTGGATTTAGTAATACGTACTTTCACAAAAAGGAAAAAATAAAAATGGGACCAGCAAATCCAGCCTAAGCAGTTTTGATAGAAGTTGATTAAAAGACAGGCTTTTGTTCCTGCCATTGCCCCCATGTCTTACTGTTTGCCAAGCGCCAGCCCCCATTTCCGTAACACCAACTCTGATAGCTCAGGTCCAGATGAGAAAGTGTCCAGCACGGCCGAACGACAGCCTGAGCAGCGGCAGCACGCCGGGAGAGGATCACAGACTGTGTGTTGGTGTATGTGTCAGTACCTCGGCTGAATCATAGGCAAGTGAATTATGTCACACATAAGAGGGCTTCAAATGCCAAAAATTTCTTGTCTTGTTCTGACACCGAGGCTTCAGTCGAAGAGAGGGGACTGTATGAGTGTTTGATGTTCGAGCTGACGCAGGCAATCTAAATACATGATGACGGGCATTAGTGAGAAGAAGCCTGTGCCAGCAGAGCCTGGTGGCAGGCCGCACATCCAGGATGAAAGTCAAAGGCGGGCAGCAGAGAAATGCCTGCCGCTCGTTCGCAGTGCCAGCAGGGATCTGCACCGTCGTCTTTAGCTGTCATCTTTCCTGTTTTTTCCTTTCTCTTTTTAAATGACTTAACAGGAGTAACATGAGAAGGCTCGGATGTTTGAATGTAAGGCTTTGAAATATGAGTTCGAAAGAACATGCCATCATTCAAAATGCCAAATTAGGACACCTTAATCACCTAATTCAATAGGAAAAAAAAATCCTTTGAACATCTGGCCATCAGGGGGCACCATACACTATGCACAAAAGAAATGTTAATAGCCGAAGGACACAATTGAAGAGCATTTTTTTTATAAATTTAATAACAGTTACAAAATATAGTATAGAAGAGACTATACTGATAATACATTTATACATTTTTATAATGTTATGACACAAATGTGTATATTTTCCAAGGGCTAAACCAGTTTTATAATATTTGTTCATTTTAATATCAATCTGCTTTTATTCTGTGCCCTGCTCAGAGCTGACTCCTGGAGTGCCCACATTGCTGCCAGGATCAATAACAGCACCCTGACATGTGTAACTGGATAAGTGGGTTACAAAATAGATGGATTTATTATTATTATTTTTTCTTTTTTTATTTTTAGAAGCGGTATTCAGTTAAACATAAAAACCTTAGGTGATAAAAATAGAGTGAGGATTGCATTTGATACGGCTGTTTGTCACTCGCCCGGCCTAAGCAGACGCGATTCAGATGATATTCCCTGTTGTCTCTTCTGCTTCTCCGCTTCTAACGGACCACACGCACACTCACACACACGCACGCACGCACGCACACACACACACACACCCACGCACAAACGCACACACATGCTGCTTCAGCCCCAGTCCTCCTTGTTCTTTGAAGCATTAAATATGGATCATATGACAGAATAGGGCACCTTGTACAGTCCTATGTGTCCACGTATGACAGCCGGTTTCCAGACCAAAGCACGAAATACAGCGATGAAGAACTCACTAACTAAATAAATAAATCAAACAAACCCAAGCGTGGTCTCCTCGAAGCTTTTAGGGTAATTCATGAGCCTCCTACATAATGTATAATGTCTGTAATAGGTTGTAATTTATTCATGGTTCCCCTGGTACTATTCTATACATTTATACAAAATAAAATAGGCACTCAATCTTTTATTTTGCCTGTGTCATTTCCCTCAGAACCTGGTGGCATAGGTGATTATTTATTATGTATTGTTATTAGTCTTTGTCATTCTTATGAGTGGCAGTGACAGAGTCACACAGTCTGGCAGCGGTGCGCACAGAGGGAGTCGAGTCTGACCGGAGAAACACGCGGGCAGGAGCGTTAACTGGCTATATGAGCAGGTGAAAGGACTGGCACCTCATTTGGCCACTGTGCCAGTGCTGCCAGTATACTCTACAGCCTCAGCCCATCCATCTCACCACCTCAACCAACCCCCAGATCCTGAATTAGAATGTAGTATGTTTGAGAACATTTGGGTAAGTCATGTCATCTCCTGCCATGTTCCCTTATGTCAGACCAAGCCATTTCATGTTCTGTTATCCTCTGCCATCTCACGTCCTCTCACATTGTGCTGCTACGTCATGAGTTTTCATATTATGTCATGTCATGCCAGTCTTATGGTATGATTTGTAATGTTATGTGAGGTCATTTCATATTATGTCATGTCACGTTATTGTAATGACATTTCATGCAATACCACACTACATAATTTCACAGTATGTCATGCCGTGCTGTTAGGTCACATCAGCATATGCTCTGTTTTGTAATGTCATGATATTTCACGTTATGTTATGTCAGATCAACATATTTTATACAATGTCATGTTATATCATTTCATGATGTGTCATGTCATGTCAATGTGATGTCATTTCATGCAATACCACACTCTTTAATTCATAAAATGTCATGACGTGCTGTTAGGTCACATCAGCACATGCTATGTTTCATGATATTTCATGTAATGTTATGTCATGTCATGCCAGTCTTATTTTATGATTTGTAATGTTATGTTATGTGAGGTCATTTCGTGGTATGTCATGTCATATTATTGTAATGTCATTTCATGAAATACCACACTATATAATTTCATAGAGTGTCATGTCGTGCTGTTAGGTCACATCAGCACATGCTCTGTTTTGATATTTCATGTTACGTCATGTCATATTATTGCACTCTCATTCTTTATAATATTATTTCAGGCTATGTTATGTTATATCACTTCATGGTATATCATGTCATGCTATGCTATGTCATGTTTGGACATGACAATATCGTGTTACATCATTTCATGATGTGTCATGTCATCCAATCAAGTTATTTCATGTTATGTTAAAATGCCAGTTCATGTTATATCATGCCATGTTCATCTTATGTCATGCTATGCAATGTGATGTCATATTATTGTACTCTCATTCTTTGTAATGCTATGCTATGTTATATCACTTCATGGTATGTCATGTCATGCTATGCTATGTCATGTTAGCACATGATTTTTTAATGTAATGATGTTTTTATGTTATGTTATCCATCCATCCGCCAACCCGCTATATCCTAACTACAGGGACACAGGGGTCTGCTGGAGCCAATCCCGGCCAACACAGGGTGCAAGGCAGGAAACAAACCCTGGGCAGGGTGCCAGCCCACCACAGGGCACACACACACACCAAGCACAATTTAGGATTGCCAACACACCTACCCTGCATGTCTTTGGACTGTGGGAGGAAACCCACGCAGAAACGGGGAGAACATGCAAACTCCACGCAGGGAGGACCCAGGAAGCGAACCCGGGTCTCCTAACTGCGAGGCGGCAGCGCTACCCACGGCGCCACTGTGCCGCTCATGTTATGTTATGATATATCATTTCAAGTTTTCTTATGTGATGTCACTTCATGTTATTATAACGACATTTAATGCAATATCACATTATCCATCCATCCATTATCCAACCCGCTATATCCTAACTACAGGGTCACGGGGGTCTGCTGGAGCCAATCCCAGCCAACACAGGGCGCAAGACAGGAAACAAACCCCGAACAGGGTGCCAGCCCACCACAGAATATCACATTATATTATTTCCTAGTATGTTGTGCCCTGTTGTTATGTCATGTCAGCACATGCTATGTTTTGTAATGTAATGATATTTCATGTTGTGTTATGTCATGTCAACATATTTCATACAATGTTGTTTTATTTCATGATGTGTCATGTCAGTTTATACAATGGCATGTCAAGTTATTTCATGTTATTTTGAAATTCCATTTCATGTTATATCATGACATGTTAATCTTATGTCATGCCGTGTAATGTAATGTGATCTCCAGCCATGTTACGTCATGTCCTATTCCCATAATCTCATTCTATGTAAAGTTATTGCATGCCCTGCTCTGCACTTCATGGTATGTCATGGTAGCACAAGACTTTTTAATGCAATGTTAAGATATTTGTATTTTATATCATTTCATGGTGAGTTACATCATTTCATGCTATGGCAAGTCAAGTTACGTCATGTTATGTTGTGTGATGTCATTTCATGTTCTATTCTGTTATTTCATGTTGCCATGTCATGTTATTTCGTGCTGTGCCATAAAGAGCCACTTTATATCAATTCACGATGTCACGTGATGTCATCCCATGCTATATCGTATTATGTCAGGTTATACCACTTCATAATATGTCATGTTATGAGACACATGTTATGCTATGTGACAGTAGAGGGCGCTGCCGCTCCTCCAAACCTGCAGACAACATGTTCAGACACCAGGTAAAATTATAAGAAATAAATTTAATTTCTTGAATAATGTGCATCAAGCACCTCCACCTCCACGATACACAATAAATCAATAATAATCACAATAAATCAATAATAAATCCTCCTCTCCACCCAGCAGCTCTGTCACACTCCCTCCCAACTCCAGCTCAGCCCGCTGGGTTTCCCATAGTCCTTTTTATAGTACGTGACCCGGAAGTGCTTCTGTCCTTCAGTCCAGGTGATGCCATAGCATTTCCGGGTCAGATGAAAATTTCTCCTTTTCCTTCAGCCTGGAAGTACTTCATTTCTTCCATCCCCATGACTAGGGAGTACTTCCGGGCTATAACAGAAACATTCGTGCCTCCCTGCAGCATCCCCATGGCGGCCCCCACGGTATCCAGCAGGGCTGTGAAGTATCCATGATGCCCTACGGGAATTCGGGGCACCTCCATGTTGCTGGGAGGGCTCCATCTAGCGGCCTGGGGATGTTGGCCGGGATAAACTGCCGGCCATCTCTCACACATGTCATTCCACGTAACGCAATTCTATGTCCGGTTAAGCTATTTTACGTCATGCCATGTTAATTTATGTCATTTTATGTTAAGCCATGTCAAAGTACTTAAGAAGAAGGAAGTCGAAAAGGGCTCATCGGTGCACATGAGGTGGCAGTGTGCCACTAAGCCTAAAGTGCTTCCCCCATTACAGGAAGTGGTGGCCCAGTGGTCGGTGCTGCTCTCTCTCTGACCCAGCGCCCCCTGGCCATCAGTATGGGTTGTGCATGTTCTCCCCATGCTTCTTGGTGCTAAACACCCCAGCCTGATGGACTCAGTGGTCTCCTGTCATTCTTCAAACTTCAGTGCACTTGAAAGCCCAGGTCTGTCTGAGATATTTTTGAGACCCCTTGCTATTTTACTCTAAGCTCAGCAGATGAGGGTCTCAGATTCTTAACAGCAGTACAGTTTTGTAAGAGGGGCTCCATGGTGGCACAGTGAGTTAGGGTTGTTACCCTCTCCTACTCCAGGGACCTTCCGTTCAGAGCTAATGACTTGGGTTCAAACCTTGGCCCCCTCACCATTTGAGGAGAGGTTTCTGCCTCTCCAGGTGGGTTTCTCCAAGTTCTCAGTCCTCCTAAACCTGCCCGCTACAAATGGGGGTGCCCTGTGGTGGACTGGTATCCCTTTCAGGATTGGACCCTGCCTCTGGCAAAGGAAACATCAAATGTTGATACTGTTAATATTTGAGTCTGACACTGCTGGCAGTGGCTCTGCCGTAACACAGTGTTACCATGGAATAGGTGGGCTCAGTAGCTGGATAGAAGAATTTAGTTAACCAGACGTCACTCACATATTTTATGGCCAGAAGTTAGAGATGCATGTGGACAGATTTACAGCAAAACACTATGGCACAGAGCGAAGCAGCTCGCCATGTCATGACACAATATTTGAATTTAATGACCTCCTAGTATGGCAACTTTATGGACCCTTGTGCAATTAGAACACGGTGTGCTGCAGAGGCGGAACATCGGGTCGCTCCTAAATACAGCAGTTAAAGTGCAATTCACAGCACAGTCGGGCCTTGCTGAATTCCAGTACTGGATTGCCATTAAGGCAAAAAACAAAAAGATAAGAGCTAAAAAGGATGAAACAAAAGTCCATCAAATAACATTATTTTATATAGTGCTTTTCATTGATGCCCCCAACACCAGGAGCTTTACGCAGAAAATAAAGGAGCAACCTCTGATTACAATTAAAGGCTGGAGGGGCCATCAGACAGACAGCTGGAGTCTGTCACTGCGAGCCCAAACTGGACAGATGGACCGGACCACCCTGAACAGAATTAAGAGGGTCTGAAAATGGATGGACCCCACGACCCCAAAGACTATACGACCCTGAACTGGATTAAACAGGTTTGATGACTAGGATTGACTACTGCAATGCGGTGTTCACTGGATGTTCAAACTGTTCTTTATACAGCCTCCAGTTAATCCAAAATGCTGCTGCAAGAATTATTACAAGAACAAGAAAATACAAACACATAACTCCAGTTCTTAAATCCTTACTTTGGCTCCTGGTTAAGTTTAGGGCAGATTTCAAAGTCCTCCTTTTAACATATAATGCCTTAAATGGTCGAGGTCTGGCTTACTTGTCTGAACTTATCATGACTTACAAACCAGAACGTACATTAAGATATCAAGATGCTGGTCTACTTATGATTCCAAGGATTTATAAAATAACAGTGGGAGGTCGAGCCTTTAGTTACAGGGCCCCTAAACTGTGGACTGGTCTGTCTGCTACTATAAGAGATGCCCCTTCAGTCTCAGCTTTCAAATCTCACTGTTTCAGTTTAGCACACCCTGACTAGAGCTGCTGATTAACTGTGCAGACTGCATCTCTGTTGTTAGTCATTAGCACTGAAACACAAGTAACATGATAGTTAGAATTTGTTACTAAATCTCATCTATTATGTTTCTCTTCTCGGTACTCAAATGTGGCACTTGGTGTCAGAATGGCCAATAAGGGGAGGCAGCTTGATGGCCGAGGTCTCCAGGACTATGAACAAATCCAAATCCTATTATGTGATATCATCTACTGTTAAATTCTGCTCCGTACTTGTAATATTTCTATTGTACTATTGTATTGTATTGAGGGTTACTTCTGTTCTTGTACTGTATTGTATTGTATTGACCCCCATTCTTTTTGACACCCACTACACACCCAACCTACCTGATAAGGAGTCTCTCTTTGAACTGCCTTTCCCAAGGTTTCCTCCATTTTTTCCCTACTTGGTTTTTTTTGGGGGGATTTTTTTCTTGTCTTCTTAGAGAGTCAAGGCTGGGGGGCTGTCAAGAGGCAGGGTCTGTTAAAGCCCAATGCGGCACTTCTTGTGCGAGTTTGGGCTATACAAAAATAAATTGTATTGCATCGTATTGTATTGTATAATGGATGGACCTCATCCCCCCCAAACAAGATTCAGCATGTTCAATAATGAACGGACACCATGAGCCCAAACTAAATTAATGGTTTAATAATGAATTTCCCCTTGGGATGAACAAAGTATCTATCTATCTATCTATCTATCTATCTATCTATCTATCTATCTATCTATCTATCTATCTATCTATCTATCTATCTATTATATAGTGCCTTTCATATCTATCTATCTATCTATCTATCTATCTATCTATCTATCTATCTATCTATCTATCTATCTATCTATATAGTGCCTTTCTATCTATCTATCTATCTATCTGTAATATAGTGCCTATCTATCTATCTATCTATCTATCTATTATATAGTGCTATCTTCATCTATATCTATCTATCTATCATATCTATCTATCTATCTATCTATCTATCTATCTATCTATCTATCTATCTATCTATCTATCTATCTATCTATCTATCTAATGAGTGGGTCCCATGCCCTCAGATTGGATTATGGAGGTTGAATAACTGATACACCCTATGACTCCAAACTGGATTAGGCAGGTTTGATAATTATTGAACCTCATGACCCCAAACTGCTTTAAGCAGGTTTGGTAATGGATTGACCCCTTTACCCCCAAGTCAATTAAACACATTTGATAATGGATGGACTGTATGAGAATGTATGATCTTCAACTGGATTAAGAAAGTTTCATGATGGATGGACCCCATGACCCCAAACTGGATTAATCAGGATTGATAATGGATGGATCTCATGACTGCAGACTGGATTAGGAAGGTTTAATAATAATCCCATTACCCCAACTGGATTAAGCATGTTTGATAATAGATTGACCCCATGACCCTAAATTGGATTAAGCAGGTTGCATAATGGATAGACTATATGAGTCTGAACTGGATTAAGATGGTTTGATAATGGATGGACCGAAAGAACCCAAAGTGGATCAAGCAGGTTTCATAACAGATTGACCACATGACCCTGAACTGGATTAAGCAGGTTTCATAATGGATGGGTGTATGGCCTTGATCTGGATTAAGACACTTTCATAATGGAGGAAAGCTATAACCCCAAACTGGATAAAATAGATTTGATAATGGATGGTCTACATGAGCCTAAACTGGATTAAGCAGGTTTCAGAATAGAGAGAAGCATGACTTTGAAGTAGATAAAGAAAGTTTCATGATGGAAGGATCCCAACACACCAAACAGGATTAAGCAGATTCGATAATGGATAGACCCCATTACCCAAAACTGAATTAATCAGGTCTTATAATGGATGGACCTCATGACACCAAACTGGATTAAGCAGCTTTAATAACAGATGGACTCCCAGGGCCCTAAAATGAATTAAGCAGGTCTGAAATTGGATGGAGCCCATGAACCTGAACTGGATTGAGCAGGTTTCATAATGGATGGGTGTATGGTCTTGATCTGGATAAAGACCCTTTCATAATGGATAGAACCTTTAACCCCAAACTGGATTAAACTGGTTTGTTGATGTATAAACTGCATATCCCTGACTTGGATTAAACAGGCTTGATAATGGATGAACCCCCATGACCCCAATCCTACTCAAGGAGGCCTGATAACGGATGGGTGGAATTTTTATGACCCGTATAAAGGATGAGATCCAAAGGCTGATACCCCATTGAGGGCACAGCGCCCAAAGTCTGCATCACACACTCAATAAAGTAGAAAGATTTGAAGATGAAGATGTCAGACAGATGACGCGACTTCTGGACAGCCAAACAGAAGGCCAAGCCAATCGCCATGCACATTAAGATGTTTCCGCTGCTCGCCACACAGAATGTAGCGGCACATAACAGCCCACAGCCTCCGGAGTTGGCCTTCCTGCTCCCCCGAGATATCAGCTTAAATCAAAGTTTGGATATGAGGTATAACTCACACACTGAGATAAAAGACGAGGACAGCTGGCTTATGTTGTGATGTCGAGATAGTGCGGAGATACGGCAGCAGAACCCGAGTGAGTCTCCAGATAGAAGATAACAGCAGACCCCATTAATGTTACTCCACAATGTGTAATGGTCGCTCCGAGACAGAAGCGATAAAGATGACCTCTTATGAATTTCTGCACACTGCATGCGGAGTGCTAAGACATAAGAGCTGATGAATGTTTGGATAGAAGGCAGAGCGGCCATATAACAGCCGGCTGGCGTCGGTTAGGGACAGGGCCAAGTGGCTATTAATGTCCAGATACAGGGGTCACACGGCTTAAATGTTAATGCGGATTGCCTATAAGTCTTAACTATTTAACCTGGGGCTGTTCTGGATCAGCGCCCACCTTACTCCCTCAGGGTCTAGGAGGAGCTCTGGCCCCCTGAGGCAGAACACTGCAATGAAATACACAGAGGGATCTGGAATGAAAACGAGAAGACCACTTCTGAGATTAGACTAAATGATTACAGATCCCGAGGAGCCAAAACTCACCCTGACATTCAGATGGGCTTAGATGTTAACCAAAATCCAAAGGCAAAGCTCTTCAGGCATGATGAACCTTCCCACCATCTCAAGTCCTTCCATTGACATCTATCCAGTTTCTGCACCAGGTTTAGATACAAGCCAGTCAACTTCACACTCACTCATACTCAGCAAAGCTAAAGTTTCCAAATAATCCAACAAGCAGGTCTTCTGGAACAGCCAGACTGAACCCTGGCCCGTCACTGTCTGGATGGAGCTTGCGTGTTCTCCCTTTGCCTCTGTGGAGTTTGTATGTTCTATCAGTCTGTGCTAAAAGATGTGCCGATGAAGTTCACAAGCAACTTTGCGATGACTGAGCAAGGGTGTGGGTTGGTGAGGCTTGGGGTCTGACCCCCAACAAGTGATGTTCTTGCCCTTCGTTACGTTCAAGTTTAATTAGCGTGAATGAATTCTTGAACAATCAGCTCAGTGTGGACCTCTATGGTAGCACCCTTCATTACACTTTTCCTCCCTCATTTCTTACATTACTATAACAGTTTTACTTTGAATAATACTCTCCAGTCTTAATGGTCCTAAGTTACAGTTAGTACAATTTTTAATTGCACCTTACCTTGAATTAGTTAATAGAAAAAAATAATCAAGAAAATAGTCTTGGGTTGGCACTCCCAGTCACTGGCACCTTTCTCAACATGCCTATTTCAAGGCGCATCTCTCATAAAACATCTGGGGCCTCATGTATAAACGGTGCGTACGCACAGAAATGTTGCGTAAGAACTTTTCCACGTTCAATTCGCGATGTATAAAACCTACACTTGACGTAAAGCCACGCACTTTTCCATGGTACCTCATACCTTGTCGTACGCAAGTTCTCCGCTTGGTTTTGCAGACTGGCGGCACCCAGCGTCAAAGCAGTGCTACTGTTCCTGTGTGGTTACACCTTATTTTCCTAACGCGCTTTATAAATACACAGAAACTAACCGCATATTGTTTATTAGTGTAATGCATCTGATTGTAATTAACTTGTAACAATATAAAGGTCCAGGGAATAGCCATAGTATTCCAAATACCATAACTGCTTTAGCATTGTTACTCTCACTTCTTCTTCTTCTTCTTCTTCTTCTTCTTTCAGCTGCTCCCGGTAGGAGTTGCCACAGCGGATCATCTTTTTCCATATTACTCTCACTGCACCACTCAGAGTATTTATATCACTGTATCTGAGTGTGAATCACAGCAGCAGCTGATTGGAAAGAGAATTATCGGTATACAGCTTCAAGGACACGCTGTCTCAGCCACGTTTCAAAGCCTTTCCTGTACGGACCTCGCGGTTCAAAACAGTTTAATCCCAAGAACTTTAAATGCAGCCAATCAAGTGCTCCTTGTAGAACTGTTAGTACTTATAAGTACAATCACCTCACTGTAAACTTGCACTACAGTTACAGTATAATATTGCACAACATGCGCCACTTTATAAAGATCATATTTACATATGATGACGATATCATTTTTAAGATGAAATGCAGCAAAATATGCTCATTATATTATAGAGATAAAACTTTAACTTCATTTAAATAATCTATTTTCTTCACTGGGACTGGCGTGAAGTATAGAATAATTAAATATGTACTATGAAGAGATTTCAATGTTCCTTAAACGTTTTGAAGAATCGGCGCTCTAAGCTTACAGATGGCTTAACGTCTATTACAGAGCTGATTGTGTGGCGATCGGTTAGTTGGAGAAAGAAAAGCAAAGACTGCAGGGGCGGCCATGCCAATAGATATTGAATATAAAACAGAAAGAGAAAATAACGACACAGCTAAAAACGCAGCGGCAAATTTCGACAAAAGTTAAACGCTTGTGTCATGAGCACCAGACGGCTATTTAGTGTCCGCAATGGACGTGGCCATCCACCGTGCATAAGATAACATATTGACATTAGACTTTCTCTATTGGAGCCGCCCATGAGTACTGCTGCAATAAATAATTTCATCGAAGGTCGCACACAATCACTGTGCCGTGAAACCCCTGTTTAATAACGTACTTTAACTCCTATCATCATGAAAATAATATCATGTATACATCTCAGTATTTTAGTTATTCAGAGAGCTGTAATATCACGAATGTAATTGACTCTGTGTCCAGTTGGAGGAAGAGATCCGGTTTAAGAAGCAAGTAGTGATTCACACACACAGAGCACATAGAAGATCAAATACAAAACAAAGCATTTAACGTGCTACTTTAATGACGATGTGATTTGAGAAACTGGTTAATTAAACGATTTTAAGATGAAGTTTATGATGTTCTACTTTAATGACAAAATAAACTACGTGATTAAAGTGGAAATGTCGAGATTGAAGTTGACATTTCGTGCTTTTTCCCCACCGTGTGCCTTTTTTTTCTCTGTACCCTAATAAGTTTTCATATGACACTCAGACAGTGGGCTACAACTCGCCTTTTCACGGCGACTTTGATATGTGACTTCTTTTTTATTTCCGGCACTGCGCGACTTTGAGAACGTGAGCTTTCAAGTTTCTCCAACACGCTATGTCACTCAATCAACTTCCTTTTGTTGAATATACCACGGTTTATTTGAACAAATAGTATGTTTTTCCTTTGCCTCCACTTGGTATTCGCTGAAATTCTTATATTTTCCCCCGTGCTTTTCCCATTGTCTTTTCACAGAAGGCTGAGGTTAAGGGCGATTTATATTGATTTGCATATTCAAAGAGGCGTAATTCTGGGAGCAGTTAAGGCGTTACATAATGCGCGTGCACGAGCGTTAGTTTTCACGCTGATCGGGATTTATGTAGCAGAAGAACGTGGAAGTTGGAGTACGCACAGATTCCTGCATCTGGATTTTTCTGTGCATAAGCACATTCCGGCTTTTGTGCTTACGCCATGTTATAGTGCGAGTTCTACGCACGGCGTTGTACATGAGGCCCTTGGAAGCTATGGTTAAGATTAGGGTGATGAAAGGAGTAATGACGACTATTGAGTAGGCGTGTCTTGTAGTGGGTGTGTCGTGTGATAGTAGCAGTACTGCTGTGTAGCTTAGAATGAACTGCAGTTCCTAGCAGCCCCAGAGATTCTGCGCCATCATCGAGTAGGCATGTCTTGTAGTGGGCGTGTCATGCAGTAGTAGCAGTAGTGCTGTGTATCTTAGAATGAACTGCAATTCCCAGCAGCCCCAGAGGTTCTGCATCATTATCGAGTAGGCGTGTCTTGTAGTGGGCGTGTCATGTAGTAGTAGCAGTAGTTCCTTTGTAACTTGGAATGAACTGCAGACCCAGAGGCTGTGTGCCATTATCAAGTAGGCGTGTCTTGTAGCAGTCGTGTCGTGTAGTAATAGCAGTAGTGCTGTGTAGCTTAAAATGAACTGCAATTCCCAGCAGCCCCAGAGGATCTGCGGCATTATCGAGAGGGCGTGTCATGTAGTGGGCTCTGTGCCATTGGGCAACATTGGCTTTGCTGCAGGGAGTTGCTTGAAGGAGAAGGACGAGGTGCACAATTTAAAAAGAGGGTCTTAAATTTGTAGAGAGAATTGTCTTTTGTCTTTGTGGTTCATTGCTTTCACACCACAATTACAGCCACCTGAGGGTTTGCACTTATTTCTGGATTTGTGTGTGTCCTGGGCCTGTGGTTTGAATGGTCTGGTCTGAGTTGGAAAATGTCTATGTCTGTGGAGCGCTCCCAACGGCTGCTGTTCTTCCTGTACTCTGCATCACAGTAGGACAAAATTTTACATTGTCTACAAGAAACTGGTCATTTGGGATTTCAGTTCACATTTCATTTACATCTGCATCTGGACCTGGAAAGTATTTGAATTTTGTCGCGAGAGATTGTTCATCTTTGCTCAATTTGTATCTAGTGTTTGGTTGAGCTTCTTTTGTTTCTGTGTTAGTTACTTAGTTATCGTCATTGGGGTGTTTGGGTGGGGTTCTCTGTGTGTATTATTTGTTCAATTGTTGTTTATCCAGCTATCTTCTTATATAATACGCTACCGTGGCTGTGCATTTGTCTGTCCAGGATTTTAAATCACCTGTAGCTCACAAACCGTTCGAACTGTTGACCTGAAATTTGGTACACATATACTATGTAACGTCTACTGTCTGCTTTCAGGGTGATGATTGACCTCCAAGGTTATTCCTCTTTGTATTTTTATTTTATTGTAGAATCAATTCTTAGCAGCGGCCAGCAGGGCGGCTGCGCAGCGCAGGTGTACAGGCGCTGTTCTCATTCCCTATCACCTTCAGCATCACATCCCCTACGTCTTCATATCTTATATCATTCTTGAAACAGATTGAAGACTTCGGTGCCAGGTTAAGTGAAAAATTAGAAAAACGTACTTAGTAATTGCAACACAAACTTAATCAGTTTTAACGCGAAAAGATACCAATGAAAGAAGTGAAGAAGTGGGCCGTTAGAGTGGAGAAAAGAAGAGCTGCTCAGGAAGCAGCAAGCACATCAACCTCTGAGCAAACGAATGCTAAACTTAAAGAGAAAGAGGAGGAAAACTATAAGTCAAGTGTGTTCCTATCTATCTATCTATCTATCTATCTATCTATCTATCTATCTATCTATCTATCTATCTATCTATCTATCTATCTATTCACTGCACGTTACTGTGCTGTCCGCCATTACTTATTGGTTATATAATACATTCTTGGCCATTTGATTCCCGTGTTACTTGTCTGTGAGTGTGTGCTGTGTGTGCTGGGTCAAGGCTGGGTGCATTCCTTGAGTCTCCTAATAAAGTAAATAAATTGCTATTTAACAATAGTGTGAGTCTGAGTGTACCCACGGCCGCTACAATGCTTGGTGGGTTCAGATTTCAATAGACACCAGCTGAAGACTTCCCAAGCTCTGCTCCATTGATTAGCCAATCAGATTACACACATAAGATAATGTTTAGCTGCCTCTGCATTACATGTCACTCATGTTACACAAAATGCCCAGTCATTTATGTCTTTCTCAACAGGCCCATTTCACGATCAATCTCTCATAAAACATTGTTACGCTAAAGTAAAGATTAGAGTCGTGGGAGGAGTAATGATGATTAGCAAATAGGTGTGTCTTATAGTGAGTGTGTCATGTAGTGGGTGTGTCAGGTAGTAGCAGTATTGTGTCGTTCTGCTGCCCTTGATGGTCAAATATTTCAACAGAGTCCAGCTGTAGACTTCGCAACTCTGCTCCATTGAATGGCCAATCAAAGTGAAGGTGTCAAGATGACGCACAAGCTGGGGCATCTGTGGCAATGGGTATGACGATGGGGATGGGGGTTTCAAGTGTTCAAAGTATCATTAGCTGGATCGTCAGTCATGCAGCAACAGAGACAATGGGACTCCATCTGTGGACTGAATGAGTAGGTGTGTTGACAGACACATGGCTACTGTGGAGGAAATGACTATGCGTATTTGTTTTTCCATCTGATTTTATGAGTTTTATTTATTGAATGTATTTGTCACTCTCCTGATGACTCTTTTAACATTGACTTTAACAAGATTTAAACACCTCATTCTCAGGTAACGATTCAGTTCACTAATCAAATGAATGTGAAATGTGCACCCTGTTCTCGGGTAATGATTTGCTTTGTAAATCAAACAAATAAGAATCATGTGGCTCCTTCACTCGAGTAAATGTTTTTCCAATTGATTGAAACTATTTTATTTACTTATTTATTTAATGTATTTGTCACTGTCCTGATGACTGTTTTAACATTGACTGATTTATATCTGGGTTTAATAAAATATGATGATAAGTTACAGGATTAGAAGTGAACAATATTTGAGCACCTCTTCCTTGGGTAATGATTCAGTTCAGTAATCAAATGAATGAGAATTATGAACCTTATTCTTGGGTAATGATTCAGTTTACTAATGAAATCAATGAGAATTGTGAACCTTGTTCTCGGGTAATGATTTGATTTGTAAATCAAACAAACAAGAATCATGTGGAATTTTTCGCTTAGAGTAAATGTTTTTCTAATTGATTTAAACTGTTTTATTTATTTATTTATTGAATGTATTTGTTGCTCTCCTGATGACTGTTTTAACACTGATTTATATCTGGGTTTATTAAAATAAGATGATAAGTAACAGGATTATAAGTGGACAAGATTTGAGCATCTCATTCATGGATAATGATTCAGTTCACTAATCAAATGAATGAGAATCATGCATCTCATTTTCGGGTAATGGTTCAGGTCACTAATCAAATGAATGAGAATTATGCACCTCTTTTTCAGGTAATGATTCAGTTGAGTAATTGAATGAAAATTGTGCACCCTGTTCTTGGGTAATGATTTGGTTTACTACTCAGATTAATGAGAATTGTGTACCTCATCCTCGGGTAATGATTTGGTTTGTAAATCAAACATCAAGAATCATGAGACTCTTTCACTCGAGTAAATGTTTTTCCAATTGATTTAAACTGTTTTATTTACTTATGTATTTATTTATTGAATGTATTTGTTGCTCTCCTGATGACTGTTTTAACACTGACTGTTTTATGTCTAGGTTTATTAAAATATGATGATAAGTTACACTATTATAAGTGAACAATATTATAGCACCTCTTCCTCGGGTAATGATTCAGTTCAGTAATCAAATGAATGAGAATTATATGTCCTGTTCTTGGGTAATGATTCAGTTTACTACTCAGATTAATGAGAATTGTGCACCTCATCCTCGGGTAATGATTTGGTTTGTAAATCAAACATCAAGAATCATGTGACTCTTTCATTGTAAGTAAATGTTTTTCCAACTGATTTAATCTGTTTTATTTGCTGATATATTTATTTATTGAATGTATTTGTCACTCTCCTGATAACTCTGACCAACATATGACACATGTTTTTAAATAAATATACACTTTTGCATTTTTGCCACCTTGAACTCTGTTCTTGTGTCCTCACTTGCTCCAGTCCATCCATGGTTACAGACTATTAGATGTCCCAACAGGTGGGGTGCCCAATAGTTGTGGACATCGGGGTATCACAGAGACCGTGGTTGCAATAGTTCATGCAGTTTCTGTTAGGACCAAGAGCTTGGACCACTACAGATGGACCCACCAGGCAGGAAGCTTTCAGGGCCTTTGACTGTTAAGGTTAAATTGATGAATGAACTGAACTTGTGTGCCGGCTCTCCACCATCTCTCTCTTCAGAATGTCATTTTCCTTTATCAGCTTTGTCTCTCTTTGCTTTTCCCAAGCAAACACAAACTGTATGAATGCCAAGTGAAATGCCAGGCTTTATCTTAATGAGTGGGGTTTCCATCCCTGAAGCACTTGTGGTGATTCATCATCATAAGCAATCCCCCGCTTCGTGTCATTTTGTTTTCTTGCGAGGGGCTTTCAGTCTCTCCCTTCAATTACGGAGGGGAGGCCGATCCCAAGAGGCAGCGAGCACCTCCGTGCCATGTGTCGTGCAGATGCGAGAAGCCTCTCATCTGTCGCGGGGAGATTAATTCATGGATTAGGCGGCTTCACGACCGCCCATCTAAAACAGGTGCCAGTCTGTTGTGCCCTTCTTTTGGGCAGTTGCCTGGTAACAATAAGAAGTTACTTCTCAAACTCTTTTAGAGTCACAGATGCTCCACTTTTTTCAGTGTAAAGGATATCGGACAGAAACGGCGGGTGGGGGGGGAAGGCGAGAAGAAATACATTAGAGTTGGATTAATTTAGTGCCGCCGTGATCTGGGCGCTGGTGATATATGGCGTGTTCCACACTGTATATCAAGCATGCTAGAATAATGCGATCCAGAGGTGCTTCATTATTTTCTGCACGCTCTATAATTGTGTTTATTAAATTGCCGGGACTATTAATTATTTTCTGCTGCACTTTTTTTTTTTTTAATTGTTCTGTTGAGTATGGCTTTCTAGGCGGACTCTCCAAAGTGAAGCCACTTTATATTTCTATCAGTGACAAGGAACTTAGCGAGTAATATAGCACTCGCTGGAGGATGATGCCATTCATCTCTTTTCTGCACTTTAATTATTCATCCTTTCATTAGCGCATCTATATAGGCGCATTAGGCTGCAGCAAAAACGATCCCATATCGTTAATATTGTGTTTTCATTTTCGCTTTAATGAGACTTTTGAAGCTAAACATACGTTTCCATTAGCAAATTGAATGCTTTCATTTGAACTTTTAAACTGTGGTGAGGGCAGGGCAGGGCAGGGCAGGGCCCCCCAAATCTCCACACTTTCTCCATCCATTTTCTACCGCTTATCTGGGGTAGCCAAGATGCCCAGGCATCCCTTTTACCCGCCGCCTTCTCCAACTGCGAGGAGTTCCAATGTCAGCTAGAAGCAGGAGGAACCCCAAAAGGATGGCTGACCCAACTCAACTGGTTCCTGTCGATGATTAGGACCACCAACTCTACTTTGCGTTCCACCCAAATGTCGGCACTCCTCACCCCCCTCTCTTCTCACCCACCATGGAGGAAGCTCGTTTCCACTGCTTTGTGTCCCTGATCAAGTTCTATCAGTCACTGCCCAAAGCGAGGGTGGGAATGCAGCTCTACCAGTGAATTGAGAACTTTGCATTTCAGCTCTTCATCACCCAGCTGACTGGCATGACGTCTGCCTGACCGTAGAAACCTCGCCGATCTGCACGTCTGCCTGACCACAGACACTTCTAGTGATCTGCACGTTTGCCTGACCGCAGACGCTACTCTGGCCTGCACATCTGCCTGACTGTGGACACCACTAGCGATCGGCACGACTGCCTGACCATGAACACCACTCTGATTTGCACATCTGCCTGACCGTGGGCACCAATAGTGATGTGCATGTCTGCCTGACCACAGACACCACTAGCGATCTGCACATCTGTCTGACTGCGGACACCACTAGCGATCTGTACGTCTGCCTGACCATGAACACCACTCTGATCTGCATGTCTTCCTGATTGTGAACACTACTCTGATCTGCACGTCTGCCTGACCATGGACACCACTAGTGATCTGCACGACTGCCTGACCACAGACACCACTAGCGATCTGCACATCTATCTGACTGCGGACACCACTAGCGATCTGCACGACTACCTGACCACAGACACCACTAGCGATCTGCACGACTGCCTGACCATGAACCCCACTCTGATCTGTATGTCTGCCTGACCATGAACACCACTCGGTCTGCACGCCGATCTCCCACTTCTTTCTTCCCTCTCTCATGAGCAGGACCCTGAGATACTTAAACTCCTACACTCGAGGCTGCGCCTTATCCCCAACACGGAGAGAGCACTGCACCCTTTTGCAGTTGAGAACCAGGACCCTCAGACTTGGAGATGCTGATCCTCATCCCATTCAAAAAGGCCAGGGGATGTGCGGGTTACTTAGTCTTGTCGGCAAGTGTCTAGTAGTTGGAGCGCCACCCATGGCGCCTGACTGGGCACAGTCTGAATATGCAACATGTGGCCATCCTCCAGTGGGCCCACCACCAGCAGGAGGAGTCATAAGGGTCTGTTGCATTATGATTGAGGTGACAGTCAAAGACAAGGGCCTTGGCAGACTGATCCCTGGGTACCAAAACTAACTCTAGGGACATGAATATCCACACACACTTTTTTTCTTTCAAGCCTGAAGGGTGCCATCTTGACCGGGAGCCGAAACTGGAGGGGGTCACAGAGAACATTCACAGACTTTACTTTGCCTGCATTTGTATGGGTGGTGGAGGGAAATGAATGTGATAAATGACACATGTGACTGGCATCCTGGAGAGGATGAGATGGTTGCTATTCCCTCTACCGGTTGGGAGATTAGTGTTATGGAAGGACAGAGGGTGGCTACCTCTCTAGACCACATGGTCTCCCCCTGTAGGTTGGGTTAAATCACACCCTTTTAGAGACCCACAGGGCTGCATGGGAGATCTCGTTTCAGGAAGGTAACACTGGAGGAGGCACTTCTGTTAGGCGGGCATCCTGCCTGATCCAGAAGTTATCCTGGCTACAGCGTTAATGTGCCAAGGTACTCCAAGGTCCAACTTGAAAAGAAGCTCTGTGGGTCAGCTTGGCAAGTTGGAGTCAGGAGAGGTGGAGAACGAAGCTCACCTGGGGAAATGGAGGAGAGACAAGAAGAAGAAGGAAGGCCAGGCATATGGCTGCTGTGCCACATGTTAGGCTTCAGCTGTCTGGAGGAAATAAGGTACTGTGATGAATGTAAAAGGCTTGGTGTGGAATAAATCCTGAGTTGGGCTCAGTTATGTCTGGGCTTATTAACCCCTAAACTGCTACATTCATTGGGTCGGTTAATGCACCCCCTGGATGCCAAATACTATTTTGTTGCACTTTTTAAGGAAACGTCACAGTTTACAAAGAAAATGTGAAATTTTAATGGGTCCATATATTTTTTTTTTTTCATGGAAAGAGCATCACAATTTACTGATCATTTTACACACTGCCAATGAACCGTAAAAACTGTTAAAATAACAACTGCAACAATCTATTATTATATGTACAAGGTGCATCTGACGCCATTGATAAAATTCAGTCAATCACCGAGTCAACTGCGCTTGAACGCTGATGCCAGCTGACTAGTCTAGTGCAGTGGCTTAATCCCAGGTAGAGTGACACCTGATTCACTAGGGGGCGCCAGTGGTCACAAGCTGGCTGATCAATGACTGTACAGCATGGACTGATTTGCTCCGGCGTGCTGGAAAATTACACTGGGAAAAGACTATAGCTAGCTCTGGTCGTTTTAGGGTTAAATTAAGATGAGAAGTTAGAGAATTATATGTGTAATATGTTTGAAATGTCACTGTGCTCTGTATAAAATATTTTTAAAATCTACTTTTCTTTCTGCTCACATGTACAGCTAATACAAAGCCAGATTTATCACACAGGAGTTCACCATATAAGAACTGCTAGGCAAGCATTAGAAGACAAGACAGGGACAACTGCAAAATGGGCATTGTATACTGTTTCTGTGTGTCAAAGTCAGCATAAAATTGAATCCTCTCGTTGCCTTGTTTGGAATGGCAAGATTCACCCAAGTCAGGGTCTGCATGTGAAGAAAGAGTATAAAGCCTTGTGACATTGCAGCCGACGGATGGATGGGAGATAACATCATCCGATCCGGAAAATCCTTCCAACGCAGCGACAAAAATGGCAGACTCTACACATCGGGCCCCCACTCCCAAACTGGGCTCTTGTCGTGGCTTCCTTCGTCTGTTATGCAGCATAAACCGTCATTAAATAAAGCTAAGTTACTTCTCCTATGTGATTTCTTACTGCTGTATCACTAAAGGAGGGGTATTGCCTTTTAATATCATAGCTATATAGTTTTGGGTTATGTAACCCACCGCAATTACAAAAGAACTCGTTCCAACAAGGGAGCTAGCGCCCCCTGCTGAATACAATACGTGAACAAGAACTGTGCACCTCGTTCTCGGGTAATGATTCAGTACACTAATCAAAGGAATGAGAATCGTGCCCCTTGTTCTTTGGTAATGATTTGGTTTGTGAATCAATCAAACCAGATTCACATGATATAGTAATAATATTGTTAGTGAATCAAATGAATAAGAATTGGGCAATCTGTTTGTGGTGAAATATTCACTTTGTGAATGAAATGAAAGAGGGCCATGCGCCTTCTTCTCGGGTAATAAGTCAGTTTATTAATCCAATGAACTGCGAATGATGTCAGGTGAAAGATTCAGTTGGTGACGAGGGACATGCGAGTCATTCTTTGGTTAAAGATTTCGGTTTGTGAATCTACGATGAACAAGGGTCATGCAACATGTTTTAAGCTCAGGGGATCAAATGAAAAAGAGTCATGTAGTGATCCAGTGCCGCTAAGATTCACACCATCGATGAGACGGTGATTTATTATTTTGTTTTTGGTGGGGGTTCCAGGGATGCACCCAGCCTTGGCGTGACCCTGCACACACTCACAAGCAGAGACACAAAACTAACGAATAAATAAATAATATATTAAATGAAAACCCTATGCACAACCACAGCAATCAGACAAACCTCCAACTTTCCCCTTTGCAATAACATAACAATGATCAACAACAATAAACACTCACAACAACGTCCTTATACAGTCCAATACAGCAAAAGCGGATGGAATGGTTTGGTATGAACAGCTTCCGTAGTAAGTGAGTGAAACAGTCCTACCGGCAGTCCGGAGTGTGAGGGGTGAGATTTGCAGGAGTGTTGCTTTTGAAGACGCACAACCATTAATCACTAGTTACAGGCAGGCTCGACACAGTCCATTCATCCTAATGGGAAATGATCCACAGGTTTCCTGCTGGCCCCTTTCGTCCCCAGAAGCCCCTGCTTTCGTTTCAGTCATCCTATGTGGGTAATTCCCCTTGGGCTGCTGGGAAATGGAGTTTTTCCCACGGTAGCACTGCGACAATCATGTGACACCTTCTCACATAATGGCTCAGTTTGGGGTGAGGAGTATCTGCTAAAGTCCACAATGAGAATAAACAAGCCAGAAATCAAACCCAAACCTGACTGGCAGCAGCAACCCTTTACTGCAATGAGTCCGTTCAAAAAAAATTAACCATGTTAAAAATCTGACCACCTGTCCAATTTAAGGTGGGGTGTCCTTATAAAGAGATACTGGGAAGTGTGGGATGTCATACTGCAGATCAAAAGTGCTTGTCTATTCTCTCCCCAGGAAAGATGCAGATCTCACTTTAATGTACCAAATGTTTAAAATGTACAATTGGCATCTCCCTTTAGTCCTTCCAAAAAAATCAGTTATTCTGCTGGGTATTTTATTCACTTTACTTATTCTGTTGCTTCAAACTACCTCTTTAAGTGCATCGATTCACTTAAATCATTTCATTTGTTTGATTCATAATAGGATCCTGGGCTCTCTGCAATAAAAACATTTTTGCTCTTTTAATGAATTGCATCATAAATATATAATCAAATAATTCATACATACTTTATAATTCAAATCGGATTACATTGTCCCATTGGAAAGCAGAGAGCGAGTGCCAACGTAGTGGAAATGCAGAATTAAAATAAGTGAACAAGGCCATCTCGTTGTTGGGTAATGTAACTCCTTTGCAGGTAACATTTCAGTTCATGAATTAAATTAATGAGAATTATGTGAAACAGTCACATTGTGAATCAAATGAAAGAGAATTGTGTGCCGTGTTTTCAGGTAAGAATTCAGTTTGAGAATCAAACAGGCGAGAATCATGCGACTCATTCTCAGGTAATGATTCAGTTTGCAAATGAAATGAATTACATCTGTGAAGCTCAGGTAAAGGTTAAGTTTGTGAATCAAATGAAAGAGAATCACATGCCTCGTTCTCGGGTAATAATTCAGCTCACAAATGAAATGGATGAGAATCATGTGACTCATTCTCAGGTAATGACTCAGTTTGTGAATTAAATGAATTACATCTGTGAAGCTCGGGTAATGATTAAGTTTGCGAATCAAATGAAAGAGAATCATGTGTCTTGTTCTCGGGTAATAATTCAGTTTGTCACTTAAATAGGCTAAAATTATGTGACTAATTCTCAGGTAATGATTCAGTTTACAAATTAAATTAAAGAGATTTGTGTGCCTTGAAAGAGAATCACACACCTCGTTCTTGGGTAATAATTCAGCTCACCAATGAATTGGACAAGAATCATGTGACTCATTCTCAGGTAATGATTCAGTTTGCAAATTAAATTAATTAGATTTGTGCAGCTCGGGTAAATATTAAGTCTGTGAATCAAATGAAAGAGAATCACACACCTCATTCTTGGGTAATAATTCAGCTCACAAATGAAATGGATGAGAATCATGTGACTATTTTTAAGTTAATGATTCCGTTTGTGAATTAAATGAATTATAATTGTGTGCCTTGTTCTCGGGTTTGTTAATCAAATGAAAGAGAATTGAAATTATTCAGTTTGTGAATCAAATACACTAAAACTATGTGACTCGCTCTCGGTTAACAATTCAGTTTGTGGCTCAAATGAATGAGAATCATGAGACTCATTACCAGGTAATGCTTCATTCTGAGAATTAACTGAATGAGAATTAATTGTGCACCTTGTTCTCAAGTAAATATTCATTATGTGAATCAAATGAAAGAGAACTAAAATTATTCAGTTTGTGAATCAAATACACTGGAACTGTGTGACTCGTTCTCGGGTAACAATTCAGTTTGTGACTCAAATGATGCGAGAATCATTAAACTCATTCTCGGTTAACGAATGAATGAAATGAATCATGTGACTCATTCAAGGGCGCATGCACTTTAAACATCTACCTGTGAAATGAAAGACGCTGACACCATCCGTTATGCACTACAGCACTCCTGGTGAATCAAGTCGTTTGTCCTCATGAATCGACTCGTGTGACTCACTGAAAATAGTAATTTAAAAAGAACGATTTGTTTACAAGTTGCCCATCACTGATCAGTAACAGGATTAGGTGGAGTCTCACACCAGAAATGTAAGGAACCTGTCCTCTTCCTAGTGATGATCAATGCCTACCCTCTAATACCTAAGACATTTCAAGCCCACCTTGGCACATCTACTTGATATGTCCATAAAATCCATCACAGTAAAGTGTGGAGTCTCGTATCTGAGGTGCCTGTCTGTTCTCCTCCTAACTAGAGGTGAGCCCTCTGAAGTCTCACATGTTTTAAGCCCAAATTGGTTCCTCCCCCTGAAGCAACCATTTCAGGTCAAAAATTTAAGGCATATGCAACTGAATCCTTCCTTTGATCCACTTATACAATTAACTATGGGAAAGGGCAGAAATCGGAGCTGCCAAAAAGGACAAACACACAACCTCTGAAGCAGAACACGTTTCAGATACAGTTTGGCTCCTCTCTTTGGATTGGCTATAAACTCCACCACTGCAGAGCTAGAAGTCCCACACCACAAACCTCAAGTGCCTGGATGTTATCTTACCAAACAGGATGAAGACCCGCCCTCTGAAGTCCCAGGTGTCTGTCTTGACTCCTCCCCTTGATAAGCCTCATAATCTGTCACAGGAGAAGGCGGAGCTCCACAATGGAAGTCTAAGGTTCTGCTGAAGTGTGTCCTCTCTTTATTTTGAATTATTCTCTTTGTCTTGACATCACAACGTAAGCCAGCTGTCCTCTTTTTTTTATCTCAGCATGTAGTGGTATTAGCATTAATATTGTCACTGTACTGACTGCACAAAGTGACAGCAAACACTGACAGTAATATTTAATATTCAAATCAGGAGATGGAGTCAAACTCAGAAACGTGCCAAGGTCAACACAAAGGAGTCAAAATTAAACCAAATGAATGAAGCCAGTAACCCAGAGCTAGAATGGTACTGGTAATGGCACTGGCAGACAGAGTGGTGATGTGGTTAAGGCTTTGGACTTCAAGCCCTAAGGTGGTGGGGTTCAAATCCCACTACTGACACCTGCCTGGGTTCTGATCGGAAAACAGAAGCAGTGTAGCTGAGTGTATCTCAAATGTTGTAAGTTGCCTCAAATAAAAGCATCAGCCAAATAAGTAAATGGCATTCATCAGTACTTTGTACCAATACTTCTGTACTATGCTGTTTTGGAGTACTGGGAGTTTATCCAGCATACTGGCAGTGTTTGAAGTAAGTGGGTACTCAGTTGGTGCTAATCTTATTCACATCTCTTTCAAGTGGGGTGACTTTTTATTTCAATGTGATAGAGGGGATGAGTTCTCAGAAAAAGTTGGGGGACCACCCTGTTTAATGTTGGGGTCCAGAATAAAGAACTAAAAATACTGCTTGTTGGCATGACAACAGAAAAGAGGCATACACACTAGCCTAATACTATTCCACCGTTCTAATCAAGATTCTAATCAGATTTGGGGATGTCTGATATGTGGGGCTTCTGGTCTGACGTCATTCCTTCTGGGAATGTTGATATTTACAGGGACGGAGCCTTGGGACGGGGTGTAGTTGCCCTCACTGGGCAGCTTCTCAGTGCTATAATATATATAATAATAATAATAATATAAATAATGCAGTTAGTGTGGGCGCCTCCTCTTGCCCGGGAGTGGTATTACAAGCTTCAATAGAGTCTGGTGGGGAACCCTCATGCACAACAACCGGCACTTGTAAGGCCAGGAATATACTTAACGCTATGCACTGCATGAGCTTGAGGACGCTGCTATTATACTTGTGCACATACTTTAAATAAATATGGCGGATTCCACCAGGTGGCAGTGCAAGAAATCATCTTAGGGATAAAACAACATCCGGTTTCGCTGAGTTCTGAGTTGAGAGAAGAAAAATTTTAAAAATAAGTTATTTACATTCTGATGGTGTTGCAAAGGTGCAAAAAAAAGATTGCAACAGCAACACAGAAGGTGGTATGTGAGACCTTTAAATGTATCGCGTCATTACGATGGGAAATATGCGATGCTTGTATTGCCTATGCGAGTAATGGATGAAGAGAGGCGCCATGAAGACATTCGCATGTCAGCATTTAAGTTTGATGATTTGCTTCACCGCAATGAACCATTCATCAAACATTGAAGCACACAGATTGATCCTGGTGGAGCTGCAAGCCTGACGTCTCATGTTGATAATAAATAACGATACTGACTTCACGTACCAAAACCTGCATACTCATCAAACAACGCTTTCAGCCACAACTCCTGAAGTGAGGTTGGACAAGTGGAACCATACTGAGCTTGTGTGAGGACCTTGAGTGACTTCTCACCAGTGACAGGAATCAATGTAAAGGGGAAGGGTCCTAGAGAAGAGCTTAAATGTCAGGATTTGGGAAGAAGGTATGGAGCCATGCCACCTGCACGTCAGAGCAGGTCATCCACCTGAAGTTAAGCATGCTTGGGCCTGCGATCCCATCAAGGGAAAAAACTTGGGTTGCTGCTGGTTGAGGTGTTGGTGAGACCATCGGCTGGGAGTGCTTACCCTGTGGTCTGTGTGTGGATCCCAATGCCACAGTGCAGTGACAGGGAAACTGTGCTGTAAAAGTTGGCACCGTCCTTCGGATGAGACGTAATAACTGAGTTCCGGACTCTCTGTAGTCATAAATGACTCTGTGGCAGGTTTTCCGGCCGACAGTGCAGATAGCTTCACCTGCCAAAAATGTTTAGTTAATTTAGAGTTGGTCGGGAAAATACGCGAATTGGAGGACGCGTTAGGAATCTGATAGCGATTAGGCAAACCGAAAATTGGATCGACTCGGTTTGTTTAGACAATTCGGCTACATCTGATTCGGCTTCAGTCTCTCCAGGTCCCACTGTAGTCAGTGCGAGGCCGAAATCAGCAGCACCAATTCAGCCACAGGGCGAGTGAGTAACAGTAAGACGGGGGTCTAAGAATCCAAAATTTAGTCCCCCAGCACCCAGGTCACCAATTCGGACCCAGAACAGGTTCTCAGCTCTCCGCAGCCTGTGGAAACTGAGAATAATAAAGTGCTCATAATTGGCGATTCCATAGTGCGGAATGTTAGAATTCCAAACTATGTTAAACCAGCAGTTAATGTTAAGTGCCTTGCAGGGGCCAAGATTTCTGGCATAAAGGCCGCATTGGACCGTGTTGCCGACGATGAAGTATCTACCTTATTGCTGCATGTCGGCACTAATGATATTTATTTACAGCAATCTGAGGTATTAAAGCGGAACTTCATCTCTCTATGCACCAAAGCTAAAACAAAATGTCGGAATTTAATTGTATCTGGTCCCTTACCAAGATTGTATAGAGGGGATGTGATTTATAGCAGATTGCATTCCTTTCACTGCTGGCTAGAAACCTGGTGTGCAAATAAAAGCATAGCATTTGTGAACAATTGGGATGATTTTTGGGAAAGGCCTGGATTTTTCAGAAGAGATGGTCTTCATCCTAACTGGAGGGATCTTATGTATTATCCCAAAATATGGCAGCAAAACTGCCTGGTTGACTGATTAGAGCACCATCCAGGCCGCAGTCATGTGATCTTAAATCACAGGCTGTTGTTTATCCCACCTGTTATTTTCCTGAAGCTGTTACCCATAATCCCTGTTGTGGGGCATCCAGTAAATTTAGTCTTGAACAAACCATAAATTAATTGATAACCAAAAATAAGGTGTATAATTAGACCAAGGGATAAAACCAGACACTCCACCAGGGGCATCTGTAATAGAAATTTAATTCAAATTAAAACAAAAAATATATCAGCAGTTCAGAAAGAACCATGCAGTTTTAAATGCTGTTTATTGAACATTCGCTCTCTTGGCACTAAAGCTGTTTTGGTAAATGATATAATATTAAGTACAAAATCTGATCTGTGTCTTCTTACTGAAACCTGGCTTAGTAAATGTGACACTGTTCCCCTAGCTGAGGCGTCACCAGATGGATACTCGTTCCTTCATAAGTCTAGAGATTCTGGTCGAGGAGGAGGCCTTGGAATAATTCATTGTAACAAAATGCAAATCACTCCTAAAAATTTAGGCAACTTTACATCCTTTGAGGCATTCATTTTAAATATTAAAACAGATTCCAACACAATTATAGTGCTAGTCTACAGACCACCAGGGCCATATTCATTGTTCATGACTGAATTTAGCAACCTTCTGTCTGATTTGGCTATAAATTATGATCACGTAGTTCTGATGGGGATTTTAATGTACACATTGATGTGGAAACTGACACTTTTAGCAAATGTTTTACTTATTTGTTAAATTCAGTAGGATTTTGTCAGATTGTCAAAGGTCCAACTCATAATCATAACCATACATTAGATTTAATTATAACTTACAAAGTTGAAATTCAAAATTTAAATATTACTCCATTAAATGTAGTTATTTCCGATCACTTCTTAATTACGTTTGATTTAGTTCTGCCCATGCCAGCACTCGCAGATTAAAACAAAGACAGTGCGACATCTAGATTGTAATTCTGCTTCAAAATTTATAGATACCTTGAGTAAGTCGAGTGTAATTGTGGAAAACCATTTAGATCAGTTAACATCAAATGTAAACGTGGAAAACAATTTAGATCAGCTAACATCACATTATAATGTGACCTTGAGAGATGCTCTGGACACAGTGGCTCCCCTAAAACAAAAGTGATCAAAGCACATAGAAACTCTCCCTGGTTTAATGAAAACACTCGAGCTCTTAAATTAGAGTGTCGAAAACTGGAGCAGATGGAGAACAACAAAGCTACATGTCTTTCAAATTGCATGGACAGAGAGTGTTAATAAATATAAAAAGGCCCTCTTTAAAGCTCGCTCAGAATACTATTCTACATTAATAGATAGCAATAATAAAAATCCTAGGGTACTTTTTAGAGCAGTGGCTAAATTAACAAATGGGAATTCAGATCAACAGTGCAAAATACCAACAGATATTAGCAGTACAGACTTTATGAACTTCTTCAATGAGAAAATTAAAAATATAAGATCCCAGATCTCAGCATCACAGTACAAACCAAATACTAGCTTAGCAGACCCTGCTCACATTGCATTCAGCACTTTAATAATTTTAATCCTGTAACTGAGCAGGAAGTCTTAACTTTAATTTAAAATGAAGCCCACTACTTGTTCCCTAGATCCAGTGCCAACAAAACTAGTAAAAGTGCAATGGATGTTCTTGCAGCACCATTCTAACATTATCAATAGTTCATTACTGCATGGCACCGTACCTGATGCACTAAAAGTGTCAGTTATTAAACCTTTACTTAAAAAGTCAGACCTAGACCCACACATACTAAATAACTATAGGCCTATTTCAAATTTACCATTTCTCTCTAAAATACTAGAGAAAGTAGTCGCCAGTCAGCTTCAGTCACACCTTACGCATTACAATTTATTTGAGAAATTCCAGTCTGGCTTTCGCACTGGTCATAGTACAGAAACGGCACTAACACGGGTTGTAAATGACATTCTGATATCCTCTGATGAAGGAAATTCCACTGTAATTATGTTGTTGGACTTAAGTGCAGCATTTGACACCATTGACCATTCGATTTTACTGCACAGGCTAGAAAACGATGTTGGGCTTACAGGCCCGTGCTCGCTTGGTTCAGTTATTATTTATCAAATCGATTCCAGTATGTACAGAAATGTGCTGACAGTACTCCATCATTATACACAGAAGTTCAATATGGTGTCCGCAGGGCTCAGTACTGGGACCTTTACTGTTTTCACTTTACATGCTTCCACTGGGATCTCTCATTAGGAAACATAATGTTAATTTTCACTCGTATGCAGATGACACCCAGTTATACCTTTCATTTAAATCAAATGAAGTTTCTCCGATGTTGTCTTTAATTAGTTGTGTTAGTGAATTAAAGGAATGGATGAATGAGAACTACTTGTCTTTAAATACAGATAAAACAGAGATGTTAATTGTTGGAGGGAATGACGCTGATCACAGCAATATTTTGTCGTCATTTAACTCAGTTGGAATCCCAATTAATTTTACTGAATCAGCCCGCAATCTAGGAGTTATCTTTGACTCTAGCATGTCATTTAAAGCGCATATTACAAAGTCGTCCAAAACATGTTTTTTCCATCTTAAAAATATTAGGAAATTAAGGCGCTTTCTAAATAAACAGGATTGTGAGAAATTAATTCATGCATTTATCTCTAGTAGGATTGACTACTGCAATGCGGTGTTCACTGGCTGTTCAAACTGTTCTCTATACAGCCTCCAGTTAATCCAAAATGCGTCTGCAAGAATTATTACAAGAACAAGAAAATATGAACACATAACCCCAGTTCTTAAATCTTTACACTGGCTCCCAGTTAAATTTAGGGCAGATTTCAAAATCCTCCTTTTAACATATAAAGCATTAAATGGCCAAGGTCCGCTTACTTGTCTGAACTTATCATGACTTACAAACCTGAGCACATTAAGATCTCAAGATGCCGGTCTGCTTAGGATTCCAAGGATTAATAAAATAACAGTGGGAGGTCGAGCTTTTAGTTACAGGGCCCCTAAACTGTGGAATGGTCTTCCTGCTTCCATAAGAGATGCCCCTCGGTCTCAGCCTTTAAATCCCGGCTGAAGACTCACTACTTCAGTTTAGCATATCCTGACTAGAGCTGCTGATTAACTGTACATACTGCATCTCTGTTGTTAGTCATTAGCACTATAACATAAGTAACATGATAATTATATTTGAATACTAACCCTCACCTATTCTGTTTCTTTTCTCGGTACCCAAATGTGGCCATTGGTGCCACGCCCACCTGCCAAGTTGTTTGCCTGCCTATGGTAAAGTCATCCCTGATGGAGGATCACAGGAATCATGGGAAAGAGGGGTCCTTTCATCGGAGCAATGTTTCAGCCGTGGCATGGCCAAATGGAGATGCAGCTAGATGGATGAGGTCTCCAGGACTCTAAAAATATCCAAACCTAATTATGTCATATCATCTACTGTTAAACCGTAATTCTAAAATTTTTATTATGCTGTCTTAAGGAATTGTTCTGTTGTGTATATTGTATTGTATTGACCCCCTACTTTTGACACCTACTGCACGCCCAACCAACCTGGAAAGGGGTCTCTCTTTGAACTGCCTTTCCGAGGTTTCTTCCATTTTCCCTACAAGGTTTTATTGGGAGTTTTTCCTTGTCTTCTCAGAGAGTCAAGGCTGGGGGGCTGTCAAAAGGCAGGGCCTGTTAAAGCCCATTGCGGCACTTCCTGTGTGATTTTGGGCTATACAAAAATAAACTGTATTGTATTGTATTGGCATCTTTTGAAAAGAGTATCCTGTCCCTTGGTGTCATGGATAAATTGCCCATCATGAGTTTGTCCAATATGGTCCCCTAATCATCTCCTTTCTCTAATTGGCTATTTCTTTTACCCTAGCAGCTGATGTGTGGTGAGCGTACTGGCACAATAATGGCTGTCATTGCATCATCCAGGTAGATGCTACACTTTGGTGGTGGTTGAAGTGGTTCCTCACTGTCTGTGTAAAGCACTTTGAGTAGGTTAGTTAGAAAAGCGCTATAAACGTGTAAAGAATTATTATTATGAGTCAGGATGGAAAGAAATGTTAGCTTGATCAACATGTGGGTGGTGATGTGGCAAGAATCCCTGGCTGAAGTTCCACAAGACACACATAGAGCCATGGTGCTGGTAGCCTTCATCATTAGGGGCCATCAGCTTCTTGTTGATTCTCAGTGTGGACTTAAAATTACAAAGTGCATGAGCAAAGCCAGGCAGCATGGATGCATCTTGGTTAGTGCTACTGTATCACAGTCCCGACAGACCTGGGGATGGACTGTGTGGATTTTGCTTATTCTCTCTTTGTCCATGTAGGGCTGTCCATCAGTTACTCCTAGGTTTTCCTCCATAATTCCAAAGATGTATGAATTTGATTAGAACCTAATAAATCTGTCAAACGAGAAGAAGCAAGAAATACAAAGCACAGTAGAAAGGCAACTTGCAGTTTGCCATATTGTTTAACGAGATCATATAGACATCATACTCTGCGTAACAGGCATTTCGCTTTCATAAGTACACTGAAAATTTGACAAAGGGGAGGAGAACATTCAGTCCATTGGGCTTGTTTGTTCAGTTAATAGCTAGGCTACTTCAACTACACCATCTAGACACTTCTTATAGTTTGTCAAAGTTTAAGATTCAACGGTTTGTCTCGGTAGTTTGGCCCAGATTCCCATAACTCTTTCTGTGAAGAAGTGATTCACTAGTGATGATGTGGTTCATTGGGGAGGAAGAGGTTTATTGAGAAAGGAGTGGTTCATTGGGGAAATGATTAACTGATGAAGAAGCGGTTTATTGGGGAAGAGGTGGTTCTTTGAGAAAGGAGTGAGTGGTTTATTGTGGAAGTGATTCACTGATGAAGAAGCGGTTCATTTAGAATGAAGAGGTTAATTGGAGAAGAAGTGGTTTATCGAGAAAGAGAAGGTTCATTGAGAAATAAGAGGTTTATTGGGGAATTGATGCACTGATGAAGAACCAGTTCATTGAGAAATAAGAAGTTCATAGGGGGTGATTCACTGATGAAGAAGTGGTTCATTGGAGAAGAAGAGGTTCATTGAGAAAGAAGAGGTTCATTGGGGAAGTGATTCACAGATGAAGAATTGGTTCATTGGGGAAGAGGCAGTTCATTAGAAAAGAAGTGGTTCTTTCAGGAAGAAGCGGTTCATAAGAGAAGAGGTGGTTCATTGGGGAAGAAGTAGTTTATTGAGAAAGAAGATGTTCATTGAGGGAGAAGTGGTTCATTGAGAAATAAGAGGTTCATTGTGAAATTGATTCACTGATGAAGAAGTGGTTCTTTCGGGAAGAAGCGGTTCATTGGGGAAGAAGAGGTTAATTGAGAAGGAAGTGGTTCATTGGTGACAATAAACCTGCACCATATGAGTGATCACAGGCATCCAGCCTCCTCATAACGGAGTGAATACTGACCTCTTACACCCACAAGGAAAGTTGGGCTTGATATCAGAGTAAGTTGCACTCATACTCAAATGGGACAAATCTGGTGCACCAGCAGGTCACAAATCTGTAGAATTCTGCAAAATTAAATGTGTATGAGCAAAGATCAGGACAAAAAGACATCTCCAGTCTCTGAGACCTCAAGGTGAAGTAGAAGTTGTGAAGACAACACCAGACATGCACATCAAATAAGATCAGGATCCACACCTCTCGAGCTAATTGTCAGCCTGCCTCACAAGTATTCGAATACTCCCAAATTCAGATTCAACAATGCAGTTTAAATGTCACGTAAGTTTAATTCTAAACTGATGCAGTGGATCATAACCTGAGAGTTTCCTTCTAAATAAATGTGGTCCTGTCATTTAATATATGATATGATATGATATGATATGATATGATATGATATGATATGGGAACAACTGAACTGTTTAATTGAATAACATCCTAATATCAGTCTAAATGATTTTTGTGGACCGTATGACACGCAGCCCATCAAGCCCGGCATCTCAGTGAATATTCAAAATCTGTTTATAACCTGAAACACTATTAGAAATTTTTGACACTTGAGTTGGCTGTGGAGGACTAAACACATCACTGCTGCAATAAAACCTGACTCCTGCCTCCATTTTGCTACCAAGAAGAATTAATATTAAGATCTGAGAGTTTATTCCACATGCAGTTTAAAAAGAATTCACAGTTTAGGGTGCACAGATATCTACAGTGAAAAAAATTGGTCAAATACAAATGGTCAGAAAAATCAACATTAAGCCCTTGTTGAAGAAGGAAAATGAACAAAACAAAAAATCAAAGAGTTTCACCCCAAAATCAGCTCAGTCCATGGGTTTCTAGCAGCCTTTTAACAAATAACCGTAATACACCAAAAAGTGGGCTCTGAGCCCACCCTCCTCCAAAGCTTCTCCAAACTGTAAAGTCAGGGGTCCTCACTGTGCTCCGATCATGCCGTTGAATGCTCAGCCCCCTGACTCCCTCAAAGACAGCAGCGCCTCGCTCACCCCATCCACCGACTGATCAAACCAAACAGGAACAATGTAGGATGTTCTTCCACAGCAGTGACCCTTTCTGGAGCCTTGGGGACAGATTGAACAGGTGACAGGGGACACCACAGGTCCTAAGATCTCAAGGACTGACAACATCTGGTCCTGAGGCTTTTCCTGAGTGAAGCTTTCTCAGTTGTCTCCCTACTTGGTCTTCAGCTATGGACAGTTCACATTGATGGTCAGACGTGGCCTTTCCGGTTGATGTGGTAGGTCATGGTGGGTCAGTAATTCTGAATATTGCAGAACCCAGATTTAATGTTTCACTTCATTTTCAAGTCTTTAAAATTGATTCACTTCTTACTGTGATGCCATTGTTGTGTTAAGTAAGTCATATCTTGTATGACATCTCTCTGTTTATCTCGTAAGATTATGCTTTATGATCATGTTGTCCTTCTGTCATTCGTTCTACATGTTGTAACCACAAGGGGGCGCCATTGAGCCCCAAACCACTGACACAATAACGCCCAGGCATAATTCTAAGTTCAAATATAGGATTCTGATTCAACACCAACACATTTCTTACAGAAATGCCAGTCAAAATGCCCCAATACACAATCCTTTCCCTGTCCACATCCAGGAGATTGTTGCCCGCTGTCCCCCTGACTCAAATCAGTTAAGGGTGTGGGCTTTCTTTGAAATCCAACCCCGGATCAAACCTAAGTCATCTGGAGCACTTCAGGGGTCGTGCAGAAACTACGGCAGTCCTCCCCCTGGCAGTGCCCTCTGCTGGTACGCAACAGGGCTGTGTTTCCAGATTCCATCTCCCAAGCCACACTAAGTGGGTTCAGTCCTGAGGAGCACACGCAACCTGTCGTGTCGCAGAGTGAAATGCTGCTGGTAGGCCCTGTTTGAGATGCCTCATCCATTAGGGCCTCTAAGCTGGCGTAAAAAGGAGGACTTCTTTCTTTTCTTGTTACTTCCTCACTGGCACCTACACTGTTTAATTCCTATTTATCATGAAAAAATGATAAAATGAGCTAAACGCCAGCACACTTCAATGACCCAAGGCTTCTCCAGTAGAAGATACAAGGGACATATTTAGAATTCTGTAAAACGCCACATGGCACCTGTACGAATCCGTGCCATAGCATTGCATTACCAGCCTTGTGGGTTCTGACCCAACTGAGAAGCCCCAAATAAACGAATCATAATTTTCTCAAGTATAAGAATCCCATGTTAAAGACATTTAAACCCGGATCCCCTTCTTCTGGATGTGGTTTATTTTTTGTCACAATCTGTGACCAAATGGCAAACTAGAAGACCATTTTCAACACATCGCCATTTTAACTGTGTGGCACATCTGCAATGCAGGTGTCATCAGGGGACAAAGCTCGTCGACTTTGCTTAGCAGCGCGTTGGCACCCTCTGTGGGGGTCTCCAATAATCCAAACCCCTCGATCGCTGAGCGTGTGTCATTTCATCACAATGCTGGACACCCCAACCCCTGGATCATCAATTGAGTGTCTAAGCTTCATGGGGGACACCTTTACAAGATTATCAAGATTTAAAAAGCTAAATTGCTCAATTAATATTTAAATTTTATGCACCAAGTTAAAATCTTCAATTTTTTTAGAAGATACAAGGGACATATTTGGACTTCTGTAAAACGCCCGTGGTGGACATTGACTGGCACCTATGTATGAATTTGTGCCACAGCATTGCATTACCATCCTTGTGGGTTCTGCTTGACCCAACTGAGAAGCCCCAAATGAACAAATCATAATTTTGTCAAATTTAAGAATCCCATGTTAAAGACGGTTAAACTCGGACCCCTTCTTCTGGATGTGGTTTATTGTTTGTCACAATCTGTGCCCGAATGACGAACTAGAAGACCATTTTCAACACATCGCCTTCGCAGAATCCAAGACATCCTTACCTCCTACCTCCACGGGCAAACCCCGAATGACTCCAATCTAATGGATGTTGTTCTGTGCCTAAGTTTGGATGGGAAGAAAAAAAACTAATTTGCTCTTGCATGACACAAGTGAGAGAAAGCAGTGATTTTATGCCAGGCTGATTGTGGGATAAATAAGCCACATTACTGATGCCGGAACAAAAGGGTGGCACGCCCACGGTACGCTGGAAGCCGCGGTGTTAGGCATCAGCTTGTCAGGATACTAAAAAAAAAAAAAAAAAAATGAAACCCCGCGTGCCATCGACCTCGGGATGAGACGGCGTCAAGCACAACAAGTCTGGAGAAGGGAGCAGTTCAGATGCTTCCATTGTGCGGGACCCCGTTTTGTCTTTGTAACGTGAATGATTCAGACGCGTTAAGGAGAATTTCATGTTGCACGCTGTAATTAACCACTCTAGCGCTACTAATAGCAGCCCTGGAAGTCTGCTTTGTAAAGCATTAAAACGTAACCTCCTTCTTAAAAATCAAATGACGCTAATTGCAGAGGATGGTCCGAAATAAAAATGCTAAAGTAAACGCAACAATTGAAGATGTCTCCCTTTTAGAAGAGTTGCTTGGGTAAAGAAAGAATGCACCAGGAAAAGGACGGCAGCAATTCCCTGTTTGGCGCTTTTTAACCTACAAGTGGGGAGAGCTGAGGAAGCAAACAACGTTCAAGTTCCTTCTGCTGGCCATGATGCCGAAAGACGGTAACGACTCAGTTCCACCGAAACGAACCGAATTGTCACGACAAATGTACATGAATACGAAATAAAAAGGAAAACAGACGAGCGTTATAAAATGAAAACTAGAAGAAAGCTACAACAAGGGATGCCTAACCTGAGGTGTCCGCTCCCATGGCATTTCAGGGGGTGTGACAAAGAGGAAGGCTGCGTCGCGATTGGCCAAAATTGTGTGAGGTGCCTTGTCCGAGGTGCCCGTGGTGTCCTGCAATGCGCCCTCATTTATTAGTTCAGCGCTCCTGCTCGATGATATGAAAAGAATCAAGCAATGCACGCGCAGCGTTACCTGGACTGAGTCACAGAAGTACGCGTCCCCGCGGGCTCCTCGATGCGGGCGGGGCGTTCATTTAAGTGAATAACTTCATATTAAGAGAATGATTGCAATGATCCACAGAGAAGGGTATCGATTTTCTGATCGAGAAGCGGCACTGACGGACTGATTAACTGATTTGGATGCAACATCTGCTGCTTACATTCAGGCCATCCGCTCTTCTGGTCGTCCTGGCGGTCGCGCAGCCATTTTAACAGTGCGGCACACTAGCAGTGCAGGTGTTATCGGTAGACAAAGCTCGTCGACTTTGCTTAGCAGCGCGTTGGCACCTCCTGGGGTGTGTGTGTGTGTGTTTGGGGGTTTGGGGATAGGGTCTGCAATAATCCAAACCACTCTATCGCTGATGGTGTGTCATTTCATCATGACACTAGATACCTCAACCCCCGGATCATCAATCGAGCGTTTAAGCTTCATGGGGGGACTCCTTTACAAGATTATTGAGATTTATGAAGGTAAATTGCTCAATTAATATTTAAATTTTATGCACCGAGTTAAAATCTTCATTTTTTTTAGTTCAATTAGTTCACCTGCAACACTGTATGTGGTTCAATCTGTGATTCAAAAATGAGAAATTTGACTCTTCACCTTCAAATGAGATATTACTGTGAATATAAAGCACACATTTTCTAGGGGTGGGGGTATAGAAAAGATTGGGAACCACTGATATTCTATATGATAAAATATGTGTGTGTGTGTGTGTCCGGTCCCTCTGAGTTATCTGATTGGTCAGTTTGGCTGTGGGCTGATTGTTCAGTTTTTCTGTGGTCTGATTGATCAGTTTGGCTGTGGTCTGAGCATTCAATTTGGCTTTGGTTTGATTGGTCAGTTTGGCTGTGGTCTGATTGGTCAGTTGTTCTGTGGTCTGATTGGTCAGTTTGGCTGTGGATGCTCCATCAGATGTGATCGCGACAGGAAGCACCAGGCAGGAGAGGTCAATGATGACACACATGAGGATACCAATAAAAGGTGTAAGAGAAATGCTAAGATTTTCCATCAGAGACAGGAACGTTCTGCAAGAATACGAATGATGAGATCACAGTGGGTATTGGGAGTTCATCTACCAGTGATGGTAGTCAAAAAGCAGAGAGGAGACAAGCAACATGATAGAGCCTGAGAAGCAAGTGATCGAGAGAGGAAGTGCTGGCTGAGAAAGGCTGAGGCACACAAGGATGACAAAGAGCTCAGGTCTGACTAGGCCTCAAAACGGAGCAAATAACAGCAAAAATGTCCTCCAAAAAACTTGGAAGTACGTGTATGTTTCAACCACAAAAAACTCCTGCAGGAGAAAAAAACGAGTCTGCACATACAAAACCTTTCTAAAGGAGGAGGTTTATTACCAAATTACAAACACAACATAATTTTAATAAAAAGGCAAAAGAATTTCCTTAGAAGGTGAGCCACAGCAACCAAACCCAACAAACAAATCCAGAAATCAAAACCAATAAAACAGAAGCAAACATTCAGATAACCCAGCAAGACAAAAGAGCACAATACTCACAGCCAGCAGAGAACATCTGAAATGAACTGCACCGGACTTCAATTCCCAGCTTCCTTTGCTAGGTCCAGGGGGCAGTCCTTAAACAGTGATGGCTGGGTGGCCCCGCCCACAGAATACAAGATACATGAGAGAAATGTAAAAGACACGCACAGATAATTTGACAAATAATAAATGGAGAGAACAATACTCAGCTCATCAGGTTCATTTGTTCAGCCAAGTGGTCCGAGTTCCCCTTCCAGATCTTTCTTAAAGGTTTCTGCTTCGGCGATATGACAAATGAGAAGAGACCACTCAGTCCATCAGGTTTGTCTATTCAGCTGATCTGCCCTCAATATCTCATCTTGATTCTTCTTAAAAGACCTCAGGGTTTCTTCTTCGACTCTGTGCCTCGATGTTGTCTCACAACTCTTAGCATAAAGATGGGCTTCCAGGCTTCAGTCTTCAATGGACTCCCCCTTAATTTCCGCTGAGGTCCTCGATAAGCTGAAAGACTTCACCCGGATCTACTTGTTCAGTACCTTTGAGAATTCAGAAGCCCTTAATGAGGTCTCCACAGTTATGGCTATGAATAGCAGCAGCCACACCAAATGATGACGAGCGTAGAAAACCACTGACATAGAAGGGTGATGTGATGATGTCAGTATAATATAAATGAATAGCAGAACAGAACAAAACGTTTAACAATTAATTAACACAATGCGTACCAAATGTCTGGAGGACACCAGCAGTTCACCGCCACATCCTGGTCCCACAATCTGCATGGCCCGCTGTGTGCTGATCCTCCTGTGGCTCGCATTTTGATGTTCAGTAAGTGACAGTCACTGCAGGGTGGTGCCCTAAACGTGTCCCTCGGTGGCCACCATCCTACTCCCTCCACCGCCTAACGTTCCCCCAACTCCGCTGCTCCGATTAGGTAAGTTTCAAGCACAGGAAAGAGAATTCAGGTCAATAAGAGGCTCACTTTCTCAAGCTAACAATTTGGAAGTAAAAAAAAAAAACATTTCAGCTCTGCGGGCAGCCATTAGCTTATGAATGAAGAGCTCCAGTTTTGGCAGCTCTAGACGGTGACGCTTTCTTTCAAAAACTTGTTTCTTGGAGGCCATGCTGTGCTGGCCTGCCAAAGTCATTCACAAGCACGAGGAGCCCATGCCTTTTACAGTCCGAGCGGAGGCTGCTGTCTCCTGGTGACATGGTGTCACACCTGTCAACACTGTCAGCTCTTTTAGGGCACACTCACTCTACACCTTTGGGGGGTCTCCATCCTCTTACATGAGCGAGTAGCAAATGAAAGAAGAAGGAGCCAACAGACCTTAGAAAGAACTGGGCAAAAAAACACAGTTTGTACTCTGGTGACAAAACTGCCCTGAGACTACGGTGTGACAAAAACGTCAGACCTGGCTTTACCAGCTGTTTGGGGACAGTGCAGTAAGGCCGACATCAGAGGAACATTCTAGAAGAGCAGACATTAGCAGTCTGAAGTGGGGTCAAGGAAAAACAAAGACAGGGACAGAGAGACACACACCCCAGTGGTCAACACTTCCATCTGTCACCTGACAAACCGATCGACGGGCATGGCAGAGATATTACGCCACCTCACCAAAACATGACAACACATTGGAACTGAGTCCATGTTGTATAGTGACAGAGTGCCAGTATCAGACATGTGACTCTCTTATGGGGTCCGATTTAATGATGTACCGGGAGAACTGAAAAGAGTTCACACCATAATCAACTGATTATTTATTTCCCATTCTCAGAGGCAGTCCCACCCGGACTGATGTCACTTCCACCAAGGTCAAACTCCGCCTCTTCCCGTATTATACTGCATGAAGGACATCTTGAAGAATCAGGCCAGTTTGAGCAGAGCAACAGCGAAGGACACAGAGCACCACCGCTTCATTAGCATTTGTATGTCTCCTTATAGATAGATAGATAGATAGATAGATAGATAGATAGATAGATAGATAGATAGATAGATAGATAGATAGATAGATAGATAGATGGGGGCTCCACCAGTTGGCGTAAATAAAGGACGTCCATTCTGGAGCTCATTTATGACGATGACTCCAGACTCTTCTTTACTTGCTGAGTATTTTCTGTGCCAGACGTGCTGCAGACACTGGTAGACTGATACGTAATGAACTGATGGATTATCGTAAGTCTGAAACTGAAGTAATCTTCTCTTCATTGTATGAGGGGTCCTTCGGCATTGGGTTCAAGTGTCTATTTACAGATACTCTTCACCTTTGCCCGATTTGATGCCCGGATGACAGATTTCAGCAATCTGGACCTGCCTTAGTGTCACTTATGTCACTGGCCTCGTGAGAACTTAGTAGTGTTGTCTTTCGGCTAAGACCTGAAATCAAGGGACTGACTCTCAATGGTCATAAAGGATCCCTTGGGCATCCTTCATAAAGAGCAGGGGTGTATCCTGATGTCCTGGCTAAATTGCCCACCTCAGCCTAGTCATTCTGCCCCCCTAGTCATCCCCTGTCTCTAACTGGCTCTCTCTCTCTTTCACCTCTTCACCACCTAATAACTCACGTGTGGCACAAGAATGGCTGCCATCGCATCACCCAGGTGGAGGCTGCACATTGTGGTGGTCCTGAACTTTATGTGAAGAGCATCTATAGAAGAGCCCAATATAAATGTAATGACTTCTTTTTCTTCTTCTTCTTCTTCTTCTTCTTCTTCTTCTTCTTCTTCTTCTAGTGAACAGCACTTTCTGTCCCAGTGCCTTAAGTATTGGCATACAATCAAAATAAAGCAGTTTGTAGAAGAAACACAACAGGGGAAATAACACATTGCTAAAATAAAAGAGCTCAATTCGGCTGAAGCCTTAGATGAGGCTCTAAGGATTCTAGTCGAGCACACGAGGAGCTGACGTAAATTTCACATTTAACAGGCATAAAAAAAAAAATCAAGTTATTTTTTTAGAAGTTAATAACTTTGTGCTTTATTTGTGCTCTCTGCACTCCAGGGAATTTCTTTCTTATCCCATAATTTCAGCTCTTTATCTGTGCTAAGGTGTGATAATCCATCCTTACGTTTGAGCTTTCCGCCCAGTAAGTGGCAGATTAAACAATAAAGATGGCCTTTTCACGTCCTGGGCGCCTCCATTTTTGTGGGAGTCACCGGTGCACATGAGGACGGCGCACACATCTCTCCTGGCGTCTTCGTTTCAACTGATGTGGTGCTGTTTGAGACGTGTGCAGGCTGAGGGGTGAATAGCGCGTTGGACACTAGGAGGACAGCCAAGAGTGGCAGACACGACCGGCAGGCTCGGCCATGATGTGTGTCTTTGTCACTTGCTATGACTGAATATCCTCATTTTTGTCTATCAATTTCAGTATCATCAGTATTTTTGGTAGAACAGTGAGAAATAACTCTGGGGAGCTCAGAGCATCCACTGTGGGAAAACAACATGTGCCATGGCATGAGCCTGTGGCTAAAAGTGAAGGAGCAGATGGACAGCACTGACCATTGCGATCTGTAGGGGGCACCATAGAGCCCTAAAACCCTCCAATACTCCAACACCAACACAAACATAAAGTCAAAGAATGAATTATTATAATACAAAGCTGCCCATGTGAGCTGACAATTTCACAACACAATTCTTCCTTTCTCTGCCTTCTACTTATTTCTCTTTCCTCCTGGTGATATTTGTCCACTGCGTCCCAACTCTGACCACCCATACAGGAAGCCCTGCCGGGAACACTTTCTGTGTCACGACACTACCGGCTGGAGGTACTTCCAGGTCAGGCAGATTCTCCCTGAAGTGAGGGCAATTTATCGTGCAGCTCTCCCGGCAGCTCGGATGTAAAACTGCAGGGCTGAGCTACTGGACTACAACTCCCAGCCTGCCCTGCAAGCATCCACATAGGCACTGTCAGCCAGGAAGACTGCCATGTATTATCAGGTAGGTAAAAAGTCCATATAACTGTTCTCCCTCTGTTCTTCCAACAAACTGGCCTCCCAGCCGGGTAATGGTCCATGGACTATCCCACCCGGAATGCCAGCTCATGCTGATGTCGATCACACCAAGATGTTCACCAGTTATACTACTACTGCCCCCATTTCCGTCTAAGGTCAGTCCTGCGGTCAGATTGTTACACTCCCAGCAGACAACAATGTAGAGCAGAACAGGACACTGGTCACTACAGACTGGTAGAACATTCCAGAAGCTTGTCACACACATTGGTGGACCTAAGCCTCCTGCACTGCATGTCTGTGTTGATCAAGAGCACCCTGAGGGGGACCCAGGGAGACACAGGGAGAATGTGAAGACCTCCATTGTACAGACCGTTTTAACATCTGTTAGGTTCACTTGGCCTGGCATAAGTGACTGCAGGGGAATACTGGGGGTCCGTGTGCCCTACGATGCACTGCTGACCTGCCCAGTTTGGCTCCCCATCTTTGATGCTGTTGTAGTTGGAAAACAGCAGGATGAGGGAATCAATGGATGGCCGGTGGGGTTTCTGTGATTATATGATTAAGAGCTGGAGGAGATCCCCAGCAGCGTTAAGTTTGCCAATCCATCTCAGGGTACAGCCACACACACACATTCCAATACCCGGCTTCTTTGTGCCAACATCACCCCATATGAGGGACTTTGGGGGGGAGGGACTTAGGGGGTTTGGTCCATCTCAGCCGCATCTGGCGTATGGCAGGACCCGACCCTGACTAGGCTGCCAGTCGGTTTCAGAACTTGATCAAATTTATGAAAGACTCAAGCATTTGGCTACGGCAGGCAGAACAAGCAACAGACCCTCCATGTCTGAAAAGCAACTTTTATTAATAGAAGCGCGTGCGTCGTGCCCTGCTCTTCTTCGCTCGTTTGCAGTAGAATTGGCCTGGCGGGTATTATTAATTCCCCCTGGCTTATTAATGTTGTGCGGCTTGGCGCACACAGAAGTGGAACACCAGCGCAGCGAGAGGATGAAGTCACCCAGAAAGAGACGGGACATCTCGCGCCGTCAGGCTACTCGGAGACCCCGGGCAGGCACAAAGCCGGCCGTGTGTCTTAAAATGTGCGGGGGGCTGTTCGAATGGCCGAAACGGCTTCATCCTCTGCTTCTTCGTAGCTCCTGAGCAGAATCGCACACTTCAGCATCCAGCGAGTCTCTCATGAGCCATTTTCTAAGCTTCTTTTAATCATACGAGGTTTCACAATTTATACAGATTTTCCACATTTCCATGTCATTTGACTTTTGCGCTGCCAAGCGTGCACACTTTTGTCGAATTTATCGGCAGGCTGACATGTGTTGCCCCGGATGGGACGCACTTCCATTACAACCTAAAAATAGGGGTAACGCTGTGTAAAACGTAAATTAAAACCAGAATGCAATGATTTGAAATACATGTAAACCCTGGATTTAAATTGAAATAGTACAAAGGCAGGATATCAAATGTTGAAATTGACACGTTGTATTGTTTTTTGGAAAATGCGAGAGGCAATTCGAAAGTTACGTAGAAACCATAACGGAGAGAAGCCGCACAGTCGCACAGGCTTATGGGTCGTTGGAACACAGCAGCGCACAGCTCTGCCGTTACTCTAATTGAAGCCACACTGAACTCCTTTATCTGTTACTGTTTATTATTATTAAATATTATTAAAACATAAAGCATACGAGTGCTCAAACTCTGCCGGTACAATTCCTCCTCTCCCAGTTAACACCATGAACACTGGGAGGGGCGAATACCGATGACGTAACATAACACAGACAAAGAAAGGACTTGTGAAGCTGTTCAAGGTTTGGCACCCATGTGAGCAACAGTAATAATGAAACAAAATAATAATAAAAAATATATAGAAAATCTACACATTGTGCTAAAAATGATGATAAAAAAGGATATAAAACAAACAATATGACTTAGGGACGCATTATACAGTATTACACACACGGTCAGGCTTGAATACATATGCCGGTCGACTAACATTCATATCGACTTACGACCGGTCCGTTGGAACCAAACGTGGTAGTAAGTCGATGACTACTTGGATAGATAGATAGATAGATAGATAGATAGATAGATAGATAGATAGATAGATAGATAGTATGGATACATTTTGATGTTTTTGAAAGAAATTCATTTTTTTTTCATATATATTAGTTTGAAAATATAGCCAAGACAGTTGCTGATGGCTCTTACTGCTTGAAATGCCTCAATTGTTAAATTAATTTTGCACATCTGATCCCATTTTCAGCAGCCAGTGTCCTAACGGTCAATTCCCTTAGCTTATCCTTAAGAGGTCCTTTTCTGTGCTAATTGGTTATTAGAGAAACCTTTGTGATTGCAGTAGCACCGCTGACACCTCTTCTTCTGTTCACTTCTATTCCAAGGCTCTGACCACTTCTGGGTTCTGCCCAAGATGAAGCCGCTTTCTCTAGAAGCATGTCAGCCTACTGTTTCCTACAGAATGAAGATTACTCCATGCGACAGACACCTGTCTGTCTACCACCTTAAAAGCAGCCTTGAAGACCACTCTGTACACCACATCATTAGATCTTGGCCTTTTTGACCTGTTTGTCATTCCACTCCCATGAGATGGATGCAATGTATGCCAGCTAGACGGCGATGCCACTCGTTAAAAGTCGAAAGTTATTAAACACAAACAAGCTAATGTGAGCAGACTGGCAGGAGGGTAAATTCCCACGTCTGAACCCCACAGCCAGTTGCTGTCCATGTGGATGCCCCCTACTTCCTCCCAATCACTTCAGTCTGTTAGGTTAACTGGCCACTCCAAACCAGCACCATGTGTATGCCAGCAGGCCCGGTGGTGGTCTAACGCCCTCACCAGGGTTGTTTCTCAGTTTGACCCCAGTACTGATGAAACAGGCTACAGCCCCCACAACACAGAACTGGATCCAGCAGGTTTCTGAATGGAAAGACATGCTAATTAGCTAAAGTGAGGTGGTCTGAGTAGCCACTTGAGCCCCCCCACCGTCCTCGATGTCTGCACATGACGTGTTAAGAGTCGCCTATTGAACGCTCATCCGGCACGTCTCGGCAGTAACGGCTTTTAAATCCCAGAAAACAAGAAAATATCATCAGCCAAACACTCGGGGGGTTATTTTCAAAGGCTCCCAGTGTGATTTGATGGGCTGTTTCTAAACCTCGTCAAAGCTTCTTCAGTTTTGATAAATATAAAAATTATCTCATTGGTGACTGCTCCTTGTTTCATGGAGCCAAGTAAAATATCAAATAAATTAAAAGCTAAATGCTCCCTTTTGTTTATCTCTGTTCACTGAGTCGGGATGATAGGGTGGCACAGCAGTTAACAGTGCAGGCGACAGCACTATGGGTCTTGGGTTCAATTCCCAGTTCATGTCTCCATTTAATATTAACTCCTTCCCCGCTATGCTTGAAAAGTGTGGGTGGACTGGCGACTCTCAGTTAGCCCTGGTGTGGAGAGACTGGCATGTGTGGCACCCCCCATATGACAAGTCTCCACCACGTCATGGAGTTAAGAGCGTTCAGAATATTGAAGGAGTAATGGCGAAGCAAGGCTGGGGGAGGAGCATGCTCATTAGGTGCTGCCTCCCTCCTTAAGCACCACCCTCCCCTGGCATTTTAATGCATGCAAAACACCAACAAATGCCCAGAACTGTTAGGCCATTGGGGTGGGCTTCTGATTTAATTTCTCAACCAAGGGAGCTGTAATGGGGGGCCTGAATGTTGGCACTGCCAGCACTGGGAAATTGTAAGTGGGTCACTGACACTGTCACTTTCATCACGTGCTGCATTGGTTGCACCGCCCGCATTTGCTTTCTTCATCGGAGGGTCCGTTCCACTCCCCTACATCACTTTGCTCTTCTTTATTCACTTCTTGAGCTGGTGTAGTTTTTGGTTTACTTGAAGCAAATAAGTATGCAAGAAGAATCAAATGGGAGCTTAATTCCTCCTTCCACCATCTTGTGTCTTTTCCTACTTCAGTGCCTTCCTGGGTTGTTATTTGTTACTTGGTCTGCCAAGCAAAAGCCCCCTGAAGATAAACTGAATATTTTTAATGAAAATAAAAAGCATATGGAAAGTTGTTAAAAGGGCATCATTTCACTCCAAATACAATTTCGGGTTGATCAGGTTATATTTTATGATGATGGGCAGCCTGGCATCCCAGCCGGTATGGACCCACCAACCTTACCTAGCCAGCCAGCCAGTATAACAGATAGTCAGGAAGGGAGGTGTGACATTCCCCCTCCCGGCCAGGAGGTGGGCATTAAGGGACACTGTGGCAGCAATGGGTGGGGGACCCTTACCCGGCTGGGAGGCCACTGTAACGGATAAACTGCCAGGGTGGAGAAGCATCCTGACCGTGATGGGGAACAGAGCCTTCCCTGTTTGGGGGGCCAAAAGAATTGTAGGGCAGTGGCAGAGAGTGGCATTCCCTGTGGCAGCTGGGGTTGATCAGTTTTTATTTCATGGGGGCTGCCTTTACATCAGGAAGTGGGGGCTTCCTTATGTTTTTCCTTAGGAGCAGCCATTCTGACATTATAGCATGGAAAGCTGATGAACTGTGAGGTTGGGCTTGTTGGACTATTGGGGGTCTTACCCAAGCTGCCTTATTCACCCCCCGCCCCCCTAGTTCCAGCACTTGGAATGGTGCATTCTCTCCCCACCAGCCATCTTTTTCAAGTGTCTTGCCTCACTTTTAGGGACTTTAAGGGATGCTCTCCCTTAGGCCCACACTTGCTCCCTCTATTATATTCTGTCCTTCCATTATATTTTTATTGTATGGTTTTCTTTTTGATTGTTATTTAACACCTTTTTGCTGTTTTTTTTTATTTTTTTTAGTTTTAGGCTCGCTCCAGAGGTGGTGCACACTTGCAGGATGTCCTCTATATGCCTTAGAGAGGGTCTGATTATTTCATCCCTTTTTGCTATTTATGGACATAAAGGATGCCCAACTCCCTTCCCTCACCTTTTAAGACTTTGCCATCTGCCTTCATTTGTCTTTCAATTGTTAGCTTTGGCCTTACTTCCTTCCATTATACGTTTTGAGGTTAGGCGTTAGGGTTTGACCAAGTAAAAGAGTCAAAACCCGGCAGCCTGGGGACCCCCACAATACAAAGAAATGAAAATGGCCGAGTGGCTTTGGCTTTGAACTCATCCATTCATCAAATGCGTTGGTGTGCGCCCCCCGAGCAATGGCAGTAACAGACCACACAGACGCAAACAGCCCTGCAGCACCCATTCACTGAAGTCCGTAGTTTCAAAACGTTTGAAGGAGGAGGTGGAAAAATGAACAAAGTGAGAAGTGAGGAGCCTGCTGACCTGTCCAGTGTGCCACCTCTCCTCCCCTCGTGTTCCTTCACACACACCCAGACCTATTGTTCCAACGGGCAGGTCGCTCTTGACGGGTAACGAGCTGTGCGGCGCGCGACTGTGAAGGCTTTGGAAATCCACTCGCCGCCTTGTAGCCTTTCATTTTCACAGCTTCTCAAGAGGGCCGACTTGGATATCAGCCTATCCAGCGTATGCATATCACACCTGGGACCCGACTTGCTGAACCATCTGACACTGTTGGGGAGAGGGGGTCCAGTGGGGGTCAATGGGCACTCTTGTGTTAGACAAATAATGAGAGGCTGATCTGCTGAAAGGCTATGAAAGAAACACAAGAGATAAGAAAATAAACTCATAAAGCCGCACCTGACCACCCTCTGCCCCCCACCCACCATCGGCTCACTGCTTGGAGATGCTGGGTAATCAATACCAGCAAGCATGTTTTAGGACCAACCTTGGTTACCTGGTGACAGACACATCCATCCATCCATCCATCCATTATCCAACCTGCTATATCCTAACTACAGGGTCATGGGGGTCTGCTGGAGCCAATCACAGCCAACACAGGGTGCAAGGCAGGAAACAAACCTTGGGCAAGGCGCCTGCCCACCGCAGGGCACACACACACACACAGACACACTTATGACCAATTCAGGGAAAGCTTACGTTCATTGCCGTTCTTAATTGCCTAGTGCCTCCTAGTGCTCACGTGGGGTTCTCTCACAGGCGTGAGACCACCTGCCAGAAACTACCCTATAAATCCTGAGGGGGCTTCTACAGTTCCTGGCAGTTCACTTGGAGTGGTGAGTTTATTTGTGAATTTTGTTGTCACATACATGCGCCTTGGGGACAGTTTCAAAGACTCTGGAGATGGTAATTCCTCACCATTCCACAGGGCGACGCTGTATTCAAACACCTCTTCTCGTCCTCCCAATGAAAAGACCGGACGATTGACAACCTCAGCAACTCTGATGTCACTTCCTGTGTCCGTCCACCTGGACCCGCCTCTTCCTGCCTGGACTGTATTTAATTTACCCTGAAGTGCCACCACCTTGGAGCAGTCGCAGCTGTTCTGTGACTTGCATTTTCTTTCAGTTTTCTGGGGTTTGCCCCAACTCTTTGGCAATGTTTGTGTTTTTTCTTCCAACGTTTGCTTTGTTTCAGAAACTTGCTCTGGATTTCTGTATTGGGACCTTGTTCCTTACCTCTTTTTTATTTTAGGCAACTCCATTTTGCCTTTTATACTCTGCGGGGCTTGATTTGTGTGTGTGTTTGTGTGCGAAAGAAACACAAAGATAAGGGAAAAGATTGGGGGTCATCCCATTTATTAACAACTAGCAAAATACCCGCGCTGCACAGCGGCAAAGTACTGCCTTAAAACCTTTTTGAACTGAGGGAAAATATACCAATAATTATTTGTTAAGGATCTCTTTGTATACCACATTGTGAGTTCGGCCCTCCGGTTGTAATATGACCAAGCTGTGCGCTGAGCTTACTCTTGAGCATGTAACGTACAGTTGGCCATGTGAACAGTAATCTTGTTTCAGATCTCACAGCTTAGATTGCTGCTGTCAAAATCGGTTTGAGTTTCATGGTTTGTTTCAATTACGACAGTATTTACAGGACTTGTGTTGAAGAGACATTCGGCATCTGTCAAGCGTTGTAAGTATACAACCGGTTTCATCGATAACTTCACATCCAGCTTTTGAGAGTTTAAACATTCATAAACATCAAAGTGTCCACTACTGAAATCGTCACCTGTGAATCTAAGATGTTTAAGAGGCATTGGCGGTTGTCCAAAGGTGTAAAATATTTGGCCATTTCGGTAGACTTGAAAGCAACAACCGAACAATTCAGCGGCAGCCATCAACTCACATGCAGAACCATAGGTGAAGGGCTTAAGCATTTCACTCTTCTAGTGCTCCTGTGTAGTATAATTATCTCCTGTACCGTCATCAGTCCACACCTTGAACCTGTCCCAGTCATTCAATACATAAGACACAATGTTCCTCCGGATATCAAGAGTGAGCCTGATATGGCCGTGCAATATGTAACAAAGAGAATGGAAAAGGTAGGTGGTATCTCCGTGCATGGAAACCACTCGGTAAGTGACAGTTCTTTGATCGATGGTGATCACCTCGATAGACATGTTAATGGGGAATGCGGTTGGAATGATAAAGGAAATGTGTACCTGAACAATGTAAAGTAAGTCTAAAATACCTACACAATAACTATAATCGTAATAAACGAACAATAAAACAGCGGAGAAGCCATGGATTAAATTAAAAGGCTGTAGTTATCAGCAGGCAGAAGTGAATCCCGTGGTGAAGCAAGGAAGGGAATGTAGAGACTGGAACGACGGACGGCCTTATATAGGCAGGCAGCCAACAACGTGGGAGGCGTTGGGGTGGGGGACCCAACGCCGCCTCACACGGTGACCGAGCTGCAGGCTATGGACGTATATATGTACGTAAGTAGGATTCAGCTAGCGTTGGGAACCCGCGTACCAAATTTCTTGAAGATGGGCCCATAAGTAACAAAGACCGTTGAAAAGTTCAATATGGCAGCTGACAGTAGCATCATACCACTGAAACAAGTCGTACATTGGTTTCGGTTAGCGCAGGAAGCCACCTACCAAATTTCGTGAAGATGGGGCCATAAATAAGAAAGTTCAACATGGCAGACGTTGTCGACCGTTATGACCGTTACGTGTAGAATTTTGAAATGAAACCTGCTTAACTTTTGTAAGTAATCTGTAAGGAATGAGCCTGCCAAATGTCAGCCTTCAACCTACACGGAAAGTTGGAGAATTAGTGATGAGTCAGTGAGTGAGTGAGGGCTTTGCCTTTTATTAGTATAGATAGTGTAAGAGCCATTTGACAGTTTTTAAGGGTATATTAAGTTGATAGACTATTTCCTTAGTTATGTGAAATGTTTGCCTATCAATTAGTGCATAGCGTATAGGGGGCACTTATACACCCCCACATGAACTGAATTGGTGTATTCTGACTGTTTCTTGTCCCTCTGATTGCAGATTAGGCCCAGTTAGTGAGCTGACTTGCTGTATGTAAGGCATGGAGGGCACACGGGCCTTAAGGTGGTAAGCGCAGCACCATATGTTTAGAACGTAAAGAAATAAAACTCAATCTTAATTAACAACTGAAGTTTAACAAGAAAAAGTTATGTTTAAAGAAGAAATATTTTTCCTTTTTGGCCTTTAATTCTACGTGTGTGCCAACTTTTCTCCATTCTTGTGTGGACTATTTGCTTTGAAATTTCACCAAACCTTTTTTAAAATGAGCTTTTTTGGTCCGCGTTCGACTCCCGCCTTATCCCGCCTTGCCTACCAGCAGCTACAAACAGCTTTGAAACAATTTCACTCAAGTCGGGTCCAGGATGGGTACCAACTGGCTAAAAGGGAGGAGCTGGCATTATTGATGTAGGGGAGGAAGGGGGCGTGTCCAAAGGTCAGGAGCAGGGCGGGGACTGGAGCCGGAATGTAGAATCGGATTGGACGCTTCCATCTGATGATCCGCAGAGGAGGGAGAAAAAGACGTCAGTGCACTCTGTGAACCCCTGACCACCATGGCATGCTACATTTAGTCAAGCCCACTGGCATGTGGAACTAACCCTTTTTATTTTATAAAGTGCTGTGTTTGCCCTAGGGTGGCATGGTGGTAGAGCTGCTGCCTAACAGTAAGGAGACCTGGGTTCGCTTCCCAGGGTCCTCCCTGCATGGAGTTTACATGTTCTCCCTGTGTCTGCATGGGTTTCCTCCCAGAGTCCAAAGACATGCAGGTTAGGTGTATTAGCGATCCTAAATTGTCTCTAGTGTGTGCTTGGGGTGTGGGAATGTGTGTGCCCTGCCCAGGATTTGTTCCTGCCTTGCGCCCTGTGTTGGCTGGGATTGGCTCCAGCGTGACCCTGTGTTAGGAGGTTAGAAAATGACTGACTTACTGACTGTGTTTGCCCTCTGGTGAGATCTTTCTGGGATTTTCCGGGACTCCTATGTCAACAGCACATCTAAAATGAATATTATTTTTGGGTGGAATATTCCTTTAAATGCTTAACATTTAAAAACACATTTTGGAAATGCTGACAGGTGTAATACAGGGAACTACCTGGCAAATTGATGGCAGATTGTCTGTTTTAGCAGACAAGTGACCACCGGGGGGCGCTGCAGCTCCCCAAACCCCAGACACAAAGGCACAGACAGAAGCCGTCATTAAAATAAAGGGTTTAATTCTTTTAAATTCCTCCACACACAGGCTTCAGAAGGCCCACGGCACACACAACACGATTCTCAAAGCTTTTTCTTTCTCCTCCATCTGGCTCTGCCCGACTCAGTCTGGACCAGGTGATGGTGGCTGCTCCTTTTATATGAACCCTGGGAGCTCTTCTGGGAGTTCCGCTACTGTGCCTCAGGAGTGGGATATGTCGCGCTGTGGTGACAGTGTGTGCCTGTGTGTTCGTATGAGTGAGAGTGTTTATAGAACATGGTATAGTAGGTTAAATAGTTACATGGTGGCACTTATCTTGAGCAGGTTAGGTGAGCTCCAAGCTCTGGTAGTAGTAGGAGAAACGGCAAGCGGCTGCGGGCTGAAGGTGCACATTCACAAGCAAGAAGAGAAGTTCATGGTGCCCGACACGAGACAACCCACCTGCAACGTGTAACATGTCCAGATGCCAAGGTACCCAGCTACGTGTAGAAGAATGAAAAAATGTGCCGTTTCGTGTAGTTAGATAAGTGGGTCCCCGGAAAGTGAAATGAGTAGTGATCACTTACTGGGAGAGTAATGGGAAGTTGTAAGGGCCGTCTTGTGAATAGTTGTGAATACACGTGCCATTACAGGGGAGTTGGCTTTGTAAACTTGCTGCCGGATCGCATCACTTGGAACAGATTAAGGTGAGTGCGTGGCAATTGGTGGAAGTGGGGCAAGGAATCGGTCAGGATTTAAGGCAGAAATGTGGAGGATGTATAAGCAGGGCAAAACTGCCATCAGGGAGGTGGGCACTAAACTGGAGAGAGAGAGACAGAGAGAGGGAGAGAAAGAGAGAGAGAGATGAAGAGAGAGACACTGTCAGAAGGGGCAGAGCCTGAGAGCGAGAGAGAATGACAGAGAAAGAGAAAGAGAGACAGACAGAGGAACAGAGAGAAAGAGAGAGAGAGTGTCAAAAGGGGTGGAGCCTGGAAGAGAGAGTGAGAGAGAAAGGGAGAGAGAGAGAGAGACACTGTCAGAAGGGGTGGAGCCTGAGAGAGAGATAGATAGTTAGACAGAGAAGGAGAGAGAGAGAGAGAGAGAGAGAGAGAGACACACACACAGTCAGAAGGGGCAGAGCCTGAGAGCGAGAGAGAATGACTGAGAAAGAGAAAGAGAGACAGACAGAGGAACAGAGAGAAAGAGAGAGAGAGTGTCAAAAGGGGTGGAGCCTGGAAGAGAGAGTGAGAGAGAAAGAGAGAGAGAGAGAGACACTGTCAGAAGGGGTGGAGCCTGAGAGAGAGATAGATAGTCAGACAGAGAAGGAGAGAGAGAGAGAGACACACACACACAGTCAGAAGGGGCAGAGCCTAAAAGAGAGAGAACGACAGAGAAAGTGAGAGAGAGACAGACAGAGGAACAAAGAGAAAGAGAGAGAGAGAGACTGTCAAAAGGGGTGGAGCATGGGAGACAGAGACAGAGAAAGAGACACACACACACAAACACAGCCAGAAGGGGTTAAGCCTGTGAGACATGGCGAGAGAAAGAAGGAGGGAGGGAGAGAGAGGGGGAACAAAAGAAAGATGAAGAGAGAGAAACACTGTCAGAAGGGGTGGAGCTTGGAAGAGAGAGAGGCAGAGAGAGAGAGAGAGAGAGAGAGACTGTCAAAAGAGGTGGAGCATGGGAGACGGAGCCAGAGAAGGAGACACACATGCACACACACAATCAGAGAGGGTTAAGCCTGTGAGAGAGAGAGAGAGAGAGAGAGAGAGAGAGAAAGATACACATACAAGGTCAGAAGGGGCGGAGTCTGTGAGACAGAGATAATTACAGAGAAAGAGAGAGAGAGAGACACACACACATATACACACACGGTCAAAAGGAGCAGAGTCTGGTAAACACAGAGGTAGAGAAAGAGAGGCACTTTCGGTTGGGGCAGAGCCTGGGAAACATAGAGAGAGACAAAGAGAGAGAAAGCCCAAGCACAAGTTTCGAGAGTAGCTCACAGGGAGTCATTCTGGGTATGTCTGTAGCCCAGCAAAGTAGGGCTTGTAAATCACCTCAGTGCCACCTGGTGGAACCCACAGGGCTGCCCATAAGAACTACAATTCCCAGTATGCCTTGTGGGTCTCTGTAGCTGTACCGAAGCCCAGGAGGGGCTGTCATCTAGGGTACAGGGGGAGACTACGTCCTTAATAAATCATCTTCCCATGTTCTTCCACTCTATTGGTATCCCTGCCAGATAAGGATTCCAGTTCTGCTGGATGCCAGTCTCTCACAGGACCCTTGTTAAGTGCTGAAGTGGACCAGGAATAAAATGGAAGCCTTCTGTAAATCAAAGGTTTCAAACCTGCTCTAAGTATTTCAGAGCTGTGGAGCCAGCAGGAATCAAATGTTATTGGGGTATCAGTCCATTGCAGAGCTCACACCGGACAAACTTAACGACCAATTAAGCAGGCAGGTATCTTTGGGATGTGAGTAAGGAAGCCACGAAGACACACGGAGATAGGATTCAAATTCAGCAACCTGGACCGCTGTGTCACTGGAAAGGACGCAAATTGAAGTTCGTTTTAAGATGAGTGCTGCCTGTAATTTCTAGAAGATGAACCCTTGGCTATCCACCTACAGCTTTCACATGACATACGTTTACTGAATTCCGCTGATGTGGGGGCTCCAGGAAGAAGCCAAACATGTGGGGGTCCCCACAGTACCAGCGACCATCCATATGTACTGTACTGCTTCAGACAAGTTTGTCTCCCCTCGGCCGGCAATTTCTGCACCACTGGCTTTTTGTTTACTGGAAGCTTTACAGAGATGGAAGCAACGGTTTTCCTCGTAAATATTCATTTTCTTTAAATATTCCGGTGGGACTGACGAGCAAGATGAAGTTCAGTGAGCCGGGGAGGGCAAAGCCCGGCTGTGTTTCTCTAATAAGCCTACCAAGGATTGCAGGCCGATTTCACGGGAAAGAAGCAAAGCCTTGTTTGGCCATCATCTAAATATCGTCTGCCGCACTAGCTTCTCCCTACGCTGGGGGATTTGTGAGTTTTTGCTTTATAAATCAAATTCATGGGATGGCCTAAATGAATTAATAATTGGATCCATATGCTCGCCCAGAATTGCTGGCCTTTCGACGTCGCAGTGTTTAAACAGTTATTCACACAGGCTTTCACCTGTCGGGACCTCCACAGCTGACCAGTTCAGAGCCGAATTGGGAACCCGATGGGCCTCCAATGGCCCCCAATGGCCGTGAATTCTCCAAATGCTGGTTCTCTCCCAAGAAATTGAGACATAAAGGAAGTTTGAAGCTACAAAGACTCCTTCTAGAGTTGGCCATCTGGCCAAACTGAGGAATTGGGCAAGAAGTCGGGGAGGTAACAGAGGACCTAATGGCCGCTCTAACAGAGCTTCATAAATCGTCTACTGAGATGGGAGAACCCGTCAGAAGGACCACCATCTCAGTGGCACTCCCTTCAACTGGGGGTCTCAGGCTAGAGAGGACTAAATAAAAGGCACTCTGCTGGGAAGAATGGGATAAACTGTCCAATTCCAGGCGGGAAAAGCTTGTAAAGACATACAAGGGGACTCAAAGCTGGAACTGCTGCTAATGGGGCTTTAACAAAGTACTGAATGAGGGGTCGCAATACTTCTATAGATAGCAGTTTTTGAATTTCAACAAATTTGCACTTTTTTTGAAAACATCATTATGGGTTATTGAGGGTAGATAAACTCACAAAAATGACAAATTTATCCATTTCAAATTTCTGAGTTCACTATATACATACTATGAATGCATACCATGAATACCATACCATGAATACATATCTATATCTATATCTATATCTGTATATATATATATATATATATATATCTGTATATATATATATATATATATATATATATATATATATATATATAATATAAATTATATATGTATATAAATATATATAAATAAAAATATATATATATATATATATATATATATATATATATATATATATATATATGCACCCCTTCTCGGGGATCAAACCTTGGACGTCAGCGGTGAAGCCTCTTTACGTTGCGCCATGGCGTGTGGTACGTTTATTTGACAGCATGTAGATCAGGATAATTACATTCATGGCATTCATACTCTGAATCAAAATCTGATTGTATGGGTGGTTACCTATCAGGTAACACTTGTGGTTGGTCTGCAAGTTGGCAAACATCCGCCACGGTGCCCTCTTTCAGTTGTGAGAAGCAGATCATAGAATGGTTGAATAGTTTATGTAATTACCCCTATCTACATGCTGTCAAATAAAAGAACCACACGCCGTGGCGCAATGTAAAGAGGCTTTGCCTCTAATAGTGATGTCTGAGGTTCGATCCCCAAGAGGGGTGCAGTGAGTGTGTACGCCTGATGAGCCCAGAATTAGGGCAAAACAACACATGTTGCATATTCTTTGCATTATTTGACAGTAAACTATTCAACCATAGATATGTATATACAGTATGTATATCTATCTATCTATCTATCTATCTATCTATACTAATAAAAGGCAAAGCCCTCACTGACTCACTGACTCATCACTAATTCTCCAACTTCCCGTGTAGGTAGAAGGCTGAAATTTGGCAGGCTCATTCCTTACAGCTTCCATACAAAAGTTAAGCAGGTTTCATTTCAAAATTCTACACGTAACGGTCATAACGGTCAACAACGTTCGCCATGTTGAACTCTCTTATTTACGGCCCCATCTTCACGAAATTTGGTAGGCGGCTTCCCTGCGCTAATCAAAACCGATGTACGTACTTATTTCGATGGTATGACGCCACTGTCGGCCGCCATATTGAACTTTTCAACGGTCTTTGTTACTTATGGGTCCATCATCAAGAAATTTGGTACGCGGGTACCCAACGCTAACTGAATCCTACTTACGTACATATAAACGTCCATAGCCTGCAGCTCGGTCACCGTATGAGGACTTTTAGACTTGCTTTACATTGTTCAGGTACCCATTTCCTTTCCCCCATTAACATGTTTATCGAGGTGATCACCATCGATCAAAGAACTGTCACTTACAGAGTGGTTTCCATGCCCGGAGATACCACCTACCTTTTCCATTCTCTTTCTTATATATTGCACGGCCATATCAGGCTCACTCTTGATATCCGGAGGAACATTGTGTCTTATGTATTGAATGACTGGGACAGGTTCAAGGTGTGGACTGATGACGGTACAGGAGATAATTATACTACACAGGAGCACTAGAAGAGTGAAATGCTTAAGCCCCTTATCTATGGATCTGCATGTGAGTTGATGGCTGCCACTGAATTGTTCGGTTGTCGCTTTCAAGTGTACCGAAATGGCCAAATATTTTACACCTTTAGATAACCGCCAAACTCTCAAAAGCTGGATGTGAAGTTATCGATAAAACCGGTTGTATACTTACAATGCTTGACAGATGCCGAATGTCACTTCAACACAAGTCCTGCAAACACTGTCGTAATTGAAACAAACCATGAAACTCAAACCGATTATGACAGCAGCAATCCAAGCTGTGAGATTTGAAACACGATTACTGTTCACATGGCCAACTGTACGTTGTATGCTCAAGAGTAAGCTCAGCGCACAGCTTGGTCATATTACAACCGGAGGCCGAACTCACAATGTGGTATACAAAGAGATCCTTAACAAATAATTATTGGTATATTTTCCCTCAGTTTAAAAAGGTTTAATTTTCTTCTTAATAAAAATTTTAAGGCAGTACTTTACCGCTGTGAAGCGCGGGTATTTTTCTACTATATATATATATATATATATATTAGAGGGCGGCTGTGGCACCATGGATTCCTGCAGAGCACTCTGGGAGTTGGAGTTTAGCACAACTACAACCACAAGTGATTCCAGGTCTAAGTAATGCACTTGGAACACTTCCAGGACCAGCTTAAAAGGAGCCGCCTCACTCCACTCAAAGAGCCAAAGTCAGGTGGAAGAGGACGAAGCTTGTCAGGAGGAGAAGTGGAGGTGAGAGAAAGGAAGAGAAAGAGAGGAGAAGAGTATCTTCTGTGCTTGGGTCTTTGTACCATGCAGTGCTGTAGGAAGCAAGAGAAAAGCGCTTCCCCACTGAAATAAAAGTGTGCTGTGCAACTCCTGTGTCTCTGCCTGCCTGTGTCAGGTTAGGGTGGCTAAATGTGCCCGGGAAGTCCACAATATATATATATATCCATCCATCCATTTTCTAACCCGTTGAATCCGAATACAGGGTCACGGGGGTCTGCTGGAGCCAATCCCAGCCAACACAGGGCACAAGGCAGGAACCAATCTTGGGCAGGGTGCCAACCCACTGCAGGACACACACAAACACACCCACACACCAAGCACACACTAGGGCCAATTTAGAATCGCCAATCCACCTATCCTGCATGTCTTTGGATTGTGGGAAGAGGAAACCCACACAGACACGGGGAGAACATGCAAACTCCACGCAGGGAGGACCCGGGAAGCGAACCCGGGTCTCCTAACTGCGAGGCAGCAGCGCTACCACTGCGCCACCGTGCCGCCCTTTATATATATATATATACACATCCTAATTAAAGAACAAGTGTCTGTGTGTCTGGTTGCTATGCTTCTGTCATTCTGGCACATAACAAACATTCTTATTAATAAAATGCATTTGCAATTCCAACAGTTGGCGCATCACAAACATTACCACTGCTTTTATGAATCCCATTCCAAATGGCATTTAACATTTGCACTTGGGAAGCAGTCAAAGGGTTCAAAGGTTGGTGCTGAGTGTTAATGCCTCTCCTTTTCCACCCCACATACTGCCAGAAGACAGAACCACTTAAACAACTCACTTTTGTATGTTCCTGACCACACTTCCTGCCCTACAAACACGCTCTTCCTGCTCTCCCACTATAAATGCATTCAGTTCTCCTGTTTAGCAAGTATAGAATAAAGACTCAGTGTCAGTTGTTGGTGATGGTGACTACTGTTTTTTTGATTTTTGTAACAATATTCGGGGTGGATCTTCTTTGTGTTCTTCTTATAAGATATATACTATATATATATATATATTGTGAGACTTGACCGGACACCACCAGTCAGAGACCACATCTTTATAAAAACCACACGTTTATTAATCATAAATAATCACAGGAATAAAGTCCCAAACACCACACAATGCACACAGCAATTATTCTCCCCAATAATCCTTCTTTTCATCAGTCTTTTAGCTGCCAATCTCCTCCTGGGAGCTTCGTCCTGCTCCCTCTCCTGACTCTAGCTCCCAGATTGTTGGAAGGCAGCGCCTTTTATTCCTGCCCAGATGTGCTCCAGTTTGCTGATGACGTCCATGACACACACACACAGAGGCCCATTATACATACTACACCCTTATTGTCACATAGTACCGTTTCATTCCTCAAATAGCACATGTCATTGCACACTAAATGTTCCAAGGCTCATGCCCATTTCAAATGGCACTCTGATCCATGAAATTGACTTCCACGGTACCCGAGACTGGATCAGCGGCAGATCAGATCATCGCTACACTAAGGGCTGTTCATTATAGTTGCTGAATGCAATAATATTAATAATAATACCTTTTATTTATATAGCACCTTTCCCATGATCAGCGGCACACCGTGTCCCTGCTTTAACCACAGGTTTATTTTGAAAGAAGCAGAAATCACCTGTAGCACACGGATTAAAGGGGCAATATTTCAGATGGCACCGTGGTATTCTTGAGGAAACATGAGGTGGGCAGTAATTCAGATGGCGCTGTGGTATCCTCAGTGTCCAAGTACATGGATTTATTCTAAACAGCAGGCCTTTGGCTTGTGAGTTTTTTAGGCAAAGGCTCTTTAGATGCCCAGGACTTGTGACGTTGTTTCCTTTTAGGTTTGATGTTAGATGTTTGCTGCTCTTTTCTAGTCTGTTCTTTTCATTTTCTTTCTTCAAGCCCCAAAACCCCCCACAAAACTCATTCCAACTTTAAAATGCTCAGATGAATTTCTTGTGATGGACTGGAGAGGACCACTCTTTGTGTCTTCTGTCTCTTCTGAGATTTCTGTGATCTACTTGGCTCCGCCTCTTAGCCCTTCCTCATGCTGGCATGTGGTTGCTGGCCCCTCCCACTGGTGCCTGTTGCTATGCAACATTAATTGTGCTTCAGACACATGATGGGAGGGGCGTTGGAAATCCAAGTGTTTCTCATCAGTGGCCTTCACTCAAGCCTTAATGCATCCATCCATCCATCCAGCCAGCCAGCCTGTATAAGAACCTCTGGCGCTGCGATCGGCAGGTTTGGTGTTTGTGTTTTATCTTTCATGATGGTTTACTTGTATTAGATTCCGCCTTTGCTTTTGATACTTTTGCTGGATTTCTCTGCATGCCTTCTCGTGCTTTGATCTCTGCCTCTTTTCTGACTTGTCTTTTGAACTGCGGCCATTAATAAAATATCCCGCCGCCTTTCACCTGCTAGCTATGGTGTCCGCCCGCCCTGCCTGCTCATCCAGCTCTGTACCTCAGCTTGGTTTGTGCCGCCAGCGTGCTTTACATTTACAGGGGCTGCCACACTACTGACGCCATGCCCACGGTTGCCTCTGTGAATGTACTGGGGTGGAAGGGGGGTTGCCTAATCCAAACCCCTCTGTGGCTTGCACCAGTGCAGCATTTCGGGTTGGACTGACTCTTCATGAACTGATCCCTGGCCCATTGATTTGTTCCCATTTTCTGTTTCAGAGATTTTCAAAAACACACCTAAGCCTTACAGACTGCAATGGCCTTTAGATGCCACTTGAATGTTGGCACCAAATGAACAAGGCCAGTGTGTGTGGCACACAAACATGTACTCACTGTATGCCATCACATAGTGACATAACCAGAAAAGCCAGAGAGTACAAATTAATGATCTGAACTCCACCATGAACATGGACGCTCTGCCGGACCACAGCACCTTGGCCAGCCACAGTATACAAGAAACGTAAAGAAACTGACATATATAACACAACAATACTGAACAATTAAATGACAACTTCAAAAAAAAAAAAAACATCAATCCTAACAGCAAAAACTTGAAAAATAACAGAGGCACTCACTGGGCACATTATGAGGAACACCTGACTAATCGGCCAATCACGCGGTAGCAATGCACTGCATAGAAACAATCAGAGGTGGGTAAGGAGCTTCAGTTCCTGTACACATCAAACACCAGAATGGGGAAACAACATGGGATCTCAGTGATTTCAAGCGTGGCGTGATTGTCGGTGCCAGGTGGGTTGGTTTGTGTATTTCTGTACCTGCTGATATTCTGGGATGTTCACACACGACAGTCTGAAGAGTGGATGTGAAAAACACAAAAAAAAAATCAGTGAGTGGCAGTTACAGTGGCCTGTAAACATATTCAGTCCCCTTGAAAGTCATCCGAAATTTCTGCATGACAAAAAGATGTTAAAAATACTGAAAATGGGTAAATATGTGGAGAGAAAATTAGGATGACTTTCAAGAGGGGTTGGATGCTTTTGAACCCCAGTGTAGTTGAGGTGAAAGGTCCGAGCAGAATGGCCAGACGGTTCAGGAATGAATAACATGACAAACCTGGAGATGGAGGGGCTACAACAGGAGAAGACCCCGTTGAGTGCCAGTCCTATCAGCCAAGAACAGAAAGCATTTTTGTGGAAATAAGAAACCTTTTCATTTTTATAAGCGGCACAGTGGCAGTGTTGCTGCTTTACTGTAAGGAGATTGTGGGTTCGCTTCCTGGGTCCTCCCTGCATCGAGAGTGCTGTGAGTAGTGAGAAAAGTGTTATATAAATGTAAAGAATTATTATTATTATTATTATTATTATTATTATTATTATTATTATTATTATTATTATTATTATTAATGAAAGATTCTTTGTTGCCCTCATATCTAGCCAGGGTTTGGTGGTATATCTCCCTCTAGTGGGCATTACTGGAAGTATCTTGGAATTCATTCTTTTGAAACTTCTTGGGATTTATGAGCTTTGGGAGTCCCAGTCCACAACTCCCTCAAGAATGTAGCTTTACAGGGTCGACTGATTAGGATTTTAGCCTGCTGGGTCGTTATAGTTTGGAGGGCACATGCCACTTTGGCCATTTCATGGTGCTGCACTCGTAACACGTGCAGAAGAAATGAACCGTAACAGAGCCTCAGCGATTGCCTTTCTAGTCACAAATCGTAAAGTAACAAACTTTATGTAAAAAACTGGGAGGTCTGGAATGCTGCGCCATCCCCTTAAAGCCGAGTACTGGGATCCCGTATCGCGTCTCGTCACAAACATGGCAACAATAAACAAGACGGCTATGGCAACGAGACAATCTTCCAAAATGGCGGTAAAAAGCAAAATGGCACCTCGAAGACCTCAAAAACACAGCGTTATTATTTTATAACAAGAAAGAAATAGCTCAAAATGAACGTACAAGTATGGAAAGACTCATGATATTTAGATGACGGTCAGTTGCCATTCGGACCCCCAGCGTTTCTTATGTAAAGGGATGCACTTCTTCTTCTTGTACTTGCTGGTGTAACAGGGTCACACTTGTAGCCCCCCTTGCCAGACTTGAGTTGATCTAAGTGAGTCACTTTTTGTATTCCTATTCTTACTCCTGAGGTGCCATTTAGCTGTTAACTGCTGCCCCTCACCTCCCACCCTGCCCACTCTCCCTGGTCTCAACCCTGGTGCCGCTCTCTTCTGCGGCAGAGACTCCATTCTGTAGCCCTCGTGCAAATCTTACATGACACTGTGAACTTCTACACACGGGCCTGTCACAAGCGCACTTCAGTCTCTTAGATGACGGGCCTTTCATCTGACTCTCCCCCCTCCCGGCCCCCCCAGCGCCTTATTACATTTTAAAAGCTGCTTCCTGCCAGTAATGGAGTTCTTCTTTTTGGATCTCCAACATAATAACTTGTGACAGTAAAAACAGATCCAGACAGAACCTCAGCTCGATCAAAGACTTGAGGGGGTGTCACAGCTTCCCACACCCCCCCACCCCGGTCTTCGCCACTGACATAATGTAATGTAATTCCTTTACCTGCTCGTCTGTAGCTTTATTTTGATATCTCCATAAACGATCAGCATACGGAGTTGTGAAACACGGTAGAAAGTCCAGGGGTGGCGTCATGTTTAGGAGCGTTTGGGGGGCTCAGTGGACAGTCTGGACAATTTTAGACGTTTGTTCACTTACTCTCATGGACAGAGGTTTCATAATTTTGCTTTTTGAAAATTGTATCAAGGATTCAAATGCAAAAATATGAACAATAATGGAATGTGACGACACGTATTAACAGAATACATACTGGGAGGGATGGCCGGGATCATTACCAGCCAAAAAAAAAAAATCAAACTGATTTATAAAAGCTGGCACAGGAACAACATACCCTTTATAAATCACAATCACCTTGTAAAGATGCATACGTGTACCACCCTGCCACCTTGAAACGTCTATATACAGTATGAAGCATGCTAATCAACCTCATGCATATGTAATCACGATGCTGCAGTAAATTCATTGGCTGCAAAAGGAACCTCCCACCTGACACAGGGACACACCCCGCCCACCCCCTTGCATTCAAAAGCTTCTGGCTGGGCTCATCAACTGAGAGTGGCACTGTGGCACCTCTGCTCTGCATTCTGGGGATCAGAGAAAGGAATAAGGTTCTGGCATCCATGTGGGTGCCCGCTATCACCTGGCACATGTAATGACGTGATTGGTGATGAACAGCACAGGCCACAGCCGATTACTTTACCCAATGAGTCATTCACCACGTGCAGTCCCATCACAGCATTATGTCGACCTCAGAATAAATGAATCACGGCTTGACCCGGACCACCCAGCCACATCTTGATGTCCCAGGTGACTTGTGCGTTAACAGGATGTCACAAAAGGCAGGTCCATTCTCGCTAGGCGCCCTTATTGAAATGTGAGTGCAGTTAGTTGCTCCAGTTACATTTACGGATGTAAGTTTCTGTTTTATGTTGGCACAAACATGTCAAGTTTCATGTTTGTGAACCCACGCCACATGAACACAGGGTACAGAGCCTCGCCTGCCAGTTAATGGCTTCCAGCACAGCAGGCATGATGGAGTGAAGCTTGGCAGGGATATTCCTCACTTGTCAGCCAGTAAAAAAAGGCAGCCGATATAAACTGACGAATAACCAAAAACGCTCTTCAGTCTAAACACGCAGCATTGGTCCTCTTAAAAGGGAGCTAAAATGGAGTCATAAAATGGAGGTGTAGTGTGTTGTATTTGGCTAACACCTTAGAACATTTATGATACAATTAATTACATATCTTTTAGTTTTCCAATCAGAGCACAGGCAGGTCAAATGACTTGCTCAGGGTCACACTGGTGTCAGCAGTGGGATTTGAACCCCCAACCTCAGCGTCTGAAGTCCAAAGCCTTAACCACTTCTGGTATAAATACAATGGAAATCAAATGACTCAGTAGTCCTCGATGGATGAAAGCATTCTGTATGGCTTCCTTACAAGTAAGTCCACCGTCAGGTACCTTCTTCAGGTCTTCACCTTCTTACCTCCTTAACTTGACACATCGGCTTCTGTTGACCATTTATTGATTTGGCTGACGCCTTACAACCTTTATGACACATTTTCATCCATGTCTTTTGGTTTTCCAATTGCAACACAGGCAGGTCAGGTGACTCGCTCAGGGTCACACGGGTGTCAGTAGTGGGATTTGAACCCCCAACCTCAGGGTCTGAAGTCCAAAGCCTTAACCACTGCACCTCACTGCCCACCTTTCACAATCCTCTCCTCACAGAGACCATTGGGTGTCCTTAACAGACTGAGATGTGCTGTTGTGAGCTGCCTCTCGTGCAGGGTGACTTCATGAACAGGACATATTTTTGAAAGAAGTCCTCCTCAGAGAATATAACTCTATGGTGGCAAGCACCCAAGGTTACAGTGTGGTCCCATCTGTGTCTGCCCCTCTGCTGCTATTCTGCTAACTCTTCCTTAGGCAGCCATCAAACGCAAAAAAAAGAGCATCCTGCGAACATTAATTTTATTTTAATTCTTTTCATTTTTATTACTATTTAATTTAATATTGTTTCTTTGTATCAGTATACTGCTGCTGGATTATGTGAATTTCCCCTTGGAATTAATAAAGTATCTATCTATCTATCTATCTATCTATCTATCTATCTATTATATAGTGCCTTTCACTCTATCTATCTATCTATCTATTATATAGTGCCTTTCACTCTATCTATCTATCTATCTATTATATAGTGCCTTTCATATCTATCTATCTATCTATCTATCCATCCATTATCCAACCCACTAGATCCTAACTACAGGGTCACGGGGATCTGTTGGAGCCAATCCCAGCCAACACAGGGCGCAAGGCAGGAAACAAACCCCGGGCAGGGCGCCAGCCCACCGCAGGGCACACACACACACACGCGGGACAATTTAGGATCGCCAATCCACCTAACCTGCATGTCTTTGGATTGTGGGAGGAAACCGGAGCACCCGGAGGAAACCCAAGCAGACATGGGGAAGAACATACAAACTCCATGCAGGGAGGACCCGGGAAGCAAACCCAGGTCTCCTAACTGCGAGGCAGCAGCGCTACCCACTTCGCCACCATGCCACCCCAAAAAAAGAGCAAAATATACAAAATAGATGAGCAGAAATAATGCTGACCATTTAATAAATGTGCGTAGCGGTCCTGTGCTACTCAGATTCCCACCAATTTTGGTGGGGGGTCACAGAAGTGCACCCAGCCTCGGCCCAACTGCACCACTCACACACAGAGACACAAATTAACAGCAGATCAAATAAATAACAATGCGGTATAACAAATGAAATGAAAAAGCTAACAACAAATAAAGAGCTCACCCCCCTCCCCCCCCACGATATTAAATACCAACACAACAACCAACACTCATGACTGACTCCATAAACGTCCAAATGCAACAGTAGCGGATGGAGTGGAACGGAGGACATGATGACGATCTAGGGATCAGCCTTGTGTATTAAAGAGGCCTATTGGTGGTCCTGATGCATTGAGGGGTGAAGAGATCTGGGGGGGTGCACTCCCTCCAACGAACTGCGATGGCCAGGCATGCATGAGACGGTCCAATACCCCCTTACAGGATCGACGATCCACGATAGAAACGACATTCCACAGGTAGTAACGCAGATGAGAGAGTCGGCCGAACTGCTTAGCCGGCTTACTGCTTAGCCAGCTCCCTTTTAACATTCTTGTCCCCAGTAGCTCCTGCATGCTCCTCAACTGTCCAATCAGTGCTAATACCCATGGGGCAGCTGGGAAATGGAGTCCTTTAAGTTGGAGTGTCCACTTTTATTAGATAGTCTAATTCAGCGTTTCTCAACCTTTAAGTATTTGCGACCCTTGTTTTCATAACTGTTTTAATCTTGCACCCCTAACATTTTTTAGAAAGGAGCCCACTAATACCAATTTATTCTTTTTTAATTAATGATATATTTTATTATACCTACTTAACTTTTATCTAACTCTATATTTATTTTTCTAGTATCAGAATGTAGTTTAAGTTAATTTGTTTTGGTTTCAATAGATATATTTTTCATATTTTTGATTCTTGTTTTCTTTTTTTCACATATTTGCACCCCCCCTTTTTGTTACTTCACGCCCCCCTAGGGGGGCCCGCCCCACAGTTTGAGAACCACTGGTCTAATTGATACAGAGTTTGGTGCTTTCTGTCTTACTATATGGTTGTGAGACATGGACACTATCCAGTGACCTGAGATGAAGACTGGACTCCTTCGGTGTTGTGTCTCTTCAGATAATCCTTGGGTGTTGCTGGTTTGACTTTGTGTTTCTCATGGGGTCCTGAATGAGGCACATTACCTGCATTGTGAGGGAGCGTACGTTACTGCACTACCATGAATGTGGTGCGATCAGTGGACCCTCGTTGTTGAGGACCCGAGTGGCTGGACCAGTCCAAGGGGACGCCCACGTAACACCTGGCTGCAGCATATTCCTTGAGAATGGGACTGGACCGCGTGTCTGCCCATGACGGTTGCCAACCAGGCTCTCAAGCTGTTTCTTCGTGTGGTGGGTGCGGCACCACCCTGTACCAGTGCAGGCCCCCCAACCTGACCTGACCTTGGATACTGCGGTCAGGAGAGGTTCAGACCCACCAGGACACCAAAAGAAAAGCACTGAAGGTACAGAAAGAGCAAGAGACAGCAAATATTTTTTTAAACTCACCTGTAAGTGGCTAGTCAAAAGTAAAATAAATAAAGCACCGAGGGAAAACCAAAAATTAAAGTCAAAATGAAAATCCGAAAAACCGCAAAACGAACCAAATACTTGGCATCCTTGCCCAGAACACGCTAACCGACGCCAAAAGAGCTGTGTTTCTTATCCAACTTTAGGAGACTTTCCACTTGTGCCACGACCGTATCTGTACCAGGGTATCATCGATGTGACGAATCGTGGGTTGCGTTAATCGTTAATCACGGCACAAAAATGAACAAAGCACAATAAAATACACAACAGTCTTGTGGTTTAATGCCAGACACGTGACTCACGTGTGATTATAAATACAATTTCAGATAGCGTAGTGGTAGCGCAGGCCTCCACGTTGCAATGACAATATTAATGACGGAAAGGCTCGTTTTCTGACCTTCACATTATTATCTTCCTGTATTTTCGCCTTGGCCCCCTTTATTTATTTATTTATTTATTTATCTATCTATTTATTTATTTTGGTTTTGTCCATCGTGGCCTCATTTCCTGGGTTTAATTTCACACCGCCTTGCTAGTCCTTCGGGATGAGCTCTTCACTCGCTCATAAATGACTTTGGAATGGAGGATTGCATTATGGCAGCCAGCTCATTTTTTTACTGCCCATCAAAAGCCCAATATTGTAATGATTCACACGCCAAATGGCGCCCTTCTGTTGGAGGCGATGTGGTTTGTTAGTTTTCATGTTCGAAGTTTATTGTCACCTGCGTAATTGAAGTGCTTCTGAAAAAAAAGGCAATATCCAAACTCTGGATAAATGAGGCTATCTAATAAAAGGGGACACTCGCTCACTCGCCCATCAATTGGCCGTGTTATTTCCACTCATCTGTTTTGTATATTTCACTCTTTACGTTCGATAGCTGCCTCTGACTGGCGAAAGAAATCCCCAGGACGAGTTATTGGAGTGGCAGAGTGGTGCTTGCCGGTGGTCTTCACCATAGATTTAAATTCTCCAAGGGGAGCTTCTTTGAAAAAAAATGTCATGTCCATGAAGTCATCGTCCACGAGCAGCGGCTCACAACAGGACAGCTCAGTGTGTTAAGGGTACCCGATGGTCTCTGTGAGGAGAGGATTGTGAAAGGCGGGCAGTGTGGCATAGTGTTTAAGGCTTTGGATGTCAGACCCTGAGGTTGGGGGGTTCAAATCCCACTACTGACACCTGTGTGACCCTGAGCGAGTCATGTGACCTACCTGTGCTGCAATTGGGAAACCAAATGAAATGGAGGCAATTGTGTCATAAATGTCATAAGTCATCTTGGATAAAGGAGTCAGCCAAAGAGCTAAATGGTCAATGGAAGCCAATGTGTGAAGTTCAAGAGGCAAAGCAAATGTGAAAGTTGAAGACGAAATGAAGGTGAACACCAGAAGAAGGAACCTGACAACGGACTTACTTGGCAGGAAGCTGCACAGAAAGCTTGTATCCATCGAAAGCTACTGAGTCATGTGATTTCCACCATATTCTTACCACAAGTGATTAAGGCTTTAGACTTCAGACCCTCAGGTTGGGGTTCAAATCCCACTTCTGACGCCAATAGTGTGTCCCTGAGTGAGTCACGTGACCTGCCTGTGCTGCAATTGGGAAACCAAAAGAAATGGAAGCAATTGTGTCATAAATGTCATAAGTCATCTTGGATAAAGGAGTCAGCCAAAGAGCTAAATGGTCAATGGAAGCCAATGTGTGAAGTTCGAAAGGCAAAGCAAACGTGAAAGTTGAAGACGAAATGAAGGTGATAACCACAAGCAGGAACCTGACAACGGACTTACTTGACAGGAAGCTGCCCAGAATGCTTGTATCCATCGAGGGCTACTGAGTCGCTTGATTTCCACCATATTTTTACCAGAAGTGGTTAAGGCTTTAGACTTCAGACCCTCAGGTTGGGGGTTTAAATCCCAATACTGACACCAGTGTGTTCCTGAGTGAGTCACGTGACCTGCCTGTGCTGCAATTGGGAAACCAAAAGAAATGGAAGCAATTGTGTTATAAATGTCATCTTGGATAAAGCACTCAACTAAATGGTCAATGGAGCCAATGTGTGAAGTTCAAGAGGCAAAGCAAACGTGAAAATCGAAGATGAAATGAAGGTGGACACCAGAAGAAGGAACCTGACGGTGGACTTACTTGACAGGAAGCTGCACAGAAAGCTTATATCCATCGAGTGAATTGAGTCATATTTATACCAGAAGGGGTTAAGGCTTTGGACTTCAGACCCTGAGGTTGGGGATTCAAATTCCACTACTGACACCTGTGTGACCCTGACCAAGTCATTCCACCTGCCTATGCTCAAATTGGAAATCCAGAAGAAATATAATTAATTGTATCATAAATGTTGTAAGGTGTCAGCCAAATAAATACATGTAAACTGTGAAGTTCAACAGATACCGATGTGTGAAGTTCAAACGTGAAAGCCAAAGATGAAATGAAGGTGAAAACCAGAAGAAGAAACCTGACGGTGGATTTACTTGAAAGGAAGCTGCTCAGAATGTTTTGTTTTCCTTTGTAAATGAGAGACAAAAACAAGATAAAGATTTGGGGATTCCATCCCACATGCTGTGGGTTTCAAGGGAAAAAAAAAAAATTCAAATGAGTAGTCATCCGAGACTGAGTCCGAACGGAGACTGACCGAAAGAGAGGAGTGATGGGATGTTATAGCTAGAGGGCAGGAAGGGGCGGGTCCTCAGGCAGAAGTGGACTCAGTAAGGGGTGTGAACTGCTGCCAGAAGTGGGAGGAGTTTTAGGCGGGCTTTCCTTTATGGAGGTCTGTGGAAGAAGGAGCAAAGGCACCAGTGCACTTCATCAAGCACAGACTCTGTGTCTTACTCCCAGCTAAGCCCTTCTCATGAACACGTGTGTGACACCATCGAGGGGCACGATTCTGGAAGGAAGGCAGCGTGGCGTAGTGGTTAAGGCTTTGGACTTCACACCCTGAGATTGTGGGTTCAAATCCCCCCACTGACACTCTGAGTGAGTCACTTCACCTGCCTGTGCTGCAATTTGAAAACCAGAAGAAATGGAACCAGTTGTATCATAAATGTCATTGTGGATTAAGACGTCAGCCACATAACTAAATGTAAATTGTGAAGGTCAACAGAAGTCGATATGCGAAATTCGAGAGGCAAAGCATCTGTGAAAGTCGAAAACAAAATGAAAGTGAAAGCCGATGGTGGACTTCCTTGACAGGAAGCTGCCCAGAATGCCTTTTATCCATCGAGGGCGACTGAGTCATTTGATTTGCACTGTATTTATACCAGAAGAGCAGGGATGTCGCCGAAGATGACGATCACAATTGAGATACTCGCCCAAACGTAATGGTGTCCAAGACAAGTGACTCAGTTCAAATCTCAAATCACCTTAGAGACGTGCAAGTGTCCAATGATTGTTGTGAGAAATGGGAGAAAGTCCTGAGGCCTCATTTATAGACTTCCTTGAAAGGCAGCTGTACAGGATGCTTTTACCCATCGAGGGCCACTGAGTCATTTGATTTTGAGACGCTTTGCTCGTCTTCTGTCCGCTTTTATAATTTCTGTTCTTGAGGATGAATCTCAGTGTGACTCCTACGCCTTCACTCCTCCTCCTCATCCTCCTCGTCGTGTTTCACACACGCACTTCCTGCTTTGTCGTGTCACCAAAGCTAAATTGACCAATCACACCAAAGCCTAACTGACCAATCGGATTGCTCAGAGGGCCTGGACATTATTATGTAGTGGATATCCTATTTTTGACCTCTGACTATGATTCGTATTAACGTTATCGTCTCCTGGTCTTTTCAGTCCCTCACAATAACCCTTGAGACCCTGTCTCAGTTCACAAACTTTGTTGCCAACATTGTTGAAGAGCTAGCAGTTTCAGAAAGGTGGTGGACCTGGAGTTGAAATATACTAAAGCAAAGTCAACTCGTGAGCAGGATGAAAACGGTACTGTCATTGTAATCAGAGTCAGAATTTAACTAAGGGTCTAACATTAGTAACCAGAGAAACTTTTAAAGAGAAAGAGTCACTGACAAAAAGGTACTGTCTGTCCAAAAAGCGCACGCCTGAGCTGACCTTTGAACCTGTCGCACAAACAGTGCCAGAAGTCACGACCTCTTAGGCCCCGCCCCTGGCAACCTGGTGTCACATCATAACAACCGGATGAATCCTGCAGAAAACAAAATAGTGCTGCCTTTGCTGTGTTCGGTGTTGTGGGTGGTCCCTCGAGAGGCGGAGATAACCCCCCCCCCCATAAATCAGGAGGGCTTTCCACAGTTCATTGGGAGTTGGTGAATTCCCCTGCATTTATTGTTATTTCTGTGAATTACTGGATCTGTGGATTTTCGACCTTCCGCTCCGTGTTTTGACCTTATTTTTGGGTTAACCTTTGTGTTCCATGGAGCTTCATGATGATTAGAATATTTATTTTTGTGAAGAAAACATCTTTTTACTTTATAAAGATATGATGAGACCCCTTTGTGTGTGTCTCCGGGGTTTTTGATGGGATTTCCCCCTCTAGTGGGCATTATTGTAAAGTGCTTTGAAACTCTTTAGTGCTTGGGACTCTGTTTCCATGACAGATGGCTTACAGAGGTCATGACTTCCCGGTAAAGACACAACGGTTTAATTGTTCATCTTCCAGGATGTTTCCTCGTCCAAGTTTGCGGATTCAAAACCCTTTTTTTCAAAATAAAGGTAGGCTGACCCTCTGCCTTGTTATTGGATTTTCATCTCCCATTTTTGTTTGGCATTGGCTATGCTTTTTCACCCATTTACTTAAAAATACCCACTGGTGGTGTACTATCAGAACATCTGCATTGTGTCCAGTTTATCTTACAGCTTCAGAAGAAGTTACCCACCTAAAGCTCAGCCTGTTCAAGACTTGGATGAGAGACCATCTAGGAAAAGCTTGGGTTGCTGCTGGAAGAAGTGATGGTGAGGCCAGCAGGGGGCGCCTACCCTCTGATCTGTGTGTCAATCCCAATACCCAATACAGTGACAGGGACACTGAGCTGTAAAAATGGTGCCGTCTTTCAGATGAGACATAAAACTGAGATCCTGACTCTCTCTGTTCATAAAAGCATCCTTTGTAAAGAGTAGGGTGTACCCCAATGTCCTGGGAAAATTGCCCACCATGGTCTAGTTGTTCTGGCCCCCTAGTCACCCCCTGTCTCTAACTGGCTAACTATCTCTCTTACCCCTTTCACCTCCTAAAAGCTCATGTGTGGTCAGTGAGGAGGAGGAGGAGGATTGCCACACCCACCGCACAACAAGTCACGTGGATTGGAAGCAAGTGGGCACAACAATGGCTGCCATCACATCCTCCAGGTGGATGCTGCACATCATTGGTGGTTGAAGTGGCTTCCCGCTCACTATGAAAAATCCATCCATTCTCTTCCGCTTGTCTGAGGTCGGGACGCGGGGGCAGCAGCTTAAGCAGAGAGGCCCAGACTTCCCTCTCCCTGGCCACTTCTTCTAGCTCGTCCGGAGGAATCCCACAGCGTTCCCAGGCCAGCCGGGAGACATAGTACCTCCAGTGTGTCCTGGGTCTTCCCCATGGCCTCCTCCCAGTTGGACGTGCCCAGAACACCTCACCAGGGAGGCATCCAGGAAGCATCCTGATCAGATGCCCCTCATCTGACTCCTCTCGATGCGGAGGAGCAGAGGCTCTACTCTGAGCCCGTCCCAGATGACTGAGCTTCTCACCTTATCTTTAAGGGAAAGCCCAGACACCCTGCAGAGGAAACTCATTTCAGCAGCTTGTATTTGCGATCTCATTCTTTTGGTCACTACCCACAGCTCATGATCATAGGTAAGGGTAGGAACATAGATTGACTGGTAAATTGAGAGCTTTGTCTTACGGCTCAGCTCCTTTTTCAGCACGACAGACCGATGCAAGGCCCGCATCACTGCGGACACCGCACTGATCCGCCTGTCGATCTCACACTACATTCTTCCCTCATTCGTGAATAAGATCCTGAGATACTTGAACTCCTCCACTTGGGGCAGGATCTCGCTCCCAACCCTGAGAGGGCACTCCACCCTTTTCCGGCTGAGGACCATGGTCTCGGATTTGGAGGTGCTGATTCCCATCCCAGCCGCTTCACACTCAGCTGCGAACCGATCCAGAGAGAGCTGAAGATCACGGCCTGATGAAGCAAACAGGACAACATCATCTGCAAAAAGCAGTGACCCAATCCCGAGTCCACCAAACCAGACCCCATCAATGCCCTAGCTGGACCTAGAAATTCTGTCCATAAAAGTTAGGAACAGAATCTGTGACAAAGGGCAGCCCTGGTGGAGTCCAACTCTCACTGGAAACGGGTTTGACTTACTGCCAGCAATGCGGACCAAGCTCTGACACTGGTTGTACAGGGACTGGTACCCCATACTCCTGGAGCACCCCCCCACAGGATTCCCCAAGGGACACGGTCGAACGCCTTTTCCAAGTCCACTGAACACATGTAGACTGGTTGGGCAAACTCCCATGACCCCCGAGGATCGGCACCACCCAACTCACACTGCACCCGACCTCCTTGGCCCCTCCCATAGGTGGTGATTATGGAAACTATGAAAAAGTGCTATTTAAATGTATGGAATTATTTTTCCTCCTATAATTCTGTCGATTTTTTTTCTAAGTGTTTCAAATTCTCCCATACTTAAATGGATTTTTCTCCAGGTGGTCTGGGTTTCCCACTGTCACACATGTGCGATTGGGAGACAGCTGAAGGACCTAAATGATCGCAATTCCATGCCAGACCAGTGGGTGGCAGGGTGTGCTGACTGTCTCTGTCAACTCCCGCAGGGTTTCAGCACCATGTCACTTCCAGTCCTGAAGACATCACTTCCAGCCCCGATGATGTAATTTCCTTTACTAGCCTTTAAAACCGCCATCTTACCTCCATACTACAGTGCTATTTTGCACTTGAATCTGTGAACATCTCTTTTCAATTTCCTTCAATTTTGCAGCCTGGGAACAATGTATGGGTGGCTGCCCCAAACCTTCATGACGTCTGTGACACCACGTATCGGTGTCTTTCGTTTATTCCCACTTCCTGTGCATTTTTCTCCTAATTGCCAGTTCTGAATTGGCCCCCACATGAGTAAGTGGGCTGAATGTCCCACGTGTCCCCTCCATGGCTACTTCTTGCTTGTCTTCCTAAAGCTGCCCAGATAAACTCCAGATTCCGTCACCAGCAACAGTATGTATTTAAGCCGGTGCTATTTCTATCTGGAGCACGTTAATTCTTTTATTTATTTTTTTTTCCAAAATAATTGTTCTGTAACATCAAAGAAAACGAAGGCACTAATAAGTTACCCGATTCATCTGTGGGTCAAGAGGCGCCCAAACAGAAAGCAATTTAATGGTGACAGGCAAGGAGTCTGCCTGAGGGAATCTTCATTTGTTTGTGCAGCAGACCCCCGAGCCCCCCCGGCTTACAATCAGCAGTGTGTTAATTTTATTAAGCTCACTCTCTATGGTGGATGAAGAGAACCTTTTTTTTCTTTTCTTTGCTTTTTCCGCAGAGCGATCTACACTTAGAGTCACGTTTCCGTCGGGCGATGAACAGTATAGCACACCATCCATCAAAAATGCATTTTTTTTTCGACTTTGAACTGAAGGCAGCTTTGATGGCTTTCTTCAAAAAAAAAAAAATAAAAAAGAAGGCAGCGATCAGATGGCCGACACAAACCGCAGCCAAACCAGGCAAAGAGAGTCGCGTGTGTGTCTTTTAGGCGCAGTCGCCGTCCTCTCACCCGCTGCACTCAGCACGCGTCTCCTCTTCCTAAAGCAACGGGCATGGCTTTGCTTAAGGGAGTCCTGATCGGCATGATGTTACAGAGCTTTAAGGCGCTTTATAAGTTTTCCAATTAACTTTATAACACATTCTAGTGGGGATCGAGACCGCAAGGAATTTGAAATGCCACGAATGTCAAGGCCACCCCTCTGCCGCGTGACGTCACCTCGCCGAAATAAAATAAATAAATAAGCCGGCGGCCGACTATTCTGCCAAGCAAAATGAAATGAGGCAACATCTTCTGGAAAGTCGGGAAGAGGCTTATACTTTATGCTTGAATGCCCCTTTCAATGGCGTGATAGACAATTTCCAGGCTTTTATGAAGACTGCTGTTAGCCATATACGAACAGCGGGGTCTAATAATACGCTCCTGAATTATGCATCATTTTTTCATACGTAGGATAAATCAACCCCATGAAATATTCACCAAGTTTGCATGCTCAATCGCCAGATCCGTTTCCGCCCCTCACGATAATTTTTCTGGTGTTTGCAAATAAAAAATAAAAACTGACAGCCACGTAATTAAGAAAGTAACATTTATCTTTGTAATGAATGCCCCACCTATGGTTTAAATTCATCAGGCTGTAAAACGATTGACAAATGAGGTGGCAAAGTGCCGCAGAGACCACCAAATGCTGCATGATTGCTAACTATCAGGAGGAATTTTTTTTTTCACTTTTCATTTATTGATGCCTCTCCGTTTTATGCTTCAATCTGGATTTACATACTGTTGTTGATACGGTAAATCGACCACCTTGAAAAGCAGGTTGGTATCTGGGGTGCAGCTCTGGGGGCTTACTTTCAAAGCTTTCGTTCGTACTTTTCAAGCCTCTTTTTTGTGCGTACGCAATAATAATTTTTGAATTCCCACGCAAACTTATGGGATTTATAAAAGAAAACTTGACCGGGAAACGCGCATTACGTTAACGGAAAATCTGATCCACGCGTGCGCAACATTTCAGAGAAAATGGGGAAAAGCGACACCTTTAATGAAGCGGAGAAATGCAGCGAAATCGGCGAAATGACGGCCGGCATTCCTAATAATCATCCGTATCACCAAGCCGTTACTATGATGTGTATTAATGTGACAAACATTACAATTCACAAATGACGAATATGATGCACAGACTTGTGTTTGAGTTCCCTTTCTTGGTTGGTCCAATGCAGCTTATTTGACCCGAAGAACTTTTTTTTTCTTTTTTTTTCGTCAGTGCATTTCGGTTACCTGTGGTCGCTTCTCACAGGACTGGCTGATGGGTCAGGAATATCACAGCTTCGCATTGGAAGGCATAAACCGACCGTATTCACGTGGTGTGGGTGCGCATACATAAACACGACATGTTTCTGGCAATCATTAAAAGGCAATTTGCAGCCGTGGGCGTTCCACATAACATTATCAGAGCAATTTACGGCACTCATATTGCAACAAGAGCGCCTAGCACGAGTGAAGCTGCTTTTGTTAACCATACGCAGTGCCATCCCACTAACGCACAAGTCATTCAAGATGAAGCTGACAGACGTCGTGTCTCAGTCGCCTGGGTGAAGCCCTTGATTTATTTATTTTGAGGCCAAGTAGGCTGACGTGATGCTGCTCTGCGTAGTGAATAGCTTGTTGGGAAGGTAACTGACTGAACCCTCCGCGTTTCACATTGCATGTGCTGCTCATTGTATCGGCAATCACGTTATTTACGTGTGCCAGGTGATAGTGGGCACCCACTTAGCCGCTGTAACTTTACACCTTTCCCTAACCTCCAAAATGTAGAGATGAGGCGCTACAATACCACGCATCGTCGCGAACTCTCAGTTGCGGAGCGCTGCCAGAAACGCTGGAAAGCAGGGGGCGGGGTTTCTGTGCGTCAGGTGGAGGAAGAGGCTGTTCTACCAGCCAATGTAGTTCTGCAGCATCGTGACTGCTACTGATCTCACATGTTGAGTAGCGAAGCGCAGCCAGATTCGGACCTCGTGTTATTTGCCGATGAATTCACAGATTCGCCAGTGCCTTTCAATGGGGAGGTTATGAAATGTTAAAACTTTGTTCTGCTGCAATCTGTTCGAGATATCCGAAAAAAAAAACTGAACCGAAGAGCAATGTGCCACATCTCAACAAAATTGGTCCAGAGGGGCTGTCTGACAGACTGACAGGTAGACAGACAGTCCTGGGCGTAGGTGTTTTACGCAGATAAATAAAATGTACCAAATACCAAATTATATGTGAATGCTACTACCGTATTAAGTTCTCCCGCGGATAAGTCGGGACTTAATTTGATCGTGTAATTTCTGGTATTTTATAATGTCTGTCGTATAAGTCGAATGCGGGAAACTCACGCTGTTGGTCCAAGAAATTATAATATACTAACACCCACCTGAGAGAGTAATCACCGAGCACACGGCCTTTTTAGGCGTAAATGGGTGCGGCAATGCGCGGTACCTCTCTCTCTGTCTCTCTATTGTGCCAACGTGACCACACGGTAATACCCGAACTATACCGAAGCGACGTTTGCACTGATTTGTGTTTTTTGTACACCCTAATACACCTTTATTGTAAGAGCTTCCCTTATCTGCGATGAAGCGTTTGAACAGAAGAAAATATGAAGCTGGATTTAAAATAAACGTCGTTGAAGTGGCGAGGAAGAAATTGGGAACTGCGTTGTGTCTGAGAAACTGATGAGAGAATGGAGGAGGCAAGGAGATGTAAAATAAAAAAAAAAAGCGTAATTTTGATTTTATGATCGATTGTTCGGGTTTCAAGACCCGACTTATACGCGATTATATACGGTAATAGGGCCTAAAATGAAAAACTGAGAGATTAAAAAATCGAGATGTCCCACACCCCCAAAATTTAAAGCTAAAGTTGTTGCCCTGAGAAGATGGTCAATAAATTCAAGAACCAGCAAAAGCTAAATATGACGAAATGGCTACTGAGCTGGGTGGCATGGAGTAAGGAGACCAGGGTTTGTGTTCGGGGGTCCTCCCTGTGTGCAGTTTGTATGTTCTCCCCGTGTTTGTCCAAAGACATGCAGGTTAGGTGGACTGGCATTTCCTAAATTGGCCCATGTGTGTGGCTTGGAGTGTGTGTGTGTGTGTGTTTATCCTGCAATGGACTGGTACCCCATCCAGGGTTTGTACCCAGTGCTACCTGGGATAGGCTCCAGGAGACCCCTGTGACCCCTTTAAGGAATAATCGGGTTAGAAAAGACCTGACTGCCTGACTACTGAGCTTGCGGCTTACAGATCTTTGCATGTGCGACATCACCGGTCGAGATGTGGTGGAGACTTCACTGTCTGCACCCAAACAGTGGGATGTGGACAGATGGCTAATAAAATGCTAGTTGATATGGCACCTAACCACCCCCCCCACTACCTCCACTACCACCCACCCAACCTGAGCAATACAAGTCAAGGGAGGCCATGCTGAAGTTACCACACCAGTGAGGCCTCATCTAAGGTGAATCGCTCAGTCTTAATGGCACTCGGGCACAGCTGTTGGCATTACAAAATTCCTCTCTTCGACTAATTTTGCTCCATGGAGAATCATGTTGCATTTTTTTGGGGGGGGGGGCACACTTGTGCCCCTGTCGCAAGACATTTACAGCGTGGATTGTTTTCTTTCTCAACAAGATGTGATTCTTCCCTTCCACATAATGAACCGACAACAATCCCAGCTTCATGCGTGGAAAGTCACATGTGGGAATGCCTCCCATTTCTGGAAATCTGACCAAGGCGCTATATATATAAAATGTATTGTTATTATTACTACTATAGTTATTGTGAAACTGAATGGCCCATTGTGCTCCCCCAGCTGCTCCCTCACAATATGTCTCAGACACTTGCTGTCTCGCGGCCGATCACCCTAATCATTTCCCTGCCCGCTTCTCCCTCCGTTGCCAGTGCTCATGTCAGACATTCCCTGTCGGACATTTAGATTGATTTTACTGAATGGCTATGCAGAATACACCCTGAGGAGTCCGCTGGATTGCACTGTCCCTTTTGTGTCAGTTAATGGGCACAAAGCACTCGTAAAACGGCTCCCCGTTAAAGGCCTTCACTCTGCGAGCGGGACACTCAAGCTGTGCGTGCGGCGCTTCTGCCTCCAATAAATCCCTGGCATCATAATCATAATTCACATGTAAAACGACTGATTAGCAATTAGGGCCGCTTTACAGTATAAATGGACTGTAGCGCTCCCGAGGCAGTGTGACCTCCAGCCACACATTCATAAAACCTTCTCTCTCTCTTTTTTTTCTTTTCTTTTAATTGCAGCATTAGGCTTTTCTGGAGGAGAATGGCAGCCAGGGTGACACCTGTATGAGCGCTGGCTTAGGTGCCGAGCCCGGGTGTGCAGACACCTACCATTAGAGCGGTGAGGTGTATTGGGCTTTAAGTTGAGCGAGTCACCTAACCCTGACTGTGATCTGACTGCTAATTAGCAGGTGCCGCATGAAAAGCTGGGCTGCAAATCATGGAGCACACGCTGACACGACCTTCCCCGACTCGCCCGTCTTTCGTGATAATTGTCATGTTGTCTCTGAAGGACTTACACGTGATCTGCAACAACTTCTGGGCTGTGGACCGAAGGAAGGCAGGCTTTATGGGTTCTGGGGACTCCCTAATTGCTCCGTTGGGGGCACATGTACTGGGATACTGCTCCCTGAATCCACACCCTTAGACGTACAGGCTCCTTAATGGTACTGTAATGGTTGCTACATACAGTGGGTTAGGAAAGTATTCAGACCCCCTTCAATTTTTCACTCTTTGTTATATTGCAGCCATTTGCTAAAATCATTTAAATTAATTTTTTTCCCCATTAATGTACACACAGCACCCCATATTGACAGACAAAAAAAGAATTTTTGAAATTGTTGCAGATTTATTAAAAAAGAAAAACTGAAATATCACATGCTCCTAAGTATTCAGACCCTTTGCTTAGTATTTAGTAGAAGCACCCATTTGAGCTCATACAGCCAGGAGTCTTCTTGGGAAAGATGCAACAAGTTTTTCACACCTGGATTTGGGGATCCTCTTGCAGATCCTCTCCAGTTCTGTCAGGTTGGATGGTCAAGCCAACAGTCAGTCAGAGCACCATTCAAGAACAGTCCCAGAGTTGTTGTGAAGCGACTCCTTCGTTATTTTAGCTGTGTGCTTAGGGTCATTGTCTTGTTGGAAGGTAAACCTTCGGCCCAGTCTGAGGTCCTTAGCACTCTGGAGAAGGTTTCTGTCCAGGATATCCCTGTACTTGGCCACATTCATTTTTCCCTCGATTGCAACCAGTCGTCCTGTCCCTGCAGCTGAAAATCACCCCCACAGCATGATGCTGCCACCGCCATGCTTCACTGTGGGGACTGTATTGGACAAGTGATGAGCAGTGCCTGGTTGTCTCCACACATACCGCTTAGAATTAAGGCCAAAAAGTTCTATCTTGGTCTCATCAGGCCAGAGAATCTTATTTCTCACCATCTCCGAGTCCTTCAGGTGTCTTTTAGCAAACTCCATGTGTCTTGCCTCTCCTCAGTGTGTGGAGACAACCAGGCACTGCTCATCACTTGTCCAATACAGTACCCACAGTGAAGCATGGCGGTGGCAGCATCATGCTGTGGGGGTGTTTTTCAGCTGCAGGGACAGGACAACTGGTTGCAATCGAGGGAAAGATGAATGCAGCCAAGTACAGGGATATCCTGGACAAAAACCTTCTCCAGAGTGCTAAGGACCTCAGACTGGGCCGAAGGTTTACCTTCCAACAAGACAATGACCCTAAGCACACAGCTAAAATAACGAAGGAGTGGCTTCACAACAACTCTGTGACTGTTCTTGAATGGTGCAGCCAGAGCCCTGACTTAAACCCAATTGAGCATCTCTGGAGAGACCTAAAAATGGCTGTCCACCAACGTTTACCATCCAACCTGACAGAACTGGAGAGGATCTGCAAGGAGGAATGGCAGAGGATCCCCAAATCCAGGTGTGAAAAACTTGTTGCATCTTTCCCAAGAAGACTCATGGCTGTATGAGCTCAAAAGGGTGCTTCTACTAAATACTGAGCAAAGGGTCTGAATACTTAGGAGCATGTGATATTTCAGTTTTTCTTTTTTAATAAATCTGCAACAATTTCAAAAATTTGATGTGTTCAAAAATGCTATGTTTACATTAATGAGGAAAAAAAAATAATTTAAATGATTTTAGCAAATGGCGGCAATATAACAAAGAGTGAAAAATTGAAGGGGGTCTGAATACTTTCCTAACCCACTGTATTTTAAGTGCTTTATCTGTTTCTGCCACTGGCTCCCTTTGGAATATCTGTCCAAGGGAATGAGTATTTGAAGGACATCTCTACATAAGGATATACATAAAGGACACCTCTATCAAATTGGGGCTAAGGTTCTGTCTGGTTCTGTTCCCGATATAATTAGTTCCTTCCTAAGAGTAGGAGATTCTCCTGTGTGCCTTACGTTAAGAGGAACTCGCTACAGTACTTTACTGGGTTGTACGGTTTTGGCTCGACAAAGACACATTTTGTTCTGTGAAGAGTTCTCGTATTGCATCGATCCTTTGGGCTTTAAAAAGTTCCTAATATGTGAGCCAAACAGAAATCTTTAACATCTTGTAGGCTGTCTAGAAGGATATGAACAGATCGAGAAAACCGGAGGTTATTCTGTGTTATTGAATGCTGCAAGAGTCCTTTTAGATTCACGAGCCTGCTGGTATTTCACTATTCATCACAAAGGATGGAACCTGCTTTGGATCCCGATAAGTAAAAGTTCTTATCATGTGGACGGTTCTTCTGGAAACTGAAAGTTGTTCTCCTATAGCAGGGGTCAGTGGCGTAGCTGTAAGGGGGGACATCTATCCCTGGGCGCAGCATCCAGGGGGAACCAAATTGATGTTACGGAATTTTAGAATGAAATGTTTTCCATTCTTAAATGCACTAAAGAGTAAATTAAAAACATTCGCATACTCAGTCCATCACTCCATCAGTATGAGGAGATCTGTTTCCTATGTTTTTAGTCTCTTTCTGATTTCGAAGCACATATTAGTTCTATATACCCAACAGACAATAATCTATCCCCTCCACTACTCTAACATGCTTGACTCCCAGCCAGAAACATTTTTGACGTTATTAAACAGGTCGCGCGACTGACATGAGGCATTAGTGTATCATTGTCTAAGTTGTTGCAAACGCCATTTCTGTGTGCCAAGTGATTTGTGTTTATGTGTTTGATTGGGCTGTGGTGAAGTATTCTAGTAGATGGCTGCAAAGGTCTAGATGTTTCCCCATCTTATTTTCGTACGAATAAATTGTAAGTGATGCAGTTTTTATAAATATACAGTAATCCCTCCTCGATCGCGGGGGTTGCGTTCCAGACCCCCCCGCGATAGGTGAAAATCCGCGAAGTAGAAACCATATGTTTCTATGGTTATTTTTATATATTTTAAGCCCTTATAAACTCTCCCACACTGTTTATAAATATTCCCCGCAGAGTTATACAGCATAATCCCTTTGTATTCTCTTAGATATTAGGTAAGATTCATTGAAATTATGTATATAAACACACTGTTTATATACAGTAAAACCAAAATATTATTTTAAAGATATTGAGTGTCTCCAATATCACATATGTTACAGCCATTACGATAGACATGCCACCAGCAATAAATACGTACAATGCAACAAAAATAGTATACAGTAAATGTGTGTACAGTGACACTAAACGTACGTACATGTACTAAGTACTGTAAGTAGAAAATTAATTATGGTTACTCACCAACAATGACACGATGACTTGTCCGATAACAATGAGTTTAATTTTACTGCACAACAAAGGAGAGCGTTACAGCTCTTCTAAAGAGCCACTTCAGGCGATTGTGTTGCACCGCCGTTGTTCTTCTTCTGGCAGTCTTCAATCCAAATCCCTAAAGCAGATTCCATCCAGACTACTGCCTTATTACATCCACTTACAACTCGTTTTGCACCCTGGTTAAAAGGACACTGCGGCCGTAGATCTTATATTCCTTTCCTACTTTTTAAATAAAAAGAATTGTAGCCTTCAACAAATCCAAAACATTTACCTTTTCGGCAATCGTTAACATCTTCCGTTTGCGCTTGGGCACGGCCCCTGAAGCAGTAGCAGATCATTTTGGAGCCATAATGAAGGGCTTGGCTATGCACAAAGATAAACACAAAAGAGCACAACTCTTTACACCGCGAAACACGTTGATGCTGAATGAGCGAGACGGGACTTCCTGGTTAACACTGCATTCAGCAGGCAGGAACTTAACTGCGTGCTCTGAATGGTTAGCTTCTCAGTCATCCGCCAATAGCGTCCCTTGTATGAAATCAACTGGGCAAACCAACTGAGGAAGCATGTACAGGCAGTAAAAAGACCCATTGTCCACAGAACCCGCGAAGCCGCAAACAGTCCGCGTTATATATTTAGTTATGCGTTCATATAAAATCCGCGATAGAGTGAAACCGCGAAAGTCAAAGCGCGATATAGCGAGGGATTACTGTATAATTATTTTGCTTTATAATTTGCTATATACTTTCTTTAAAATCATTTTTAAATGCAGAAAACAAATTTTTTCTTACAAAAACTAATGACGGATTTAGATTTTAAAGAACACAAGGTGGCGTTATCCTTTTCGGAGACTTATATGACATTTTTTTCTTAAAATACTATTATTTTAAATACATTTTTAAAAAAATTATTTCCCTTCCCCATTGCAATTTGGCACACAGGAGGGGGCACGAAATCTTCAGTTGTCCCTGGGCGCTGAAAACCCTAACTACGCCTCTGGCAGGGGTATTTAACCAAAATCTAAAGAGGTCCAATTAGAGACAATTTCTTGAAGAAATGGTCTGGAAGATCATGTTGTCTAACTATTTAGTATCATATATATTTAAGTAGCCTAGTAGTTGTATCAGCATCTGCATGTAATCAATACCAGACTTTCAAATCAAATGAGTTCAGTACAATTCAAAAATTTTTTGACAATATTTATTGTCACGTAACACAGAACTGAACATGTATGTACGACTGAAGATATGTATAATGTTCCGTCACAGTATATAATGTTCTTAAATCAGCGTTTCTCAACCTTTAATTATTTGTGACCCGAGTTTTCATGACAGTTTTAATCGCTCCCCCCCTAACGTTTTTTTGAAAGGAGCCCACTAATACCAATTTGTTCTTTTTTAATTAATGATATATCATAGATGCATATTTTATTATACCTACTGTGGTATATGGCCGGCTTGTCATCCCGGCCAATACTCCCAGGCCGCCAGATGGAGTCCTCCCTGCAGTATGGAGGTGCCCCGAAGACCAGCAGGGAATCATGGACAATGTAGTTTTTATACACAAGAGGGAGCTGCAGGGAGGACCGAAGAGTCATATGTGCCCTATAACCCGGAAGTGCGTCATAGAGGAGCGACGACAGAGGTGACGTACTTCCGGGATGAAGAAAAGGACTTGTACCTGACCCGGAAGTGATAAAGAATCACATGGACTGGGGATTGGGAACACTTCCGGGTCAGGGAATATAAAAGGACTTTGGGAGCTCCCAGATGGCGAGCTGAGTTGGGTGGTAGGAGGGCAATACGTCTGGGAGTGGAGGAAAGTTCATTATTGAGCATTGTATTGGTTTGTTTATGAGTATTGTGGAGGAGAGGGTGCTTTGTGCACTGTGCTGTAGAAATAAAGTCAACATTTGGACTTTTACCTGATGTCTGGAGCCTTGGACACGGGTTCAAGGGAGCGATAGCGCCCCCTATCTGTCACACTACTTAACTTTTATCGACATTTATCTAACTCTATATTTATTGTTCTTGTATCAGAATGTAGTTTAAGTTAATTTGTTTTGGTTTCAACAGGTGTATTTTTCTAATTTTCGATTCTTGTTTTCTTTTTTTTACATCTTCGCGCCCCCCTTTATGTTACTTCATGCCCCCATAGGGGGGCCCGCCCCATAGGTTGAGAACCACAGTCTTAAATTTACTAAATAAAACTAGGGTTGCATTTCAAAATAAGACAATATACAATGTGAAAATTGTGCATGTCTAAATAAAGTGCTTAACTTCTGAAAAATAAAATAAATGGAGAAAAACCTTGAATTTCCCCTTTTCTGTTTCACATCTTAACTCAACAGTCTCAACCAATTTTACAGATAATGAATCTCAACACATCTTAACAATTAATCAGTTTTAAATGCTCACTTTCTTCCCCTCTTATATTCATCTCCCCACTTTTTTTGAGCTCTAGCTTGTCCTGCCAGGATTTTAAACCTGGGCTTGAATGGAGTCCAAGCCTTTCTCATAGACATGTTCATGGTGAGCCTAGAACGATATTTAGGTTTGATTATGTTCATTGTGGAGAAAGCTGCCTCGTAGTTGTGTGTGGAGCCAAACATGGTCAAGATGTACAAGGCTACTTTCCTCAGACCTTCGCATACAGTTGGTCTGTGCATTTCCTCATCCACTAAAACGTAAAGGACTACAAAAGCTGCACCGGCTAAAATAGAAGAGCCCCGTCAGGTTTTAAATCGTAACCTTCTGTTTTGGCTGTAAGTCTGGATCCGTATGATACAGCTTCTAGGTCCGGACCCGGACCGCGGTCCGCCTGTTAGTGACCTCTGTCCTATAGCATCACTCTGAAGGACCTCTCTGGCACGTTTACTTATACGAGTGCAGGGCCGGTGTGTTAAATAATGCGGCCTGCGGCAAGGCACGGTCATGCGGCTCTGCTTCGGATTCCAAAGTCTGGTGACTTTCTTCTCATCTGAAGTCACAAATTACCATTTTATAAATTTGAATTCTGTTTCAGGGCAGAATAACGATTCTTCAGTGGCATTTTATGGTTCTTTACTGGGTCGTTTGGTTCATCGTATAGAGCCATTGCTTGTCCAAGGACCATTTCATTCTGGGAAGGCTTCTTGGCACATCAAGTTGGTTCCTTGTACTTTGAAAAACTTCCTAAGCCAGTGGTTCTCAACCTGTGGGGCGGGCCCCCCTAAGGGGCGCAAAGTAACAAAAAGGGGGGCGCGACGGTGTGAAGAAAAAAAAAACAAGAATCGAAAATAAGAAAAATGCATTTATTAAAACCAAAACAAATTAATTTAAACTACATTCTGATACTAGAACAATAAATATAGAGTTAGATAAATGTCGATAAAATTTAAGTAGGAATAATACAATATGCATTGTCAGGGATGCCAGGGGCAACGACCCGGCCAGGACGCCACGAGGGACCGGATGTGGGTCTACGCCCACCCTGGATCACGTGGAGGCCGCCTTCCTGGTTGCTTTGGGGGCCACGGGTTGAGGGATTGGAAGCCCCACCCAGTAGGGGCCCGTGGTCACCGCCAGGAGGCGCCCCAATGCCTTGGGGACCTGTTACCTCAGCACTTCCGCCACACCAGGAAGTGCTGGGGAAAATTAAAAAGGGCGCCGGAGAGCTGCCGGGAGAACAGCCGGCACTTCCGCCACGCTGGGGCGTGGCCAATGAAGGGGTGTCGGGAATCACCTGGAGCTCATCCGGGAGAATATCAAAGGGGCCGTCTCCCTTCATTCAGGGCTGGAGTCGGATGGAAGCAGGACGAGGCAGAAGAGAGTTTGGAGGCGGCCCGAAGAGAAGGCATTTGTGTGGCCAGGACTGTGTGTTGGGGTAATTGTGCACGAACTGAGTCTGAGTGACTTTAATAATCTGTAAATATTTTAAATAATAAACGTGTGGTGGTGATTAAGAACATGTCCACCTGTCTGTGTCCGGGTCGGCTCCACAGCATCTATGATATATCATTAATTAAAAAAGAACAAATTGGTATTAGTGGGCTGCTTTCAAAAACTCATTAAGGGGGCGCGATTAAAACTGTTATGAAAACTCGTGTCGTAAATACTTAAAGGTGGAGAAACGCTGTCCTTATATATAGAAAAGAAAAACTGAAAATTTCAATGTATGTTAGCCTACCATAAGAGGTTAAGAAGACCTGAAGTTAGCCTGTGTCGTTGTATGCAGCAGGAGTCCTTTTAAAATGACAGCCTGGTGGTATTTCACAGATGTGTTCATATCAATTCATGGCTGTTTACTGTATGTGGCTTGTTACAGATCTAAAGATTTTAAAGCTCTTTCTGGGACCGTCATGTGGGAGGTTCTTCTGGAAACTGAAAGTTGTTCTCCTATGGCATCAGTCTGAAGGACCTCTCTGGCACGTTTACTTATACGAGCGCAGGGCCGGTGTGCTAAATAATGCGGCCTGCGGCAAGGCACAGTGAGGCAGCTCTGCTTCAGATTCTAAAGTCTGGCGACTCTCTTCTCATCTGAAGTCACAAATGACCATTTTTTAAATTTTAATTCTGTTTCAGGGCAGAATAATGATTCTTCAGTGGCATTTTATGGTTCTTTACTGGGTTGTTTGGTTCATCGTAGAGCCATTGCTTGTCCAAGGACTGTTTCATTCTGGAAAGGCTTCTTGGCATATGAAGTTGGTTTTTGTGCCTTGAAAAACTTCCTGATACTGTACAGTGGTTTTCAAACTGTGGGACGGGCCCCATAGGGGGGCGCGAAGTAACAAAAAAGGGGGTATGAAGAAAAAAGTAAACAAGAATCAAAAATATGAAAAATACATCTATTGAAACCAAAACAAATTATCTTAAACTACATTCTGATACTAGAAAAATAAATATAGAGTTAGATAAATTTTGATAAAAGTTAAGTAGGTATAATAAAATAGGCATCTATGATATATCATTAATTTAAAAAGAACAAATTGGTATTAGTGGACTGCTTTCAAAAAATGTTAGGGGGATGCGATTAAAACTGTTATGAAAACTCGGGTCGCAAATACGCAAAGGTTGAGGAACGCTGTCCTATGGCATCACTCTGAAGGACCTCTCTGGCACGTTTACTTATACGAGTCCAGGGCCGGTGTGTTAAATAATGCGGCCTGCGGCAAGGCACAGTCAGGCGGCTCTGCTTCAGATTCCAGTCTGGCAGCTCTCTTCTCATTTGAAGTTGCAATTTACCATTTTTTAATTTTAATTCTGTTTAGGGCAGAATAATGATTCTTCAATGGCATTTTATGGTTCTTTACTGGGTCGTTTGGTTCTTCATACAACTATTGCTTGACCGAGCACAATTACATTCTGGGAAGGGTTCTTTGTATATTGTTGGTTCTTTGTGCTTTGGAAAACTTCCCCAAAACTGAAGTTATGTTAGCCTACCATAACAGATTAAGAAGACCTGAACTTAGCCTGTGTCATTGTGTGCAACACGCGTCCTTTTAAAATGACAGCCTGGTGGTATTTCACAGATGTGTTACCACCAATTCACGGCTGTTTACTGCATGGTGCCCTGTTACAGAATTATAAACACGTGAACGTTCTTTCAAGAACCGTCATGTGGATGGCTGTGTTGAGAGACCCTATGGCATTGCTCTAAAGAACCACTCTGGCACCTTTCTTTTTAAGAGTCTACTTCTGGGTTTAAATTCCTCATTTGTAAAGGTTAAAAAAGAGGCTTGAAATGTGCAGAAGCAACTTCAAATATTTATTATAGAATTTCTGACGGGACATTTTTGTGTTTATTTAGTTAATCAAAGACAGAGATATCATATTTTTGTTTATTAAATATTTTTCTCCCCGTGACCCTGTAGTTAGGATATAGCGGGTTGGATAATGGATGGATGGATTTTTTTTTCAGTCATATCTGAAAGTAACGATGAGAATACTACGTGTATTAGTAGAGTACATAAAATGCATGGCTTAAAGAGCAATTTACAATATAAAAAACAGATCGCATGTAGGGTGGTGACAGATTCTAAGTCAAGCGATGTAAATAACTCATCGATTAATGTAATGGTTGTGGGTTTTTGGCTAATTGTACTTCACATTTCTTGACGTTTTGAGTACCTAATGGAAATGTCCTCCCGCGAGCGCATTAACGCAACTGAAATAACTGCGACTACCCGGCCGCACAGCTGAGATAACTGCGACTCCCCGGCCGCACAAAAACTGCTGAAAAAAGGCGACTTGCTGAGATAAAGTCATGGTCTTTGTATTGTCACATGTGCAAAGCACAGCGTAAATCTTTCTCGCGTGATGTTTCTTGCAGACTCGGTAATCAACCTAAACGACGACTTTTCGGTCGCACGTGCACTGCTGAAATACAAGCAGCTTTCAAAGTGCGAGTGTGAGCGCGCAGCTGAGATATGGTCAAAGTCTTTTTATTGTCACATGCACAATGTACATTGAAATTCTTACTTCTGTAATGTCCATTGATCACACAATAATCAAAATAAAACAAGAAAAGAAAAAGCTCAAACTTTAAACAACGACTTCTCTGTCGCAAGCACACTGCTGAAATAAAGGCGACACCTTGAGCGTTCTTGAATGTGCGCGCAGCTGAGCTAACCGCGACTTTACGGGCACGCGCGATGCTGAAATCAAGGCAACTGAACATGAGCGTGCGCGCGCATGCATCTGAGATAAGGTCAAAGTCTTCATTGTCACATGTACAATGTACAGTAAAATTCTTACTTGTGTAATGTTCCATGGAAACACAATAATCAACATAAAACGGGCACACGCACTTCTTAAATATAGGCGACTTCTTGAGCGTGCGCACATCTGAGATAACGGGAATTTCTGGGCACACACGGTAATCAGCGGACGTTTCATTAAGTTGCATTGCCTTTTCATACTTTCATTAGTAAGCAAATAGGTTTCAAACAGTTTAGATAATCAAAGCATGATAACCAATTAATTATTGGTCGCAATAAAGTGTCAATAAAAAAAATAAATGCTCAAGGTGTTATCGTTTAAAATCACTTGAGCAATTAAGGTCTATGTTTAAAAGGTTAATAGAGATGTTGTATATATATATATATATATATATATATATATATATATATATATATATATATATATATATATATATATATATATATATATATATATAGATTTTAAGAGACTTGAAAGTTTGACATTCAAGTAAAAATTTGGTAAACGTGGAAGTGATGAGTCAAATTTCCATTTATAAATATAAACTTTTTCCATAAGGTTCATTAAATGTACCGAGTATCTCACAGATTTTAACCCGTCTGAAGTTCACTGGAATTGGCTAATTATTTTTAAATTGGAATTTGTGAAATCTGAATATGGTGTGACGAATTTCAACAAAATCGGTCCACTGGGAGAACATTTTTTTTTTCCACGTGGACAAACAGAAAGACATGACAATGACGGGACGTGAACTTAAAAAACGGCAAAATAAACTGTCAGTGGCCGTTTAAAACAGAAATACCAGGGACGGGGAAGGATTAAAGGGAAAGCTGATTATTGTGCATGCTTCACTGGTCCCGAGACAGCTGAAGGGCCGTGTTTTACTGCATATGAGCCTCGTCTACGGGAACAATAAATAAACCGATAAAAACGAAAGAAAAGGAGCCGTCTCGCGCGGCAGCCCCCCGCTTTGGAAACGCTGACTAGCATAAAACTAATGAGGGCTGATTTTCAGCAAGACAAATGGATCCCAAACAGCCCATGGCTGATAGCTGTCACGCTTTCAAACGGCACTGCTTGACAAAGCGCGATGCACTCGACATAATGTCAGCGAAGACAGCACTGTCACCGAAGTGCCAGCTGCCTGAGTCTTTACTACTGTTGTGTGGCCATGCGTCTCAGATCGGCAGGCGAGCCCATGAGGAACCAGATGATACCAGTCGGGAGTCGTGGTCAGCCGTGTGGACAGGCCGCCCGGACTCGGCTTTATCGGACAGTCCCTTTACGTGCTCTTCAGGTCGTGGTGTCCTTGTTAAGGTGACCTCTCCCCTCCCGTCCTCTCCAGTGCCTGCATACTAAAGACACGGCAACAAGGCGGCTTCTCTGCCTCACTTGACGCACCTTGATGCGGCTCTTCTGTGGTGGTGGGATTCTGCAGCGGCCACCGCACTATGGTACATCCAGAGCATCAGCCTGCCATGACTCAAAAGCACTTGGCTAAGAGATTAATCAGGGAGCCACTTGAATGGCACTGAACCCGCGTCACACACTTTACACAGCTGGGGCCAAAGAGAAGAAGCCACCACAGTTAGTTAAAGTGGCAGGTCATTGACATTTGAGCAGAAAACACAAACAGAACATGCAAAGTCCGCACGGACAGTGTCAAAGTGCAGAGCCACTCACCAGTGGACCACCACACTGCCATGCCATGTGCAATCCAGAAAATCAAAACGCACAGCTAAACTAGAATACTTCATTCAAACATAGTGGGCAGCCCTAGCAGTCTCATTTATAATTTTGAAGAACAACCAAAATGATTCTGAGCTGCTGGGCAAATGCGACTCCAACAGATTGTGAAGAACCCTACGGCTGGAACATGTTGATTGATGTGGACAGCAAAGCTCCTCTTTATCTTGGCAGAACTTCACATCCCTCCAATTTTTAAAATTTGTGAACTAGCTGGCAGCTCTACGAAATCCCACCAATGGGCTTTACAGCAAGAGCAGATCCAGAGATGGGCAGTCGTCCACATGGTGAAGCCTCCAATGCCACTTTTTAAATTTTACACTCCGATAAATGGATTTCAGAGTCACTATATGATAGATAGATAGATAGATAGATAGATAGATAGATATGAAAGGCACTATATAATAGATAGATAGATATGAAAGGCACTATATAATAGATAGATGTGAAAGGCACTATATATAGATAGATAGATAGATAGATATGAAAGGCACTATATAATAGATAGATAGATATGAAAGGCACTATGTATATTAGGTAGACAGATGATGAAAGGTACAAAGTATATGACAGATATATACATAAGATATGAAAGGAAGTACAATATAAAATAAACAGCTTTTAAAGTCATTACAAGACAGATAGTTATGAGTTATTGTATATTAGCTAGATAGATGATGAAAAGCACTATATTATAGATATATGAATAAAATGTGAAAGGCACTATTCCATAGATATGTAAGCTATTATATTACAAAGTATATATAGATAGATAGATATGTGAAAGACACTAAATGATAGATAGACAGGATTTGAAAGGCGCTAAATAATAAACAGCCAGGTGGCCCTTTCTCAGAAGTCAGTGCCGTTCCTCATTGCAGACACACACTTATCAGGATGCCCCTTAGCTCACACACCTCCCATCATCTCGTCCCCGACAGTAAGCAGACCGCGAGTTGACCGACCTCATGCTCTGTGAGGCAGCAGTGCTGTCCAGTGGGCCATAGTGGGTCACTCACAATTGGACATTTGCCCACCCAATTTAAGCACTGAAGGGGATGACGTTAGCGGGGTGGTTAACGGGGTACACAGCTTTTGTATGTTGACGATGGCGTAACGTCACATGACATTCTCACATCTGCTCCGTTTCTGAGTGACAGGTGCCAGTCCATCATAGCAATAAAAGAAGTGGAATTGACAGGAAGTGATTCCCAATGAAATTACAACAACTTTTCAGCATTTCCCCCAAGAGGACGTAACGCACAGTTGACCACTGCACCGCTTTATCTTCGTGCATAAACAAAATCTTTCCAGAATCTGAATAAGGTAAAACCCCACTTTTCCTCAGTGAGCACTGCCCACACAGCAGGGTCACTGCCACTTTAGACATTGGCAGAGGTCAATTTTAGTAACAAACGGGTTAAAAACGAGGTGAAACAGAAAGTATAAAAGGGGGGAAAAAACGGAGCCAAGGTCAAGCCAGCGGCCCTGGACTCAATTATCCGAGGCTGAGATATCATCTGAGAGGAGCACAAGCACTTATTAAAAAAGCCAGGGCACACAGCAAAACAAGTTCACACAGCGGCTGGCAGTGGTCACCGAAAGGCCTGTAAAACACAGAGCCCCTGGCAGTACAGTGGTCTGGTGCTGGATGATGAAAGTGATATGAGAATGAGTGAAAGCAGTCGAGGGGTCTTATGTGGGGTAAAATTAGTGGACATCATTGCCCTTTATATTGCAATCTTTCACTGAAGTGGCATGTGTTCTGTGCCCCTGGTCACTTCAGATGCCCTCCTGGCTCAGTTCAGGAATTGCAGAGTTTATTCAATCTAATGCAGTGGGCTTTGGGCCTGAGGCAAGAACCAGTGCTGGGCACAATGCCAGGCAATTGGGCACATTCATACAAAACACCTGTATCTTATCTGGCACCTTTAGTGGCAAACACCAATCAGTTTGAAAATGCTTTGTTTTATTGTGTGTTTAAACTAATTATGCTTTATGTAATAAGTTAAATATAAAGTGCTCATTTTATTTTACCTGTGAAGTTGGTACAGCCTGCACTCACAAAAACAGATCTAAATGCCAATCACAGAGACTAAATGCCAATCACTTCTACTGTACACATTTTCACAGTTGGCATTTTAATATAGTTCCTTTCCATAGCAAACGCCTACCCAAGGCATTTATTCAGTCCAGTTGACGTGTTTCACATAAGGTAGTATGCCACCAGCGCTGGGTATGATGCCAGCCAATTCTGCACATCAAACAAACAAATCTGCATTTTTATATAATGCCTTTCTGTACCAAGTGCCATTCCGGGGATTTCTTACATTTAAATTTTTGGGTGATGCCTTTATCCAAAGCAGCTTACAACATTTATGATACAATTACCTGAATTTCAATTGGAGCCCAGGCGGGTGAAGTGCCTTGCTCAGGCTCACACCAGGATTTGGACCCACAACAAGTCCAAAGCCTTAACCACTATGCCACACTGACTGCCTTTCTACAATCCCATTGGCATTTGGGCATAAGACAATAACCAATCCTGAGAAGAATGCCAGTCAATAGGGCACATTCACAACTTAAATATGACAAACAAGAATCAATCTGGAACTGAACTGAATGTCAGTATGTTATGAACATTTACACATAAAAACAAACACATTTGTTATATATACTGCCTTCTTATAGCAAACACAATTCCACGGCATTAGTTAGTCCAATATAACTGGCACTGGGCATAAAGGCAAGAACCAGTCCTTGGCACATCTCTCTGGGAGGAGACTTGACTTTTCAGAGAGATATTTTCAAGTCCCACGAGACGAGACTTTGTGCCAAGAGATTTAACCATGCCAAGGTCGGAAATAAAAGACAAAGAGTAGAAAACAAAGTAGAACGTTGTAAAGAATTAAAAAATGTTGGCATGATACACATGCAGAGCAGGTTAGAGATTATGAAAGTACTAAAATTCAAAAGTCTCCAAAAAATGATAGTAAAGATCGTATTAGCGCAAACAAATGGAAATTATTACTTGGTGAAATAACGGAACATCGAAAAGAGATCGAATATATGGACAGAGTTGATATGACAGAAGTATGTAGATATTGTTCGGATTTAATCTTTAATTCTGAGACTTGTAGATCGTCTAATTCATGTTGCCATCAGGGAAAAGTAGTGTTTCTTCACAATGAAGAGGCCTATCAACGAGAATGAAGTTTTGTTTGGTGAAAGTGAAATCCACATACAGAGTGACAGAGATGCGAAGTGGCTGGCGCGTAGCGCAGGCCCGGTTTCATGGGGGAGGGGGGGTGGCATGTGAATCCCCCTAGTTTGCGAAAAAAACTCTGCATTTTATATAGCTCCTTTCTATGGAAAACACCATTAAGTTTGGAAACACCTTTGATTTACAGTAGTTTGTTTCAACAAATCTGCATCTTTACACATCATTTAGTCAGCCATTGGTGAAGTGGTCGTTTTCTTTGATATGTGAACTTGTTAAAGCTCTCAGTGAGGGGCGCTAAGTAAAAAACTTATCTGAACTAAATTTAAGTGGGCTAGGAACATTTAAGGCAAACAAGTCTATTATTTATAGTGCCTTGCAAATGCAATTTAAAGGCGTTAGTCCAATATAACTGGCACATGGGCATGACGGCAAGAACCAGTCCTCGGCAACACACCAGCCCATGGGGCACATTATATATATATATATATATATATATATATATATATATATATATATATATATATATATATATATATATATATATATATATATATATATATATATATATAACTTTCCACGACAAACACTAGTCAGTCTCTTTAACTGCATGTTTAAACAAAACTGTATTGGTATGCATTACATAATTAGTACTTTGTAATTTGGTCGTTTTATTTTACCTGTGGACTTGTCATATCCTTCACTCAGGGAGGAGCGCAATTGAAAAGTAAGCGGCACTGAAATTAATGCTAATCAATTTTGCACAACCGCACATTAAAAAATAACATATCTACATTTCTATATAGCGCCTTTTAATGGTAAACAAAATCTCCAAGCACGTGACGTGTGCAGATGAGTAGGGCAGCTGCATACATCAGCGGCACATAGGCTGATGAACGTGCTGAGAGACGGCATTCTTACGGCATCCAGTCCCGCGACCTCATCACTCTGCCGTGATGTCTGCGCACGCGCACACCTCCCATTCACCAAGGCAGGCGCATTTTACAGACGCCCATTAACGTGACACCCACATCTTTGCTTCTTTAACACCCAGCCCGTCCATTTCCTGATTTCCCATCAGGGTCGCCTGAGCCGGCGCCCACGTAACGTATCCTCCCGCTGACCCTCCTATGAATGCTCCCTGAATGTCTACTTGCTTCTCTCTACTTTAATTTCTTTTTTATGTTACCAGCCCTCATGCCCGCTCGTCCATCCTGCTCTTGTCCCCGCTTCACCTGCAAATTGGAATTCTTCGCTTGCCTCGTGGCTGTGCGGGAGCTCGGAGGGCCGGCGGAGTGTACGAGATGCCGGATGACACCTGTCGTCTTCGCTGCTCATAGAAGGGGATCGCCATTGGGGGCAGCGCCAGTGTCTATGAATCGGTCTGCGGGGACGCTGCAATGAGTTGCGGCACGGATGTCAAACTAGCTCGGTGGCGGTCGGGCTTAGAGGGGGGCGGTTAGAAGGGGAGGTGGGAGTAGGGGAAATAAATTCCGTGACCGGGATGGCCGACCACAGTAGATTTGCGCAGACCGCGATTCATTAAGTTTACGGGATTTGACGGGGCCTTCTTTTCCACCTACTATGCATTCTCTTCTTTCGTTTTCTAGGTATCGGCATCAAAAAGAATTCAAACCTGCAGTTCCGTATACTAAATATAAAAAAAGTGTTCTGTTCAGACATTTAGATGCAAAGAACATGAGTCAGATTTTAGCCGACGGATCTATTAATAAAATTCAAGTCATTAAAGTTGCTGACAAATCTGTGTGGACGTGGGATTGCGCAGGCAAACAGTGACAGCGGCGCTCAAGTGGCTCGAGGACATGAAAAGGAGGAGATTGGCGTCCGCAGACGGGTCAGGCTGATGTGTTAATTATACAAGACAGCCCCTCGTTCATTAGCTGCCATGTGTCGCCCACAAACAAAGCAGTTCTGACTTGGCCGACCCGGTGACGCAGTGGTTGGCTGGCACTGCTGCATCATGAAACCAGACGCTGTCTGCACCTTCTCCACGAGTCTTCGTGGGTTCACCTCAACCATCTTAGAGACGGGAGTTTTACTTAATGGGCCCCCTTGAGGGTGTGGACAATGGACTGTCCGATGTTGCCTATCGCTTGTGGTCCTGACATGGATCTTGCGGTCTGAGAAAATGACTCCATTTAGAACCGTTTACATTGCATTGAATGAAACCTACATTGTATTGTACGACATTAAAAAGTAACAATACATATAGAAATAAAAGTTAATTAAAGCAATTAGAAGTATAAAGACAATCAGCTAAAATTAAACAATTGCAGACTAAAGAAAAGTGATTTAGATTTAAAAAATGAAAATAATCGTGGGGCCAAGCAAAACTGGGGAGGACAGAGAGAGAAAGAAATTGTTGGAAGGGGCGGGGCCTAGAAGATTGGTGCTGTAAGAAGGGGCGGGACCTTGGGTGGAGCGAGAGAGGAAGAGAGAGAGAGAGAGAGAGAGAAAACTCTCAGAAGGGGTGGAGCCATCCATGTGGAGAGGTCAATTGTGAGTGAGAGTCAGAAAGAGAGAAACATACACACTTCCACACACATAGAGCCTGGGAGATAGACACTGTCAGAAGGGTGAGAGCCTAGGAGAGAGATGGAGAGAGAGGCACACACACAGAAATAAACTGTCAGAAGGGGACGGGGCATGGGAGAGAGGGAGAGATACTGTCAGAAGGGCTACAGCCTAGGAGAGGGAGGGAGAGAGACACAGGCACTGTCTGAAGGGGCGGGCTCTGGGAGAGAAAGAAGGGGGCGAAATCTATGAGAGAGCTAGAGAATGAGAGAGAGACACTGTCAGAAGTGCTGGAACCTGGGAGAAAGAGAGGGAGAAGCACAAATAAAGAAATAGAGACAAACTGGAAAAAGGGATGGGACCATCCATGAAGAGAGTGCAGTTGTGAGTGAGAGACGGAGTGAGAGATGCTCTGTCAGTAGGGGCAGAGACTGAGAGATAATGAGAGGCACACTGCCAGAAGGGGTGGTGGCTGCAAGAATAAGAGAGAGAGAGAATGTCAGAAAGGGTGGAGCCTAGATGAAGGTGAGAGGAAGAGATTGGACGAGAGAGAGACACACACACACACACACAATGTCAGAAGGGGCGGAGTCTGGGAGAGAGAGTGAGCATGAAGCTCTGTGTAAAGAGATGGACCAATAAGCTGTTGGGGTAGAATAAAAACCTGCAACTACAGTAGCCCTCCAGAACTGACTTTGCTGACCCCTGTGCCCTCTGCTGGAGGATGGAGGCAGTTCCCCCCTTGCCCTGAGTGAAGAAATGCTACTCTGTCAAAGTAAAGAGCTGAGTTTTAAAATATCTTATAAATAATTCTAAGTCACTGGTGCACATGAACTGAAAGTGGTCTTTCAAAGCTTAATAGAATCTTATATTCCCTGAAGCACAATCCGGTCATTGGAGCAAGTTTGATAAGGTCCATTAGTCGTAGTCAGCACAGAAGTGATATAAGGTGGTAAACAACCAATGCAGACTATGTAAATAAACAAAAACCCTATATATATATATATATATATATATATATATATATATATATATATATATATATATATATATATATATATATATTTATATATATACATACATAATAGGGTTTTGCCCCTCTGGCTGCCTACAGCGGAAGCCCCCAAGTCGATACCTCAGTTCGCTCGCTCTCAGTGCACGGTGAAATTTTTTGTTAAATAAAAATGAACTTTTTTTACAATATTTTACAGCGGGAGGACTCAGTACGCAAACTCAAAATCGCTTACTGTGAGACGGCCGCACTACCATTGTGCCCCATGTGGCTTGTTGACTAAGAACACACAACTCAACCACTACTGTTCTTAGCGGAGCTGATGTATATATAATATTTTTTTTGACATATTCACATTAAATTGGTTTTATTGACATGAGAGAATCATTGTTGTATTCTCCTCATGAAGATGAAAAAAATGATATATAGATGCACTGTATAGTTTGAGATGTACGGTTTGGAAGAAAAATGAGTGTTGGAGGAAAAGGCTGCACAATTTAACTAGTATATATAATATACATCTATTATATGCATATACTGTAGACCACTGGGGCGTGTACAGCCACCCTAACCCGACACTGACAGGCAGAGACACAAGACCCAGCACACAACACACACTTTTATTTACAGGTGGGTGTGCTTTCTCTGCTCCCCACAGCAACACAACAGCCACAACAGTACAGCAAAGTAAGCACAGTCCCTTCTCTCTGCCAGTCCTTCCGCCTCCACTCCTCTTTGGCGAGCTTCATCTTCCTTCCAACTCCGGCTCCTCGAATCGAGTGAGGTGCCTCCTTTTATTCAGCACCTGGGAGTGCTCCAGTCTGGTCATCAGCATTACCTGGAAACACTCCCAGGTGTGGTGGAAGTCGAGTATTGGCCTCTTCAGTTCCCCCTGGTGGCCCTCACAAGAATCCAGCAGGGCTGCTCCAAACTCCAGCTCCCAGCAAGCCCTGCGGGAATACATGATGACACAGCCGCCCAGGAGGGCTGCCCCCTAGTGTCCCAGGGAAGGCAGTGCCATGCAAGTTCTGTCTTCCCTGGTCCAGGTTGGCGTCCTCGCTGGTTAATGGCCGAGGCTGCCTGTCACAATATACATATATATAAAGAGAGAGAGAGAGAGAGTATCTTGTCTCCCAGGTAGATAGCACCATCTGACTTTACAATGATGAGCACCGTGTGATCGACTCAGTTACATTACATTCTAGTCAGTATGTGAGTGACATCATATAATATTCTCAAACTTCTTTATGACATAACCCTAGCTAACTGTAAAGAAGCATCCCTCATGTGCTATGAAGGATGGTCCGGCTGGCAAAATTTTGCACGGGGTAAAAACACCCCAAGATGGTGGAGGGTGTGGAAAAAGTCCTGCAGAAACATTTGCCACTAGGGGGCAGTAGGCACAACACTTATAATGGGTACCCCTCAAGGGTAACAGGCATGGAATGTTATAAAAATACAGAAATCGGTATGGCACAGGATGAAATTGTGATAATGCTACAGGAAACTATAGGACGAATGACCCAACAAATGCCAGGCATGTGTGACCTTCAGAATGATATAAAGGATGGCAGGAGTCAGGAGAAGTAGGACTAGGCTGCAGCACATGGCACCAGGGTGAAGTGTGTCAGACTGCACTGCCCTTTCATGGGAGATAATTTGGGTACTAATGACTATGGGGACATCATGGCACCCTTTTTGGTAGGATGGGCATCAGTGCATATTTGCACTTGAACCCTTGACTTTAGAGCACAGAGGGCATCCCTTGCACTGGGCCAACCCAACTAACATACTTGAGTTCGAGGAAGAAACCCACAAGAGAGTGCCAAGTTTGGATGCGAGTCTAGTCTCCTGGAACAGTTAGACAGCCAAACTAAACACTGTGCCAACTTACCGCTCTCGAACCATCTGTCTGATAAATGTACAGCCGCAAGGAATGGCATAATGTGGTGCCACCCAAAGGAAAGAATAACCAGATAGACAGAAGTCAAATAGACATTTGCTCTGAGTGGAAACCTCCAGTTAGCTGGGATGCCCCCTAAAGATAGATAGATAGATAGAAGAAGCCCCTTGTCAGTGTGAACGCCGGCCCCGGCACAGATAGACGGACATCAATTTGTCACCCATCACACTGTTTATTTACACTATTTACAAATACAGAAGTCCAGTGCACACTCACGAACCCCAGTGCCTCTTGCACTGATTCCCCCAAAGTCCAGGGCCCACAGTCTCCTTGCCTTCCTGGCCGCCTCCCGTCCTCTCTCTCCAGTTCAGTCTTTCTGCCTCCCGACTTCCACCCCTGACTGGAGGGAGGCGCCCTTTTATGGGGAGCGGATGGGCTCCAGCTGCTTCCCGGCACTTAACGGTGGCCACACCCCTGTGTGGCGGAAGTGCCGGCTGCGCACCCGGAAGCCGTCCGTGTCTCCCCAGTCGTCTTCCCCCCGGCACTTCCTGGTGTGGCGGAAGTGCCGGGCTCCCGGAATAAATAGGCACTGGGGCGCCGCCTGGCGGTGGCCACGGGTCCCTACAGGGCTGGGCTTCCAAGCCCTGTACCCGAGGCCCCCTGTCTAACCAGTACGGACGCCCCCACTCGGTCTGGAGGAGGCACACGCCCTCCTCCGGTCCTCTAAGCGTCCCGGCGGGCTCCATCCCCAGCCGAGGGCCACACGGGATGAACCGGCATCGGAGCGCCGCCTGGCGGTAGCCACGGGCCCCTACAGGGTAGGGCTTCCATGCCCTCGACCCGTGGCTCCCAATAGAACCAGGACGGACGCCCCCTCGCGGTCTGGAGGAGGCACAAGCCCTCCTCACGTCCTCCTGGGCGTCCCGGCCGGGGGCCACATCAGCTTTGCTGATGTCCATATATTCTTAACTTTTCCCAATTAATGAAAGCTGCACAATACTTTCATTACATTCTCCTGCTCCTCACTCGTTTTGCCAAAGTGCATGAAACCACTAAAAGGATTAATTGAAAAGAGATCTCGGGCCAGCATGCTGACAAATTGAACACCAAATTGATTTTGAATATCCGTTCAAAGCATTTTGACCACCTAACACGTCAGAGCCGACATTGGGGGTCAAGCTTGCCCTTGGGTCCCAAATAAGCAACTGAAGCTGACTGTGCCTTTCACTGGTTCTGTATGCTTCATCCATTCTAAAGAGCACCCCCTTGTGGAGCAAACATCAATTTTTAAAGTGCTTATATTGCCACAAATATAACATGTAGCCAGACCCCTTATAGAAACATGTCATCGGAGTATCGTTAACGGCATTTGTGTCCTTTGTTGTGATGGTGACGGACTTGTAAGTAGACCCCCTTGAGCCATCCTATTGGAGCTGCGGGCTGAATTGAAGCCTGCATTAGTCAGTCTGTCAGTCCTTTTTCTAAAGGGGGTTGTGATGGGTGCCACAGCCCATCCCCAGCTAGCATGGGGTGCAAGGCTGGAATAAATCCTGGACAGGGTGCCAGCCCCTCACAGGGCAAACACACATACACACACAACCACGACAACATTTAATTCTAGGGCACATTTTCATACATGTGGTGTAACTCAAAGCACCTTGCAGGATGAAGAAAGAAAAGTTAATAAAAAAATAACATTATGCAATACTAAATAATAAAGAATAAAGTAAGGTCTGATGGCTGGGAGGAGAAAGAAAAAAAAAAAACTTCAGTGGGCAAAATCTGCAGGTTTCCCATGGCCAAGAGACAGCGTAGCCCCCACTGGGCATTCTACCTAACATCAATGATCTCAATCAGGCTTCACATGTAAGAATGTGATGATGATGATGGTCATGTGGAGATCGGGCCTTCAATCCATCAATGTGGGCACTGCTTGGTGCCCTGATCAGGTGTTGGGGGCACAGAACGCCACCACAGAAAACCAGTTAAAGAACAGTAGAGAATAGCAGGAGTTGGTACAGATTGTGGAGCCAGGATGAAAATGATAATTTAAATGCACATACAGGGTTACACTAAAATGAAGGTACGAGAAAGCCATGTTACAATAACGGGTTTTTAGCAGTTTTTTAAAGTGCTCCACCTTATTAGCCTGGCGAATTTGTATCGGTCAGCTGTTCCAGATTTTAGGTGCATAACAGCAGAAGGCTGCCTCTGCACCTCTTACAAGTTTAGCTCTTGGAATTATGAGCAGACCCTCATTTAAAGATCTAAGGTTAGGACTCGGACTGTCAGGTGATTGGCATTCCACAATATAGGACGGAGCAGATTATTTAAGGCTCTATAAACTATTAGCAGTATTTTAAAGCCAGTTCTAAATGGCACGGGTAACCAATGTAGTGACGTCAATACTGGTGTGATGTGCTCATATTTTCTTTTCCTAGTTAAGATTCTGGCAGCTGCACTTCCACACACACACACACACACACACACACACACACACACACACACACACACACCCAAGGGCAATTTAGTGTCGCCAATCCACCTAACCTGCATGTCTTATGAATGTGGGAAGAAACTGGAGCACCAGGAGGAAACCCACGCAGACACAGGGAGAACATGCAAACTTCACGTAGGGAGGACCTGGGACATGAACTCTGGTGTCCTTACTGCGAGGCAGCAGCGCTCCAACTGTGCCACCCTGCAGCCCAGCCTAGTAGTCACTCCCTCGTATTTTGCTTTTCCTGGTTCCCAAATTTATTGCCTATTTTCTCTCAACAACAACTTCTTCTCCTTTCAGCTGCTCCTGTTAGGGGTTGCCACAGCGTATCATCTTCTTCCATATCTTTCTGTCCTTGTCATCTTGTTTTGTCACACCCATCACCTTCATGTCCTCTCTCACTACATCCATAAACCTTCTCTTAGACCATCCTCTGTTCCTCTTCCCTGTCAGCTCTATCCTTGGCACCCTTCTCTCATTACACCCAACATCTCTCCTCTGCACATGTCCAAACCAACACAATCTCACCTCTCTGACTTTGTCTCCCTACCATCCCACCTGAGCCAACCATCTAATGTCCTCATTTCTAATCCTATCCATCCTCGTCACACCCAATGCAAATCTTAATATCTTTAACTCTACCACCTCCAGCTGTGTCTCCTGCTTTCTGGTCAGTGCCACCGTCTCCTGCCCATATCACATAGCTGGTCTCACTACCGTCCTGTAGCCCTTCCCTGTCACTCTTGCTGATACCCGTCTGTCACAAATCACTCCTGACACTCTTCTCCACCCATTCCATCCTGCCTGCACTCTCTTCTTCACTTCTCTTCCACAATCCCCATTACTCTGTAACTTTCAACAACGACTGTAGCTTTAAATTTTGAGTGTTTGGGACATCTCGATTCTTTGATCTCCCAGTTTTTGATTTTAGGCCCTTTTAGATGCATTCACATATAATGTGATAAACACCTATTATGAAAGCTCATGTATGTCTGTCTGTCTGTCTGCCTGTCAGTCTTTCTGCTTGAAAAAACTCGGACCATGGGACACAAACAACCCTGGTCTCCTTACTGCGAGGCAGAAGTGCCACCACTGTGTCACCGTGCCACCCTAACCCTGCCTTGATCGTCCAGAAATCTTCTGTTAACAGGTTTAGAAGAACCGGGTGTAGGAAAATGAATGGCTGGGCATATATCAGAATGTGACTGACGCGTCTGTGAAACGAGATTTTCAGGTCACTTCCTTGTTCTGCCTGCCACTAGGAGTCACTAAAATGCCAACATCCATAAAAGTCTGCGTAGCACACATGGATGGTCAAAACTTTCCGTAACTTACAGGCAATTTCCACATCAAGTTTGTGTTTTATAAATCCTGACTTTTGCGTGTGCACTTTTGCCCCCAAACAAATTTTATACATGAGGAGATGCTCGAGTCGATAAAGTCGTAGTCAGAAATAGCAAGCAGTCAAAACTGGGAGACCGAAACAAAAGAGTGTCACGCACATATGATTGGAAGAGAGCTAGACCTAAATGATAGCAATTCCACACCAGATCAATGGGTGGTGGGGTGCGATGACTGTCTCTCTCAATCCCTGGCAGACCGTCCATGGGAAATCCCGCAGGGTACAGTCACCACTGATGGCATCAGCTCCGTTTCTGGCATTGATGATGACATCACTTCCGGCCCCCAGTGACAACACTTCCGGTTTCTGACGCCAATGATGACATCACTTCCGGTCTCGTGCCCGATGATGACATCACTTTTGGTTCTGGCGCCAATGATGATGTCACTTCTGGTTTTGGAGCCAATGATGACATCATTTCTTTGACTGGCCTTTAAAGCCGCCATCTTGTCTCAGTAACTTCAGTTCTGTTTTGGACTAACATCTGTGAACATCTCTGTTCAATTTAAAGCTAATTTTTGAAGCCCTTGAACAAAATACAGGTGGCTACCCCAAACCTTCATGATGTCTAAGACTCACTGTTGTGACAAGAGGCAACTAAGAATCAACAGGCAAACCAATCCTCAGGCATTGAAGGGATAGGGTTAGGGTAAGGATTAGGGAATCCTGAAATGAAACAACGCAAAAGAGAATCGATGCATGGAGTAGAGCGATTGTTCATAATGAGGCCATCGCACAGTTACAATTTCCTTAATGTCACAAGTGTGGCCAGAGCTATGTCACATTACGCGACTCAAGAAGAATCTACATGAGATACTGGGACCATTTAGCTCTCTTAGCTCAACAAACAGTCTTGATAGACTGAATGGCCTCCTCTCAGTTGTCACATTTCTAACTTTTCTAACGATTTCCAGCTGCAGACTTCATTTACAGAATTTTAACTTCTCCCTGGACATTTTCCACATCGTTTGCCATTGTGATGCAATGAATTGAGTTCTATTATATCATAAACTTTTTACTTTCCTGTATACGAAAGTATTGGAATCCTCCAAAGATTCGAGGTCAAGATTTGATGAATCTCGATATTTTAGACCTCCCTGACCTTCTCGTATAAGGAGTATTGGGAACGTATTGGAATCCTCAGAAGATTCGAGGTCGAGATATGATGAATCTTGACATTTTAGACCTCCCTGAGTTTCTCGTATAAGGAGTATAGGGAAAATATTGGAATCCTTCAAAAATTCCATTTTGAGATTTTGATGAATCTCAACATTTTACACCTCCCCGAGTCCAAAAATACCATTTTTGGAATTCTGTCTGAGTGTGTATGTGTGCGTGTAAACACAATAACTTGAGTATGCTTTCACTTACGTGAGCCAAATTTTGACATTTTAGACCTCCCTGACCTTCTCGTATAAGGAGTATTGGGAACGTATTGGAATCCTCCAAAGATTCGAGGTCGAGATTTGAGGAATTTTGACATTTTAGACGTCCCTGACCTTCTCGTATCAGAAGTATAGGGAAAATACTGGAATCCTTCAAAAATTCCATTTTGAGATTTTGATGAATCTCAACATTTTACACCTCCCGGAGTCAAAAATACCATTTTTGGAATTCTGTCTGAGTGTGTATGTGTGCGTGTAAACACAATAACTTGAGTATGCTTTCACTTACGTGAGCCAAATTTTGACATTTTAGACCTCCCTGACCTTCTCGTATAAGGAGTATTGGGAACGTATTGGAATCCTCCAAAGATTTGAGGTCGAGATTTGATGAATTTTGACATTTTAGACCTCCCTGACCTTCTCATATAAGGAGTATTGGGAACGTATTGGAATCCTGCGAAGATTCGAGGTCGAGATATGATGAATCTTGACATTTTAGACCTCCCTGAGTTTCTCGTATAAGGAGTATAGGGAAAATATTGGAATCCTTCAAAAATTCCATTTTGAGATTTTGATGAATCTCAACATTTTACACCTCCCGGAGTCAAAAAATACCATTTTTGGAATTCTGTCTGAGTGTGTATGTGTGCGTGTAAACACAATAACTTGAGTATGCTTTCACTTACGTGAGCCAAATTTTGACATTTTAGACCTCCCTGACCTTCTCGTATAAGGAGTATTGGGAACGTATTGGAATCCTCCAAAGATTCGAGGTCGAGATTTGATGAATTTTGACATTTTAGACCTCCCTGACCTTCTCGTATAAGGAGTATTGGGAACGTATTGGAATCCTGCGAAGATTCAAGGTCGAGATATGATGAATCTTGACATTTTAGACCTCTCTGAGTTTCTCGTATCAGAAGTATAGGGAAAATACTGGAATCCTTCAAAAATTCCATTTTGAGATTTTGATGAATCTCAACATTTTACACCTCCCGGAGTCAAAAAATACCATTTTTGGAATTCTGTCTGAGTGTGTATGTGTGCGTGTAAACACAATAACTTGAGTATGCTTTCACTTACGTGAGCCAAATTTTGACATTTTAGACCTCCCTGACCTTCTCGTATAAGGAGTATTGGGAACGTATTGGAATCCTCCAAAGATTTGAGGTCGAGATTTGATGAATTTTGACATTTTAGACCTCCCTGACCTTCTCGTATAAGGAGTATTGGGAACGTATTGGAATCCTGCGAAGATTCCATTTTGAGATTTTGATGAATCTCAACATTTTACACCTCCCGGAGTCAAAAAATACCATTTTTGGAATTCTGTCTGAGTGTGTATGTGTGCGTGTAAACACAATAACTTGAGTATGCTTTCACTTACGTGAGCCAAATTTTGACATTTTAGACCTCCCTGACCTTCTCGTATAAGGAGTATTGGATACGTATTGGAATCCTCCAAAGATTCGAGGTCGAGATTTGAGGAATTTTGACATTTTAGACCTCCCTGACCTTCTCGTATAAGGAGTATTGGGAAAATATTGGAATCCTTCAAAAATTCCATTTTGAGATTTTGATGAATCTCAACATTTTACACCTCCCCGAGTCCAAAAATACCATTTTTGGAATTCTGTCTGAGTGTGTATGTGTGTGTGTAAACACAATAACTTGAGTACGCTTTCATTTACGTGAGCCAAATTTTGGCTACAAGTAGATTAGGTAGATTTCTATCAATATTTGAGCTGTTTTCATTAACCGGAAGTGGTACTTTACCTGTTGTTCATGCAGCTGCCAAGTTTTTTAAATGATTTATTCAATTTTACTTTTATAATTATTGTTCACTATATTATTAATTTGATTTGATTTGTTGTTGATGGTTCTTTAATGTACGTCATATAAAAATATAATCATTGTCTTGTGATTTATTCCTCAAATATCCATCCTCATATCTGAGTATACGAGAGAGTCGAGGGGAGGCCACTCCTGATTTTCTCTTCTTGTTCTTCTTGAAAACACGAGATTTAAATTTTTCCTTGGCCATCACTACAAACAACATGAGGTAAGTAACACAAGGAAAGAATGTCTCTTTTGGGTGGCGTATTCCTGTAATGGTCTATGATGCCATTTCTCTGTGCTCTTGATGGCTCTCTAATTTTCTGCTTGAGCTTTTATTCTTCTTTGGTTTGATTCTTTGATTTTTCCAGGTTGTACTTCTGGCACATTTCTGGTTTATGGATTCCGTCTTCCGATCCTTTGTTCAAAATTCTTCCATACCAGTTTCAGCCCTGTGTAACAAGAAATCAGAAACGGCTCCGGCCTCTTCTCATATTGAACCGGAGTTTCCATTGGTTTCCTCTTCCGAGTCGGAGCTCAGTTGGGATGTTAAAACATTAGCAGACGTTTTATTGGGTGAGATGGCAGCCGACTACGCAGGCCCGGTTTTCATCCCCTAAATATGGAAAGTGCTGCATGTCCTCGGCGGTCTCTAGCATTAATGGTTTCTGATGGCCATTAACAGCATTAGGGAAAGCCGCTAAGCTGCAATCACAGTAATGAGAAGGCGGCAGAATAGCATAAATAAAGCATTGTCAAAGGATGTGAGAAAAATTCAATTATTATGCAAAACCTGTCATTCAGCACCTAAGGCAGGGGTGTCAAACTCAGATCCGGGAGGGCCGCAGTGGTTGCTGGGATTCATTCCGGCCCCTTTTTTAATGAGTACTACTACTACTTCATTTAAATTTCGAGTTTTTAAGATTCAGAAGATCTCATTGTTCTTGTGTGATTTCTGGTCCCAAGAAACCCTCTGGCACTGAGGGTCGCCATCTTGTGTCACTTCTGCCATTCAGGTCCAAGACTCAGGAACACGCAATCTGCAAACAACTCTCCTCTTATCTCTCGGACAATCTGGAATCTGCAAGGGCCACTCATGCCGAGACCACCGAGACTGCACTGTTTTCAGTCACTCATGCTTGTAGACAGGGCCGTCTTAACAGCATTATAGGCCCCTGGGCAAAGCAGTGTGCTGGGACCCCCTTCCTACACAACCACTCAGCAAGTCACATCATACATAGATTAGCATGGTGCCCCCAGGTAACTGCCCAGAGTGCCCATTAGTTAAGATGGCCCAGATCTAGGACCCACTCGAGCTGCTTCTCTCTCCTCTGCCCTTGTCCTTCTTGACCATTCATCAGCTTTCAAAACTGCTAACCACTTCTTGCTTATTTCTTCTGTAGAGCCACTTGGACTCCACGGTTTTACGTTGGTGTGATTCAGATCCTACCTTTCAGACTGATCCATCCGTCTCGAGGATCAGTGTTGGGTCCACTCCTTGGCCCATCTTGGGTAATGTCCTTTAATCTAATGGCTATGCTAAGGATGCTCAGATCTTTCCCTCATCTCCATCTTACAACCCCCAGGTTCCAGCTGTCTCTCTGCAATCTCATGCTGGATGAATACCCATCACCCTTCAAAGTCAGATATCCTTCTGATACGCTTTCCTCAGATTTGACTCTAAGCGTCACTTTTGAAGATGTCACCCTTTCACCAGCAGGCCGTGTCTCTGGACTCTTCACTTTTGTTCACTGAATATATTTCTTCAGTGACCCAATCACGTATCTATCCATCTATCTATTACATAATGCCTTTCCTATCTATCTATCTATCTATTATATAGTGCCTTTCATATCTATTTATCTATCTATCTATTTATCTATCTAACTGTAAACAACATGGTCAGCGAAAGACAGCTGGACCCCCAATCAGCACTCTAAGGTTGTGTTTAGTGATGATGAGCAGAGCACAACAGAGGTGGGCTGCTGAACAGATGGGCTGCCTCGGATGACAAGAAGGTCTGTCCTTGCCAGGCTGGTCCAGAGCCATGCAGAGATTTAAGCTGATGTCATTTAGTCTTCTGAAACAGAATGCCAGGTTTGGCTGTGTATCTTCGCCACAGCACCAATTGGACTGGATGATGGGGGTCTAATGAGGAGAGGAGAAGCCCCCTCAATGAGCCTTTTACTTTGGCAGTCTCCTCCAGGACAGCGCCCTGCTCACGCTCGTGGCACACATTGTGGTGTTTCATTCCATTTCATTCATCAGACTGCTCTTCTACCTCTCGTCTCACGGAGGACCCCCTGCTTGCTGAGATCTTCAGTGTTGCTCCTCTCGTTGCTTTTCTTCTCTCATATCCTGATATGAATTGCCAAGTTTTCCTCTTTGCACCCAACTGTCATTCAGGCAGCCTGTGTTCTTGTGGGTGCCACGTTGGCACAGAAATGTAATTCTCTATCTATCTATCTATCTATCTATCTATCTATCTATCTATCTATCTATCTATCTATCTATGTATGTATTTTGTTAGTTCTTTAACTTTTAATAAAGTGCTATTGACTGAATTTCGCCTCCTTTCTTTAGCACTAGTTAGTTACATTTGGGACTTTTCCGAAGCCATGCTAGGTCCGCCAGGACTCATTCCATTTAAAGCCTTAATTGGCTTTTTATTCTTTTATTTTTATTTTTTTACATTTTTAATGCCTTTTTCTTTGCTTTTATATTTATGGATTCTAAAACGAGATGTGACTTTCATATCAAAGAACTACACAAATTGGCCTATGACGATTACAATAGCTTTGACATTGAAATCAGACTAACATATGGTTATCCCTTATAAAGACAAGAGTAGCTAAAATATTTATGGTTTATATTTAATATTCCAGGAGTGACTGTTTATCAGTCCATAATACCGGAGCTAAACACCGCGAGCACATCTGCTGTTTAAGTGTCACCGCATTTACAAGGCAGAAGCTTATTGTCAGATTTTATCATGCTGGCTTGGTAATATATGGTTGCTATTTAAAATTGCTTTCAGACACACAAAATTTAAATGATGTGTTTTAAATGCTTATATAACACCTTTGAATTTCATTTTGTGGAGAGCAGGATTGCAGAAAACGATGGGTGACAATGACTTTTATTTTATTTTTTTAACTTTTTACAGTGAGATATATACAGATCATCGCCTAAAGGAAACTGAGTGAACGTTTCAGACATAGCAGGCAGTTAAATGGGCCGACGGTGCTAGCAGTGCTAGCTGTACTGGTGGTGCTGGTGGTACTGGTCCATAGAGGCGGTTTCAGTCCAGATGGCCTGGTATGTGTTTTCAATTCAGTTCCAGATAGGACTATCCTGCCCCAGATTTCCTCTATCTGGGTGATGGGTCTGATGTGGCCTCAGCGCAGCGGAAATCTAACGATGATTTACTTTGTGGCCTCAGACACCTAATTAGTCAAAATGAAGCGGGTGATGCCAAAGGGGGTTAGATTTAAGATTAGCGCGGCGATTCTCTGACAAGCGGAATCCTAAAGAAGGCTAATTAATATACAAGTCAGTGACGCGATGGCAGCAATGGATCATTTGTGTGCTGAAGCTCCGAGTCCAGCCTCATACATCTTAAGAAAGTGGAATACCAGCAGGAAAGCAGCACGGCAGGAGCAGAACGTCAGACACAGAGATGGGCCTGAGCCTCCAGTTCTGGAATCTGCCAGCCCTGCAAGTGCACAGAAATTCAGCAATGGCATGTGGCATCTCAGAGCACCCGGTCAGGCACCAGCGTTTAAACTCCATCAGCTACCTTTGAACCTGCGGTTGAGTTGCACATCAGTGTGGAGCGGAGCAGATGTTGAAGATCCACACTCTGTGTGAGTCAAGATCGAATTCAGAACAAGCACACGACAAGAAGAATCCCTAAGTTCTCAAATTTCTTCATTTTCTGAGCCTCACAAAATACACAATGATGATCAATGCCTTCTGAACCCTGGCATGACTTTAATACTCGGGCATCATGACCTGTGATGGAGGGGAGTGTGACACAGGCAAAAAAAATAGAAGTGTAAAACAACTACTCCCTGTTTACGGGTCCGAAAAAAAAATTCAACAAAATAAAAATAAAAAAAATCAAATAATCCAAAAAAAAAAATCAGATAAAAACATCAAATAAAAAAAATAAAATTAGGAGTGGTCTCCCCTCGACTTTCTCATATACTTAGTGTGATGGACGGCCAGGGATCTTGCCCAGACGGGATGCCCATTTGAAGAGAAGTCCGGGGGAATGGACATATTACCAGCAGTACCTCCCCAGGCACACGAGAGGGCAGCCCCCTTGGTTTACTTTGGGGCCACGGAATTGAAACTTAGAAGCTCAACCCAGCGGGGGTCCTCCATGGCCACCACCAGGGGGCACCTGGACAGCTCTGGAGTCTGGGCATGCAGCACTTCCACCAAACCTGAAAGTGCTGCCAGATGTCAATCGCGAGACGCCTGGAGCACATCTGGGTGCAGTATAAAGAAGACCGCCTCACTCCATTAGACGAGCCGGAGTCGAGAGGCAGTGGACAGAGCTTGTGGGAGAGGAGTAGAGGATGCAGAAGAAAAGAAAGGAAAGGAAAAGGAACTGGGCTAGTGTGGCTGTTTGGTGCACTGTGTTGTGTGCAGGAATTAAAGGAGAAATAAACGTGTGTGCTTTTGGAAATTCTGAGTCCGTGTCTGTCTGTGTCTGGGGTTCAAGTTCTACATTAGATATGGAGATGGATATTTGAGGAGTAAACCACAAGACAATGGTTATATTTTTATATGATGTACATTAAAGAACTATCAAGAACAAGTCAAATGAATAATATATTGAAGAATTACCATATACACTCACCTAAAGGATTATTAGGAACACCTGTTCAATTTCTCATTAATGCAATTATCTAATCAACCAATCACATGGCAGTTGTGAAGAATTCACAGAACTTTGATTCATGAAATTGGATCGATCCACTACACCAGAAATTGTGGACAACCAGAAAGCTCTTTATACCTGATCAGTGAAGACATCACATCATAAGATGCGACTTCTGGGAACATTTGGGGGCAACCATCTTAGCAACCCATATACAAATCTGCATAAAATGGCAGCGCCCATAAGAAAAAAAAATGCCAGTGCAATAAGAAAAGGTTAAAATGTTATATCAAAATGACTCATATTAACTTTTAAAAACAAATCAACACAAGAAAAACATTCAAGGCTTCAAAATGGGCAAAATGTTTTTTATAGTGTGTTTATTATTTTGTTTCTTGTCTCGTCCATTTTATTTTTTAACATTTCTACCATTTTCTTATTTTCCATATGGCTATGGCACTGTTACTGTACAGGTATATATAACAGACACCTGCTGTGACCGTTGTACACCTAGTTGTTGATGTGACGTCACTTAATGAACAGGATTGGATGGTAGGACAGAAATTAGTTGGGATGTTATGAAAGGAATTAACAGAAGGGTTAAAAAAGGAATGAGTTGGAATAGATATGATGGGAAATTATTAGGGAACTGGTGGTGTAATGATGAAAATGAATGAAGGGAATTAGTGGGGTAGATATGAAGAGAATTTGAAGGGTAGTTTTGAAGGGAGCTATCAACAGAGTCATGATGGTAACTGGTGGGATATGAGGGGAATAGGTAGTCATAAAGAGAATTGAAAGGAGAGTTAGAAAGGAAATTAGTTATCCAGGGAAGTATTAGGAGAGTTATGAAGGAGATTAGTGGAATAGATATGAAGGGAATTATTAAAATAGTTATGAAGGGTATCGGTGGGGTAATCTATACTAATAAAAGGCAAAGCCCTCACTCACTCACTCACTCACTGACTCACTCATCACTAATTCTCCAACTTCCCGTGTAGGTAGAAGGCTGAAATTTGGCAGGCTTGTTCCTTACAGCTTACTTACAAAAGTTGGGCAGGTTTCATTTCGAAATTCTACGCATAAGGGTCATAACTGGAAGCTATTTTTCCCATATAATGTAATTGAGTCTTGAGTTGGAGATGGCCGCGGGGGGCGGAGTTTCGTGTGACATCATCACGCCTCCTACGTAAGTACGTAGAGAACAAGGAAGAACTCCAGCGATGAGCACAAAACGCCATTTCACAATTGAGAAGGCAGAAAAACATTATGAAGCAAATGATGCATACAAGCATATTCATAAGTACAGCTACTGCGGAAACAAAGCACGGCGTGAACCGTAAGTTTATATTAAATTAAGTTCATAGACAGGCTGCCACTAGCGTTTGTAATTTAGTGCCTGCCCATATAAGGCCGTCCATCAGCGGCAATCCAATACAAACACTGCCGGTAAATATTCACGGTGAAGGACTGTGCTTATGCAGAGGAAGATGAGATGGTCAGGGTGGTGTTTGGCACAAACTCATTGAAACTGCGAGAGAAACTTTTAAGTGCCGGGTCTTAGCTGACATTACACGAGATGGCACCAGTACAGCTGGGAACCTTCGATGCAAGAACACCAAGCGGCTCACGTGAACTGACGCAATGCGCAGACAAAAAGCAACAGTTCCAAAGAGTGCTGAACAAAAACCGAATTACACAATTGAGAAGGCAGCAAAAAATATGAAGCGCCTTATACATACAATCATATTCATAAGTGCAGCTACTGCGGAAACAAAGCACACGGTGGAAAAAGTGAATGTCCCGCTAAAGGAAGACAGTGTAAAAAAAACCGTGCATGCAGTTTGTCACATCACAGATAAAAAGGAAGACGAGCTGTTTATTGATGCAGTAAGGAACTAATCGATGAATGAAACCTCTTATCTTTACAACGATTGACAAACACGGAATGTAACTTGAACACATCCTACAAATACGAGCCTGATTGAAAGAAATAATGATAATCAAATCCTTGATGACAGCAACATTCAATAACACTCACAAAACAATTACTGTATATTGACAATCATGTTACGTTATTTTTAAAATGTTCCCTTTTCTTTTCATAACTTCTACTTCTCCACTGATATACGGGTATATATATAAATGTATATATATACCCGATCTACAATACATACTTTAGCATAGACAAGCCACACGCTGTGGCGCAATTGTAGAGTCTTCGCCTCTAACGCCGAGGTTCGATTCCCGAGAGGGGATGTACTGACTATGTACGCGCGCTACCCGATTCATTTTACCTTCGCATCTCCTTGGTTTGGGACGTATGAAAAATATTAGGTTAACGCAGAATCATGTTACGTTATTTTTAAAATTTTCCCTTTCTTAGCACAAGCACAGCTGAGAAGCTTCGATGCATGTACTCCATAACGCGTTAAAAAATAACGCATTTAATCACACTTTCAATTCCAAGCAAACGGGAACTTTTGTCAATGCATGATTTCCTGGTACATCCATTACACTGATGCACACATCACAGCTACAAAAATGTTAGAGTCGGAATAAAGCGCGTTCCTACGACTGATCATTTCGACTACCCGAGCGAAGCCTTGATAAAAGCATGGTTTTGTGCACACTGAAAAGCAAGCAAAATTAGATGCATTACAGAAAGCGGACTTTGTGGCTCTTACTGGGGATCATTGGACTTCCGTGACCGTTAGTAATTCTAAATACATCTAATTACAAAATGTTCAATGATCACACTGTTTTAGCCTAATGTACAAAATAATTTTGGCTAATGTTACTCAGAGTTTAAAGAGTAAGCTGGTCAAATTACCTTTTATGTTTCTGACTTATTTTTTTAAGAAGAAAAACTGCACTTTATGGTGAAATTTTGGTTATTATTATTTAAAGACAATACTATTCTGAAAATGTACTTAAAGTACTTAAACTACCACTTTATTTTTAAGTCTGCCCAATTTTAACCAGGGATGATATTTTTGTTTCTGTTTTGAATTCAAATGCAGTTTAAAGCTTTTTTCAGAAATTAAAACAGCTTCAGTTTACAATATTCATGTCCATGTCTATTATTTGATTCTGTAAGCCCACTAAAACCGTTTTAAATAAAAAAAAAAACATTTGCGATTTGGGGCAAATTTACATGTGCGATTACATACATTAATCAAGATTAATTCTTACACAGCCTCTAATTAATTGGATTAATTTTTTAATCGAGTCCCACCTATATATATATATGTAGATATATATATGTAGATTTGTATATATATGTGTATATACAGTATATATGTAGATATGTATATGTTGTATATACAGTATGTATATATGTGTGTGTGTATATATACAGTATGTGTATATATATATATATATATATTTATATATATGTTTATATGTATATATATGTTTATATATATATGCCAGCAACACTCATGACAATTACAAAACAATTACATTGTCAATCATGTTACGTTATTATTAAAATGTTTCCTTTTCTTTTACTTCTCGCTGCCAATCGCAGGTATTTTGCTATATATATATATAATATAAATAGATAGATATGACAACAACACTCATATCAATGACAAAACAATTACATTAACAATCATCTTATGTTATTTTTAAAATGTTTGCTTTTCTTTTTCATAACTTCTTTAACACACTACTTCTCCGCTGCGAAGCGCGGGTATTCTGCTAGTTATAAATATAACTCAAACTGTAGTTATAAAGGGAATTAATAAGGTAGTTATCAGGGTAGCCATTATCAGTGGGGTAGTGATGAAGTGAATTAGAAGTTATGAAGATATCTATAAGGAGAGCTATGAAGAAAATTAGTGAAGTGTTTATGAAAGGGAATTAGTAGTTTTGAAGAAAATCGTAAAGAGAGATATTAAGGTAAATCAGTGGAAGAGCTAAGAATGGAATTGGTAGTTATGACGAGAATTAGAGGAGTAGATAATAAAAGAATTGAAAGGGAGTTTGGATGGGAGTTGTCAACACTGTCCTGAAGGGAACTGGTGGGTTATGAAGGGAATTTTAAGGAAAGTTATGAAGGAAATTAGTGGAATAGTTATGAAGGGAATTATTAGGATAGTTATGAAGGGTATTTGTGGGGTAATTATAAAGATAATTTGATCAGTAGTAATGAAGGGAATTATCATGGTAGCCATTTTGGGAATTAGTGGAGTAGTGATGAAGGGAATTAGTAGTTACAAAGAAAATTATAGGGAGAGTTATGAAGAAAATTAGTGGAGTGGTTAAGAAGGGAATCAGGAGGTAGTTATGAAAGGAATTAGTAGTTATGAAAAGAATTGTAAAGAGAGTTATAAAGGTAAATGAGTGGAAGAGGTAAGAAGGAAATTGGTAGTTATGACAAGAATTAGAGGGGTAGATAATACAAGAATGTAAAGGGTAGTTTTGATGGGACTTATCAACATAGTCCTGAAGAGAATTGGTGGGTTATGAGGGGGATTAGAAGTTATGAAGAGAATTTTAAGGAGAGTTATGAAGGAAATTAGTGGAATAGTTATGAAGGGAATTTTTAGATTAGTTCTGAAGGCTACCGGTGGGGTGATTATTTACAAAATTCCATCGGTAGTTAGGAAGGGAATTTTAAAGAGAGTTATAAAGGTAAATAAGTGGAAGTTAAGAAGGTAATTGGTAGTTATGACGAGAATTAGAGGGGTAGATATTAAAACAATTGAACAGGTAGTTTTGATGGGAGTCAACATAGTCCTGAAGGGAACTGGTGGGTTATGACAGGAATTTTAAGGAGAGTTATAAAGGGAATTATTAGAATAGTCATGAAGGGTATTTGTGGGGTAATTATAAAGATAATTTGATCAGTAGCTATGAATTAAATTATCAGGATAGCCATTATGGGAATCAATGGGGTAGTGATGAAGGGAATTAGTAGTTATGAAGCAAAGTATAGGGAGAGTTATGAAGAAAATTAGTGAAATAGTTAAGTTGGGAATCAGGGGGTAGTTAAGAAAGGAATTAGTAGTTATGAAAACAATTGTAGGTAAATGAGTGGAAGAGGTTAGAAGGGAATTGGTAGTTATGACAAGAATTAGAAGGGTAGATAATACAAGAATGTAAAGGGTAGTTTTGATGGGACTTATCAACATAGTCCTGAAGGGAATTGGTGGGTTATGAGGGGGATTAGGAGTTATGAAGAGAATTTTAAGGAGAGTCATGAAGGAAATTAGTGGAATAGTTATGAAGGTAATTTTTAGATTAGTTCTGAAGGCTACTGGTGGGAAAATTATTTAGAAAATTCCATCGGTAGTTATGAAGGGAATTATCAGGATAGTCGTTATAGGAATCAGTGGGGTAGAGATGAAGATTAGTAGTTATGAAGAAAATTATAAGGAGAGTTAGGAAGGAAATTAGTGGAACAGTCAAGAAGGGAATCAGTGGGGTAGTTAAGAAGTGAATTAGTAGTTATGAAGAGAATACTAAGGAGAGTTATTAAGGTAAATTAGTGGAATAGTAATTAAAAAGAGAATTCAAAAGGCAGCTACAAAGGGAATCAGTGAGGTAGTCATGAAGGGAATGATCAGGATAGCTATTATGGGAATTGGTGAGGTAGCTCTGAAGGGAGTTATAAGGAGAGTTATGAAGGAAATCAGTTAAGAAGGGAATCGGTGGGGTAGTTTTGAAGGGGATTACCAGGACAGTTATGAATGGAATTAGTAAGGTAATTATTGAGGGAACTGGTAGGGTAGGAATGAACGAAATTAGTAGGATAGTTATGGGAATCATAGGGGTAGTTTTGAAGAGAATTAGTAGTTAGGGCGGGAATCATAAGGATAGTTATGAATTGAATTGCAGGGTTGTTTTGAATAAAATGCCTGAGGTAGTTAAGGAGAGAAATGGTAGGATAGGAATGAAGGGAATTTATGGAATACTTACACCAGGAATTGTATTAGGAGTTATGTAGATAATTAGTGGAGTGGTTAAGAAAACAATTATCTTGTGTGGGATGGCCGGGACCTTACCCTGCCGGGATATCCCCATAGTGACAGGACCGAGGGAGAGAGCATGCTCAGGGCATTATCTCCCCTGGATTGATAGATGGCAGGACCCCTGGCTTGCGGCAGCACCATGGTTTCCCACAGGGCATCATGGGAATTGGAGTTCTCTGACTCTGCCCTGTTGGGTGCCATGGTTGCTGCCAGGGAGTGCTACAGGGACTAGAGAGCCCTCCTTTGTGGGGTGCCAGCCTTACCTGCAAGTACTTCTGGGCCAAGCCATCGGGACTCTGGAAGTATCTAGAGGGATTACTTAAAAGGAGATACCTGCCACTGCTCCACGAAGAGAAGAAACGAAGTTCGCTGGAGGAGGAGTGGAGGCGGAAGGAGAGACAGAGAAAAGAGGAAAAAGAGAAAAGCATTGCTGTGTGCTGTACTGGTGCTCTGTACTGTGCTTATTGTGCGGGAAATGATTGGGAAGAGTTTCCCACAGCAAAATAACAGCCTGTGTGTCTGCATGTGTCTGTGTCGGGTTGGTGGGTTGGGGAGCTGGGGCGCCCATTGCAGGCCCCACATGATAATTATTACGGGGAATACGGGAGGTAGTTATGAAATAAATTAATTATGCAGTTATGCAGAAAATCGGTGGGCTATTTATAAGAGGAATTTGTGGGTTAACTATGTAGGACATCAGTAGGTTACTTAGTAAAGGATTGGTGGGGAAGCTGTTATCAGGATGTTCATAATATTTCTTTACAGGGACTGAGAGACTGGGGAAGGATGAATGCAATGAGGTCCTTGAAGAAAAACCTGCTGCGGAGTCCACCCAACCTCAGACTGTGGTGACGGTTCACCTTTCAGCATGACAATGACCCAAAGTGGGCAGGCAGGACTACACTGGAGTGGCTTCATGGACATGTCTCTGATTGTCCTTGAGCGGCCCAGACTGGAACCCCAGAGAACATCTGTGGAGAGGCATGAAGGTGGCAGTTTCCAGAAGCTTCCAATCCAATATAAGGGAGCTTGAGAGGATCTACCAGGACGAATGGGATAAACGGCCCAATTCCAGGTGTCCAAAAATTGCAGAGATTTACCCAAGGAGACTTAAAGCTGGAATTTCTGGCAAAGGGGCTTCTATAAAGTATCGAATTAAGGGTCTAAATAATTCTGTGAAGGAAAGATTTCAGGTTTGTTTTTTAAAGAATTTCCAGACCTTTCTGAAAACATGTTTTCATATTGTCATTATGGGTTATTAAGTGTAGACTAACTGGCATAAATGGCAAATTTATTCTTTTTAAAATCAAACATACAACACAATAAAGTGTGCAGAAAGTGAAGGGGTCTGTATGCTGTATGGTGGCCCATCATGTCATCAGTGTGACAGTCAATATTCACAGCCCACCTTATTAAGCCTGTCAGTGACCTCCTGTGTGACAGACAGCCAAGAAGAAGTGCAACGAACCAGGAGTCTGAAAACCAACTACATCAAAGACCAGACAAGGGCTGGGGTTCAATACTGGGAAGTCAAAATCCAGTCACGCACCTAAATGAAATCTAAACGAAAATCAAAAATCAAAATGAACGCCCTGGAGTTGGTAGCCAAACTGTCAAAACCACCCAGAAAACTACTGCAAATCCAGAATCTCAAACAACAGATGCCAACCGTCACACCGTTGTGCCAGTGACATCACAAATCGTGACCTTCAGTTGTCACCTGTTGCCAACGGCTCTGAACAGAGGTCAAGTTCGCACTGACCTAAAAGGATGCCATGCCCAAGGGGGCTCAAAAAAGTAATTTCATATATGATCGTGAGGGCACTGATCTCATTGATTTTATGTCTGATCACGAGGTTGCGAATCTCCAAGGTGGACCCCACCTTTGTCGGTTACTGTAGAGGGTCTCTATATCTCTTTTTGGCCGCTTGCTGCCTTGGGGCATAATGTACCCTTAAAGCAGCCCTGGCAACAGGCACAACAGCCACATCTAAAACAGTGGTGCCCATAAACAACTATAAAACACTATACTAACACAACTAATTAAAATAAAATCAGTTGCCAGAATGAATTTCATGGATTCAGAAAGCCCAAAGAAGAAGAAACCAGCACTAAAATACCAAAGAATACTCACAGAGAAGACTGTTCATATTCCCAGTGCCGTGGGTCATTCCGACACAGCGTCTGAGAAACTTGTCTCCTCAAAAATCAAAATTAGGAGCCCGTTTTCTTTTTTGTTGTATGTTTGGTTTAGAAGACAAAAAAAACAAACCTTGAGAAGTCCTTCTTGTGAAAGTATATGGTTTAGAGGTAGTGACTGGCACCAGCTGTCATCTGTTAGCTCACAAGTGAAAGCAGGAGTGAAGCAGGAGAATCGACACATAAGGTGGCAGATGCCATGATGGCTCGCTTAATCTGGAAGAGCCAGGATGCCAAGTCTGGAGAAGAAGCATACTGTCCAAAGAAGACACATGTCAACGTAGGCAGCGCACGCCGACGGGCACACCCACCTGGCACCTGGCTAATCCCTCTTCAGAAAGAGAACCAGGTGGCAACTCTCTGTACAGGCATCCGGCCATGTGCTGCCCAACACCCACAGTGCCCGACTGCTTTTCCATGATTTTTTTTTTTTGAGGATTTGCGCAGAACAGAACACATTGAATGGCTATGGCAGTTATGATCAGCGCATCATCTCAATGGAACATCTGCAAAAATTCCCAGCTGGGAAGCCTTGATGGGAAAAAAAAAACTGAGGAAACACAATGCCCTGTTTATTGAATGGAAGCCCCTCCAAAAAAGCAGGCAAGGAGAGAGCTGTAACCTAATAAGCAGAACCCATGGGACTGCCGGTGCTCAAGATGGAGAGTTCTTAACATGGCGCGACCCGCCCTGCCCTGCTTTTCTACAAGTCACCGAATAAAACCTGAGCACTTACCAGCTGTTGACCCGCACCCTAATCAGCAGCCCAAGACCCCATTCTGTCTCATCCGCTCTTCCACCGCAATCCTTAACAAGCACTTCAATTCACCGATTATTTTCGGATTGCACAAGTGTCATCTTGAGGGGGTCTTTTAAAACTTAATGAGTGTGCATGCGGCAAGGACACAATAGCTGATGGTGAGAAGAAAGCAACGCGTGGAGTGCCCACTTGGTCTTAAAACTTCACCCATCGTGACGCCATAATGAGAGAAGCAGTTTCAGAAAGTGATAAATAATGTACGACGGTGTGGCACATCCATCCATTATCAGAGCCTTTTCTGCAATTTAGAATGAGCAGGGTGCCAGTGTGCAAGACCTTGCAAGATAAAAGGCCATAGGAAGCCGTACAGACTTGTCTTGGCCAGTGTTAACAGTGCATAAGGCTTTGTACTAAATGAAGGTGGCAAGGGTGCCACCAAGATAGATAACAAAACGTGCATGTGGGTGCAGAAAGGCCTGTACCATTAGAACTTTAAAACAAATAAAAATTATTCTGAAATGATTAGGGGCACCTCCTTGGCACCACGGGCTCTCCAGTCACCAGTGCACATCAGTCTTGATACAGCCTGTCCTGTGCCATGATAGCGCCCCTTCTTAATAAAAGGATAAATGTCTGTGTGTCTGTGTACCTGCATGTCCGTCCAGTTGCTATATCTCTGTCCTTTCAACAGATGGCGCATCACAAACATTTGTAGAAACAAAATGCTTTTCATTTATCATTCTAACAGATGGCACAGAACAAACATTATGCTTTTACGGGAGACATCCAACTGAAGAGATGCAGCACCATACGTCACCAGAGGCCTACACCAGCAGTTTCACGGCAGAAGTGATGTCACCACACGTCTGTACTATATACTAACAACACTAACCCCTCACCTTATATTTCCTCTAAGCTTAACTGTCTACACTGCATGCTAACTAGACTAACCCATCGTGAAACTGCTGGTATAGATCTTACCAAATGGCATATAACAGGGACAGATGCACTGCATGTTTTACTCTGACAGATGGTGCACCTCAAACATAAACACTGCTTTTACGAAACACATACCAAATGGTATAAAAGAAATGCATATGTATTGCATTTTTTATTCCAACAGATGGCACAGAACAAACAAAAGCAGAGAGGCAGCACCATACGTCACCACAGGCCTACACCAGCAGTTTCATGGCAGAAGTGATGTCACCACACGTCTATACTACACGTTAACGCCACTAACCCTTAACCATAAGTTACCCCTAATCTCAACAGTTTATACTGCATGCTAACCACACTAAATGGTACTGCTGGTGTAGACCTAGGATGATGTATGCTGCTGCAGCTCTGCAGTTGGATATTAGTGGCTTTTACAAATCCCATACCAAATGGCATATAACAGAGACTAATGTACTGCATTTTTCATTCAAACAGATGGTGCATCTCAAACATGAACACTGCTTTAATGAATCCTATAGCAAATGGCATATAAAAAAAATACATATGCGTTGCACTTGTTATTCCAACAGAAGATGCATCACAAACATTTGTACTAATGCATTTTATCTCTGCAAGTGTTTATGATACCCCATGTGTTGCAATGACAAATACAATACATTTTATTACTTCATGCATTACAAAATACATTACAATAGATGACACATCACAAACAAATGTAGTAATGCATTTGGTTACTAAAAATGTTTGCGATGCACCATCTGTTGGAATGACATGTAATGCATTTTATTACTACATGCATTACAAAATACATCCCAACAAATGGGGCACTGCAAACTTTAATGCTGAGGTCTGTGTTGATTATTAAGATTTCAAACCCCAAATATTAAAATACATTGAAATACTCTAAAACAGGGTTCTCAAACTTTGGTCCTGGAGGGGCGCAGTGACTGCAGCTTTTCATTCTGACCCTTTTCTTAATTGGCAACCTGTTTTTGCTGCTAGCTAACTCCTTTTCCATTCCTTTGAATTGACTTGGTTTTTAAGATTTGTTCCCCTGAGTTTCTTCATTTCTTTCCGTAAATCGCTCCCAAACAGAAATGAAATGTGAAGTGAGGGAGCCAACAGAAGACCACCTAAGTCAGGGCTTCAAACTCCAACCAGCTGCTTAATGAGGTGCTGAGTCTTGTCGTTAATTAAACCCGTTCTTTAATTTAAAGGCTTGTTGCTGCTCTCATTGTGCATTAGAAGACATTTCTGAAATTGTTGATTCCCTCTTTTCTAAGAGCTCTGGTCAAATGTTTTGTGGACCTGAGCAGAACACTAGCTAAGAAAAGGGTTAGAAGGAAAACCTGCAGCCATTGTGGCCCTCCAGGACCGGAGTTGGAGAACCCTGCTCTAAAATCTATTGTAGAGTGTAGTTTACCTAGTATTAAAAATATTGTAATGTTCTTCTTATTCTTCTATCGGGTGCTCACGTTAGGAGTCGCCACAGCGGATCATCTTGATCCATATCATCCTGTCCTCGTCATCTTGCTCTGTCACACCAGTCACCTGCATGTCCCCACTCACCACATCCATAAACCTTGTCTTAGGCCTTCCTCTCTTGGCAGCTCTATCCTTAGCATCCTTCTCCCATTATACCCAGCATCTCTCCTCTGCACATGTCCAAACCAACGCAATCTCGCCTCTCTGACTTTGTCTCCCAACCATACAACTTGAGTTGACCCTCTACTGTCCTCATGAAATATAGTTGTATATTTTGATTACTTGGATTTCAAGTCATCTTAGTCGAGTAGCACAGCTCCTACATCCTGCCCATATGCCGTGTGATATTTCACCAGGACTGGGAAGTGACGACACACACCTGTAGTGCTTAATGCGGGAGTAAAAGACGCCGTGCATTGTGCTTTAACTTCTGGCCAAGAGCGGAGATTCATCTCATTCAGCAGGCTAGCAGCACACAGGGCCAAGCCAGGCGTTTGGGTGCAGAGTGGCAGGACAGCGACAGGACTGTAATGGTCTCTCCAAATCCAAGACAGCTGGGCGTGAGCTTATGAGCAAACAGGGAAAGATGGCTTGAAGACGAAAACTTAAGACGTTACAAATAATAAAACAACCTTATTAATTTAATTAGAATGCTACGCCGTCTGGCATTGGACAAAGCTGGCAAAGTCTTCTGGCACAAACTGGAGGTTTTACACATCCTGCTATAAGCTGGTCCATCCAGCAAGGAAAAGCAAAATGCTCATTGTGACCGTGAAGTGGATTTAGTGCACATGGGAAAGCCAAGGTGTGTTGTTGTGTTGTTTTATGGTCATCTGGGGTGGAAATTTAATGTTCACGTTCCTTAAGTTAACACATGGGATAAGACACAACCGAAAACAACAATAAATTGGCAAATCACGTGAAGTGAATAAACTTCCATGTGACAGCAGCAACCCACCAGGCTCGCTTGTGTGACTGAGGGTCTTTCCTGGCTTGACCACCCTCCATTACTCCACCTCCAGTCCCAGTCCTGGACTCTGAATCAGTGGCACCCCTTCCTGTCACCCAAGGTTGGCTCCATAGTTAACCCTCAAGCATTCCATGAATTTGATCACACATGCCGATGTCCAAGGTGGACCACCAATTTCAGTTATGGATCCGACCACGCGAATCTAGAAGAGGAACTCTGTTTTGAACGTCTCTCTTTTTGGTAATCCTAATGCTGGCTACAACTGTCAAATTTTTTTTGGGTGGGCTTCGGCATGCTCAACAATTGCTGAGATGTTGATGCTGTGGCTTTAAGTCATAGAGATACAGAGGTAGCTGGCTTTGGCCAACATTAAAATGGTGATTCTATGATACCAAGCCATACTGATGTTGAGGTAGCCAGCCTCAGCCATCACTAAGTTATCAATACTAAGGTAGCCAGCCTCAGCCATCACTAAAATGTTGAAGCCGTGGTAGCAAGCTCTACTGATGCAGAGGTCACAAGCTTTGACTGTTGATAATATGCTGATGCTGTGGTAGCCAGCCTTGGCCATTGCTAAGATATTAGAACTAAGGTAGCTGGTCTTGGAGATCATTAAGATGATGATACTGAGGTACCAAGCCATAGTGATGCTGAGGTAACCAGCTTCGACTATCAATAATATACTGATGCTAAGGTAGCAAGCTTTGGCCATTGTTTAGATGCTGATGCTATGGTAGTCAGCCTCAGCCTTTACTAAGACGCTGACACACTGCATTTTCCATTCCAACAGATGGCGCATCAAAAACATTTGTAGCAATGCTGCTGGGATAGCCAGCCTCAGCGATTGCTAAAATGTTGATGCTACAGTGATAAGCTATACTGACGCTGAGGTAGCCAGCCTCCACCATCACCAAGATGTTTATATTATGGTAGCCGGCCTCAGTAATCGTTAAGATATCAATACTAAGGTAGCCATCCATACTGATGCTGAAGTAGCCAGCCTTGGCCATTACAAAAATGTTGATGCAGTGGTAGCACGCTCTACGGATGCAGAGGCCACCAGCTAAGACTATTGATAATATAGTGGTGCTGTGGTAGCCAGACTCAGCCATCGCTAAGATATCAGAACTAAGGTAGCCGGCCTTGGACATCATTAAGATGTTGATGCTGAGGTAACCAGCTTCGACTATCGATAATATACTGATGCATAGGTAGCCAGCTTCACCATTACTAAAATAGCAATATTGAGGTAGCCAGCCTCAGCCATTGGTAAAATGTTAATGCGGACGTAGCCGTCCTTGGCCATTGCTAAGATTTTGGTAATAAATAGCCAGCCTTGGCCATCACTTAGATATTGATACTATGCCAGTAAAACAATGTTGATGCTGAGGTAGCCAGCTTCGGGAATCGATAATATACTGACGCTGAGGTAGCCAGCCTCAGCCATTGTTTAGATGTTCATGTTAAGGTAGTCAGCTTCAGGCATCACTAAAATATCAATACTGAGGTGGCCAGCCTCAGTCATTACTGAGATATCAATAATACTAAGGTAGTCAGCCTCGGCCATCACTACAATGCTGATGCTGTGGTATCAAACTCTACTGATGCAGAGGTAATCAGCTATGACTATTGATAATATGCTGATGTGGAGATAGCAAGCCTTGACTATTGCTTAGCTGTTAATGCTGTGGTAGCCAGCTTTGGCCATTACTGAGATATCAGTACTGAGGTAGTCGGCCATTGCTAAGATGTTGATGCTAACATAACCAGCTTCAACTATCACTAATATACTGATGCTAAGATAGCAAGCCTTGGCCATTGCTTAGATGCTTATGCTAAGGTTCCAAGCCATACTGATGTTGAGGTTTCCAGCCTCGGCCATTGCTAAGATATCAGTACTGAGGTAGCCGGCCTTGGCCATCATTAAAATGTTGATGCTGAGGTTCCAAGCCATATTGATGTTTGAGGTAGCCGGCCTCGGTGGCCATCATTAAGATATTGATGCTGAGGTTTCAAGCCATAGTAATGCTAAGGTAGCCAGGCCTTAGGCATTGCTAAGATGTTGATGCTGTGGTAGCCAGCCATAGAGATCCTGAGGTATCTGGTTTTGGCCATCATTAAGATGTTGATGCTGTGGTAGCTACCCTCAGCCATCATTAAGATAACAATGCTAAGGTAGCTGGCCTCAGCCATTGCTAAGATGTTAATGCTGAAGTTTCAAGCCATAGTGATGCTGAGGTAGCTGGCCTCAGACATCAATAATATGTTGGTGCTGAGGTATCTGGTTCTGGCCATCATTAGGATGCTGATGCTGAGGTAGCCAGCCTCGGCCATCATTAAGATATCAGTATTGAGGTAGCCGACCTCGGTGGCCATTATTAAGATGTTGATGCTGAGGCTAAGGGGGCATCTAAGATAACAATACTAAGGTAGCCAGCCTCTGCCATTGCTAAGATATCAGTACTGAGGTAGCCGGCCTTGGCCATCATTAAGATGTTGATGCTGAGGTTCCAAGCCATATTGATGTTTGAGGTAGCCGGCCTCGGTGGCCATCATTAAGATATTGATGCTGAGGTTTCAAGCCATAGTAATGCTAAGGTAGCCAGGCCTTAGACATTGCTTAGATGTTGATGCTGTGGTAGCCAGCCATAGAGATGCTGAGGTATCTGGTTTTGGCCATCATTAAGATGTTGATGCTGTGGTAGCTACCCTCAGCCATCATTAAGATAACAATGCTAAGGTAGCTGGCCTCAGCCATTGCTAAGATGTTAATGCTGAAGTTTCAAGCCATAGTGATGCTGAGGTAGCTGGCCTCAGACATCAATAATATGTTGGTGCTGAGGTATCTGGTTCTGGCCATCATTAGGATGCTGATGCTGAGGTAGCCAGCCTCGGCCATCATTAAGATATCAGTATTGAGGTAGCCGACCTCGGTGGCCATTATTAAGATGTTGATGCTGAGGCTAAGGGGGCATCTAAGATAACAATACTAAGGTAGCCAGCCTCTGCCATTGCTAAGATATCAGTACTGAGGTAGCCGGCCTTGGCCATCATTAAGATGTTGATGCTGAGGTTCCAAGCCATATTGATGTTTGAGGTAGCCGGCCTCGGTGGCCATCATTAAGATATTGATGCTGAGGTTTCAAGCCATAGTAATGCTATGGTAGCCAGGCCTTAGACATTGCTTAGATGTTGATGCTGTGGTAGCCAGCCATAGAGATGCTGAGGTATCTGGTTTTGGCCATCATTAAGATGTTGATGCTGTGGTAGCTACCCTCAGCCATCATTAAGATAACAATGCTAAGGTAGCTGGCCTCAGCCATTGCTAAGATGTTAATGCTGAAGTTTCAAGCCATAGTGATGCTGAGGTAGCTGGCCTCAGACATCAATAATATGTTGGTGCTGAGGTATCTGGTTCTGGCCATCATTAGGATGCTGATGCTGAGGTAGCCAGCCTCGGCCATCATTAAGATATCAGTATTGAGGTAGCCGACCTCGGTGACCATCATTAAGATGCTGATGCTGAGGCTGAGGGGGCATCTAAGATAACAATACTAAGGTAGCCAGCCTCTGCCATTGCTAAGATATCAGTACTGAGGTAGCTGACTTTGGCCATCTTTAAGATGTTGATGCTGAGGTTTCAAGCCATAGTAATGCTAAGGTAGCTGGGCCTTAGACATTGCTAAGTTGTTGATACTGAAGTAGCCAGCCATAGAGATGCTGAGGTATCTGGCTTTGGCCATCATTAGGATGCTGATGCTGTGATAGCCAGCCTCAGCCATCGCTAAGAGAACAATACTAAGGTTGCCAGCCTCGGCCATTGCTAAGATATCAGTACTGAGGTAGTTGGCCTTGGCCATCATTAAGATGCTGATACTGAGGTACCAAGCCATGCTGATGTTGAGGTAGCCGGCCTCAGTGGCCATCATTAAGATGTTGATGATGAGGTACCAAGTCATAGTGATGCTAAGGGTAAACGGCCTTAGATATTGCTAAGGTGTTGATACTGAAGTAGCCAGCCATAGAGATGCTGAGGTAGCTGGTCTTGGCCATCATTAAGATGCTGATGCTGTGGTAGTCAGCCTCGGCCATCATTAAGATGTCAGTATTGAGGTTAGCTGACCTCAGTGGCCATCATTAAGATGCTGATGCTGAGGCTTGCAGCCTTGACCATTGCTATCTGCGATGAGAATGAGAGATGACTGAACGTCAGGTAGTGAAGTGCAAATCAAGGCTGATAATTTAGGCATTTCCAGAATTAACTTGCCAACCAACATAAAAAGAACCTTAGAGGTTAAAGTGCCGTTTGTGAACACTTTTGCCCAATAAACATTTGAAACGTGACAAACTCATCCTAACACGAGAAATGTAAAAATCCGACTTAAAAAGCCAAAGCACAATCCAATCAGCAACATGAGGGAGTGAGGCTGCTGCTCGTAGTGTGGCTCAAGTCAAAGCGCCGAGCACATTTTAGTGGGCTCTCTTTCTCTATGTTGGTTTAATGGTCATTTTCGGGGTCAGCTGTCCACATTTTTGGAGTGGCTGCACCACCTTTACTGATACGCAGGTGGGATTGGTGACCTTATTGGAGTAACTCCAATATATCTGCAGGAGACATACTGTACTCAATAATGATTCCACGTGAATGAAATACAACAGAAACTTGACAAGGCAAAGCAACAGCAAAACTGGAATGAAAAAAAAACAAACATTTAAGGTTCAGACAAAAAATGAAAACAAAAAGTTTACCTAATACAGCGAGGGCTGAAATGGCACTAAGTAACAAATGACGGAGACAAAGCGCGCCGCTATTAAAAAGTATAACACAATTCCCCGACTGCTTGTGCTGAATGTGCCCTCACCAGTGTTGGCAGAGCAACATCAGCCTATTAGCATTACAAAGGCCTGCGTCAGACGTGTGCCAGTCCCGAAGAGAGCACAACAAAATATTCCGATTGGAAATTACATTTCTGTGCCAACGTGGCACCCACAAGAACACAGGCTGCCTGAATGACAGTTGGGTGCAAAGAGGAAAACTCGGCAATTCATATCAGGATATGAGAGAAGAAAAGCAACGAGAGGAGCAACACTGAAGATCTCAGCAAGCAGGGGGTCCTCCGTGAGACGAGAGGTAGAAGAGCAGTCTGATGAATGAAATGGAATGAAACACCACAATGTGTGCCACGAGCGTGAGCAGGGCGCTGTCCTGGAGGAGACTGCCAAAGTAAAAGGCTCATTGAGGGGGCTTCTCCTCTCCTCATTAGACCCCCATCATCCAGTCCAATTGGTGCTGTGGCGAAGATACACAGCCGAACCTGGCATTCTGTTTCAGAAGACTAAATGACATCAGATTAAATCTCTGCATGGCTCTGGACCAGCCTGGCAAGGACAGACCTTCTTGTCATCCGAGGCAGCCCATCTGTTCAGCAGCCCACCTCTGTTGTGCTCTGCTCATCATCACTAAACGCAACCTTAGAGTGCTGATTGGGGGTCCAGCTGTCTTTTGCTGACTATGTTGTTTACAGATAGATAGATAGATAGATAGATAGATAGATAGATAGATAGATAGATAGATATGAAAGGCACTATATAATAGATAGATAGATAGATAGATAGATAGATAGATAGATAGATAGATAGATAGATAGATAGATAGTGTAAACAAGGCGCTATATAGCGCCCGACCCGGCACAGACTTACACAGAGGCACGTGTTCACACTCAAAGGTTTTTATTTCTTTTTTCTTCAGCCGTGTGACACGTCTTCCCCGTGCCACACAGCCCAAACACAGTCCCAAGCACCAAACCAACACAAAACCAAACTTTCCTGCTCCACCACTCCTCCCAGGCAACCTCGTCCTCTTCCTCCCGATTCTGGCCTCGACTGCTGGGAGGCAGGCCCTTTTATGCCCCACCCGGGAGTGATCCAGGTGCCTGACCAGCTGGTCTTAATTGCACCTCCGGGTGGGGCTGATAAACCATCCAGTGTGGTGGCTGGATCTCTGCAACACCCCCTAGCGGCCACCCCATCTCCCAACCGGGCAGTTGTGGTGGACTCCATGTCCCATGGAGCCACGGTGGAGATTGAGGAGGAATCCACTGCCAGGGAGACTGCCCCCAAGCGCCCCGGGGGAGGTATTGCAAAGTCCATGATGGCTCCCCCGGGACGTATGCATCAGAGGCGTCCCGGCCGGGCATGGGACCCGGCTGTCCGTCACAATAGATAGATAGATAGATAATGAAAGAGACTATATAAGATAGATAGATAGATAGATAGATAGATAGATAGATAGATAGATAGATAGATAGATAGATACAGTTTATTTACAATACAGTTTATTTTTGTATAGCCCAAAATCACACAGGAAGTGCTGCAATGGGCTTTAACAGGCCCTGCCTTTTGACAGCCCCCCAGCCTTGACTCTCTGAAAAGACAAGGAAAAACTCCCAATAAAAACCTTGTAGGGAAAAATGGAAGAAACCTCGGGAAAGGCAGTTCAAAGAGAGACCCCTTTCCAGGTAGGTTGGGCGTGCAGTGGGTGTCAAAAGTAGGGGGTCAATACAATACAATATACAATATAAATAGATAGATAGATAATGAAAGGCACTATATAATAGATAGATAGATAGATAGATAGATAGATAGATAGATAGATAGATAGATAGATAGATAGATAATGAAAGGCACTATATAGCAGATAGATAGATAATGAAAGGCACTATATAATAAATAGATACTCTTGGAATTTCTGGAAATGGGTTTTCTACAATGTACTGCTTTAAGGGTCTAAATACTTGTATAAATGCGAGTTTTCAGGTTTTGATTTGAATAAATTTGCCACCTTTCTGCTAACGTGTGTTCACTTTGTCATTATTTCGAGTGTGGATTGATGGGCAGAAATGTAAATGTCTCCTTTTAAAATGAAACCTGTGTATAAATAAAGTGTGCAGATAGTGAAGGGGTCTTAATTGTTTCCGAGTCCACTCTAGATGGCCAGACAGACAGGAAAGGCGCTATATAAGAGAAAGATGGTTGTCTATACCAGCAACTTTGCTTGCATAGCAGCCCCCGGCAGGGTGCCATCTCCTCTTTTTTTTAATGACCCCACTTATCTTGGGGGGGCACAGCCAGGGTACCCCTGATAAAGCACAGAGAAACGCATCCTAAGTGCGCAGTGAGATTTGAAGCCATGACTGTGGAGTTTAGAAGCCAGGTGTTTCAGCTGAAGCACACAATTCTATTCCTATTTTGTAAATCTAACACATGGCCAATATATGCACTTAAGATAAATAGTGGTCTGCATGCCCCGTCCTACTATAAAATTCACCCGTGAGGACGCAGGCTGACATTTACATTTCTTTAACATCCATAAACCCCGCATCAGCGGCGCACTCCCAGGCCTCCATGGCGCTCCTACTCTGAAGTCAGTCAAACAGCAGTGCGGGGGACCGCCGAGCTGGGCTTGAGACCCCATATTGACAGGACTACACATACGATGTGTGCATCTGTTTATGCTAATCAGAGATCTTGCGAGTGTCGACAGCCTTGTGTGGCGTATTAGAGCCACTAACTCCAGGCTCAGCTGTTCAATCTGTTTGCACCGTGCACAAGTAAACACGGCTGTGATTTCCGTCTGCATATTTAAGCCTTTTGCATTTTTTTTTTAGGATTCCTGTGTGTAACCTCATCGGCAATTTCCCGGACCCCATTGGCATCTCATCGCTCTAGAAGGGGCTCCCCATTTTGATTATTTTGCTTCAGACACTATTGGTTGCCCATATAAAACTTGTAGATATCTGCAGTGCTGGGGTCTAAAGTTGGTGACACTGGTTCTGTCCTCCACAGACCCAATGGTCCCCTGCTGTCAGATGACCAGTAACCCACTGGTGAGGCTCTGAGCCTGTACTCGGTGGGGTGCGCTGTACACTAATGAATTAAAGACGCCACACTGGCACCACAAATCAGCTGACAGTGGCTCAGTGCTCATTTGGCTTCATGGCTCCACAGTTAAACACGTCGCCGTCAACAGCCTCAGGTGGGCATTCACGAGACAGGAGAGGGCACATCTGGATCCCTGCGGTCCAAGCATCTCCATTCATTTAGGGAAATGAGGTGGAACCATTGAGCTCTTCAAATGAAGTGGTTGCACATTTGGGTCTGCGGACCCCCAGGCCAGTCGGATGAGTAGTCTGCAAATGCGTTCTTTGATCCGGTGGGCTCAAATAGAAAAATGAAGGGTAGGGTCTCGAGAGTTCAAATCCTCTCCCACTGACCACCACCTGTGTGGTGCGCTTTACCTGGGTGTGTGAGAGTGGGCTTCTACACTCCGCCCAGGGTGGGCTCCTGCATTGTACCTGGCGCCCAGGACAGGCTCCAGCCACTTAAAGCCCCCAGCAATGTGAACTGGGAGAATATGAAGCTTTGAATGATCAGATGGTGGCCAAAGGTGGACTGACCACATAAAACACCTGGAAAAAAAAAAAACTGTCTTGAGCCCCCCTAAATGATTGGCATGGCCTGGGATTTTAATCAGCATGACTGGGAATTTTCTTCTGTAAATCCAGCTCTCCTTTAGTACTGAGCTGTCCAAAAAAGAAACAGGTTTATACAATATTAAAAAATTAAAGTCCAAATCCAAAATTAAATTAATTTCATTAAATTGGTGACTTTGCTGCGTAAATGTATTTTTAATTGTTATTTTAATCAAGGAAGATGTACAGTATATTAAAATGTGTGCCTTTAGCTGGGATTAATCTGCAAAAATTAAAAAAATGTAATAATTAAATAAGCAAAGTGTGTGGGCCTTGGACTACCTGGGGTCAACACTGGCACTGCACTGCCACTGAACTGGATCAAACTGGTTCAAAGATGAATGGATATGGCATGATAAATGAACATTGATAATGATAAATAATAAATAGGGCTCAGGTGTGCCAGGGTAAGTGCCACTGGGCAACAGAAAAGAAGGAGGAGGCACCTGACGTGCTTGGCACTCAATGTGCGGACTGAGTGGCAGAGCCAACTGGAATTAAAGCAGGAGACAGATGACTGCACACTACGGATCAAGGACTGAGGGAAGGCTAAGGTCAGATATCAGGAAGTGTCACTGATGAAATCAAAACGGGACATGAAAAATCAAAGAAACAAAATGAGCGTCAGTGGACTTTCTGTAACATTTCAGTAATTAATTACCGCTCTGATCTTTCTGATCGTAAAACAGGTCGTTATGATAGCAATCGACGAGAAGGATTCACAATTAATTATGGAATTATGGGATTTAAGAGCTCCTCTAGACAGTCTCTTTCTCTCGCTCATCGCTCGCTCGTACATCGTCATCTCACGACATGGGAACATCAAAATAGGTTTGGGGCAGCCACCCATATACTATATTGTGCCCTGGAGGCCAAACGGTTAATTATTATGAGTTGCGTTCAGGTGGAAGTTCAAATAAGAACTGACTCAGGCTGGATAAAATGGCGGCTTTAAAGGCCGTGACAGGAAGTGACGTCCTCTGGACCGGAATCGGAAAAGATGTCGCCGGGACCGGAAGTGACGCCAGTGGGAGCGCCGGTGAAGGAAGTGGTGTCACCGATGGTGCCTAAACCAGAAGTGACATCATCAATGGCACCAGTACCAGAAGTGATGTCATTAATGGTGCCAGGACCAGAAGTGACATCATCAATGGCACCAGTACCAAAAGTGATGTCATTAATGGTGCCAGGACCAGAAGTGACATCATCAATGGCACCAGTACAGGAAGTGATGTCATTAATGGTCCCAGTACCAGAAGTGATGTCATTAATTGTGCCAGGACCAGAAGTGACATCATCAAAGGCACCGGAACCGGAAGTGACATCATCAATTGCACCAGTGCAGAAAATGACGTCATCAATGGCATTGGAACCGGAAGTGACATCATCAATGGCGCCAATGCTGGAAGTGATGTCATTAATGGTGCCAGGACCAGAAGTAACGTCATCAAAGGCACCGGAGCTGGAAGTGACATCATCAATAGCGCCAGTACAGGAAGTAACATCATCGATTGTACCAGTACCAAAAGTGACATCATCAGTGGCGCCAGTGCCGGAAGTGATGTCATCAATGGCGCCAGTGCCGGAGGTGACATCATCAATTGCACCAGTACAGGAAGTGATGTCATTAATGGTGCTGGGACCAGAAGTGACATCATCGATTGCACCAGTACCGAAAGTGACGGCATCAATGGCACTGGAACCGGAAGTGACATCATCAATAGCACCAATGCTGGGTGATGTTATTAATGGTCCCAGGACCAGAAGTGACGTCATCAAAGGCACCAGAGCTGGAAGTAACATTATCAATGCGCCAGTACAGGAAGTGACATCATTGATTGCAACAGTACCGAAAGTGACGTCATCAATGGCGCCAGTACCGGAAGTGATGTCATTAATGATGCCAGTGCCGGAGGTGACATCATCAATGGTGCCAGACCCCAGAAGTGACATCATTAATGGTGCCAGTACCGGAAATTATGTCATCACTGCCACTGGAACTGGAAGTGACATCATCAATAGCGCTGGTACCAGAAGTGATGTCATCAAAAGCGTCGCCACCCAGTGGGATTTCCCGAGGATAGTCTGCAAGGGACGGAGAGAGACAAAGAGTTTGTGCAGCTCGCCACCCCTGGTCTGCCGTGGTATTACTCTTATTTATTCCTCTAGCTGTCTCCCATGCACACTTGTCTGACAACAGGCTTACGTTTTGACTATGGGATTTTTCCTTTCAGTTGTGGGCCATCCTGAAGAAACTGTGACAGACACACACAGACACCCACCTCATCAAGATGTTGATGTTTTTGGTATCAGGGGACCCTAAAACGTCGGGATCTGTCGAAAACCGGAAATCAAATTTTTTCACAAAGTTTTCAACCCATAGACAACAGGTTATAAGGGAGTGCAAAACAAAAAGGGGTGCACAGAGATTTGCTGACCCAAAAATCGATGTCACTTCAGATGTCATGATAAGTATGAATCCAGACAATTACTTGGATTTAGTTACTGTTGTCTTGATGTCGTCCCACGAGCAACCTTGTGCTGTGATGGCAGCACCCATAAGAAAAACAAAATGATGCTGCTGGAGAACATTAAATAATTAATACAGTAAATCATTGCATTCCTTTCTCGCAGATTTGCTGTTATAAAACTGTAGCACCTGTTGCATTTTTTGCCCATTTGCGGCCATGCACTCCCGAGAGGCCCATCACACTGCGCAGTAACAGGTCTGTGAGACCCTTAAAATGTCTGGGGGCTGCACACTCTCTGCTCTGACTGGATCAGCGTGTGTCTGAGAGGTGTGGGTGAGCCAGTGACCCCCATTCATGAGGGGACCAGGACATGCAGTTGTTTCTCCCCAGTGAGGATCTGCACACATTTTGGTCACACAACTCTTCTTTTTCAAGGGGACCGTAATGTTCGGGACAATTGGCGTCACAGGGGTTTGGGATTCCTCAGGTGGGTTTCATGGCTTCATAAGATACCTCGGCCTGCTTCTACCCTTTGGAGTCTGCAGTCGCTCAACATGAGGACAAGAGCTGTGCCGGTGAAAGTCTAAGAAGCCATTAGAAGGCTGAAAAACAAGGAGGATGCCATCAGAGCCATTTATGGGATATCATTGAAAAGAAAGAACACACTGGTGGGCTCAGTAATCACAAAGGGACCGCTAGGCCAAGGAAGACCCTTACTGCTGAGGACAGGAGGTGAAGAAAAAGCCCCAAACGCTTGTCTGAGAGATTAGAAACCATCTTTAGCAGGCCGATGTGGACATGTCAGAGATGACAATGTGCAGAAGACTTCATGAACAGAAACACAGAAGCCACACTGCAAGATGAAGACCACAAAAAACAAGATGGCCAGATTACAGTTTCTGAGCCTGCAGAATTCTGGGTAAAGGTCTTGTGGACAGACTGGACAAAGATGAACCTGAAGGGAAAAGTGTGGAGACCAAAAGGAACTTCCCGAGATTCAAAGCAGACCACTTCATCTGTTCAACATGGTGGGCATGTATGGCTGCCACAGGTCATGACTGGCCCACTTCTCTTCATTGATGATGGAGCTGCTGATAACACAATGAATTCTGAGGTGTGTAGAAACATCTGATCTGCTCAAGGCCAGTAAAGGCCCCCAAACTCACTAGAGGTCACTTCATCCTACAACATGATAAAGACCCCCAGACACAGTGCTGAGGCAACACAATAGTTTTTCAAAGCTACAAAATGGAAATTTCTAGAATGGCCAAGACAGTCACCTGATTTCAATCCAGTTGAATAGGCCATCCATATGCTGAAGAGAAAATGTAAGGGGGACAAGCCCCCCAAAACAAGCAGGAGCTGAAGACGGTTACATTAGAGGCTTGGCAAAGCCTCACCAGTGAAGACCCTCAGCACTTGGTCCCAATTGGAATTTCGATCTCACCGATATAACTACATTGCATTAAAGTTTAAGTGCGCTGATCGACCAGGGGGTGGTATGAGGGGGGCAGACTGTGGGTGCCACTATGCAATCCTCAAATGCCGGTACTCAAGCCCCTTAAACAGAATGGTGCCAACTTCAAAACCTGACCCACACCATTGATATGCCAAAGTCGGACATTTTCAGGGTTTTTAACTTTGCCTGCCTTGGGTGGAGGACATGAGGTCAAAGAAAAGAAATTCATGTACTCCACTCAGTGGACGTCTGGCCTCCAAAAATACGAAAATATCAACTGAGACGCACAGCAGAAACACGTCATCTCCTCCGAACTTTGAATGGCCTAAAATCCTCAAGTGACGACAAAAAGGTTAATGCCACACACTGATCATCGCTGTGGGCGTCGAGGCAAATCCTCTGCCGTCCCCGTTTAGCACGCTGCTCTTTTCAGCTTGTCTGCCTTCTTTCACACAATGGCACCCTGATGTACCCATCAGACAGCAGACTGTCACTTTGAAAACACCTTTACTTGTGTCCAGCCCCAAAGAGAGAGAGAGACGGGAACACAGCATGGAAGGCAGCTCTGGAACAGACCCACAATGGTGGCTGCATCACTGTGAGTCCTCATTTCGTATTGGATACAGATTTCTTTCTTTCTTTCTTTCTTTCTTTCTTTCTTTCTTTCTTTCTTTCTTTCTTTCTTTCTTTCTTTCTTTCTTTCTTTCTGTTTTTCAGTATGGTCTTTACTGCTTGTGGTTTTTATCACATCAGCACAGGCACACCTCAGAGAGGCTGAGCCACTGCACTTAATGCTAACTTCCAATTCAAACCCCTCAAAAGACTCCCTGGGTGACCCGGACAGTCACTTCACCTTATAAAGACAGGACTGCTGGGTAATCAGAAAGCTCATTGTACTCTAGAAAGACGCCATATAAAATAACATTTAGTTAAGCAGATGTGATCAGCAATGGCTTAGCAACTGAATTGTGAAGGACAAGTCTGACACTTTAGTCCCTGGCACTGCCATTCGATGAGGCCTGAGTTAACCACTCACTTCACCAGCCAGAGGTCTGCATCTGGGCCAGGTGTTTGCTTAGAAAGGAGCTATAGAATGAGAAATGGACTGCAGTGAGTCGTAGGGTGCTCTGTATTGACTGTGTGGCCGAGCGGCTAAGGAACTGAAAGGAACAGCAGAAGACTGAAAGGGGGAGTCTGTAAAATCAACAAGGCATAGGACAGATAAAAAGATAGGAAAGGCGCAATATAACAGATAGATAGATAGATAGATAGAAAGATAGATAGATAGATAGATAGATAGATAGATAGATAGATAGATAGATAGATAGATAGATAGATAGATAGATAGATAGATAGATAGATAGATAGATAGATAGATAGATAAAAATTTTAGTATAGTAGGCAGGATTGAATAGATAGATAGATAGATAAAAAAGGCACTATATAATACATAGATAGCGAGAGAGACAGATAGAGAAGCAGGAGGAGCCCCTTTATTAGATCAAGTCCTCCATCAGATGTTTTCTTCACAGTACATCGTGTCCTAATCTTAAGCAGGTCGGTCCCTACGAGTAACCAGCCAGACAGATTTGAACTTTTCCAGCTTGTCGTCCGTTAACAGAGCCGCCTTGGAGTCACTGGTGCGGTCGTTGCATCTTCACGCTCAGCCAGCCTAGCAGGCTCCCTGAGGTTCACGCTTATCATGACACGGACACGGCTGTGAGCTGAAGACCATAAACCGTAAGACAAGCATCAGATTGAATTCAGTGTCCAATCTAAGATGAAATTAAACCGCTGACCTAGAGATGAAAAGCTTCATCTTTCACTATCGCTTGGCACCTCGAGTGACCGCAGTTTGGATCATATGAAGCTTTGTCCATCTTGTATGGCTCACCAGAAATGAACAATTCGCCTTTTGTTGTGGAAGGTTTGCAGCGCCCTTCTGCGAGAGCTGCTTTGTGAAGGAGTGCGGCTTTACCTTTATGTACCGAAGTGTTGACTCAGATGGAATCCCACAGAGGGCCGTTCATGGAGAACAAATACGAGAGAAATGTCATGTTTTCCCAGACAGCATCCAAAGAAGCGGGCCCTACATTTACCTGCTTACCTAATGAATTGATGCCAGTGTGATTTGACTGTGCAGCCGTCAGAAGACATCTGCACAAAAACCGACTACCGTCAATCGTCTGATACCCGGGATGCTGGAAAAGGTAGAGTTTCTAAAGGATGTGACATTTTGTTACATCTGCTGAAGCGAGTGTCTCTCTTTGAGGAGCTCCTGACCAGAACAGAAGCCGCTTCAATTCAGACTCACAGGGGGCACATGGGCACAAGGAGACAGCAATGAACGGGATGGCAGTCTATCGTAGGCCACACACAGGCCTCAGTTACAGAACAGAGAGTTGCGCCAGAGAAAGTTGTGTGCACATACAAGAATTTCATTGAACTCTGTGCACATTACAAAAATCCACCTTAAGAAGAGAATAAATGCCTGTGTTACGATGCTTTAACGAATGGCATATAACAGAGACATATGCATTGCATTTGTCATTCCAACAGATGACGCTTCACAAACATTCGTCGTAATGCATTTTTTTGCTACAAATATTTGTGACACGCCACGTGTTGGAATGTAAAATGCAAAGCACTTTATTACTACATGCATTACAAGATACATTCCAATAGATGGTGAACTCCAAGCATTAATGCTGAGGTCTACGTTGAGTACTTAGATGTCAGCCCGTTATAATCTTATGAGAAGCCTGCACCACAGACAGCTGTGCTTTGGCTTTCTATAAGGGGTTGAGTTGATAAGGAAACACACTTTCTCATAAACTTAAAACAGAACTGCACGTCAACTGCCTTACCACGCAAGTCTCACGTCTCACGTTAACACAAATCTTCACAAGTGCTTGCTCCTCTAATGCAAGCGGCTTTTCCCCGTCTGAGGTGCTTCAGCCTCGTACACCGCGTCCTCGCACCTCCGCAGGGGAGCAAATCTGAAGAAGATGCGTTTGAATTTTATTTAATGAAAGAGGACAGAGACACGAGTCAAGTTTTATTGGAGAGTAATTCAGTTTTCTATTCTGTTGTATTTATTGTTGAAAGATTCTAAACTTGTTTCCACAACTTTAAGGATAAAGCATGCTTATAAAGAACTCAGAATGCAATAATCAGGGCCGTTCTTAGGCATGGGCGAGCAGGGCAGTCGCCCGGGGCCCCATCATTCGAGTTTTTTTATGTATTTATTTATTTTTTTTAAGATCGACGTAAGCTACGTATCTGTACGACGAAGTTTAATGCTAAGCTTACTGCCCTTTCCCGGGGCAGGGACAAATTGGAAATGAATCCACAAGAAATTAGCTTTCCTGCACCAGAAAGCTTGCGCAGAAGAAGAGTGCGCAGACAGTTTGAGTCAAATTTTGACTACGAAGCGCAAGATCAACCAATACTTGATCCAAAGGATAAATATCGCATTGAGTTTTTCAATGTATTGTTTGACCAAGCGATATCGTCAATGACTGAGCGCTTTGACCAAAGGAAAGGTCATTATGATTACTTTGGTTTTCTTTATAATTATGAGAGAATAAAATGTCTAAGTGATGCAGATTTGATTAAATCCTGTCAGGATCTCAATGCGATATTAACAGATGAAACGACTGGTTCCGATATTGATGCTCTGGACTTGTTCTCTGAATTACGTATTTTGGCAAATCTGGTGCCTCCTAATGGTTCTGCTCTTGAAACATTGCAGCTTACATGCCAAAACGGCTTGCAAGATTCTGTTCCAAACATCGCAATAGCGCTACGTATCGCCTTGACCATACCAGTTACTGTCGCTGCTGGGGAACGCAGCTTTTCTAAGCTAAAGATAATCAAGAATTACCTCTAGACAACCATGTTACAAGAACGATTGAATGCTTTAGCATTAATGTCCATTGAGCGAGACGTTGTCCAATCGCTTGATTACTCGGCATTAATTAAGGATTTCGCAAGTGTTAAAGCGCGAAAAGTTGATTTACTTTCGCTTGAGCTTTATTCTGGAATGTTCTTTAGCCCAAGTTTTAATTTGGTAGAAAAAATGAAAAACGGTATTAAAAAACACACTTTTAATTGTGACAAAAAAAATAACGCTGGGCTTAGTTACATACCTCCACGCGGTGCCCAGTGGAAACAGGTCAAATCTGGCCGAAAATTAGCTAATACTACAGGCATTAGGGCCCCCACAGTCTAATTACGCCCAGGGTCCCCAATGTCCTAAGAACGGCCCTGCAATGATATACATAAATGTGTATATATATATATATATATATATATATATATATATATATATATATATATATATATATATATACATATATATATATATATATATCTCACACATGTGAACCTTGCGGACAGCTTAAAAGGCTCTGGTGGTGGTAATTCCTCTCCATTCCACAGGGTGGCACTGCATTCTAATGCCTCTTCTCTTCCTCCCTCTTCACACCACATGATTGACAACCTCCCCATCACTGACATCACTTCCGGTATCTGTCCCCCTGAACCCGCCTCTTCCTGCCTGGCTGGCATTTAACCAGAAATGTAGTCTGATCTGAGATGCATGTCCTTAGTGAGATTTCCTTTTGCTGAACAGCTGCAGATGTTTTGCCTCATAATATACAGTGTCACGGTGTCACCTCAACTCTTCATGTCTGTCTTGTGCTCTTTTACTATTTATATATATATATATATATATATATATATATATATATATATATATATATACACTCACCTAAAGGATTATTAGGAACACCTGTTCAATTTCTCATTAATGCAATTATCTAATCAACCAATCACATGGCAGTTGCTTCAATGCATTTAGGGGTGTGGTCCTGGTCAAGACAATCTCCTGAACTCCAAACTGAATGTCAGAATGGGAAAGAAAGGTGATTTAAGCAATTTTGAGCGTGGCATGGTTGTTGGTGCCAGACGGGACGGTCTGAGTATTTCACAATCTGCTCAGTTACTGGGATTTTCACGCACAACCATTTCTAGGGTTTACAGAGAATGGTGTGAAAAGGGACAAACATCCAGTATGCGGCAGTCCTGTGGGCGAAAATGCCTTGTTGATGCTAGAGGTCAGAGGAGAATGGGCCGACTGATTCAAGCTGATAGAAGAGCAACTTTGACTGAAATAACCACTCGTTACAACCGAGGTATGCAGCAAAGCATTTGTGAAGCCACAACACGCACAACCTTGAGGCGGATGGGCTACAACAGCAGAAGACCCCACCGGGTACCACTCATCTCCACTACAAATAGGAAAAAGAGGCTACAATTTGCACGAGCTCACCAAAATTGGACAGTTGAAGACTGGAAAAATGTTGCCTGGTCTGATGAGTCTCGATTTCTGTTGAGACATTCAAATGGTAGAGTCAGAATTTGGCGTAAACAGAATGAGAACATGGATCCATCATGCCTTGTTACCACTGTGCAGGCTGGTGGTGGTGGTGTAATGGTGTGGGGGATGTTTTCTTGGCACACTTTAGGCCCCTTAGTGCCAATTGGGCATCGTTTAAATGCCACGGGGTCCCTGAGCATTGTTTCTGACCATGTCCATCCCTTCATGACCACCATGTACCCATCCTCTGATGGCTACTTCCAGCAGGATAATGCACCATGTCACAAAGCTCGAATCATTTCAAATTGGTTTCTTGAACATGACAATGAGTTCACTGTACTAAAATGGCCCCCACAGTCACCAGATCTCAACCCCATAGAGCATCTTTGGGATGTGGTGGAACGGGAGCTTCGTGCCCTGGATGTGCATCCCACAAATCTCCATCAACTGCAAGATGCTATCCTATCAATATGGGCCAACATTTCTAAAGAATGCTTTCAGCACCTTATTGAATCAATGCCACGTAGAATTAAGGCAGTTCTGAAGGCGAAAGTGGGTCAAACACCATATTAGTGTGGTGTTCCTAATAATCCTTTAGGTGAGTGTATATATATAATAATACAAAGAGTATACAATGTGTGTTTCACCCTAATTGGAGCTTATCAGGTGTAGGAACCTTTATGGGGATCAAACCTCAGACGTCAGCTCCTGAGGTGAAAATTGGAGTGTTATATTCATAGGTGTGAATCACAGTCTCCCATATTTTATAAATTCCCGCACACACACACCTGTGAATTACTTTATTACTCAGATCGGGCATGCACTACCACTCTGGGATTAGAGAGGACACTCTTACTAATAGCGTAGCATTTCTCTCCAGAGCTCCAAAAAGACACCCCCCACGATGACAACTGACCCCGCCCTCGCTGCTCCAAAATGTCCTGCCCCTTCAAGTGGCCAGTCATCTCAATCTTGACCCGAGTCTACTTCAGGATGGACCTCCACTGACAGACCCTCAGCATGGAGTCATCAGAGGCCACGGTTCATTTGGTTGTTTTTAACCCGTGTTTGTGCCATCGAGCGTCTGTTTATTTGGCTATGAAAGCCTTTTTTTTTGTTGTTATTTTGTTATTAAACGGAGTGGCCGGCTTGGGGCCTGAATACCACGAGCAGCAGTTTCATGGTGGAAGTGATGTGACCTTAGGTCTGTCCTACACGCTAACCACACAAACCCCTAACCCTAACAACATTGACCAACCCCTAACCTTAAGTTACCCTAAAGCAGTGTTTCTCAACCTGTGGGGCGGGCCCCCCTAGTGGGCGCGAAGTAACAAATGGGGGTCACAAAGATGTGAAATAAAGAAAACAAGAATCGAAAATATGAAAAATACATCTATTGAAACCAAGACAAATTAACTTAAACTACATTCTGATACTCAAAAAATAAATATAGAGTTAGATAAATGTTGATAAAAGTTAAGTAGGTATAATAAAACACGTATCTATGATATATCATTAATTAAAAAAGAACAAATTGGTATTAGTGGGCTCCTTTCAAAAAAACGTTAGGGGGGCGCGATTAAAACAGTTATGAAAACTCGGATCACAAATACGTAAAGGTTGAGAAACGCTGCCCTAAATTTACTTCTGACGTACGGCTCTGCGGCTCAGCAGTTGGTAATATTGTTGTATTTCCCATCAGTCCAAAAGCTGCGCTGCTGCCCCACTTTAGATGGCTCTCTAGAACAGTGTATCTGAACCCACTTTTGGGTCATGGGCTGGCACCAGTGGCTCACAACTTGCCATTGCTTCTAATGTTAATGGGTCGTGAAGGGGGTTGCCTCGCCGTTCCTTACGATCTCACTTGACTCATCAAGGGGACGCCAAACCCCCTCGCTCGATTCACCAAGGCAGGGGAAATAAGTATGCGATCCCCTGCTGAATTTGTAAGTTTGCTCACTGTTTTGTCTTGGTAGAGTAATATTTTACTCTACTTTGCCCTTTTGTATTATTCATATGTATCCTTTATCAGAATGCCTCATATCCCTCAGACTTGCCACTGTTTCTAAGGTATTGTACTTTATAACTTCTCCCCACCTTCCCTTCTACATCTACAACCTCAGGCAATTAGGTGTAGTAAAAGACAAGCAGGAGTTAAGTTACACTTTAAATAATGTATTAATGGTAATATTCATAAAAATAACAATATGCAAAGTACATTTGAATATTAGCATCCATACAACCTGATAAATGCTGATGTGTAGTTTCAGGTGGCACACAGATGTGTTAGTTACTTAAAATGTCTCTAGTTAAGTCCTCATGTTTGGTCAGCTTTCTTCAGAACAGGCCGTATGCCTTTCTCAATATGGCTGCCGAGCTGTGCTCTTCATTGTGTTGTCCTTTTCAGTTCTTGATGTGTGATGGTCTTTCATCGGTTTGATAAGAGAGAGAGGGAGTGAGGTAAAGCAAGCAAATTTATAAGTTTTCTGTCCAACCCCTACAGCCAATAGGGTGTCATGGTACTTAAAGGCTTCTGATACAAGCCAAGCCATACTTCAGACCAAAGGGGGGTCAGAATACCCTCACACCAGCCCTCCAAACCATGTGTTAAGGTAAAGCTTGGCAGTTAGGCAGCCTGGCGTTCCTGAGGGGGTTGACTGAGAGGCTTCAGCAGAGAAATATTAGCAAATGTGTTTGAGGCAGACGTCCCCCAATCCTGTCGTAAAATTACAAAGAGACTCCGTCCTAAAAGGAGGGGAAGTGGTTCTTAACCATCAAACCATTGCTGTTCTTATCAATAATGTAACACTACTATTCCATTGGTTTGTCTAAGTTACAAATAAAGACATACAAAATATTCATCAACTTGTATGCAAAATTTCACATCATGACACTCACTTACTAAGAAATGAAGAGTCTCAAATTTTTATGGTAGTTTCATTAAAATGGAGAGAGACAAAATATCAAGCAAAAAATCCAGAAGAAAACACATTACATAAAAGGTATCAATTGATTTGCATGCCATTGAGAGAAATAAGGATTTGATCCCCCACAACCCAACTAGAATTCTGGCTTCCACAGATTGCCTGTGTGCCCACGTGACACACACGTTACAATCAATCGATCGATCGATCAATCACAGATACTCCTGATCTCAACTCTTTGTGTGTATAATAAATCTTTTTTTCCATTCCAACCTCTCCAGCACCTTGGGCAAGACCTTAAAGAGCTGTCAAAGGACGCCAGGGACAAGACCTGAACAAGGCCAGAATGGGCTACAAGACCACCAGCAAGAAGCTTGGTGCGATTATTCAGAAATGGAAGAAATCTAAAATCACCATCAATTGCCCTTGGTCTGGAGCTCCATGCAAGATCCGGCCTCATGGGGTGAGGATGATCATGAGAAAGGTGAGGGATCAGCCCAAAACTACACAGGATAATGATCTGAAGGCAGTTGGGACCACCACAGTCGCCAAGAACACCACTGGTAACACACGTTATGCTGTAATGGATTGAAATCTTGCAGCGCCCACTAGGTGCCCCTGCTCAAGAAGGCACATGTACAGGCCCGGAGGTTCACTGGGCAAACCATGCACCCGCTACCTCTCTGATGATTGTGTTAAAATTCAATCAATTCAACCGACAACCCTCCACCAGTTCCGACGACTGTGCCAAATTCACCAAGGGGGACCAAAAATCTTGCACTGTTAGACCTCCTTATTTAGAGCGCACTCTAAGGGTCAACCTAAGCATCTGACGTGTCCATCACCAGAAGCCTAAGGTTTCCCGCACAGAAGCCCACTTTGTCAGCTCGCAGGGGGCTTTAAATCACACAACAAACTGCCGGTTAAGTAATTATTACGGACGCTTCTTCATTCAATGTCGCATTCTGAAAGGCAAAAAAAAAATTTTTTTCCTCCCCAGTTATCTTCGGCAACCAGATGCTATTACTGTAGTGCGTCTGATTGTATCGGCCTCCTTGCAAAAGAAACACATTTCTTCACTTGATAATTATGGGGTGTATTATTCTTCCTGCCCCCACAGAAAATATCTGCCTCGACAGAGAGAACGATAAGGATGGAGCCCTGGAATTGCAACCCATCACAGGGCCAATCTGTTTCACTCGCAAACTTGATCGGCTCTCCCACCATCGTTTACCGAATCGTCCCCCCCCTCCCCTCCTAAGTAGATTACAAAAGACACCGAAGTTGGCCTAAAATCAGATTGAAGGGGCGTAGTAATTTAAGAGATACGCTCCGCTTTGCGTCGCCGCGCGGAGATGCCGCTTGATGCACGGGCCCGGCTTTAAATTTTACAACGACAAAAGCCCGTGGCTGCGGAGGAGCAATTCCATTTGTAGTCATCTCGATATTTTTCTTATCAAAGCCGCACTTTGCTGCTTTTGCCCAAAGTAATGTGATTTTTACACGTAGACGCTTGCAAAAAACGCAGCCGAGTAATGCTATGCATGTTTTTTTATTTATTTTTTGCTGGCTTCACCCCCCCCCCACCATGTGATTGACATTAAATCCCCAGATAGCGTCGGCTTCGCCTCAGGATGCTGTATTATCCCACTGTGGTCATTAGCTAATGATAATGGTCATGACTCAGGAGTTTACGGCCTAAATAATATGCTCTGCGCCGGGATTTCTTCAGAAACCTCCAGGCGGCTGCTTTAGGTTAACTAGTGCACAATCTGCAGAATACTCTCATTAAGGGTACTTTTTAATGGCGACCTCCCTGGTATGGCAGCTATGCAGGGTGGGTGTAAACAGAACAATGACCTATGTTCAAGCAGCTCATATTGTGTTAAAGGTGGACCCCTGAGAGACAAGTTCCTGAACCCTGAGAGAGAGAGAGAAAGAGGGAGACAAAAGGGGGTCTCCGACCTCACTGCGAGTCACAAAGTGCCTTCTGGAGTGAAAACCCCCAGTGACACCTCGACAGACCAGAGGGTGACGGATAAGGAGGCCAGGCTTCAGTTTAACTCAACCCAAAGCTGAAATGTCGTACCAGCAACCCAGTGCAGCCCCCCCCCTTAAACTCGGCACAACCTCTCATAGCGCCTCTCTTTCAGGCTCCGCCCTTTCCAAAGTGTTTTTCTCTCTCAGGCCCCGCCCATTTTTGTTGCCATTTCTAATCTACAGTAGTTCTGACCTAAGAGTACAAGAAATTTGATAAATGAGACAAGACCAGTGCAGTTCATCTGGCTTGTTTGTTTAGATCAGGGGTGTCGAACTCCGGGTCTGGAGGTCCGCAGGTTTTCATTCTGACCCTTTTCCTAATCAGTGACCAGTTTTCACTGCTAATTAACTCCTTTTCCCTTCATTTTAATAGCCCTGTTTTTAAGGATTCACCCCTCTGAATTGACTTGTTTCTTCATTAAATGGCAGCCAAACAGAAATGAGATGTGAAACGAGCCAACAGATGAGCAGCTAAACTGGGATTTCAAACTGCTGACAATTTCACTCTAACCAATCTCTTAATGAGAAGCTGATTCTTCCTGTTAATCAAACCTGTTATATAATTCCATGACCTGTTGCTGCTCTCATTCTGCCACAGCAGACATTTCCAAAACTGTTGATTTTCTAAGAACACTGTCAAGATGTTTTGATGAGCTGAGAGATCAACCTTACTGAGACCATCACCTTTCTTTATTTTTAGATATTGTGTGACGGGCGCAGGGCAGCTGGTCATGTGGCGGCTTGTTTTGTGTGTCATTATTGTTTGGTTGCTCATTAAGGAAATAGAAACAACTAAGGGGGGGCTGAGTCAAGTTAATTAAAACTAAAGCAAAAGAAGTTAATTGCTTGCCAAACTGGTCACCAGTGAAGAAGATGGTTAGAATGAAAACCTGCAGCCAATGCATCCCACCAGCACTGGAGTTCGACACCCGTGAACTAAGGGGTCTGAGTCATGTCAGTTAAAACTAAGGCAAAATACGTTAATCAGCTGCAAAAATGGCTCACTAATGAAGAAGAGGGTTAGAATGAAAACCTGCAGCCACTGCGGCCCACCAACGCCGGAGTTTGACAGTCGTTGTTTAGATGATCAGCTCCAATATCTCATCCACAATAACTTGTTGAAGATGTTCAAGGTTTCACATCTTTTAATTGTTTGTTTCAAAGTCCCACAACTCATTGTATAAAGAAGGGCTTCCTGGCTTCTCCTCTTCCCCATCCCCTTGCGAGATTTGCCCTTAGGCTGAAAGAATTCGGCAGGATCTCCTTTATCAATGCCTTCGAGAATTCTGAAGGCCTGGATGAGGTCCCCATCAGTCTCCTCTGCTTGACACTACACAGGTTTAATTCTCGTAGTCTGCCATAGTAAGGCCTGTCCTCAAGTCCCATGATGCACCTGGTTGCTCTCGTCTGCATAGCTTCATGTGCTGCTATGTCATTCGTGAAGTGGGGTAACCTGAAACCTCCAGATGTGGTCCCAGTAGTGCGCTGTACAGCCCCTTGATTTATATTTGGCCCTTTTTACGATATAACCTAACATTTTCTAAATCTAAATCTATCTAAATCTTTATTTTTTTGCCTTTTTAATTGCTTCTTCATCCTGCTTAGACATTGAGAACTCTGTGTCCACATAAACCCTTATATTCTTTTCTAAGATGGCTTCCTTTAGGACAGTGTCTCCCATCTTGTATTTATAATCTCTCCCTTATTTCAGTGTCCCTCTCCCAGGCCCCACCACATCTGCTAGCATCTCGTTTCTAAGCGCTGGCCCTTCTTACAGTGTTTCCCAGGCCCACCCTGCCCCTTCTCTCTCTCTCTCTCTCTCTCTCTGTTTCTCTCACTTACTTCTAGGACAAGTCACTCCTGATAGTATGTCTTTCCCAAGCCCCACCCTTTTGTCAGTGCCCCTCTGCTAGGCCCCACCCTTATCTGCCAGCATCTCTCTCTCTTCCAGGCTCCACCACTTCTGATATTTCTTTCCGATGGCCCAAGACAGTGTCTCCCACTCTCTCAGTTCCTGTCCTTTATGATTGTGTCTCTCTCCCAGACCCCTCTTCTTCCAGCAAAGTCTCTTTCCTGGGCCCCACCCCATCTTCCAGTATCTCTCTCCAAGTGCTTCTGCTTCTTATGCTGTTTTCCATGAACTCAGACCCTTCTGACAGGATTTCTTTCCCAGGCCCCCCAGTACTGACAGTGTGTATTTCACAAACCCCACCCCTTCTTTCTCTCTCTCTGAGTCTCAGAACCCGCCCATTCTGACAGTGGTCTTTCCCAAGCCCCGACCCTTCTGGCAGTGCCTCTCTCCCAGGCCCCACCACATCTGCCAGTATTTCTCTCCCATTGCCCCTGACCCTTCTGACAGATATTTCTTTCACATGCCCACCCTGTTCTGACAGTGCCTCTCTATCAATCCTTGTCTCTTCAAATTGTCATGAAATTGTCTCTGAAATTGCCTTCTTTCCAAGATTCGTCCCTTCTCAGATATCTCACTCTCTCTCAATGGGCCCACCCCTTGTAATGGCACCTCTTTCCCAAGACTCAGTGCCCCTTTTCCCAGGTTCCACCTCTTCCAACAGTGTTTCTTTCCCTGGCTCTGCTTTTTGACAGTGATTTTTTCACAGGCCCCACACCTTCTGATGGCATCTCTCTCTCTCTCCCAGGCTCAACCTCTTCTGACCGCACTTTTCTCACAGGCCGCACCACTTCCAATGACGTCTCTTTCCCAGACTCCACCTCTTCTGACAGCACTTTTCTCATAGGCCCCACCCCTTCTGATGATGTGTCTTTCCCAGGCTCCACCCCTTCTGACAGCACATTTCTCACAGGCCCTGCCCCTTCTGATGGCATCTCTCTCCCTAGCTCTACCCCTTCTGACAGTGACTCTTTCCCAGGCTCCGCCCCTTCTAACAGTGCTTTTCTCACAGGCCCAGACCCCTCTGACAGCTTCTCACTCAGATCCCTGAGGTCCCACCTGAATCTCCCTTCCTAAAACGCTGCTCATTCTGACTTTCCAGAACACTGATATTTATGAACTGTTTATTTGATGTGTCGTATCAAGTTATATCAGCCTGGAGATGGCATCAGCAATGAGCTGGCATTCACTTACTCAAGTGAGAAGATTCAGTACCAGCAGCAGTGGAGCCTATAATGAGGGCATATAAGCCACAATTACAAGTAGAGACACATGGCAGCAGCGAGCCCTCCATCTGTGAACAGCGAGTTACCTAAAAGATCAAGAAGGCCATTTGGTCGTACACAGGGTCACAATGTGCCATTTTATTGTAAATCTGTGCAAGTGCTTCTGAGAAGACCACCACATAGGAGTGCATTATAAATGGAGATACAGATCATTAATAATAATAATAATAATAACTGTTATTGATATAGGGCCTTTCCCTTACTCAAAGTGCTTCCCAGTTACCCCATAGCCAAAGTGATCAGGTGATCAAATCAATCAAAAGACCACTATTCTATCTATTCTACTGCGAGTTTCAAGTAGGGGTACCTTCTGCATGCCATCCCTGGCTAGAATGACCCACTGGACTGCCAACATGCTGGGTTTGAGAGACGGAGAGGTCAGACGGGTCAGCTCAGGCTCGCTCTCAGCATCCTCCCCTTAACACCACCAAAGCAGGCCGCGGCCACGGATGGTCAGTCGTTGGGCTCCCGGGAGACGCGGCTCGCTCTTCTCACACAAGTGAATCCATTCCGGTGATGTGCGAACAGCTGTGAGCTCTGCTGGCGTCTTCCCTTTTTATTCTGATAAGCGATTATTTATAGCAGTCCCTAAAACTGTCGTTTAGGCGTGCGCTTTTGGGGATTGCTGTACAAAGCCAAGAAATGAATGCACTCCGGGGAGCATTTCTCCGAAATCATGGCCCTCCAAATTAAAGCAGGCGTTGATTGTCCAAATCCGGAGGGAGACGGCGCATTTCCACAGTGCATCCAACACGCCGCTTTTGTCCATAAATAGCCCGGCCGCCACGTCAATTATTTTGAATGTACGGTTGATGTAAAGCTAGCGAGTGAATGAGATTTCAAATGCCACCATTAGAATAATGTTTTCCCAGTCAGGCTGACCCTGTCTCCGGAGGTACCGATAAAATGTTCTTCTCTTGTAAACAAAAGCTAGCAAATGCCACCAGAGATCAGTGGACAGCAAGTTGGCACGCGCGGCGCCAAGTCCGATACAAAAGCCGACAAGCTCGCCGGCCTGATGGGAATGAAGCGTTAAGGGCTTTGAATGTGGCGTCCTCTGGTATGCATTACATGGCGTGATGTGTACATTAGGTGTCAGCTTAAAAACAATGAGTTGTTGTTGAAAGATGAAAATCATCCCATCCTCCATTGCAGGGGACCTGGAAAGCCAATGTTCAGATGGGGTACCAGGCCATCGCAGGGAAAACAGCAGTCATTCTGGACTGATTTAGATCTCCCAGTCCATGTAGGCCTCACATCGCTGTGATGATGAAAGATTACCAGAACAACTGGGCAAAGTCCACACAATCAAAGTGAGGACACTTAAACTCTACCCAGACCATGCCCAGGCCAGCAACTGAACCCAGGCTGCAAAATCCACCAACTGAAATGCCACTCTACTAACAGACTTTTCCATTATTCACCTTTAACTTGAGTGAAGTGACCGATGGAATAAAATTGTCAATGGCATTAGTGAGGACTGTGTGGTGGCACCAAATGTATGTCGCTGTTATGGAAAGCTCAAGTACCCAAGGAAAAGCAATGTGGGCATGAAAACTCCACACAGGCAGTGCCCAGGCCAGCAACTGAACCAGGAGCCTGCCGAGTGGGAACAAACGCCATCATGCCACTTTAACGATAAACTCTTCCTCTTGAATGAAAAAAATCTATGAATCAGAGTAAAGTGATCAATGGCTAGAAATGAAGGGTGGCATCAGGTGAGACCGTATGCTGCCAACACATGCAATTGGGCCTTATCAGCATGGCTATAACTGAAAACTGACGTACCAATTAAAACCCATGAGGACACAAAGAAAGCTGTAAATACCACACAGTCAGTGCTCAGGCCTGGAAATGAAGCGGGGGTCCTGGGAGCTGTGAAGCACACACCCTGAAGACTGTGCCAGTCTCCTTGTGAATCACCTCTTACATGTAAAATCTGTGAGTGAGAAATGGAGGGTGGCATCAGGTGTGACCATGTGGCGCTACAACATACATGAGCCTTATTGTCACAGCTATTACCCAAACATAGTTGACAAGTTGAAGTAGCCAAGGAAAGCCAATGTCGGCACCGGCAGAATGTGCAAGCTCCTCATGCCAGGAGCTGAACCAGAGTCTGAGGAGCTGTGAAGTAGAAACACTAAACACTGTGCCACCCTAAGAATAAACTCTTCCCCCATGAAAAGCCTCTGACCTGTAAAATCTATGAATCAGAGTGAAGTGACAGATGGCTAGAAATGGAGGTTGGCATCAAGAGTGACTGTGTGGCACCACCACATGCATGGTTTTTTTTTGACATATCTGTTAACCAAAGATGTATGGCAAATTGAAGTATGCATAGAAAACCCATGTGGGCATAGGAGAATAATGTGCCAATGCCAGGATTTAAGTAAGAATCGCAGGAGCTGTGAGGCAGAAACACTAACCGCTGTGCTACCCTAATAATAAGGTCTTCCTCATAAGTCACCTCTTAAGTGTGAAATCTATAAATCAGAGTGAAGTGATTGATGGTTACAAATGCAGAGTGGCATCAGTTGATGGTTTATACCCATGAGGGCACAAGCAGAAGGTGGAAACTCCATGCTGATGGTGCTCGGGCCAGGAAGTGAACTGATGTCCCAAGAGCTGTGAAGTGGAAACATTGAGCACTCTGCCACCATAGTAATAAGGGCTCCTCACGAGTCCTCACAAGGCCAGCAGTCTCACTGCAGAAGTTAAGATTAGAGGTTATTGTGCATTCAGCATAACCCATTAAGATAAGGTGTAACGTAAGGAGTGGGCTTAGTGTGGTTAGGATGTAGTATGAGCATGCAGTGATATCACTTCGGCTGTGAAAGTGCTGGTGTAGACTGGCAGTGACGCGCCATGTGTTGGAATGACAAATGCAATGTATATGTCTCTGTTATACAATAATATCCAATTGAAGAGCCATAAAACCATACATCAGCACAGGTCTAGGCCAGTAGTTCTACACCAGCAGTCTCACGATAGAGTAGCACAGACATACAGTGGTGTCATTTCTGCCATAAAGCTGCTGGTAGACCTGCAGTGACATAGGGTTCCACACCTCCATAGTTGAATACTTCTCCTGTTACATGCCTTTTGGTAAGGGATTTGTAAAACTAACACCATCTGTTGGAACGACAAATGCAATACATTTTATTACTACAGATTTTTATGATGCACCATCTGTTGGAACGACAAATGCAATACATTTTATTACTACAGATGTTTATGATGCGCCATCTGTTGTAACGACAAATGAAATACATTTTATTACTACAGATGTTTATGATGTGCCATCTGTTGGAATGACAGAGATATAGCAACCAAATGGACACACAGATACACAGGCACTTATCCTTTTATTAAGGTGGATATACGCAATGATGATATTCCTATAATCTTTGTGTTTCCATATTATTCCGCATCTTAAAATGAGTGTGCTTCAGTTACTTTGATACAGGTCAAATGGCCGTTAACCCGTATCTACGGAGAAAGGTTAGGAAAGTAAAGTGGGGTGCCTTACCAAATATTTAATGAATTACTAGCATTGCCAAGGGCAAAGCTGATAATTAATTAGCTGATTGAGTCAATTCTTTACCCCACAGCCATCTCTGAACTGGACGGCTGTTGGACATCCTGATGTGGCTCACCTACGCCGTGTCCCAACTCCAAGAACTCAGTCCAGATGCCTCCTTGATCACTGAGGTGACATTAAGATAGCCCCGTGGCTCTTCCATGGGGACGATGGCATGTCATAATAAATATGTGTGTGTGAGTGTTTGTGATATGACCACCGCCTGTTCTGCATTCCCCTGCTGCGCTAACAAAAGTTCAGATGACCTTTAGAGTGCAGCTTGACATCATTAGCTGGTGCAAAGCGGCATCTCCTGTCACCGAAGACTGTCCGCCCCCATGACCTGCTGCACTGCAGAAGGGGCTCCATCATCATTAAGCGCTTCATCATATTTCCCCTCGCCCTGTGTGCCATGACGTACGGGGAGCTCAGCCTTCTCATTTCCCTTCCCGAGTTCGGTCTGCCAGACACGTGCTGATTAAAAATCCTCTTCCCGATGAGCGGCCCACACATTTCACGCCAGAGGCTTCTCTCTCTCTGTGTCTCTCTGTCTCTCCCCCTCGCGTGCTCCCTTTGCTCCCGCTCTCGCTCTCCGGAGCCTCTGCCAGCTGTAATTGTGTCTGCTGCGCCCTAACTGTAAATGAAAACCCCACGGCCATGTTTTGGCTTCCACTTTTCCCTGACTGGCCATATCTTTTCATTTGCTTTGCCTGTCAGAAAGAGGGGCTTTAAAGTGGCACTAAAAAGAACTGACAGGAAGGCCTGGTTTAATATATATATATATATATATATATATATATATATATATATATATATATATATACAGACAAGTAAGCTATCATGCTAATGTGCCCAACGTGACGACTCGCAGTGTGCCCACTATGCCCTCCCTGGAAGTGAAAGAGGGTTCAAGAAGAATGGCAGACACTCCATGTGCTTTATTTTAAAGGGCTGTAGCTTAAATCTTAACATCTGCTGCAGCCTCGGACTGTTTTAGATATGAGCTGCCCATGCCACGTCTATTCAAGGCATCCTGGCACAGTGGAAACTAAAAAAAAATTATGAGTGGCTAGCATGGGGGCACAGTGGCAAGTTCTGTTGTCTCACAGCTTCTGGGAGGCCAACCAGTGACTTTAAACTGGCCCGTTATATCAAGTGGGGCTGCCCTGTGATGGATGTGCCAGGATGAGCAACCAGTTGGCAGTGACACTAAAATGAATATATGGGGTAGGCAATCAGTGAACTAACAAGAATACAAGTATAATAGGGGTTCATGTCCATGTGGTCCTTCCTATGTGGAGTTTGCATATTCTCCTCTTGTCCAGATGAGATTCCTTCAGGTGCTTTGGTTTAGCGCCACAGTTCAAAGACATGCAGGTCAGACACCCTGCAGCTGCTAGACCCCACGACCCTGCTCAACACACAGTCCATGCAAGCACAGAACAGAGTAGGATGAAGAGCACAATTAGCAATACGCCATTAATGGATCCAGGGTGCTGGATTCAATTTCATGCACCTTTTCTCTAGGCATTAAGCTTATGACTAGAGGTGCCCATCACGGTTTGTACATTCCGGCCCCCTAATCACCCCTATCTCTAATTGGCTAACTATCTCTCTCACCACAAAACGGCCGCCAGGTAGCTGCTGCACACTGTTGATGGTTGAAGTGGCTCCCCCCATCTACGTAAAGCGCTATGTAAATTCAATGCCTACTTCTTCTTCTTCTATGACTTATTTTATAGCCCATCTGCTGGGACTGTGCCCACTGGCTCTTCATGCACAAACACCACTGGCACTAAACCCACATAACTACGTGAGGTGTAAGAGGAAACCCTACAGGAGTAACCATGAGGCAGCAAGGTGGGACTTGACCCCGAGTTTCTTGATGACAGTTAACTTGGCTTCAGTTCATTCTAATTTGGTTTGACTGTTTGACTCAGAATAATTTCGCTTATTCCCCAAACGTTTGTAACAGACCCCCAAAACTACAATCCAGGTTTACTGTAGTGAGACACTCAGCAGCACTTTTGTGGGGTATTTGAGGTGTTAACACCAGTTCAATAAGTAAACCCAGTAGGTGCTACTGCTGCTGGGGAAACTGGGGCTCAGGTGGACATCCAGAGCAAAAGCAGAGAGGACAGAAGCTGAAGAGAGAGGAGACCCTCAAAAGGTTCAGGGGCACCTATAAAAGGTAAGGGTGGGCAGATGGTGTAAGGTGGTATTGCAAGGAGCATTGATGGAATGCAGCATGGCTTACTTAACTGTTCCCACAGCCTCGCTCCTCATCCCATTGCATTATGGGAATCGTCCCGCCGGGACTGCTTTGCACTTTGGTGACCACCCCCAGCCTCCACCCCCCTCCAGCTTTCAGATTGCTCTCTCAGTAGTCAACTAGTCACAGACTTAAAAGCCTCGGGGGGAAGGGGTGACATGAAGCGCTTCACCTCGGTCGGTCACACCGCTTTACTTCTGGACAAGGCTGGCACTCAGGGTTGGCGGTAGTGACCAAGGTCAAATAATAATGTTTGAGCCAGAGGTCACAATGATAAAAAAAAAAAGAAAGAATCACCACCTTGGCCGGCAGACCCTCACAGTATGGAGAGGCATAAAAACACAGGGCTTTCATTTTTAGACAAGAGCTCCTTCGTGGACTTATTCAAAGACAAGCACTGACATCTTTCAACTTTGAGAATTTTATTTCAGGGGGGCTCAGTGGCACACATTGCTGGCCACCATGTAAACCCTGTGCCAGCCATGTGGAGCCTGCACAATCTCCCTGTGGATTTCCTTTACTGCCAAAACACAACAAGGCAGGTGATTGGTTAGCTGGCAGGTCCAAAGCGATCTCTTATTCGATCAGATGAGATCAACTTTATTAATCCTCTTTTTTATGTGAGTAGACAATATGATGGACTGGCATTCCGTCTAACTGGTTCCTGCCTTGTGCCCGATGCTGCTGGATTGGCATCAGTGTTCTACGATACTGAAATGAGTTTGACAACATTCTTTTACTTTGGAGGCGACACAGTGGCTCAGATCCTGTCTGGGTGCAGTTGGCACGTCTTAAACAAAGTCGCCACTTAGCTGAACTCCAGCTGTTGTCTTCACCAGATGCTGTCAAACTGGCAGACGTTTACAGAGCGGAATGTAATGGAGGCAGAAATTTAAACACCCAGGACTAAGCAGGTCAGTGGCTGGGGGGTCTCAAATGCCAGGGTGTGGTAACACTTTATATGACTTAATGGGGGCACGAGTTCCTATTCCTTTTAATGGTAGTGGGTCATGGTGGGTTGTAAAGTGGGTCACGGGCAGACAATTTTATTCAAGCGTTTGGGCAGAAGAGGGGTACCCTCTGCAGGCCATAGGGCACGTGTCGCTCTGCTCTTCAGGTCTCTCCATCGCATGGCAGCAGACACTACGTTCAAAACAGAGTGGTCAGCGGGTCAGCGCCTGAGTATATGGAGACACTGGTGAGGTGCTCTGCTCCTTCTCGCCCACTCAGGTCTGCCAGGGCACAGTGTCTTGTGATGCCACCTCTGCAGTGTACCAAGTCTCAGTCCAGACTCTTTTAAAAGTGTAGTGTCCAGTTGGTGGATTGAGCTGCTTACCTCCATCCATACTCCTGCCTCCCTCAATGCATTCAAGAAGCAAATGAAGACCACTCTGTGAATTTCTGTCAAGTTGTGTGCTCTGTGATCTTTCACGTCATTGGTTGATTTGTTGTTGAAGTTTAATTGTGTTACCGATTGCTAGTCTATGATTGTTATTTTCTCTTTTCACTTGTGACAAATCATCTTTGGTTTTGTCACCTGACCTGCTACACTTGTCGAACAAGCAGACCGCAGCCTAATATTACTCGATGATGGTGACCTCCTTTGTAAGTCGCTTTGGATAAAAGCGGCTGCCGAGCAATTAAATGGAAACACGGACAACAACCAAATGGTAGATTTGAACCCAGGACTCTGGATCTGTGGATCCCAGATCTTCACTTAAAATAAGACAACAGATCGGCTTTTCAAATTGTGAGAACAGGCAGACACAATGACCTGCCTGCTGTCTGGGGTCCATCCACCACATGAAGGACCCCAAAAGTGCAGCGTGGTGAACTTCTGCAGCAGGCTTCCTCTGAGCAGATGGAGGCTTTGCTTTTTAAAATGCAGTACTCCACCTCCATGTATTGGCCATTTTTTTTGCCAAAAACAGAAATAGGGACAAACGATAGTTACAAGATGTTCTAGGCCAGCGTCATTTTATAAAATGCTGCAAATTTCAGGCGGTTGACTTGTAAATCAATTTTTCCCGTTAATATTTCAAAGTGATGCCCTGAAAAGTGGGTCGCCTGATGTCGGGAGGGCGACCGTGTAAGCTGGCTGAGATGGGCATGAAGCACCCATCCGAGACCCCCCTCACCCAGGTCTGACGTCTCCTAAGGGGGAAAAAAAACCAAACAAACCAAACAAAGTGGTGGGAGCGCAGCGTGGCACTGTGTGCCACCTTCCTTCCTAGACTGTGGCTGGCAATGTGGAGCGCAGACAGGAATGAGCCGACTTGAAAAGAGGCCTGCTCTGTCGCGCCTTCAGCTGGTTCTAAACACCGCAGCAAGATTTAGATGGGGTCGAGAAAAAAAAAAGATCACATCTCCCCCATTTTAGCCCCCCTCTCTCTCTCTCTCTCTGGCTACCGACGAGGTGTCGCCTTGATTTGAAAATCTTGTTGTTTGTTTTTAAAGCCTCCAAAATACATCTGAGACCTCCTTCACCCCTACGTGGCACCGAGAGCACTGAGGTCATCTGGACGACTTCTCCTCGCAGTGCAGAGATCTCGGCTGAAGTCGAGGGGACACCGAGCCTTCTCAGTTACCGCTACTTGACTTTTCACATCAGGGCTTCATCCTCTGTCAAGATTTTTAAAGATCTACTTGTGTTCACGGTGTATAATGGGGTTGCGGTCTTCTTCTTCTTCTTCTTTCGGCTCTTCCCATTATGGGTTGCCACAGTGGATCATCTTTTTCCATATTGTGGTGGATGTTATAATTGATTGTTTTATTAATCTGCTTCTGCACAATTGTGTGCATTGTTTTTATTTTAATGTTTCTTTGTACAGCACTTTGCCGCAACCTCCATTGTTTTAAATGTGCTTTTATAAATAAATAATCTAATCTCATAGGGATGGTGTGTGGAGACTTGTCAATGGAAGAAGGTGGCACTGGAAGAAGACATCTATTAAATAAAAATTGGTTCAGGGTGTTAGTTTTATCCACATCCAGATCTAGCACTTGAGTCCCAGAATTGCTTGTGGCTGAGTCACAGACACATAAAGGAGGATGCTGGGTAAACAGTAGGCAAAAAAATGTCCTTGTGGGGAGTCACAGACAACGAAATGAAGGGTCAGGGGACAACAGGAAGAAGTAGACACAGAGATACAGGCACAAAAAAAGGACAGCCACCAGAACACAGAAATGAGGGGCTAAGCAAAAGGAATTGTTAGAGGCGGAGTCACAATCCCAGCAAGGGAGGGGCCAGGGGAAAAGAGCAACTGAAAGGAACAGTAGGGGCAGAGCCACAGAAAACAGAAGGGAGGGGCCGGGGAAAGAGCCACTGAAAGGAACAGTAGGGGTGGAGCCACAGAAAACAGAATGGAGGTTTCAGGGGGAAAGAGCCACTGAACAGAACAGTAAGGGCAGAGCCACAGAAAACAGAAGGCAGGGGCCAGGGAAAGAGCTGTATATACAAAAAGGAAGGTCCAGGGAAAAAAACAGCAAGATGAAAAGAATGGGGTGGGTTTCAGCCAAAAAAAAAATGAGGGGTAAGGGGTAAACAGCAGGCAAAGAAGGGCTACCCGTGGAGACCCTGGCATACAAAAGAGGGGCAAAGGATAAATAGCAAGAAGAAGTAACGGCCTGAAGACGAGCCCCGGCAAGCTGTCAGCAGGCTGTCACGATATGCCCAGCAGTGGCATCAGCATAAACGAGGCCGTCAAGGGCTCTTTGGCACTGGTCCTGTTTCTGATGCCATCCACTCTTCCTTACTGACTCCTTGACTTGATTCTAAGCCGAGACTCCCATTTTCTGTCTGCCACGTCCTCTGTACTTAATATAACTGCTCCCTGGGGTCTGCAAGCAGCTTCTTCAGCACACTGCTTCTCACGACTGAGTGGATTACTAACCTGGGGTCTCTTAGGAGACCTCTGCCATGCACTGTTAGCATTTCTCTCTCTCTCAGTCCAGGAATTTTTTTTCACCATCTCTTCCAGTCTATTTCCGTCGGGCCTTCCTGCTGTACAGTACATGGCTTGCTTCCTTCTGAGCATAAACTGCCATCTTTTAGCTGCTCCCTGCAGTTTTGAAGTTTTCTGTAGCAGAACTGATGTAAATACTCGTGTCATCTAACTCGGCTAGCAGTGTCTAGCACTGGAGAAGGACTCAGAATGTTTTTTGGAGCGAGTGTGTGCAGATTTTATTAACATCACGTGAAGCCGTTAAATAGTGGGGGCAAATACCTTCTCCCAGCCAACTTGTGCCCAGCTACTAGCATATAATACAATACCATTTATTTTTGTATTGCCCAAAATCACACAATGTGCTTTAACAGGCCCTGCCTTTTGACAGCCCCCCGGCCTTGACTCTCTAAGAAGACAAGGAAAAAATCCTTGTAGGGAAAAAATTGGAAGAAATCTTAGGAAAGGCAGACCCCAAATCAGGTAGGTTGGGTGTGCAGTGGGTGTCATAAAACTGGGGGTCCATACAATAAAATACATAGAACAGAACACAAGTAATCCTCAATACAATACAATAGTATAACAGAAATCTTACAAGGACAGAGCAGAATTCAACAGTAGATGACATCCCATAATACAATTTGGATTTGTTCAGAGTCCTGGACACCTCGGCCATCAAGCTGCCTCCCCCTATTCTGAGTCCGTGCTGGGCCAGCCAATCCGATGAAAGGAAAAACCCCCCAATATTTCCAGCGATCCTCCATCAGAGATGACTTTACCTTAGGCAGGCAGAACACCATGGCAGATGGGCAGTGGCACCAAGTGCCACATTTGAGTACCAAGAAGAGAAACAGAAGAGGTGAGCGTTACATAAGACTGTGAAGTTTGTGTGAGGAGATTTCCATTTACGTGTACATTGTCATATTTGGCTGACACTCCTTTATCCCGGGCCCCTTACAACATTTACAATACAATTGGTTCCATTTCTTTTGGTTTTCCAACTGTGGCCCAGGCAGGCCAAGTGACTTGCTGAGGGTCACACAGAGTGTCGCTAGCAGGATTTGAAGTCCAAAGCTTTAACCACTACACCACATCTCAAAAAACAGCTTTTAAGGGATGACTGGCTGGCAGCCTTACCTGGCTGGGATGCCCATTCATTGGAACGACCAAGGGAAGAGAGTGTGCACAGGGCATTATCTCCCCCGGAATGTTAGATGGTAATCCCCCTGGGTTACAGCGTTGCCTCAGATTGCCACAGGGCAGCATGGGAGATGAAGTTCTTCAACTCAGCCCTGTTGGGTTCTGTGGGTGCCGCCAGGGGGTGCCGCAGATACCAGGGATCCTTATTTCATGTGGTGTTAATCTAACCTGTAAGTATGGAAGATAAACAGAGCCGCCTGTCTCAGATGGACGAGCCAGAGTTGGGTGGTTGGAGGAGAAGTGCAGGAGGCAGCGACCAGTGAGAGAAGGAAGACAAGAGCTGTGCCATACAGTGCTTTGTTGTATTTGCGGCTGTGGTGGTGGGAAACGCTTGTGAGAAGAGTTTTCCCACAATAAAAGACTCTTTGCACTTTTAACCTGTGTCCAGAGCCTGCTGGTGTTGGGTGTTTGGGGAGCTGGAGCGCCTCCTGGTGTCCACAAGCCATAGGTGCTCAGCTCCCTGTTTGTGTTTGTATCGTATAAAGTGAGATCATCTGTTCCTAAAATTCTCAGTCCCAGAGTTTCTTCTTCCATTAAAGGTTTCTTAGCGTTGAAGATTTTCGGAGTAGCCCTACATATTGTCAGGTCGTGTAGTTGTAAGTACGACTAACAGAGCTAATGACCTTTCCTGGCGATTGTGTAATTGATTCACCGATGCAGCCATTCTCTCACGCACCACAACTCCTTGATGTCCGCGGCTATGCAGAACTTCACGTTTTGCCCTCAGTGCAGGAAAAAGAAACTTCCACAGTTCTGGAAAGAGAATCTCATGGAAGAAAGGTGAATGAGTTGTTAGAACTTGGAGAAGAGAGAACACAATAGAAGGCCGGTAAAGCGGTCCGAGTACCAAAAGAAACACATCAGGGAAGAGCGTTTTCAAAACCAAAGGATATACCAGACGTGAGTAAAATTTCCATTTACCATCGCAGTACGATTTTACGTGTCGGCAATCTTGGAAAAACATCAGCGTCGTTTCCAGTGGATGTGGGACTCAGCCAGGGCTGTTGCTTTGTCTCCTATCCTGTTTATGGTTTTTATGTAGAGCAGTGAGGTTGGGGGTCCATTTTAGAGTCATGTCACAGTTTTTGCAGCCCATGAGGTCCTGTTCATTGGCTTCATCGGGCTGTGAACTCTGGCATGCATTGGGAAGGTTTGTGATCAAGTGTGAAGCGGCAGGTATGAGGATCAGCACCTTTAAATCTAAGGCCATGGTCCTCAGTAGGGAAACGGTGAGTTACTGTCTCGAGTGGAGGAGTTGAACGACCTCAAGGTCTTGATCACAACGAGAAAGGGGACAGTGAGGTCGACAGGCAGATTGGCGCGGCGAGCGCAGTTATGTGGTCACTACACTGATCTGTAGAGCTGAAGAAGGGGCGGAGTCAGAAGGCGAAGCTCTCGATTTACCAGTTGATCTACGTCCCTACCCTCACCTGTGGTCATGAGCTTTGGGTAATGACCAAAAGAATGAGATGGCGGGAGCAATGACGGGCTGGGCTCTCCCTTACAGATGAGGGTGAGAAGCCTCGACATCCGAGAGAGAGAGAGACTCAGAGCAGAGCCAACTAAGCCAACTAAGGTGGTTCGGATTCCTTCCTGGATGCTTCCCTGTGGAAGTTGTTACGAGCGCAACTAGCTGGGAGGAGACCCCAGGGAAGACCCAGGGCTCGCTGGGAGGATTTATATCTGTGGGATCCTAGAATATGATTTGGCTGGGGTAAAGGACAATTGGACCTCACTGCTAGGACCCTTGACCCCATGACCCGGCTTCAGATAGGCGGCAGAGAATGAATGAAAGAAGATTTTTAAAAAATGAAGATTTTAAATAAATGAATTCCAAAGGGGGATGCAAAAACGATGCACAATTGAAAGACCACAACAGCGCACCGGCAGTTTTGTGGCTCGTCATGACTTGGGCCTGCTGAGTTGACCTGCTTCACTGGCAAAAAAAAAAACCTCACACCTACACTCAGATCCCAGTCCGGGGGCTTCATCGTGTAGTCGGTCTAAACCAGGGGTGTCGAACTCCAGGCCTGGTGGGCCGCAGTGGCTGCAGGTTTTCATTCGAACCCTTTTCTTAATCAGTGACCAGTTTTCACTGCTAATTAACTCCTTTTCCCTTCACTTTAATAGCCCTGTTTTGAAGGATTCAGCCCTCCGAATCGATTGTTTCTTCATTAACAGAAATGAGACGTGAAACGAGCCAACAGATGAACAGCTAAACTGACATTTCACACTCCAACCAATTTCACTCCAACCAGTCTCTTAACGAGAAGCCGATTCTTCCTGTTAATCAAACCAACCGGATTCCAAAAAAGTTGGGACACTATACAAATCGTGAATAAAAACTGAATGCAATGATGTGGAGTTGCCAACTTCTAATATTTTATTCAGAATAGAACATAAATCACAGAACAAAAGTTTAAACTGAGAAAATGTATCATTTTAAGGGAAAAATATGTTGATTCAGAATTTCATGGTGTCAACAAATCCCAAAAAATTTGGGACAAGGCCATTTTCACCACTGTGTGGCATCTCTCCTTCTTCTTACAACACTCAACAGACGTCTGGGGACCGAGGAGACCAGTTTCTCAAGTTTAGAAATAGGAATGCTCTCCCATTCTTGGCTAATACAGGCCTCTAACTGTTCAATCGTCTTGGGCCTTCTTTGTCGCACCTTCCTCTTTATGATGCGCCAAATGTTCTCTATAGGTGAAAGATCTGGACTGCAGACTGGCCATTTCAGTACCGGATCCTTCTCCTACGCAGCCATGATGTTGTGATTGATGCAGAATGTGGTCTGGCATTATCTTGTTGAAAAATGCAGGGTCTTCCCTGAAAGAGATGACGTCTGGATGGGAGCATATGTTGTTCTAGAACCTGAATATATTTTTCTGCATTGATGGTGCCTTTCCAGACATGCAAGCTGCCCATGCCACACGCACTCATGCAACCCCATACCATCAGAGATGCAGGCTTCTGAACTGAGCGTTGATAACAACTTGGGTTGTCCTTGTCCTCTTTGGTCCGGATGACATGGCGTCCCAGATTTCCAAAAGAACTTTGAATCGTGACTCGTCTGACCACAGAACAGTCTTCCATTTTGCCACACTCCATTTTAAATGATCCCTGGCCCAGTGACAACGCCTGAGCTTGTGGATCTTGCTTAGAAATGGCTTCTTCTTTGCACTGTAGAGTTTCAGCTGGCAACGGCGGATGGCACGGTGGATTGTGTTCACTGACAATGGTTTCTGGAAGTATTCCTGAGCCCATTCTGTGATTTCCTTTACAGTAGCATTCCTGTTTGTGGTGCAGTGTCGTTTAAGGGCCTGAAGATCACGGGCATCCAGTATGGTTTTACGGCCTTGACCCTTACGCACAGAGATTGTTCCAGATTCTCTGAATCTTTGGATGATGTTATGCACAGTTGATGATGATAGATGCAAAGTCTTTGCAATTCTTCGCTGGGTAACACCTTTCTGATATTGCTCCACTATCTTTCTGCGCAACCTTGTGGGAATTGGTGATCCTCTACCCATCTTGGCTTCTGAGAGACACTGCCACTCTGAGAAGCCCTTTTTATACCCAATCATGTTGCCAATTGACCTAATTAGTGTTTATTGGTCTTCCAGCTCTTTGTTATGCTCAAATTTACTTTTTCCAGCCTCTTATTGCTACTTGTCCCAACTTTTTTGGGATTTGTTGACACCGTGAAATTTTGAATCAACATATTTTTCCTTTAAAATGATACATTTACTCGGATTAAACGTTTGATCTGTCATCTACGTTCTATTACAAATACAATATTGACATTTGCCATCTCCACATCATTGCATTCAGTTTTTATTCACAATTTGTTTAGTGTCCCAACTTTTTTGGAATCCGGTTTGTAATTCCACGGCTTGTTGCTGCTCTCATTCTGCCACAGCAGACATTTCCAAAACTGTTGATTTTATTTGTTTTTTCTAAGAATGTCGTCAAAATGTTTTGGTGACCTGAGCAGATCAACTTTACTGAGACCTTCACCTTCCTTTATTTTCAGATATTGTGTGATGGCCACAGGTGAGCTGCTCATGTTTTGTGTCTCATTATTGTTTGGCAGCTAATTAAGGAAAAAGAAACAACTAAGAGGGTCCTGAGTCAAGTTAATTATAACTAAGGCAAAAGAAATTAATTAGCAGTACAAACTGGTCACTAATTAAGAAGAGCGTTAGAATGAAAACCTGCAGCCACTGTGGCCCTCCAGGACCGGAGTTCGACACCCGTGCTGTAAATTTGCATACTTATTACATACAGTACCTGTTTGTCTCATCACTCATAAGCTGAAAGGCATTTTCTGGAATAAAAAACAGGTACCTGTCTTTTGTTTCGATTTCCAGATTGTTTGCAATCAAGTCAAAGTCCGATCCAGAGATAACACGCAAACAACAATAAAATAAATAAACAATGCAGACAAAGCATTAGCTGGTCACTAATGAAGAAGAGGGTTAGAATGAAAACCTGTAGCCATTGTGGCCCTCCAGGACTGGAGTTCGACACCCGTGGTCTAAACTCTAATCAGCGCATGCTCCAAACCTCCTCCTCCTCCTGCTTCATTCCTGGCCATATTTTCTAATTCTTGCAGGAGCTAGTTTCTGTAGGCAGGTGCTCAATTTCAGGTTCTGTAGGGCTGTTTTCTTTGGCCAAAGTGGAACAATGGAAAGAATTTAAAAACACAACAGACTAGCAAATGAGGAAAATATCGATAAAGGTCCCTGCTAGAATTTCAAGAAACCAATCGTCAAAAAAAAAATGCACATCATCGAAAGAATTGCACAGAAATTCCTGACTATCAAAACGTTTACTGGCTCTGACCAACAAGATTCACCACCCTGGTGACACCTGGTAGGTCTCGACTCTGTCACGGTGACGCAATTCCACAGAACAACTTGCAGTTGTCATAAGGATCAGCTCCAAAAACCAAGACACAAAATGGTGCTACTTACAGAAAACAAAATGGCGGCGTTATGACTGGGAGTCCCAAAGCATTAAGTGCTTCACTGAAATAACCGTTGTTGTCGCGGAAAGTCATGAGCGAAACAGTCAAGCTTTGATTCACGTTAAGTTACGTGAAATTTGGCCAAAAATTTTCATTTTGCAGTCCGTTTCACAAGAAACTCACTAAAATGAGGCTTGTAGGCGAGAGATATTGCTCTCTAAGCGTTACTCCAGAATCGAAACCACCGGCACTTTCCTTAGTCGCCCAATCGACACCACCAGGATTTTGCGTCCACGCAACAACAACATTTATTCCTATAACACATTTTCATACAAATAATGTACAGTTACTCAAAGTGCTTTACATGATGAAGAAAAGAGAAATAAAAGACAAAGTGAGAATTAGAATAAGACAACACTAATTAACATGGAATAAGAGTAAGGTACGATGGTCAGGGAGGACAGGCAAAAACAAAAAAACTCCAGACAGCTGGAGAGAAAAAATAAAATCTGCAGGGGTTCCAGGCCACGAGACCACCCAGCCAACTCTGGGCATTCTACCTAACATAAATGAACCCTATATTTAGGGTTCTCTTGGAAAGGCTTGATGATGATGATCATGTCGACTTCTGGACTTTAATCCATCAATGTAGGAACATCATGGTGGTTTGATTAGGTGGTGGTGGTGCAGGTCGCCACCACAGGAAACCGGGAAAAGAAACAGAAGAGAGAGTAGGGGTCAGTACGAAAGCTCCACAGACTCTGTCTGTCTGGCCGCACCTTGCCCTGCTACTTTGGCACAGAGGTGACACCATCTGCGTTCGCTAGCAGATCCGCCTCACCAGCTGTCACGTAACCAGGCCAGAGTTGTTTAGCAGCGGAGAAGCGCTTGTGCGTTCCCTAATTTCTGCGTTCAGCACGAGGATAAATTATGGCAGATGAGATGAAAACTCCTATACTAATGTTCTCTCTCGTTTTTTTGCAAATTTCATTTGGCGAGGATCATAACGTTCATGGCTGGCGTAATATTTGGTTGTTTTTGTTTTTTTCACCATGGCACCAACGTAAATAGTCCTTGCAGTTATGAGGTCACACGTAATAGCAGAGAGATCACTGAAGGGACAAACAAATATCAACAATGTAAAGCGATTCTTCAAAGCCCCAAAGCAATGCCCCCCCAAGCGTGATTCTTCAGGGAATAAAACCAAGAACCATAGCAACAACGCCACGGCTCCCTCCTGAATTCTGATCGCTTGCTGCTCACTTTCATTTCCACTGTACCTGTAGCTCCGCGTTAAGCGCATTTCTGCCAATGTCCTCTTGGTAAGTTTGTATCCTTCCATGGATGAACTGTAAGCTTTTCCAACGCCATGCCTCCCTCTGCTAATACATCGTTCTCTGAGGCCCGTGACTAACTCATCTCTGATTAGCTTATCATGGAGGACTTCACACTAACAGTCTTCAGCAAGAGCTCACCAGGCGGCGGTGAAATAAATCAACAGCTTTTGGTACCCAGACGCGGACTCTGATTAAATTCAGACTTCTCCAAGTGGATATTCGGATACTTTGAGGTGCAGAACGTGCCGAAGCCTCTTTCACGGCCTGGTAATTTAAGTTCAGGCCCGCTAACGGAGAATAAACCAATCTGTTCTGGTGGTCCACCTCACCGTAAGCAGCCGTCAGGTGGCTGGAAATGCGAAACACTTGAAGATCTGAGTCCATCCCTGCCATTCGCGCCATTTTCAGAAGCAGGCGGACTGTGAATGCGGCACCTAGTCATCTGCTCTTCTGCCACCGCGACGCTGAGCAGGGGCACACAGGGTACACTGGCATTTCAAAAGCTCGTACAGGTGAGAAGTGTAAGGGATGAATTGGCATCCCAGTAAGGGGTGGGGGGAGGGGGGGCGGGAGCTCTGCTCACTCACCTGGTCAGGTGGTCTTCAGAAGGGAAGGTCAGCTAAGGGGCTCTAGGGCAGTGCTTCCCAAACTCCCCTCCAATGTGGCTACAGGTTTCTGTTCCAATCAGAATCCAAGTCAGTGACAACAACTGATAACACTCATCTCATTTAATTAGCTGTGTGAACTTGAACCCGGACACAGGCAGACAGACATTGTTGGTTCCACCACACACTTGTTTATTTACACTATATTTACAATATTTTCACTCAGTGCACTTCCCAGTGCCTCCAGCACCGTTCCCCCAACTGTCCAGGCCTCACAAGTTCAATGCCTTTCTGGCCGCCTTCCTGGCCGCCTCCCGTCCCCTCTCTCTCTCTCTCTCTCTCTCTCTCTCTCTCTCTCTCTCTCTCTCTCTCTCTCTCTCTCTCTCTCTCTCAGCTCCGTCCTCTTCCGCCTGATTCTCGCCAATGACTGGAGGGAGGCGGCCCCTTTTATAAGAACCCGGATGGGCTCCAGATGCTTTCTGGCAATCAGTCTTAGCCACACCCCAGTGTGGCGGAAGTTGCCGGCTGCACACCCGGAAGCCGTCCGGGTGTCCCCTGTCGTCTTCCCCCCAGCACTTCCTGGTGTGGTGGAAGTGCTGGGCTCCAGGGTTCCTCAGGCACCTGGCGCCGCATGGCGGTGGCCACGGCCCCTACAGGGTTGGGCTTCCAAGCCCTCTACCCGTGGCCCCCAACATAACCAGGACGGACGCCCTCCTCTGGGACCACAGCTGCTATTTGGTTTCTCTTATTCTACATTCAGAAAAGCACAGCAACATGATTTTTACATTTATAAGGCATTTATAAGACATTTAGAAATATCTCTACTTTTGCTAGAGATGTAAACGCTTAACACTCTTTTGTTGATTTCATTATATTGTGCCCTTTCTCTGCCCAGTTTGCTCCTTTCATTGTATCTTATTAATGACAATTAAAAAATGTGCAGAGCAGACACCCCGGCAAACAACACTGAATCATGAAAGGCTGCAAGTACTTTAGCGTCAGACCCACTAATTAGTAAACAATGGATTAATGAAACAATTAGAACACCTGGAAAAGTAGAATGAAAATCAAGATGAAAATATTGTCTCTCTATTACAATAATAACAAAAGACACTTTCATGTTCCACAAGACAAGACTTTGTGCCAAGAGATTTAACCATGCCCGGGGCCGGAAATAAAAGACAAAGAGTAGAAGACAAAGTAGAGCGTCGTAAAGAATTCAAAGACGTTGGCGCAATACACATGCAGAGCAGGTTAGAGATTATGGAAGTAGTAAAATTCTAAAGTCTTAAAAAACTGATAGTAAAGATCACATTAGCACAAACAAGCGGAAATTATTACTCCATGAAATAATGGAACAGCAAAAAGAGATCGAATATATGGACAGAAGTACGTACAGGTAGATATTGTTTGACTTTAAACTTTAAGACGGAGACTTGGGAAATAACAGTTCACTTAATTAGCTCAGGGGTCCCATTAAAAACAGAAGCTGCTTGGAACAAAAACCTGCAGTCACAGGGGGTCCCCAGGACCGAGTTTGGGAAGCACTGCCAAAGGGCAGCATGGGAGTTGTGGTCCAGTGGGGCTATCCTGTTGGGTTTTGTATGGTCCACCAATGGGAGCACCTCCTGCACTTCAGAACATGTAACCCACCTGCAAAAAGCTTGGCTTGTTGCGGGAAGAGGTGTTGGTGAGGCCAGCAGGGGGCGCTTACCTTGTGGTCTGTTTGTGGATCCCAAAGCAGTGACGGGGACACTGTGCTGTAAAAATGATGAAATGTTAAAAGCTGAGGTCCTGACTCTCTGAGGTCATTAAAGATCCCTTCATAAAGAGTAGGGTGTATCCCAATGCCCTGGCTAAATTGCCCACCACGGCCTAGTCATTCTGGCCCCCTAATCATCCCCTATCTCTAATTGCGTATCTCACTCTCCACCTAACAGCCAATGTGTGATGAGTGAACTGGTACAAATATGGCTGCCATCTCATCGTCCAGGTAGTAGCTACACATTAGCGCTGGTTGAAGTGGTATCCCACTAACTATGTAAAGCTCTTTGAGTCGTGAGAAAAGCGCTATATCATTTAAAAAATATTATTATTATTATTATTATTATTATTACAAGGGGCATTCAAAACTATTTTTTTAACTCTGTTTATTAAGAATTTCAAAAACAAATGACATCCCGTTTCTACACTGTCTCCTTCCTTTGCAATGCAGTTTTCCCAATGTCGTGCCATCAGCAAAAAATGTCTTTGATTGAGCACGATGCCACTGATGTACCACTTGCTTTCAAATCATCATTATCACATGAAAATCTTCTTCCAGTCCGTCACAATAGTACGACAATTTTCGAACATTTCAATCCCCTCATAGACGACTCTGCGAAAGAGAACTTGATCCTCATACTGAGCACACATGAGGAGATGAATTTGTCCTCCCAGCACACCTTCTGCCCACAAACTTGCGTAGGAGAGACCGATGTTCCTCTTTGGTGCAGTTTATAAGATTTGCAGTCATCTTCACCACAGGGTGACACCTCTTATACTAAACTGCAAGGGCCGGCCAGACAGAACTAGTCACATGACACTCTCAGACTGACCAATCACTACTCCTCCCTCCCGCCTTCACCGTTTCCAATGAAAAATAGAAAAGTCAGAAACTTTTTGAATGACCCTCGTATTATTGATGGCACAAGGACTGTAGGGGTCCCGTCTGACCCGGAAGTGTTCCCTGATGGCACTAGATTGTGCTCAGGTCGGACGTCCTCCACTTGAACTGGAGGGTCGGAGTCGGAGCTGGACAACACTCACCTGGGGAGAGCAGAGGAGAAAAGTAAAGGTCTGGAAAGGGTGCGGATTTGGTTGAACAGGTTGTGCCTGGGCATTGGAGGTGCTGGTATGCCCTCTAGTGGCCACATAGGGAATCAAAGTAAAGCTGCCACTAAATCGTTAAGCACTATGGGGCGCCACACTCGGGCAGTGAGGACGTTCAACACCTTTTGCCGTTCATTTTTAATTCAGTGTTTTACATTGCATGTGAGCTGCTGCACCTCTTTATGTCCACACTGCACCATTTAAAGCGAATCGTTTAAAAACATTCAGCCAAGAACGAGTCTCTTGAGAAACCGAATGTAAAGTGCCACGCGTGTACTGCTCAGAGGACGCAGGAATACAGAACGGCGTTTTTAAAGAGCTGACAATACAACTGGGAATGGAAGGAACTGTTAGGGAAAAGCTAAACTGTGGTTAAGGAGTTCATAAACCAGTAAGACAGCAAACTGGGGGAGCAAAACAAGAGCGGGAGACGGAATCAGTCAAAAATCACGCAACTAATCTGAGTTTAGTGACCGCAAACTCGTGATCAGCGAACCGGCTCAGTGTCGTCTCGTATGGTTTTACAAACGTTTCCTATTAGTTTTATGGACTGGTGCCAGTGTAAGTTTCAAGTCGGACCCTCGCCCCATGCCTCAAAGACATGCAGCTTAGGCAGTTTGTCTTCCTGGAGGGTGTGTGTGTATATGGACTGGTGCTTTTCAGGAGACACGTGCCACAGTTTGTCTTCCCTGACAGCACCCTCTACTGGCATCCAGGGACTCCGAACTCCAACTGTCAGGCACCCCTGCAGGTGTCCCAACTGGACCACTGCCACCTGGTGTATGGGAATTAGAACTGCTCCCAACATCTAGCTTCCATTGGTCCAACCATCATATTATTCCAGCTGAGCATAAAGTTGTTTGTTCATCCAGCTTTCTGGGTAAGAAACTCTCCTCCTTCCTGGATGGGATGCCTGTGCTCCTCCTCGGACATCCACAATATGCAAATACAGAATCACTGACACACACATCCTCGGGAATATTCACATATCATAAATGTATCCAGTATATACTGTATATGCAAATATAACATCACATTCCACTTAATGGCTCTCTTCCCTGAGTCCCAGCGTCCAAGGGGGTGAAGATTTTTTAGAGGCACCACATTCATTCTTCACAGCTGTCCCTTCATCTGTTCACCTCCTACCAGACACAAAGCCCCAAAATGGCATCTCACGGATTCTTGGAATTCTGAATATTCACAGGTAGCTCACTGCCAGACTACGGGCAAAACTTAATGACCGAAATAATTTTATTTCAAAACAAATCAAAATGCCATTTACCGCCCACCCTTGGCTTTAATCGAGACGGAGTGTCTCAGTGAACTATTGATTTTTCTATCATATTGATTTAAAATATGCTTTCTATCAGCCTGGCACGAGGCAATTTAAAACGCAAGAAAATATGACGCGCACTTTATTTTCTTAATAATTCACAGCAATTATGCAAATGGCGGCGGCGTCTTTCGGAGCACATGGCAGTTGATATATTAGTGTCATGTCATGTAGCTAGTGAGCCCTTTCAGCCATAAGCTCCTGTTTGCATTAGCAGGCCTGCCTGTGCCTCGCTCTGCATATTGACTAGAAAATGGAGGCGCAGCAAAACCTGCCAGTCCGGGACTCCAAAGTAAAGGCAAATCCACGCCATCGAGACCTCGACCTTCTTCTCTCCTCTCTCTCCTCTCCTCTTCTCTCCTTTTCACTTCACTTCTCTCATCTCCTCTTCTCTCCTCTCCATTTTTCTTCTCTCCTCTCCTTTTCTTTTCTCTCCTTTTCTCTTCTCTCTTTTCCTTTTCTCTCCTCTTCTCTCCATTTCACTTCTCTTCTCTTCTCTCCCTTTCTCTTCTCTCCATTTCACTTCTCTTCTCTTCTTTTCTCTTCTCTCCTCTCCTTTTCTCTCCTCTTCTCTCAATTTCACTTCTCTTCTCTCCTCTCCTTTTCTCTTCTCTCCATTTCACTTCTCTTCTCTCCTCTCCTTTTCTCTTCTCTCCATTTCACTTCTCTTCTCTTCTCTCCTTTTCTCCTCTCCATTTCCAGTGACATGTCTCTGATCGTTTTTGTCTTTCTTCACTTCAGTTTACTTGAGCCATGTGAATGCGTAAGTCCACCCCATGGACACTGTTTTTAGCACCAGGCGGCACACAGACTTGTCAGTCACTAGTTAAGCCGTCATTTCTAGTCTGCTTTCTGTCTCAATATGGCCGCTAAGCTGTGCTCATCAGTGTGTTGTCCTTTTCATGGTAAGGTGTGTGTGAGGGCATCGTACTACAGAATGGCCTCTGATTCAAGCCAATCCTAAACAGCCACACTTCAGACCAATGAGGGCACACAATGCCTTTCACACCTGACCCCCCAAATCCATTGGTTCAGCTGATGCTTGCCAGCTGGGTTGTTTGACCTGCTTGAGAAAGTCCTACAGACTTACAAATGAAGACACACAAATCAGACACATTTATCAACTTACATGCAAACTTTCACACCAATACAGCCACAAACATCATACAAATGAAGGAGTTCTGGGAAAAATGTTACCAAGTTGATGTGAGAGACTGGTGGGCAGTTATGGAAAATACAATACAATAGAATCATAATATAGGCAAATAATCATATTAAAACAATCTAGATGAGAACAGGCCATTCAGCCCAACAATCCAATACAGTTTATTTTTATATGGCCCAAAATCACACAAGGAGGGCCGCAATGGGCTTTAACAGGTCCTGCCTCTTGACAGCCCCCCAGCCTTGACTCTCTAAGAAGACAAGAAAAAAAAATGGAGGAAACCTTGGGAAAGGCAGTTCAAAGCGAGACCCCTTTCCAGGTAGGTTGGGGGTGCAGTGGGTGTCAAAGACAAGGGGGTCAATACACTATAATACAATACACAGAACAGAACACAATACAATACAGCAGTACAATAAAAAGGTTACAAGGACAGAGCAGAATGTAAGAGTAGATGACATCCCATAATATGCCTACGAAATGCCAAGCCACAAGCCACTTCTCCTGAAGGGGGGTAACCGCAGCTTCTGAGGTCGAGGGTGGGCATCTGTAAAGCCGCATTTTCCTTGGGTTCCCCATTCAAGCCTGCAGGCCCTGTTTCCATGGAGATTGAATGTTGGTCCATTGAGATGTGCTGAAGGAGTTTCCATGGGGTGCACTTACTTTCTCACATGACTGTTTACGGTGCTGAAGGTTTTGTGACACACCACTGCAAGTGAATTCGGTTAACGGAGCTTCAACTCCAAAATGTCCAAGGGCCGTTTAGAGGACCCTCCTCGTCTGTGTCTGACGGACCGGCTGGCTTAAGTGGCCGATTGATTTACGGTTCCCAACTCAAACCTCTCGGCCCCAAATGCCTCTTTCAGAACTTGGCAAAGTCACTTCATCAGGGACATTGGTGACAAGTAAAATGAAAGAACTACTGCTGGCTGTCCTCTCTCCAGTTAAATTTAGCCTTTGCTGACAAAGCCGTTTTTCGTCTCAGTGGCTCACTAACCTGGTACTATGCGTGCCCCTTATGGTGCCCCGTAAAGATCACCTTTAATTGCATGTGAAGGCCTTTACCCCCGCTGAAATGGGCAGGCTAGCTTTTTCGGTTGCACGTCGAGGGGGGTGGGTGGTCTGTGTGGTTGGCGAGTTCAAACCCCCCCATTGTCAGCGCAGATTAGGTTTTCTCTTGTGGCGCTGGTGTCCTTGCACTGGTCCTTGATTTTCTTTTGTAATGAAATCTCACACGTTTTCTCCTGTTTAATGTCGCTCTTTTTTTTTTTGCCTGGCGGCATTGTCACAGCCACCAGTCATGCCTGTGATACCACGATATGTCCTGTTCTGCTCCATTTGTTTTTGAAAAGGGCTGGCACGCTGTGGGTACAATACTGCCCGTGTGTGGTTTGGATGTTCTGAGGTTTGTCTTTCAAATCTCAAATGTGGCAGCTTATAGTTGGAGTGTTTGTGAGTGTGCCCTTTGGTAGGCTGGCACCTGTGGTATAGCGGGTCCGTGGCTCTTAATGAGAGGGAGAGAGAGTGAGGTTAGGAGCAGGTGCTGATACAGCTCCCACCACATGACAAACCAACTCAGGATCCCAGATTAGGACCCGAGTGCCAGCCTCAGCACCACACTAGTTGAGATGAAATGGAACCAGTGTGAGGGTTTATATGGTGGCTTGAGTGTCAATCCTGCCACCAACCGCCAGGTTTTTCCTGCACGGATGGATTAACGTCATACCCAGGAAGGTGCAATGGCAGGTTAAGGGTCTTGCTCAACAAAATAGAGTCACTTTTGGCATTTACGGGATTCGAAGTGACAACCTTCCGATTGCCAGCACAGATCTCTAACTTCAGAGCCACCACTCCACCCCGTTTTTAAAGAATCCATTTGGCCGTGTCAGTCTCCATGGGCGCCATCGTGCAGCCGCGGGGAGTGGATGAGGTAATTGAGCCGAGTCGCCCCTGCACGTGAGGGTCTGATCATTTTCAACTGCTTAATCGGCCCATGGAGAACAGAAAAGGACAGAATAAGGAAGAAAGGCTTGGAGAGCGAGAATGTGGCAACGGGACAGAGCCAGCTAGCCAGCTGAAAGAGAGAGGTCAGCGTGGGCAGGGGGTCCTGCGTGGGGCAAAGGATCAGCGCTCGAGACAGGGACAGAGTGTGCCCACTGACTATGTGGAGGAGTGCGCTCAATTGAGGTGGATTCCTCCCAAGGGATCCGTGGGCGAGAAGGAAGACAGGAAGACCACCGAACCTAGGTGGTCTGGCAGACGCCAGCCGAAGCAGCCCAGACGGGGGGTCGGTAGCGAGAGGACCAAGCTGAGCAAACCTTGGCTGTGCTGGAGAGACTGGGAAGGAGCTGTGCTTGGCTGGGGTGGCCTCAATGTCTGCTGCAGGTTTTTGCTCTCGTGTTTTGGCCTTGTTTGGACATTTTTACCTTTTTATGGATTATTTATTTACTTATTGCCCATAATGAAGAACTGCACTTTGGACACCGTTTGGATTTGTTTTTATTTTAATAAAAGTTCTTTTGCCCCAATACACCGTCCCCTTGCTCATTTTGATTTGTCCTCATTGCACAGCTCATCCAGTTACCTAACCGACGGTGTTGGGTTGGAGGGGCTCCCAAATTGGAAAGGGGGACCTGCTTTGTCACAGCACCCCACTGTTTGCTTGTGCCCAAAGCTGCCAGGATTGGCTCTGGCATCTGCTGGAAAGGCAGAAGAACTGCATCTTCCAGCTAAAAGTCATCCACTTATCTGCTCCATGCCCACAGGATGGGCACTTCTGTCCACAGTATCCAATCTACAAAAGTGCATCAGGGTAGAGTGGCAAATTCTAGAAATACAAGTCGGGGACAGCAGAAGAAACCTGTGATGGAAAGCATGGCCACCCTGACGTGATGCTTGGCTCAAGCTGAGTCTCTGAGTCTTCCTCTCCAAGCTCTGGCCGTCCCAACCAAAAACCTGCACATCCGCGCCAGGCCAGCAAGAAACTCCAACATCGACCTCCCACTCTATAAACTGTGATCTGGGCAGCTGTCCTCGTGTGATAAAAAAATGAAAAGAGACGCCAGTAACAAATCCATGAGTCTGAATCGAGCTGTTTTTAAAATGGAGAAGTGGGCTAGCAGGCCAACTCTGAGGCGATTCTGAGCCACCTCATCCAGCGCTCAAACGCTAAGTGAGACCACCGTGGCACTGCTCTCAGCTCACATCACTTCATGTCCTAGTGGCGTGGCCTTGTGATATTTTTAATGTCATGCGTTTAGAAGCCACTGCCAGAAGAGGCTGTTTTTGAATTGCAGTCAGGAGGGGATCGGGGGTCTTCAGAGACGCCGACTGGATCAGGAAGACTACACGATGGCAGGTTAGGTTAGCGTCATGTTTTATGTTGCGTTATGCGACTTCATGTTACGTTCAACTCAATTATCTTAATGTTATTTTATGTTATCCCTTGATACGTTGTTATGTTATGATTTGACACTTCATGTTATGGCCCATCATGCCATGTTATGCTGTTAATTTAATATGCATGTCATGTTATCTCGTGTTATGCTATGTTAGGCTATGCTGTGTTACACCGTGTTATATCAGTATGCGGAAATAAGTCATGTTACAGTAAATTATGTTACTGTATACTTTATTAGGACGGGTTTGGTTGTACTGTGCTGTTATGTTACAGAGCTACCTCTTTAAATACGTTTGAAACTGAGCGTCATTACTGCTATTCATGGGGTTCCTTCTTCTTTTATACAACAATCCCTTTATTTCTCAATAGTCCTTCTGTCAGTCAGTCTCTCTGTCATACACTGACTTCCATATGTTTTTATTCATCTATTAGACGTCCCCTGTGGCTTCGCCCGTGCAGAAGTGAAACAGGACTCTAAGGAGGGTCCCACCTGGCTCCCCACTCCTGATGTCACACTTCCCCTTCCTCTCAGCCCACAGCCTCTGTCTCAGATTAGCAAGCCAACTATGATACATACTGTAGCACGAAGAAAGAAGTCACAAAATCAACCGGAATGTTCAAGCAAATTAATATTTGAATATTTTTTCCAAAAAACTGTTTTCTGAAAAGCAGACTAAGCAATTGTTTCACACATAAATCAACATAAAACATCTGTTGCTGTGGCTTCTATCGGTGCCTTTTCACCGTTTCTGGAAACTGCATGGGGACGGCTCGACGGGCAGCAGGAATGCACGGTGGGGTGGCTGCCCGGCTGTCTTCACGCGGCGGATGCAGGCGCAGAGCGACACAATCTGGTGTGTACCTCTTGTCAATGTAAGTGGTGGTCCTCCCAGGTGAACGTTGCCGTACACATATCAGCTACACGAAAGCGTTCAGCACCACGATCAGCCGGGGCGTGATCAGCTAATGTCAGTACCTCGCTTTTGTTTTGGATCTCCAGATCACTTAAATCCCACAAGTCAGAGTGTAATTTAGCAATAATAAGCAAAATGTCATCCACGATGCTTTTCGCATCTGCTTTAGTCTCTCGCCCGATGTCAATGCAATTTTTAGAGGTTGTTTGCTCTTTGCTACTCATGCACGTGTAGGGAATTCAGATCAAATCAAGGAAGCTAACTTTCCTCTTAGCACAGAGAGTTGAACTAAAACATAACAGCGAGTTTTGTCGCAGTTTACGGCTGATTAACATCCAATATTCCTAAATTTCAACAAAAGTCGATATCCGCCCTGAAAGAGTTAAAGAAAAAAACAGATCTAAATCTGTTAAGTAGTTCTCTCGTCTGCTAGCTGAGATACGCCCCGCCACCCTCCCCTCAGCCCGCAGCCCCTCTATTGGATTAGCGCGAGTACATCGCTCCTACAAGGAAAGTATGACCGTAGCACGATGAGAGAACTCACAAAATCGAACGGAATGTTCAAGCAAAATCTAGAAAAAAAAACAATCTAAATCCGTTAAGTAGTTCTCTCGTGAAAAGCGGACAGACAGAGAGACAGATGTTGGATTTTATATAGAGAGAGATTATAGAGCACCTTTCATGTCATCTTTTACACATTACCTTTTATATAGTGCCTTGCATGTCTACTTATCTGTCTGTCTGTTTACACAGCCTTTCCCATCTCTCTGCACCTCTATCCACACCATTTCAAATAAAATTGGATACATTTCTATTGTTTTACTCAAATGCGGTGCACAGGCAGATGAACTGACCTGCTCAAAGTCACACAGCATCAGCACAGGGATTTGAACTGAACCCACAAGTTCAGGGTTTGAGATAAGAAGCCTAACCATTGTACCACAATATATATTGTTACAGATAGGGGGCGCTATCGCTCCCTTGAACCCCTGTCCAAGACTCCAAACACTAGGTAAAAGTCCAAAAGTTGACTTTATTCCTACAACACAGTGCACAAAGCACCTTCTCCTCCACTATACTCATATAAATAAACCACAATAACTACAATAAACAATCCTCTAGCTCAGTTCGCCGTCTGGGAGCTCCCACAATCCTTTTATATTCCCTGACCCGGAAGTGATCCAATCCCCAGTCCATGTGATCTCCTATCACTTCCGGGTCAGATAAAAAGACCTTTTCTTCAGCCCGGAAGCTCGTCATTCCCCTTGTCCATGTGACTCGGACGTACTTCCGGGGCGTAAGGCAAATAACCATTGTTCCTCCCTGCAGCATCTTCTAGTGGCCCCCATGGTATCTAGCAGGGCTGTGTATAAAAACTCCAATATCCATGATGCCCTGCTGTTCTTCAGGGGACCTCCATGCTGCAGGGAGGGCTCCACCTGGCGGCTTGGGGGTATAGGCCAGGATGAATGGCCGGCCATATTCCAAAATATATATACAGTAATCCCTCGCTATATCGCGCTTCGCCTCTCGCGGCTTCACTCTATCGTGGATTTTATATGTAAGCATAACTAAATATATAATGTGGATTTTTCGCTGCTTCACGGGTTCTGCGGACAATGGGTCTTTTTACTTCCTGTACATGCTTCCTTAGTTGGTTTGCCCAGTTGATTTCATACAAGGGACACTATTGGCGGATGACTGAGAAGCTAACCATTCAGAGCATGCAGTTAAGTTCTCCTGACTGAGAAGCTAACCAATCAGAGCACGCAGTTTAGTTCTCCTGACTGAGAAGCTAACCAATCAGAGCATGCAGTTAAGTTCCTGTGTGCTGAATGCAGTGTTAACCAGGAAGTTTTGTCTCGCTCATTCAGCATCACCGTGTTTCGCTGTGTAAAGAATTAACTTTTGTGTTCTTTTGTGTTTATCTTTGTGCGTAGTCAAGCCCTTCATTATGGCTTCAAATCGATCTGCTCCTGCTGCTGCTTCAATGAGGCTATGATTCTTTTTATTTAAAAAGTAGGAAAGGAATATAAGATCTACGGCCGCAGTGTCCTTTAACCAGGGTGCAAAATGAGTTGTATGTGGATGTAATAAGGCAGTAGTTTGGATGGAATCTGCTTTAGGGATTTGGATTGAAGTCTGCCAGAAGAAGAACAATGGCGGTGCAACACAATCGCCTGAAGTGGCTCCTTTAGAAGAGCTGTAACGCTCTCCTTTGTTGTGCAGTAAAACTAAATTCATTGTTATCGGACAAGTCATCGTGTCATTGTTGGTGAGTAACTATAATTAATTTTCTACGTACAGTACTTAGTACATGTACGTACGTTTAGTGTCACTGTACACACATTTACTGTATACAATTTTTCTTGCATTGTACGTATTTATTGCTGGTGGCCTGTCTATCATAATGGCTGTAACATATGTGATATCGAAGACGCTCGATATCTTTAAAATAATATTTAGGTTTTACTGTATATAAACAGTGTGTTTACATATGTAATTTCAATGAATCTTACCTAATATCTAAGAGAATACAAAGGGATTATGCTGTATAACTGTGCAGGGAATATTTATAAACAGTGTGGGAGAGTTTATAAGGGCTTGAAATATATAAAAAATAACCATACAAACATATGGTTTCTACTTCGCGGATTTTCACCTATCGTGGGGGGGTTTGGAATGCAACCCCCGTGATCGAGGAGGGATTACTGTCTATATATATATATATATATCTATACTAATAAAACGCAAAGCCCTCACTGACTCACTCCCTCATCACTAATTCTCCAACTTCCCGTGTAGGTAGGCTGAAATTTGGTACTTATTTTGGTGGTATGATGCCACTGTCGGCCGCCATATTGAACTTTTCAACGGTCTTTGTTACTTATGGGCCCATCTTCAAGAAATTTGGTACGCAGGTACCCAACGCTAACTGAATCCTACTTACGTACATATATACGTCCATAGCCTACAGCTCGGTCACCGTGTGAGGTGTCGTTGGGTCCCCCATCACAACACCTCCCACGTTGTTGGCTGCCTGCCTATATAAGGCCATCCGTCACTCCGGTCTCTACATTCCTTTCCTTGCTTCGCCACAGGATTCATGTCTCCCTGCTGATAACTACAGCCTTTTTGTTTAATCCACGGCTTCTCCGCTGTTTTATTGTTCATTTATTACGATTATAGTTATAGTGTAGGTATTTTAGACTTGCTTTACATTGTTCAGGTACCCATTTCCTTTATCATTCTAACCGCATTCCCCATTAACATGTCTATCGAGGTGATCACCATCGATCAAAGAACTGTCACTTACCGAGTGGTTTCCATGCACGGAGATACCACCTACCTTTTCCATTCTCTTTGTTACATATTGCACGGTCATATCAGGCTCACTCTTGATATCCGGAGGAACATTGTGTCTTATGTATTGAATGACTGGGACAGGTTCAACGTGTGGACTGATGACGGTACAGGAGATAATTATACTGCACAGGAGCACTAGAAGAGTGAAATGCTTAAGCCCTTCACCTATGGTTCTGCATGTGAGTTGATGGCTGCCGCTGAATTGTTCGGTTGTCACTTTCAAGTGTACCAAAATGGCCAAATATTTTACACCTTTCAACAACCACCAATGCCTCTTAAACATCTTAGATTCACAGGTGACGATTTCAGTAGTGGACACTTTGATGTTTATGAATGTTTAAACTCTCAAAAGCTGGATGTGAAGTTATCGATGAAACTGGTTGTATACTTACAACGCTTGACAGATGCTGAATGTCACTTCAACACAAGTCCTGTAAATACTGTCGTAATTGAAACAAACCATGAAACTCAAACCGATTATGACAGCAGCAATCCAAGCTGTGAGATCTGAAACAAGATTACTGTTCACATGGCCAACTGTACGTTGCATGCTCAAGAGTAAGCTCAGCGCACAGCTTGGTCATATTACAACCGGAGGGCCGAACTCACAATGTGGTATACAAAGAGATCCTTAACAAATAATTATTGGTATATTTTCCCTCAGTTTAAAAAGGTTTAATTTTCTTCTTAATAAAATTTTAAGGCAGTACTTCGCCGCTGTGAAGCACGGGTATTTTGCTAGTACTGTATATATATATAAATTTGGTGGGTACTATATACGGTATATATATATATATATATATATATATATATATATATATATATATATATATATATATATATATATATATATATATATATATACAAGGGGGAGTGAAGCTAAAGTTAGAAAATGGAATTTATCAGAAAATGGAACAAACCTTAACAAAACTGATCAGGTCATTTCTTAATGTCATCTCCATCCTTCTCAATACACTTGCACCACCTGCTTGGCAGTGCCAGTGGATTCCAGCAGAATAAAAAAGGTCTTGTCTTGTCCTCGCAACCACTCGAGCACCACTTTCTTCATGTTGTCATCTGTCATGTCATCTAGATAGATAGATAGATAGATAGATAGATAGATAGATAGATAGATAGATAGATAGATAGATAGATAGATAGATAGGTCGGTACTGAGGTGCAGTGTGTTACAAGTTCAATCCCACCTCTGACACCTTTGTGACACTGAGCATGTCACCTCACCTGCCTCACCTACTGATTGTGTCTCAGACCTTGCAGGTTGCCTTGGATGAGGCCTAATGATACTCCACAGTTCCTCTGTCCCTTAGCTAGCTAAAATCTGCCACTCTTTTAAAGGTTGTTTATAGTTTTCCTTAATTTGACAGACTGGCACTGCCAACGCCCTGTGATATACCGAGTCATATGTCCTGATGTACTGTGAACGTCCCCTCTTTATCACGTTAAGATGGGCTTCTCTTCTCGGACCTCCTTCTATTTCCAGGCCCAGCGTTACACGGTTTACCCCCGCTTCATGTAATTATGCCACCTCCTGGTTATCCCACCCCCTTCTTCAGTCGTTTTCTGGTTATTATTCTAAATTGCAGCTAATGAGAGCTCACGGAGGATGTCAGGTGCTTGTCCTGCTGACAGAGACCCCGAACTAAATCTGTGGATGAGCTTTAGATTTTATTCATCATAGGAGACACTCAGCCCACCATAGCTTGTCAACCCTTATCCAGCTAACTTTTATAAATTAAAATGAAGATCTACAGGTGCCCACAGTATAGCCAACAAGTGACTTAGTAACTCACCTCACAGACTGGTTGTTGCTCTTCTACTTTTCAACATCTACACAAACTTTGCGTGTCACCAACTGCCATCGGTGCCCCCGCCTGTCACTTATTACTGACGACTCTCCCCATTCCACGTCTCACAACCCTGAAATCCAGAGTAAGACGTCGTGTTGTCCCCCCACACCGATGCTCAATTCGGGGACTGGACAACACGTTGCAGGCACCGTTTTGGCCCAGCGTGTCCTGTCAGGGTGCGTGAGGTCGCTAATGCAGCACTGAAGGAGGTGAATTTCTATTACGGTGTGCGACCTCAATTCTTTTTTACCTCATGTTTTGTCTCAGAGCACATAACTCGGCAGACACAAACCTTTCAAGGCCGATGTTTTCACTCATTTCTTACAGGTTCAGAGGTTAAAGTTATCATCGGGCTGGTGGCGGTGCCACGGACCAGAGAACAATATCTGAAAGCTTACAATAAAATAAAACAAGAAGCCCTGGCTACGGTTCAGTTGGATTTATTTAAAATTTCAGACAGTCAGGTTCAGAGGAAATATGATGTAACAAAACCTGCTGCTTCACCTTTCACACTTGCCGCTTTTTGTGGAATGCAAGCTTCAGTGAATTTCAAAGGGGAAAATAAGCTGCAATGATCGCTTGGCTTCAGGAAATTTAAGTAAAACACACCACGGAGCGCTGCTGAAGAATTTAATCAAAACTTTTTTTAATTCTAGCGGTCCAAACGGATGTAATATTAATGCCTGCCGGCCAAGCCAGAGCAGCAGCAGCCTCAAAAGACATATCAAAATGTTTAATTTAATTATAAATCGATACACAAAAGAAACGGGGAGCACATGGGGAGTCTATCGCGGCCTCGCTCGCCCACTTGCATACCCTTCTCTATATAACACCCCCTTTATATTACACCTACTAAGACCCCGTCCTGACAGGTATACCAGGAGATGTGTGAAGAAGAATCCAAAAGGGATGAAGCTGGGAAGTCAGAAATAGAAACCAAAGCCAAGGCACGAGATGAAAATCAAGACTAGCAAGAGGTCAAAAAGTGAACGAGACACCAGAGAAGATTTTGTATCCGAAGATCGGCTAAAGAAATGAACCAACCAGCCGGTCTGTTATCCTGCGCAGGTCGTGACCTCTTAGGCCACACCCCTAGAAATTCAGGGAAAAGCACAGCTAACAACGTGAACTCACGATTAAGAACCAAAATGGTCTCTCAAGACCAATACGCATTCTGAAAGAAATATTTTTAGATAATCAGCAACAAAACCACATCATGACAACCCCAGCCTTTTGGAAGATCTGGGCAGTCCCACCAGAGCTTCAGCAATCTAGAGCCCCCATATCTGATAAAAGGGCCTGGCACGCTCGGTGGCTGCCATGTTGTCTGCAATCCATAATATACAACACACTGGCGCCATCCTGTGAACACTCAGAGGAGGTCTCCTGATCTTCCCGCTGCTCCCCTCCATGATCTTCCTCTTATTTCAGTGCCCGCTGAGCAACTGCGTTTAGGGTACCACTTAAACATCTGGGCCACACCGTCCACTTGTAGACGTTAATCTAAACAATGGCACCTGAAGGAGCCGTCGGGTTATCAGTGAGGGTCCCCGCTGTCAATCGTCACCCCACTGGTCCCTTTGGACTTCATTGAGGTGAATCTTGTACACCGGCGGTTCTCAACCTGTGGGGCGCGCCCCCTGAAGTAACAAAAAAGGGAGCGCGAAGAATCGAAAATATGAAAAATACATCTATTGAAACCAAAACAAATTAACTTAAACTACTGATTCTGATACTAGAAAAATAAATTTAGAGTTAGATAAATGTCGCTAAAAGTTAAGTAGGTATAATAAAACTTGTAGCGGTGTATCGGCAGCAAAAAATATAGGAATAAATTTTATTAGGGTTTTAAAAAAACGTTAGGGAGGTGCGATTAAAACTGTTATGAAAACTCAGGTCGTAAAAACTTAAACGCTGGTTTTACACAGATACATCAGCATCCGTAAACTGAATTTATTTCAGTACAAATGAGATGCCTTCAAGTATATGTGTGTACCATTTGGTTTTGTATTATATTTTATTCTTACTCTGGAATCGTTGGGCCCCTGACCAAGGCCCTTAACCTGCAATTGCTCCATCCTGGGTATGACATTAATCTGCATCCAGCCCTGCATGTACTGTAGGGAGAAACCTGGGCGTTGGTGGCAGAATTGGCACTCCAGCCACCATAGCAAACCTCACAGTGTTGAACTCCATCTGAACTAGTGTGGTGCTGAGGTGTCACCCATCACATGGCTGGCACTCGGGTCCTAATCTGAGGATCCTGAGTTGGTTTGTCATGTTGTGGGTGCGGCAGTGTGTTGTATAAGTGCCAGCTCCTAACATCTCTTTCTCTCTGCAATGTTTTATATATTTACAGATGAGATCGCATGCCAGGACTGTGACAGGCCCAGAGAATTGCACCTGTTTAGTTTCGGGTAGAGGAGACAGCGTAATCTCAAGCATGAAGATATAAGTACAACAAAAACAACTGCAACTGGAAATGCCTTTTTATGTGACATTAAGGCCAGAGCAGTCAGGACGATTGTCAGTTTTGGTTGGCATCTCAGATGACGTGTGCGTTCGTAGAATGTCACAGCTTATGGTTAACAAAGGCAGCTTCACGCTTGCTACGTGCCCTTATTGCAATACAAGTGCATTAAAGTGCTCCGATTACATTACATTAGGAAGACAGACACGGGTGCAAAGTGTCTTTTTATGTTCGTAGCTACATGTCATATGTATAAGCACTCCCACCATATGAAATGTAACACTTCACCAGTCAGTTAATGACTTTCCAGTGACCGAGACATTCCTGACCTGTTGGCCGGTCCTCTGAGAAATCACAACAGGTAGCTGATATAAATTGACAAAAGAAATGCAAAAAGGTTCTTCAGTACAAATACGCAGAATTAACCTTCTTAAAAGGGAACTAAAATACAGCCTGTGCATCACTTTCGTCACTTTCCAGCTTTAATACAGTATGTTTGTCACGTCAATGCACATTATAATAACAGCGCGATTATATAAATAACTAGCTGTACCCCATGGCTGTGCCAGTGTAGTAGTGAAACAGGACAAACTTTAAAAATCAATAAACAAACAGGCATCGCTAGTGTGAGGGACGGTCGGCGGTTCAGTCCGGCCGGGAAGTCCTTGAAGGAAAAGAATGGAGGAAGACAGTCTTTTCAGGGCACTGCATCACCCGGGACACTAGGTGGCAGCTCCCCTGGACGGCAGTGTTTCCCCGGATTCCCTCAAAGCATCCTGGGATGTGGAGTCCGTTTCCTCAGCCCTGTTTGGTGCCGTGGGTGCCGCCAGGGGGAGCTCACAAAGAACCTGGGGACTCCTACTGTTACGACAACCCGGAAGTACTTTGGAGTCACGAGGATGGAAGCCCGCAGTACTTCCGGGCTACTTGAGGACAGATGATGTGGCGCTGAACCCGGAAGAAACACTTCCGGGTTATGGACTATTTATAGGACTAATGAAGACCCAGCAGGGAGAGACAGAGTTGGGAGGTTGGGTGACGAAGCTGCTGGGAGTGGAGGATTGGATTATTGTGTTATTGATTATTTGTATTAATTAATGGGTATTGAAGAATTGTGGCGAGTGTGGTGCTTTGTGCACTTTATTTGAAGAAAATAATTAAAGAATTCTTCTTGGTGCTTTTAAACGTGTGTCCTGGACGTTTGTCTGGTGGGTTTAACGGGGCAACCGCGGTTCTAGCATCCACACTAGCTAAGTAGAGGCAAGGTACGCTCCAACACATGGCGCAAGGTAGAGTGACTGAACCCAGGTCCCCACACCTCACATCCTGCTTCTCCTCAGCCCGAAGCCTCTCTCTCGGATTCACACACATAAATTGGTACTGCAACCACACTATGGTACTGAGCGCGATGAGAGAAGTCGCAAAATCAACTTGAATGTTTGAGCAAATTATACAAAAAAACCCAATCTAAATCTGTTAAGTAGTTTTCTCGTGAAAAGCGGATAGACAGACAGACAAACAGACAGACATTGGATTTTATATATTACGGAGATAGATTACACGCGTAAGTCATGATTTATCTGATTTGGCTGCACTTCCCTACTTGACCAAGGGTGTCATCATTTCCCAGTTTCTCCAAAATGTTGCACATACACAGTTGCTGTAAATATACGCAGTTTGCCCCATCAAATTTCTTTTATAAACTCCAACATTTGCATGGAAAGTTGTGCACAGGCTTTATAAACGAGACCCCTGGTCCTTTTAATTAAAAATACGGACTCTTCATCAAGTCAGTATAGGATTATTCACAGTGACAAAATAATGAAGCTCATTTTTACAAAGAAAAAGAACTTCCTGGTCGGACTCCTCTGATATTGGCAATTGCATTTTAGTGCCACATTCTGGTGTTCGTAGTACTTGTATTCAACACAGTAATGATTCATTTGGCGTAGTCGGCAGGATACTGGGAAATCACAAGATAAAAAGAGCTTGGTGAGGTGAGATGTGGCACCTAATCGTGGCCTTCAGGATCCACAAACACCCCAACAAAAAAAAATCCACACCTTTCTTCATAGTTCCCACCACTCAGACTCTGCTAGTCCTCCTGATTATTTACCGTATGGCTGCCGGTAAACTCTTTTCCATGCGAGCTTATATCCAAGGAAAAGGCTCCTCTCTTCCCAAAAGGCAATCTGACGACATGAGGGACAGAAAAGCAAATTTATTGCCAGTGTGGCCGAGTGGCAGTAGATTTTGAAGTCTATTCAACCTTTTTGCCAGTCACTTTATGAGTCGTTAAAAAAAATACCTGTATTTGCTTGGCATTAGGAGTTGTGAATATGTAGAGAGAATTAATGAAGGCCCTCTGTAGGCCGTGTCATGCCCTTGCTTACCTCTACGTGAAACATGCACCTTACATTTTAGCGACATTTTCTGCAGTGTCTCCTCACCACCGCTCAGGCTGAACAATAGAAATTCTGCCGTATGGTCATCTATAGCTTTAAGAGGCTTCTAGACAGGATATTATTGTGTGTAATGTATAGTCGGGCGGGAAGAATCTGTCACTTAGAAATATGTTAATTATATTCAGGGGCCGTAAACATTGTGCCTTTTTACAAGCATTAATAAACTATCTGGCAAAAATGGGATTCAAGAGTAGCAGAGTAATATGTGGACTAATCTACAATTTATATGTACTGCAATATACATCTGCCGGGATTAAAAAGAAATGCCGGACAGAGTACAATTAAAGCCACGCTGTTTATTATTGTGATGAAAGGCACCTGCTTGTGTGGCAGACATTTAAAGGAGTATTCCAATATGCTCAGGCTACGCTATTAAGTGTGGTATCCAGCCAACCAGGGCACTGCTTGGGCCAAGCACGGGCATTGTTAAACACATGCAATATGCCAGAGAAATTCGAGAGACTGCATATTGGGGAATTAGAACAATAGAACCGTCTAGACGAGAGCCGGCCATTCAGCCCAGCAAAGCTCGCCAGTCCTATCCACATAATCAAGTTGTCCTGCTGTCCACCACGCTAGTTGGTCACTTATTCCATGTGTCTGTGGTTCTCAGTGTATTGAACAACTTGCTAATGTTTCTGTGAAATTGACCCTTAACAAGCTGTGTCCTCATGTCCTCGATGAACTCATTTTAAAGTAATGGCCTCGAGCCACTGGACTGTGGATGAGGGAGTGTTTGCCAGGGTTGATGGTGTTTTGGCTTAGCCAACTGTGTGCTCACTTGCTCTACATGACCTTCCAACATTGGCCTGTGTGGTGCAGAATAAGAGAAATTTATTTATGGAAAATGTTAAAGACAGCTGCCAAACCTCCAAAAAGTATCTATCCCAGCAACGCATGCAAATATCACACTATAAAATGAAAACTACAAAGCACTCGAAAGCTGCATCTAGGGATCTACAAGTCTATGCCAATGGCGTAAATGTTATAGTTGTAACCAGTAGGGGAAGTAGCAGCACCTCAAACCCTCCCAGACACAACTACACAACACAGTCCAGAGTTTCAAATACAAGATCTTCCTTATTATTTGCACTTGCACTGTTCTCTCAATTCTCTTCATTATTAATGCAATTATCAAAAATAACACTTTTACCTCCTTCCACGCCTCCCTTTAAGCCTCGTCCACACTCCTTCCAACTCCTACAGAAAACTCATCTTCCTTTAAGCCTGACCCAGGAGGTACTTGCATTGCCATAGCATTGCCCACTGGTTGAATGCACTTCCGGGTTAGGTGGAACTCTATTAAACAGGTCATTCTGATCCCTTATAGCTCCCCCTGGTGACACCCCAGAACTCCAACAGGGCTGTCCCATAAGACTACAATTCCCAGCCTGCCCTGCAGTTATTCCAATGGATGACTCACCAGTGGGATGCTGCCACCTTGTGTACAGGGAGGGAGACTATAACTTTGGGCGGGCAGACGCCTCACATCCTTCCGTCGTAGCTTCATTTTCCAGCCGGAAGCCAAGCCCCATTCCCACCGGGACACTCATCTGTCCCCACGACACTCACAGAATTCATTATAGTTGAATGACTGTGGGCCAAGATGGCGTTCATGGAAGGCGTACTCTTGTCCCGTTTCAGGCGTATGGTTTTGTCTAGTTTGTTGTTTTCTTCTTACACAGAGATTACATTTCTGACTTTTTCATTTTAAAGATGCTGATTTTTGTTTCTGTTTATATTATTTACACAATGCCTTTATTCTAATTGTGAATTCATTACTTAATGAATCATTTGAGTAAATGTGTGGGATGAAGTTTTTGGGTGCTTGTTTCTAATCTGGCTTTTTTGTTCACTTTGTGACTAATACAAATAAATAATAAGTACAAAGAAGACTGTTTCATTTATGTTAGGTAGAATGCCCAGAGGGGACTGGGCGGTCTCATGGCCTGGAACCCCTGCAGATTTTTTTTTTTTTTCTCCAGCCATTTTTCTCCAGTATTTTGTTGTTTTTTCTTTCCTCCCTGGCCATTGCACCTTACTCTTTTTCTATGTTAACTAATGTTGTCTTATTTTAATTTCTTATTTTGTCTTCATTATGTAAAGCACTTTGAGCTACTTTTTTGTATGAAAATGTGCTATATAAATAAATGTTGTTGTTGTTGTTAATCACTTTTGTTTGTCTTTTGTTTTCTCTTCTCGGTGACCGGTGGCAGCCCTGTGGCCACCACCCTGAGGCTGATGGTAGAACACTGAGGTCCTGCCCCGATAATATCTGCACTGGCTGACTCTCTCTTTCATTCTTTGCTTTTTCTTTGGGGTATCTGAGATGTACCTAAGAAGTCACATCCAACCTGCCTGAACGGCTGCTGTTCTGTTACCTTGAGCGATAAAGTGTTATGTGAGGTTAGCCAACAGTCACACGTTCTTCACTGTCCAATGACCTGCATCCATTTCAGTTCACATATCGCCCCTGTAGATCCACAGATGATGGCCGTTACCATGATCATTCATACATTACTGGACCACCTGGACAACAAGACAGGGAATTAGAAGCGAATACTATTTATAGCCTGTAGTTTAACACAATGAACCCCTCTAAGCTCATCACCAAACTCAGGGACCTGAATCTGAACCCTTCACTGTGCAGCTGGGTCTTTGACTTCCTGACAGGCAGACCCCAGGTGGTTCGAATGATTAGCCATACCTCATCACCCCAGGGGCTCCACAGGGCCGAGTTCTTGCTCTTCTGCTACACATCTGATTGCATGGCTGCACAGGACTTTAACATCATTGCCAAGTTAGCTGATGACACACCTGTGGTGGGCTTGATCTCTACCAACATTTATCCAGCCTACCTGGATGAAGTGGAGAGCTTGTCACCCTGGTGTCAGGACTACAGTCTACATCTGAATGTCAGTAAACTCAGGGACCTACAGCTGAGCACTTCATTAAGCAGTTGGGGATGAAACTTCTTGACAGGTAAACCCCAAGTGGTTCGAGTGATTGGCCATATCTCATCACCCCTTACTTTCAAAACAGGGGCTCCACAGGGTCGAGTTCTTGCCCCTCTGCTACACACCTGACTGTATGGCTGCACAGGACTTTAACATCATTGCTAAGTTGGCAGATGACACAGCTGTGGTGGGCCTGATCTCTAACATCAGTGAGCCCACTTATATAGATGAAGAGAAGAGTCTGTTACAGTGGGGACACGACAATAGTCGATATCTAAATGTCAGCAAACTCAGGAACCTACAGCTGAGCACTTCATTAAGCAGCTGGGGATTAAACTTCATGACAGGCACAACCCAGGTGGGTTCATCATCCCTCACCATGAATACAGGGGTTCCACAGGGCTGAGTTCTTAGTCCACTGCTATACTCTACACATCTGAGTGCTGATGACATAGCTGTGGTGAGCCTGATCTCTACCAACTTGGGGGACCCACAGCTCAACACTTCCTTAAGCAGCCAACCCCAGGTGGTTTGAGTGGGTGGTTGCACTGCATCATCCCTCACCACGAATACAGGGGCTCCACAGGGCCGTGTTCTTACTCTACTGCTGTACTCTACACATCTGACTGTATGGCTGCACAGGACTCTAACATTAGTGTCAGGTTTGTTGATGACAACAATGAGCCCGCTTACCTGGATGAAGTGCAGAGTCTGTCAGAGTGGGATCACAACAACAGTCTGTTCCTGAATATCAGCAAGACAAGGGATATCTGGGAGAAAACAGCTGAGGCACAACCACCCCCTCAGTATTAACAGCAGTCCGATGGAGAGGATGGATGATTTTTAGATATCTAGGTGTTCACATCACAGAGGACCCGACCTGGACCTAATACATTGACACCTTGGTGACGAAGGCGCAATGGCGTCTTTACCTCCTCAGGGTTTTCAGGCTGCCCTCCCAGTTACTCAAGAACTTCTACACATCCACCATCGAAAGTGTCCTGACAGGAAGTATTACCACCTGGTTTTGGAAAGAGCAGGACCAAAAGGCTCCGCAGAGAGTCGGCTGAACGCATCATGGCGTGTGCACTCCCTAACTTCGAGGATGTCTACACTAAGCAATGTTGGATCAGGTCAAAGGAAATTACCAGAGATGGTCTCTGCTCATTTCTGAAGTCAGGGACATGATACGCGAGAGCCTGAAGACCATACGCATCCTAAATGAGGACAGTATCTACACGACTCCCTATTGTTAATTAAGTTATTCATTTATGTGTTCTATATTTTTAAAACATTAATGTAATGCTATTATTGTACATATTGATATTTATTGATTTTTCTAGAGTTGAGTATTTATTATTCATTGCCTGTTCATATTCTTCTAATGCACAGTCAGTGTTTGGCAACTAAGCAGTTCACTGTGCATAACTGTATGTGACAAATTCAATTTGATTTGATTTGAATGTCCAGTGGGCTTTTGGCTGTGGACCCCCCAGATGTTTTTCTCCACTAGAGTTTCATCCCCTGTCCGGACTGTCTGGCGGACCCCCGGTATAATTAGTTTATGTGTTCATAAGAATGACTGCTGAACGCTTTAAAATCATTTCAGTTTTTCTTTGTCCAGCATCTCCAGTGAATACCTCCACATCCTCGAACAATATACCGTACCACTCATCTTGATGTCTAGTTAAACCAGACACTGAGCTTATTGGGGTACCCCCTACTTTTTGGCCATCTAGACCCCCCCCCCAAAAAAAATACATTTTAGGTCATTCGTGGACCTTTTTTTTGTGCAGGGAATTACACCCTTATAATGAAGAGTTAATCATTGGTGTCTTCCACAAAAAAATGATCAGAAGGACTTGAAGTTGGGTATGTCACATCAGCCAGCTCCAGGGTGTTCACCCCCTAATGGGATAAGAGAGGTCAAAGTTTCTCCCTAATGTAAAGAGTCACAAAAATGGGGTCTCGGTAACATAGGTATCTGGAGTGTCGTATGCGATTTTGGGGTTGCTCACCACACATACGATAACATTTTAGATTTTTGATTCTTTACCGGTGGTCCGGGCCCTCGATGGGCCACTCCCATAAGATTAAACATAACAAATTCAAACCCTAAGCATGTGGGGTATTGTTTTAGATTATTTTATGGTCACTGATTACAAATATGGTGTTGTTTTTCATTTTCGATCCTTTACTAAGGGTCTAGCCCTCCATGGACCACCATCAGTGGGTGTAAAAGGGCACATTTCTGTTACAATTGAGAACATTTAGACTTTAATTTGCAGTTTATAAATTAATATTTCTATTTTTTTGACTCAACTCTTCTTGCTTATGACATACGTCTACCTCATGAAGTCATCCATTACATTTCTTATGATCTCTCTAAATAAGGGGGACTTACGCTATTTAGACTTTTAGGAGTTTTGTTCTTCTTTGTTTTCACTACCTGCCATTTGTAAAGCAAATGAATTAAACTTTCAACTAGAAAGAGCTATATAAATAAATGGTGGGGAGGTGGTGGTGTTAGTCATGTCATTTTATCTAAAATCCTAAGAGACAACACTCTTACCCAAATACAGGGGCTCGCTCAGACCTCTGCATTTTGCGGAGGTGTTAATTAAATCAGCTTTCTTCTCACTTCCACCTTCTTCTTCAAATTCCCTGTTTCTGGCTAAGTATTCCTCTGGACTGTAGTCCTGAACTTTTGAATTTTAGATTTGCCATTGGCTTTGTTGTTGAAGTAGCACGGTGGATCAGAGCACAGTGACTATGTTCGCCGACAGTGAGTGATAAGTGAAGTGATTCCCACAAAACTGAATTTGCAGTGGAAGTTGGTGTTACATTTTGCAAAAAAATTTTGTTTCCAGGACCATTTGTGCCATTGACGCATGAAGAGAGGGTTTAGTTCCTGTCTGGATGTGATTTCAGGTCATTGCTTCTTCAATGGAGGCTGCTGGTCTGAACGTTCTGTAATGGAAAATAGCAAAGCTGTGCGGCCCTACACACCGACCGACACGCACACAAGGCCACACTGAAGCCGCAGTGTCAGCCTTGCTTTGTGTTTTTCAGCTTTCTTGTGACACCAAGGAATTGTGAGCCAAACTGTGGTAGTATGGTGCATCTCCACTGGAGGATTTAATAATAATATTAACACCATTTTGGCTAATGATTTACCCTCTGTAACCAATTAACGACGCTAATCGTGGCTTGCGTGATCTTGTTCATGGCTGCGCTACGTTACACCTGATGCATTTTAAAAGGCTGACTCAATACCATAATGGAAACGCGGATTAATTCTAAAAGGCTTCTAACCTCATAACTCAGAGAGCGAAATCAAACTGCCTCCTTCTTGTCCGCATTCTCTAACCTGAAACACTCCATCGAATGTTCAGATTAATGCGAGGGAAGACGTTCAAGTCGGTGCTGAGAGCCGAGGTGCCATGTTGAGGTAGAATCTGCCGTGTGATGCGTTAAATCTGAGCGCACCACGCGCTGACTGAGATAACGCGAATATCATGGGCATACAAACCTGGCAATCATTTAAACATGCACTCTATTATAGGGAGAACAGAGAAGCCATGGAACTCCTCACAATAACCTGAATTATTATTAATTTAAGTATCTCAGAGAGTGGAGGAATGTGCAACAGCGGATTAGAGAAGATCTGCAATCGATTGGAAAGTCTTTAAAGAAGAGGGAGAGCTCCAAAGATGAGCTCAGGGTGTTCCTGGGCCTTCTGTCTGCCCACAATCGCGAAAAGAAAGGAGTCAGTGCCAGTCGACATAAGCCATGGGGTCAATACGCTCGTCGGATGTGGAGAACCAAAGACTTGATCTGTCATCCATCAATCAACTGTGTTAGTAGTCCACTGTGCCCACCCGGTGTCCTGTGCTGTGTTAGGGGAACAATAAACCAAGCAGGAAGACCTCCAATATAACAGCATGAGTGACCCTGGACTCATTAGAGACTGTGGCAGAAAAGAGTGTGACGGCCACCATGGCCAGTGCTCTTCATTCTCTCCATGATGTTCTGTCCTTGAGCTCTGTTAGTCACTCGGCCATCCTGCTATGGTGGGCTAAGAGGCAACTGGGGTCTTACAAACATGAGATTGGATCAGGACCTCTGCCATCATGTCCGCATTCACCCCAGCCGCTTAAAACACACACAATATAACTGTTGTTATGTGTTGTGTCACTTCTGGAACAGAAAAGGATGTGTGGGAATATCTATCTATCTATCTATCTATCTATCTATCTATCTATCTATCTATCTATCTATCTATCTATCTATCTATCTATCTATATATCTATCTATCTATCTATCTATCTATCTATCTATCTATCTATCATAGCATGCCTTTCACATTCACATTAATTGTGTCCCCTTTCTGAAGATCCCCACTGCTGTTGCTTTGCAGTAAGGAGATTGTGGGTTTGCTTCTCTGGTCCTCCCTGTGTAGTGTGAAAAGCGCTATATAAATGTAAAGGAGTTTTATTTAAACAATTGCCATATGCTTAACAATGGAAGTGAACGTAAGTTAAACATCCGAGGCATGATGATCCAAGATCCTCTTAACTCTGATAACGAAATCCCACATTCCCCGCCTCAGCCCCACAGGTAAACTTCACTCGACGCCCTCCACGGCCCCCCCAGTCACTAATGGTGCCTTTCACTTTGCCTGTCACAGGAGAGGCAGGGCCAGCCTGTGATGGGCCGCCATGTAATTAATATGAGCCTGCACTTTACCTGTTATCATGCTAGCTTTTACGGTATTAACTCAGCCCCTTATAAATAATGCTTTAAGGACAGCAAGTTATCTCACTTTTATACAAGATGTTTCAATTTATATAATTGCTTGTTGTGATTTATTTCTTTACATTCCTCCGGGTTCCGCATTCTCTTAATGTGCTGTCAATGTAATTAGTTGTTTCTGGGTGAAAATCATTGGTTTTAATCAAGGCTGCAACTTTATTGTTGAGGGAGGATGTATTGCTCCTACTTCCCTGGAATTAAAATAAGCCTAAAGGTGCTCGGCCTTCCCGGTGTCGTCCATCGGCTAAGCATGATGTGGCGTGTCGTTCATCTATTAATTCCAATGGGAAGGTCAGATAGGCAGACGCACCAAGTGTGGAGAGCATCGAGTGTTTCCTTCAACTCCTCCAGCCATCCACAACCCTGGCCGAGGTCACAAGGTGACGTCTGAATCCAGGAGGACGCTGGCAGAGAGAGCCACACAGCGGACACAGCGGGCACATGAGAGTCGTTGTGTGTGCTTGGAGACACTTTGTTACTGTACTTGAAGAATACTGCATTGTGGACAGGACCCTCAGTCTAGCCAGGAGTAGACCACTTGGAGGAACCCCAATAATGAAACCCGCATCCCACTCTGCCTCCTCGTCTCTCACAGGCCATCAAGCGATGTTTCCCCATTTGGCATACCTTCATCTTTATCCTGCATGATCTTCTTCCATACTTGCACAAAATGTGTGAAACAAAAAAGCTAAATGTGATAAAATATTATTAAACTAGCAAATAGTGGTTATGGAAATTTCACTAGAGTAAAAGCGTTAATGGAACGGTGATGAGGGTGAGAAGAACGTCACACGTTACAGTAAGAAAGGAGATTATTTTAATAAGTAGGGACTTGTGAGGGTCCTCACTATTAGAATAGTCACATGATCAGTATGAGAGTCGTTTACAACAATACAACGTATAACACGAACAGATTAGATAAGAAGGGAAACGCAGAGGACATGGAGTCAGTATGTGTGAAGTGTGGCCGTCAGCTCATGTAGGATACCGATGTCTATCATAATTGTTAGAAAACGTTATTGTCGGTGAGAATATTCCCCTGTGTGTAACCCACAAGTACCTGTACGTTTAACTCAACTTTCGATATAACCCTGGAAAATATAGTTATAAGTAAAAACAGGGCCTGGCAAATCTACTCCGACGTTATTAAACGTTTGTCATTGTGACTCGGTGATAGTCGTACAATACGCCCAGGAACCTGTACTGTAGTTAGGATATAGCGGGTTGGATGATGGTTGGATGGATGGATGTTGTCTGGCAGTTTGCCGCTGCTCTTCAGAGAGGTTGTGTGTGTAATTCGTTTTTTGTTCACTGTCGAGGTGCTGCCGCTGATCTTCAGATAATGTCGCTCTCTGCTTTGTCATATGTCGTCTTTGTTGTTGCCTGTGCTGGTTGGTCTGGCATGATGTCGATGTTTCCGGTTCTGTGCATTGGTGTGAGTACGGAGGCCGGCGAGACCGCTATAGCTCGGCTGTATGTGTTTTTTTATTTTACGTTGAAGTGAAGGAGAGAGGAGGTGTGAAATGGTAGAGTCGTAATGCAGTTTCAGTGAGTAACAAAGTACGCACCGAATAAACACACAGTCGATAACTAAAAAGAACTGAAGATAAGCCTAAGACCAAAACTCTGCCATGAACACGGATTCCTCGCCATTGTTGCGGAGGGATATACTGTAGCAGTTGTGGCAACCGTTTATATCGAGGACAGAAATTAGACACAAGTGAAATAATATAAGGATAGATGCTTCTGGAATAATCAGCGTGTACAAAAAACAGCCTCTGGGTTTCCTGTCTGTGTGTGTGCTGAATGTTCCAGAAGTATAAATTTAATGACATTTTATCACATGAAACATTTGTTTTGCACGTTCTGACGAAGTGACTTAATAACTGACATGTGAATTACGCGATATCAGTAATGTGAGGTGTTTTTATCTCTTATTTCCATGGATGTTTTTCATGTTCCTTGCCATTGAACAGCGTCTGTCATCGAGTTCTGTTAAAAATTAGGAATTCTTTTCCTCCATTTTGTTTAAAAACATGAGATTATTTTTTTTTCTTGCCCACCACGACAAACTACATGGGGTAACTAACATATAATAAAAAAATATCATTTTTGGTTGGAGTATTCCTTTAAAGTACCATAAATAATCGCATATAAGTCGGGTCTTGAAACCCGAAAAATCGATCATAAAATTAGACCCCAAATTTTACACCCGTTCAAAAATGCGACACTTACATTTTTTTTCTTTTACATCTTCTTCCCTCCTTCAGTCTCTCATCAGCTTCTTAGGTGCATCAAATTTTGTTGCAGCAGTGCAGTTACCAATTTCTTTCGCCACTTCAACAACTTTTAATTTCAAATCCAGTTTCATATTTTCTTCTGATCAAAAGCTCCATAATAGATAAGGGATGCTCTTACGATAAAGGTGTATGAGAGTGTGAGATACAAAAAAACACAAATCAGTGCAAACATCGCTTCGGAATAGTGCGGGTATTACCGTGTGGTCACATTGGCACTATACATAGAAAACAAGGCCGTGTGCATCGTGGTGACTCTCTCAGGTGGGCGTTAGCAGATCAAAATCTCTTGGACCAATAGCAGGAGGTTTCCATATTCGACTTATATGATCGACATTATAAAATACCAGAAATTATACGGCAAAATCAAGCCCCGACTTATCCGCAGGAGAACTTAAACGTGAGTATATAGGGTATCTGATATTAAGTGTATTTAAGTACAAGTTAAATGATCTCTCTCTCTCTCTGATATGTATATATATATATATATATATTTTTTTCACACACAAAGGGTTAGAGTCAGGGGTTGATGAACTGCACTACTGCCTTTTCTCCCTCTTCTGCAGAACACCGGAAGAGAAGCCCAGCTAGAGCTCCACCCACTTCTGTTCCCAGGCCACGCCCTCTTGTGGATGTCACTTCCTCATAAACCCGCCTCTTCCTTCCTAACCTTTATAAATAACCGAACCCTTCATCCTGCAGTCAGTCATAATCTTGACTCAGTCCTTCATGAGTAATCAGTTTCTGCTTTTTTGCTGCTTTGTGATAATATACGGGGCGGACCCCCCCAAACCTTTCCATTTGTTCTCGTCCATTTTTACAATATTTATACATACATATATATACACATGTACTTAGGAGGCGTCTTTTTGACAAAAGTAACCCACCAGACAGAGCTGTGAAGCAGACTGACGTTAACTTGCAGCCAGAAGCAGAATATCTTTTGTTTCCTTTTGTAACCTGAAGCCCACTGCGTAAATACACCACAGATCATGTCTTTTATTTTAAAGTACTGGACATTAAATGGGACGACCCAGTTGGCACCCCATATTTTTCCTTTTGCACCCTGTCATTCCTACTCTGGTCTCTATAGACAGATAGACAGATGATTGAGAAGCTCTGTGCATATCATGCCTAGGATGTTTATCTTATGTTCGCTTTCATTATTATGCATATGGCAATTATTTTGATTAAATGGACAAATTCAATACGATAGAAAGTTCATTTGGGAATCCACAACACCTTATGCTGCTGTCCTCCCGCTGTATGACAGCAAACTTAGAGAAACGAGACAGTGTACTTTTTGGGACCAGTGGCCATCTTGGTCCCAAAAAGGCATGTTCTTGTAATAATTGTTAGATTTATAAATGGACGTGAAAGGCACTATAAGGACAGATAAATAGCTAAATAGACAGACTGATAGGAAGGAGACTATAAAATAGAAAGCTATGAAGGGCACTATATAACAGATAGATGATGAAAGATACTATAATAGACTAGCTGTGTAAGCCCATGCTGTTAAAAGCCCAAAATTCTTGAAATCGTCAGAAAAAAAAATTACATGTAGAGATGTCAGGTAATTGAAAGGAAATACTCTGGGTATCTCTCTCCTAGGAGGATTCGTTTTTCCAATGTGCTCGCCTCACTTTTGTGTTAGTGGCGGGAGGAAAAGTAAAAGGGATACCATTTTTCTGATGTTGGTGGCTAAGTGACTTTGTCTTTCTTCTGAGGTTTTGTTTTGCTGACGTGCTCACCTCGCTTGTGTTATTAGCAGCTAATTGAGTTTTCTGTTTCCTCAGAGGCGGAGCCACCGCCCTGACTCCACCTCTCACTTCCGGGCCGGACAAACAGACACACATCCATGTATAGACATTTATATATGATAGGAAATACTATTATTACTATACTACTATATGAAAAATAGATAGATTTTAGCATAGTTGGCAGGATTACATAGATAGATAGATATTACCATAGTTGGTAGGATTACATGGATAGATAGATAGATAGATAGATTTTAGCATAGTTGGCAGGATTACATAGATAGATAGATATTTTAGCATAGTTGGCAGGATTAGATAGATAGATAGATATTAGCATAGTTGGTAGGATTACATAGATAGATAGATAGATAGATAGATAGATAGATAGATATTTTAGTGTAGTGTAGACGGCAGGATTAGATAGTCCCTTTCCAGTCAAGTGTCTGTCCTTTTCCTCAAGTAGCGCTATTGTATATTTTATTTTAAATTCCACAGGTCTGGAGACCTAAGATGGTGCAGGGAAAGACACTACAAAGATGGCACTCTGGCCCAGATTTCCAGTCCATACAAAGTGAAGCAGCATGGCCTGGCCATCACACCACCTTCATATACTGTATGTCATACACTGTAACAACACTCTTAATTAACCCTTAATTAAAAAAGTTATCCACGTGTTGATACTAAATGAATGATCCCTGACGGCCCTGAGATGAGCAGTATAGCCGGTGCTGTGCTAGTTACATCAGGGTGAGCCGCCGTCCCTTGTCATGGTAAAGCCAGGGTTGCCCCCTAATTTCTTTTTCCATCTGGGATGCACTGGACAGCTGGATAGTCACAGCACACCAACTTGTCCCACATCCTTTGTTTCCTAAACCCAGTTTAACTTTTATGAGGTCTCTGGCAGCCGTTCTGGTGTATCACCTGCTTGATACCCTTGGTCATTCGGGGACAGTAACCAGGAATTCACTTTTTTTTCCATGGTGGCAACTCACTTACTGTAGAAGGCGAGAAAGTGAAAAGGCTTCCAAAAGAATGGCGTGGAACGAACGGGACATGGGCTTTGGTGAGAGTACTTTAGGGCTCCGATGAGACTTAATAGGTTTTGGAGAGAAAAGTGGTAATAATGTCAGTGCTTCTGAGAATAGCAAACGGCACCATCCTGTCACGCCGCTATCACTGGCAATGAGAGTATCAATATTTCATAAAGTTTGCAATAAAAGGCATTTTTGCTGTCAGAGGAGATGAAGCACTACATTGCTCTGGGTAAATCTCTTATTATATTTTTTATTGCAGACGACTATATATGAAGATCAAACAAGAGAAAGTGCGGCTGAGCAGCTGTTTCACCATGTGATAGGTCGGAGGCCGGCATTAACCTTACCAAAAAGGAATTTCGGCTAACAAGTGATTTAAAAAAACAAAGGAAGGCGATTGGCGGCTTACTGTGGAAGTAAAGCTGCAGAAAATCTGCAGTTATGACCATAAAGCCATCTCCTAGTGGTTGGCCATCTGCCATGACAATTCAGTCTAATTTGGCACCTCTTGAATAAAGGTTGATAAAGAGGAGGCCATGTCTCCTCCAGTAGGGGGCGCCTCCTTCATACCCACCCTTGGATCAATGACTGCCAAGCTTCTTGAGAACACGTCGGCTCGATTCGCAGTGTGCCCTTAGTGGATCCAGGGGGTCTGCGCTCATTTTCTGTCTCCTTTTCTGCAGACACTCGGGTCTCCAACTCCGTCTCAAAGTTGTAATCACGAGATGGATGCTCAGAGGCCTTGGAAAAAAAGGAGTAAGAAATGAAAGTTCCAAAATCAGAGCCAAAGAGCGGGCAAAAGTTCAAACCCAGGAAGGGCAAATCCTAACGTCAAAGCTAAATTAGGATGCAAAAAGTCCAAAAAACAGAATTCCTTTCAATAAATCAAGAATCAAACGTGTCGTTTAAGGCTTGGAGACTTGGAGCATACCAGGTCGATATCTTAAATGCCAATCGCATGATGACATTGCACTCTGTGACATCGGTGGCCACGGGGTATGGAAATCGGGCGCGGAATGGCAGGAAAACCAACACTTAAACGTGGGGCTTCCGAGTTAGGCGTCTGACTTCCATCCCCACTGTGAAAGTGTCACATTACACAATGGCAGGCCCCCTCTCTTCAGCTTTGCTGCCCCTCGCTACACAACCCAAGAACTCTGACACCGGACGGCCAGGGGGGTTTGGATACAAAAGGAACAGAAGCTGCTGAGTGGAAGAAGAATTGAATCAAAAATGGAGGCTGTGGAAATCGTTGTCTTTTTAGGAGACACATGCGGAGCGAGGACCCCTCCTGCTAGGGTCTTTGTGCTCCCCCGAGGGCAGGTGTGGCTTTTTTTTAAACTTCCTCACCAGACGCCGTAGTTACTTGGGATTTGTCCAGTGGCCACCACCACTGATGCTGATGTTTGACTTGAGTTCACATCAAGGCAGCTCATCCTCCGTCTTGGAGAACTCCATTGGCTGCAGGGTTTTGTTCCAACCCAATTGCTTGCTGATCATGTAATTTGATGGCTTGTTTGTGCTTTCCTCCTCCCTCAGCATGTCATTTTCGTAGATTTTACCTTTCTGAGGAAATCTCACAAACCTTCTGTTGATGCTGATCTAGTATGTTACATAGATACTAACGTGTAGCACTCATCTGGCTGATGCAACGGCAGCCATTTTTGCACCAATACACTCACTAGACATGAGCTGTTAGGCGGTGATGGGGTCATGGAGATAGTTAGGCAGTAAGAGATTGGGGATGATTTGGGGGCCCAGAATGACTAGGCCATGGAGAGAATCAAGGTACACCCGGGTCTTTTTGAAGGATGCCCAGGGAGAGTCAGGATCTCAGTTTTATAAGGATGGCACCACATTTACAGCAAGGCATCCCCATCATTGAGATCCACATTCAGACCCCAGGATGAGTGCCCCCTGCTGGCCTCCCCAACACCTCTTGCAGTAGCAACCCAAGCTTCTCCTAGTTGGTCTCCTATCCAAGTGCTGGCAAGCCCAAAACATGCTTAGCGTCAGTCGGATGACATGTCCGTTATAGACAGGGGATGTTTAGGGCGCCAGAATACCTAGGCCGTGGTGGGCAATTTAGCCAGGACATTGGGATACACCCGGCTCTTTTTGAACGATGCTCAGGGAGAGTTAGGATCTCAGTTTTATAAGAATGGCACCATTTCTACAGCATGGTGTCCCCACCATTGGGATCCATATTCAGACCTCAGGATGAGCGCCCCCTGCTGGCCTCCCCATTATCTCTTGCAGCAGCAACCCAAGCTTCTCCTAGCTGGTCTCCCATCCAAGTGCTGGCAAGCCCAAAACATGCTTAGCGTCAGGCAGATGACATGTCCGTTATAGACAGGGGATGTTTAGGGCGCCAGAATACCTAGGCCGTGGTGGGCAATTTTGCCAGGACATTGGGATACAACCTACTCTTTATGAAGGATGCCCAGAGATCTTTAATGACCACAGAGAGTCAGGGTCTAAGGATGGCACCATTTTTGCAGCATGGTGTCCCCATCATTGGGATCCACACAACAGGGTAAGCACCCTCTGCTGGCCTCACCAACTCCTCTTTCAGCAGCAACCCAAGCTTCTCCTGGCTGGTCTCTCATCCAAGTCCTGGCCGAGTCTGAACAGGCTGAGCTTCAGGTGGATGATGTCTTCTGAGGTGCAGGTGGCATGGCTTCATAAGAGTGTGGACGGGCATAGCATGACAAGCTCGGTGGTCTGAATGGCCTGTTCACGTCAAGATTGTTCTAATGGCCGAAAGCTCTAATAGAACCCCAGAAAGAAACAAAAGGGTTTGATCTAAGATCCCGCCAAGCTTTCTTGACAATAGCAGATGGCGAGAGGGTTGACCCCACCTAGGGCAACAAATAAGGAAAGCTCTTGCTGGGCGAACACTTGAAGCAGACTTGAGATGTGATATGACGAAGTGTTGGCGTGTTGGCACACAAACAGCACTTTGTTGCACATTCTTGATGCTGCTGGGTCATTTCCTAAACTCTGAGCCTGCCTTC